>NC_134137.1:75520000-76145000 GCF_033958435.1 Carettochelys insculpta
CTCCCTCCAAGCTCCCCCTCTCAACTCCCCTCTCCAAACTCCCTCCTGTTAGCACGCACCCTGTTTGCCAGCACCCGGTCGCAAAGCTCCCTGGTCGCTTACTAGCACGGTTTAAGTGCTCGGCCTCCCTGATAGCTCCTCCCTCTGCCTACAGCTCAGCCAATCAGCACACGGTGTTTCAATTCAAACCTAATCAGCTTCCAACTGCCTGCCTGCCTGCCTGCCTGAGCACACGGCCTTTCAAACAAACAAACAAACACTCAGCTCAGCACTCCAAACAAACAAACTCCAAACAAACACACAAGCCCAAAACCTCCAAATATAAGCAGCCACTTACCCCAAGGTGCTTTAGTTTGCTCCTTCCTTCTCCTCCTCCAGGAGAGCCTCTCCAAACTCCCTCCTGTTAGCACGCACCCTGTTTGCCAGCACCCGGTCGCAAAGCTCCCAGGTCGCTTACTAGCAGGGTTTAAGCAGTTTAGGTTGTTGAGATTCCACCTGCTTCCTTTCCTTACCATTTATATTGCACTAATAAAAATGGTTCAGGCTGAGGTTGTTTCACATGTTAATATACTTATTACATCTAAGACCTTTTTAAGATGGCAGATTGAAGCTTTTTTGCATGGCTTAAACAATAGCTCATATTTCAAAATTCTGTATCTCTTTCCTCAGGCTCTTTTCAGATGTTATATCTTTATAATAATATAATGAACAGGAGTTTAAATTCTGAATGGGGCTTACCAGAGAAGAGTAGAATCTCATAACAGTTCCTTCAGAATTATTCTCTGTTATTACAGCTATATATCTAAACATTCTGTTGACTTTCTCAGTGAGTCTGTGAACTGTCTAGACAGCTTTAGGGAGAAATCTGTTTTTACCTCAAGGTCCTGTACTGAGTTTTCATGCTTTACTCTTTCAGTTTAATTTATACTTGTAGAAAAAATATTTTTGATAAAATTGTTTTTAATCCACCTGCAAATAGGACATTTATGTTATCAAGCGAACAGTAATAACTAAGTGTCAGAGAGGTAGCCGTGTTAGTCTGTAGCTTCGAGAACAACAAAAAATCTTGTGGCACCTTATAGACTAACAGATATTTTGGAGCATAAACTTTCGTGGGCAAAGACCCGCTTCATCCGATGCATGAGTGGGAGGGTGGTTTCAGAGGGGTATTTAAAGAGTGGGGTCCCAGTAAGAGGGAGGGCCAGAGCTGACAAGATCTATTCAGCAAGGTGGAAATGGCCCAGTATCAACAGTACTTATCAAAAGAGGAAAAACAATAAATGGACATAAATCAGACATCAGGAAAAGTAATGTACAGAAGCCTGTGGGAGAACATTTCAATCTCCCTGGACATTCAGTGGCAGATTTAAGGGTGACCGTTCTGAACTAAAAATATTTCAGAAATCAAATGGAGAGAGAAATCTCTGAGCTGCAATTTATTTGCAAATTTGACTCCATTAACCATGGATTAAACAGAGACTGGGAGTGGCTCACAGCTTATAAAGACAGTTTCTCTGCTCAGGGTATTGATAGCTCCCCATTAGATGCTGACAATGGCTCACATCCCCCTGTCTGATCTGACTAGTTTTTTCCTCTTTCGATAAGTAGTGTTGATACTGGGCCATTTCCACCTTGCTGAATAGACCTTGTCAGCTCTGGCTCTCCCCCTTTACTGGGACCCCACTCTTTAAATACCCCTCTGAAACACCCCCCCACTCATGCATCTGATGAAGCGGGTCTTTGCCCATGAAAGCTTATGCTCCGAAATATCTGTTAGTCTATAAGGTGCCACAAGACTTTTTGTTATTCTCAAAGTAATAACTAAGATTTTGTTCATTATAAATCACCCAGTCTCTGTTTCCACACATTGCATTCTTAAAAAAAACAAAACCAAAGAAGCAAAACAAACAAACAAAAACTTTGTCTAGAAAGCTTATATGCTTAGTCTTAACTGAAAGATGATGTTTAAAAAGTTTTATGAAATTCATTTTTTTTCAAGTTGAACAGATACCTTATCTGCATTAGCAGGTTGTACTTGTATAAATTAAATATGGTTCAGCTTCTTACTTTCAGACATCACAGACCTCATAACTCCTATTAAGGAGTAGTCCTTGTTTGACTTGGAAAGAAAAATAACCTAGGTCCAGAGTTTTAGTGAAAGTTAGGCTCTTGTGTCTATTTCTAAGTATATGAATAAATTACTGGATTTTCTACACAATCGCCTATGAAAATCAGGCTGTGAAGGTTCTTCCCCTTATGCTTTGTGAAACTTGTCTTATGATTACAAGTATACGTAACTCTGAGATGCTTTTGACAAAATATCTCTATAAACTATCAATTTTAATGTTACAATCTGCTTGATCTATGTATTCTACTTTGGTGCACGTATCAGTCTTCCATGTGAAGTTAGAAATAAGAGATGTAATCATAGAATCATAGGGCTTGAAGGGACCTCAGGATGTCCTTGAGTCCAGCCCCCTGCCTAAAGCAGGATCAACCCTAAATAAATCATCTTAGGAAGGACTTTGTCAAGCTGGGACTTAAAAACCTCTAGGAATGGAGCTTCTACCACCTCTCTAGGTAATGAATTCCAGAGCTTCATCACCATCCTGGTGAAATAGTTTTTTCTATTATCCAAGTTACATCTTCCGCTCTGTAACCTGTGACCATTGCTTCTTGTTCTATCGTCCATCGCTATCGAGAACAGTCTCTCTCCATCCTCTTTACAGATCAGCTTCAGGGTGTTGAAGGCTTCTATCAAATCAACCCTCACTTTTCTCTTCTGCAAACCAAATAAGCCCAAATCCCTCAGCCTCTCCTTGTAGGTCATGTGCTCCAGCCCCCTAATCAATTTAATTGTCCTCCACTGTACCCTCTGTGATGCATCCACATCCTTTCTATACTGGGACTCCCCATATTGGACACAATACTCCAGATGTGGCCTCACCAGTGCCAAATAGAGTCTGGAAATGCTTTTCTTATGTACCACAATATGCCATTAGCCTTCTCAGCTACAAGGGCACACTGTTGACTCATACCCAGCCTCTCATTCGCTGTAATCCCCAGGTCCTTTTCTGCAGCACTGCTATTTACCCAGTTGGTCCCCAGTCTGTAACAATGCTTGGGATTCTTCTGTCCCAAGTACAGGACTCTGTACTTGTCCTTGTTGAACTGTATCAGATTTCTTTTGGCCCAATCCTCCAATTTATCTGTGTCACTCTGGACCCTATCACTATCCTCCAACATATCTACCTCTTCCTCAGCTTAGTGTTATCTGCAAATTTGCTGAGGGAGCAATTAATCCCCTCATTCAGGTCATTCATAAAGATGTAAAGATCCTTGGAGCACTCTACTTGAAACTGACCACCAACCAGACATAGAACCATTGATCGCTACCTGTTGGTTCTGACAGTCTAGTCAGCTTTCTATCCACCTTACAGTCCATTTATTCAATCCATACTTCTTTAACTCATGGATAAGAATATTGTGGGAGACTGTATCAAAAGCTTTGCTAAAGTCATTATGGCTACGTCTACACATGAAGCCAACATCGAAATAGCTTATTTCGATGTAGCAACATCGAAATAGGCTATTTCGATGAATAACGTCTACACGTCCTCCAGGGCTGGCAACGTCGATGTTCAACTTCGACGTTGCGCGGCACCACATCGAAATAGGCGCTGCGAGGGTACGTCTACACGCCAAAGTAGCACACATCGAAATAAGGGTGTCAGGCACAGCTGCAGACAGGGTCACAGGGCGGACTCAACAGCAAGCCGCTCCCTTAAAGGGCCCCTCCCAGACACAGTTGCACTAAACAACACAAGATCCACAGAGCTGACAACTGGTTGCAGACCCTGTGCCTGCAGCATAGATCCCCAGCTGCCGCAGAAGCAGCCAGAAGCCCTGGGATAAGGGCTGCTGCCCACGGTGACCATAGAGCCCCGCAGGGGCTGGAGAGAGAGCATCTCTCAACCCCCCAGCTGATGGCCGCCATGGAGGACCCAGCAATTTCGACGTTGCGGGACGCGGATCGTCTACACGGTCCCTACTTCGACTTTGAACGTCGAAGTAGGGCGCTATTCCGATCCCCTCATGAGGTTAGCGACTTCGATGTCTCGCCGCCTAACGTCGAAGTTAACTTCGAAATAGCGCCCGACGTGTGTAGCCGCGACGGGCGCTATTTCGAAGTTGGTGCCGCTACTTCAAAGTAGCATGCACGTGTAGACACAGCTTATATATCACATTCATTGACTTCCCCATATCCACAGAGCCAATTACCTCATCATAGAAACTAATCAAATTGGTCTGGTATGACTTGCCCTTGGTGAATCCATGTTGACTGTTCCTGATCACTTTCCCCTCTTCCAAGTGCTACAAAATGGATTCCTTGAGGATTTTCTTCATAATTTTTCCAGGTACCGAGGTGTGACTGGTCTGTAGTTCCCTGAATTGTCCTTCTTTCCTTTATTTTTAACGATAGCACTATATTTGCCTTTTTCCAGTCATCCAGGACCTCTTCTGATCTTCGCAATTTTCAAATGCAACGATAAAAACAAAGTCTGTTTTCAAAGATACATCTGTTCATATAATTATAAATGTGCTACTTAGAATCCTTTTTGCATATCCCAGAACCCTAATGACAGGGCGATCAGTTTAACAGTTTATTAATAGCCCTGGTCTACATTGATGCAACATTCAGGTTGTACAGTTAGACACACAGTTAGATTAACTCTCTCGAAGTCTAAAATCTCAGACCCAGGCAGGGACTACTCCAGCTCTTGTGCAGCAGACATGGCTTTTTCTGGCTCAAACCAATGTGAATGGGCTGGGACCTGGTGCTACTCCCCAAATGAAGTTTTGCCTTGGGCAGCCTCTGGGCCCAGCAAACAGCCTGAATATTGATGCAAGAGAGGCTGAGGAAAGAGCTGCATCATACCTTTACCTGAAGGGTTTCAATTGTTGTGGCACTGCTGTGTCACCTCCACTCTGCATAGCCAATTCATGCTGATGGATTCCTGTTAAGCAGGCCTGGCAATGGTGGGGCGCAGGAAGGTGGGCAAAGGAGGCGGTTGGCCCAGGGCCCAGTGTTTCAAAGGGGTTGGGAGCTCCAGCTGTTGCTGCTGCTACTTTGGCATCAGTGGCATCCAGAGCTCCAGGCCGCTCTGAGTGTTGCAGGAGCACTGCTGTATGCAGCTGTAGGCAGTGACTGGGAGAGGTCCCAGCACAGTGGTCCAGGCACTGATGAGGACTGAGTGCCCTAAGCTTTGCCCCTTCCCCTTTGGCCCCATCCCTTCCATGACATGGCGCCAGACCCCTCCCACCTTGTCCCTGGTCCTGCAGTGGCTGTCAGGCTTTCTGCCACCAAGGTTCTAGTTCTGAAAGGAGAGGTACATGGTGGGGGGGTTCCTCTGGGCCTCCATGGACTTGGACAATGTTCTGCACAGAGCAGGGAGACCACTTTCAGACAGCTTATTGCACATCTCAAGGCTTTTACCTTGGAGCAAATTCCTGCCAGGGACATGAACCACTTGGATGCAGGTTCCAGCATCCTGTCTATCCTCTATCTGCTCTTTCCCCCTTCTACCCACCAATGGAACTTCAACAATTATTCTGTATTCATGGACTTTTGTGATTGTGAGTTATTATATTGCACGTGGAGCTAGCAACAAAATTTCAGATTTCAGATTCTACCACTCTACCTTGTCATCTGTTCAATGCCCAAGGGTATTCAAGTGCTCTCTTAAAGCCAGAGAACATGAGTCTGAATTTACTTCCACTGAAACCCTGGGCAGGGGGTCGGGGGTAACCCACAAAGGCCAGATTCTGCTTTCAGTCCCCTTGGTGTAAATCCATAAAAACTCCAGTGACATCACTGGGGTTATATGTATGTAACAGAGAAATATTTTTCCCATTTGCTTTCCAACATGCTTGAAACCAAGCCATAAAACGAGTTAATTTATACATTAATCTCTTTCAGACGTAGCAGCCCTGGGACAGGAAGTTGCTTGATATTCAAATATTCTGGATAATAGAAGGACATACATAGCAATGCATAATGCTGAAAAAAACCAAGGTTAGATATTAAGAAACAAACAAAAAAGTATACAGAGTACTTTATTTACCAACAGTAGTATTATACACAGTAAACTTACACCGTATTTTCTGTATTTATTTGTATTTACTTTCACGAAACCATACTTATGGAAAATGTAACTAAAATTTACTTTTGGTTACAAAGACATTTATCTGAGAGTTCCGGATGATAGAATGCTAGATGTGAAAGATCTGTACACTTTTTTTCTTACTCATATGCAGACAGTAAGGAACAAGTCCCCCCAGCTATTCAGGTGGATATGGAATGTAACATCTTATTTCAGAGTAATGTTCTATCTTTCTGATTCCCACAAAGAAACTCTCCACTGGTTGTGGAGACACATCTAGAGAAGAATTTACTGTGGGAAGAGATGGGAGAACTGCTCAGAAATTTTCTGAAAAAATTTTGTTGAATTCCCTGCCATTATGGACCCCCCAGAAGTGCCACTATTTTCACCTCTGCCTCCTTACTTACCCCATTGTAGTGCTGTAAGGAACCTCTATGATTTCATCTGTTATATGTCACGTCACTGTTACAACACTGCTAATGTGTGTTTTTCCTTCCCCCCTCAGCTGGGTTAATGGAAGAGATGTCACCCTACAAAGCATTCCTGAGATATTTTACAACATTCACATTAACAATAAAAGTCATGCTTTTAAGCATTATTGCTGCTAGCATCACCACTGTCCTTAATGCTCCTCTTTGTTCATTTGATTTCATTTCCTTTGTAGTAAGAAAACCAGTTTTTGCTGATTCAAGGAAAATCATAATTAAGGATCATATTTGCTGCCCATGTACATTGGCATAGCTCCATTGGCCCCAAGGTGATAGTCCTGAGGAATGAGACAGTCAGAGTACCACGATTACTCAAGGACAGGGAAATATTTTTTCTGCCTCTTATCCTTTTCCATTACTCATGAACATGTTCCCCAAAGACCATTTCAGGTTAACACAACTGGAAATTTTACAAATGTTTCCTACAGACTGGACAAAAATCAGATCATTTTTTTCCCAGAATTCAAAAGGCTCTTATTTAGCATATGGGAATATATTTACTTTGAAAGTATAATTTCAAACGTATGTGAAGTAAAACACAATAACTGCTCTTCTTCTATCCTTTTACAAAATATTAACATTTATAATATTGTAGGATCGCCAAAGTCTGGAATCTAACTTCCATAGACATATTGACTGAACACCGGGCCCACAAGTAACCCCACTGATTTCACTCTGACTCCCTGGCTACGTCTACACGTGCACACTACGTTGAAATAGCTTATTTCGATGTAGCGACATCGAAATAGGCTATTTCGGTGAATAACGTCTACACGTCCTCCAGGGCTGGCGACGTCGATGTTCAATGTCGATGTTGCACAGCACCACATCGAAATAGGCACTGCGAGGGAACGTCTACACGCCAGAGTAGCACACATTGAAATAAGGGTGCCAGGAACAGCTGCAGACAGGGTCACAGGGCTGACTAGCGCTTCCGGGGCAAAAGCTAGCCGCTCCCTTAAAGGGCCCCTCCCAGACACACGCAGCCTGCACAGCACGCGGTCTGCAGAGCCATAGGCACGCACGCCTCGAGCGACGCAGTCATGGACCCCCAGCAGCAGCAGCAGCAGCCAGAGGTCCACCCAGCCGCCACTGCAGGAGCAGTGCTCACCCTGCTCCATGCCATGCAGGAGACATCTGAGCACCTCCTTGCCACAGAGAAGGAGCTGCCCACAGGGGAGGAGGACGCCACCTCCTACCCTGCAGCACCCCACCCCCACCCGCCACACACGCCGCCGGCTGTGGAGCTACCCCACGAGCACCGACTGGTGGGAGCAGCTGGTGCTCAGAGAGTGGGATGACGACCGCTGGCTCCAGAACTTTCGCATGAGCCGGCAGACATTTCTGGAGTTATGCCAGTGGCTCACCCCCTCACTCAGGCACCAGGACACCTTCATGCGGCGTGCCCTCAGCGTCGAGAAACGGGTCGGCATCGCTGTCTGGAAGCTGGGCGCTCTAGACAGCTACCGATCCGTGGGCCAGCAGTTTGACGTCGGCAAGGCCACCATCGGGGCTGTCCTCATGGAGGTAAGAGGACCCACGAGGGGAGGGGGAGGCAGCCCTGGCAGGGGAGGGGGGGAGGGAGGCCCTGGCACTGGTGGGGGAGTGGGGCCCTGGCAGGGGATGGCCACACACACCCTGCACACCCCTCATTGGTGCTCTCCCAAGTGCTTCCCCTGCAGGTCGCCCGCACCATCAACGCCCTGCTCCTCCACAGGCTCGTGAGGCTTGGGGACCCGGATGCCACCATTGTGGGCTTTGCCACCCTGGGCTTCCCCAATTGCTTCGGGGCTCTGGATGGGAATCACATCCCCATCCATGCCCCAGAACACAGTGGAGGATGCTACTTAAACAGGAAGGGCTGCCACTCAGTGGTCCTCCAGGCCTTGGTGGACAGCTGGGGCCGTTTCCAGGACACTTATGTGGGCTGGCCTGGCAGCACCCACGACGCCCGGGTTTTCCGGAACTCGGGCCTGTGCCGCTGGCTGGAGGCGGGGACCTACATCCCCCAGCGGGAGATCCCTGTGGGGGACACCACCATGCCCCTCTGCATCATCGCAGATGCGGCATACCCCCTCCGGCCCTGGCTCATGCACCCGTACACGGGACATCTGTCTGCCAGCCAGGAGCGCTTCAACCAGCGCCTGAACCATGCACGCCAGGTGGTGGAGCGCACATTTGGCCGCCTCAAAGGGCGCTGGAGGTGTCTCCTCACCCGCCTTGATGCGGGCCTCACCAACATCCCCCAGATTGTGGGTGTGTACAGCGCCCTCCACAACCTGGTGGAGAGCAAGGGGGAGGCCTTCTTTCAGGGTTGGTCTGTGGAGGCCGGCAGGGCCGATGTGCAGCCACCCACTGCCCCCAGTCACCAGGTGGATCCCGGAGGGACCTGGGTCTGGGAAGCCCTGCGGGCCCAGTTCGATGAGGCTGCGGGGTGAATGCTGGCAGGCCCCCCACTGCCCCCCCATCCTCCACAACACTCCCTGCCCCTACACCCACACCACAGAGCACCCAAGAGCACCCCCCAGACTTTTCTTGTAAATAAAAGCAGACAGTTGTTCGTCAACTCAAATATCTGTAGAACTCTTATTATTATTATCAACAAGACTAACTATTTACAGGCAAAATCTAACTTATATATATATTATGTATTATAAATAGGGATAAGATGAAAGGGGTAGACAAGGAAGGGGAGAACTATTTACATGGGGGGGTAAGGATCAGCATAGTAACAGGAGTCAAATATACAAACTATTTACAACAAACTAACTTAAAACTGGGGGGAATATATACAAAGGCGGGGGCACGTCCTGGGTCCCACACCCCCTAAAGTCCAGCGCTGGGAGTGGGCGGCTGGGATGCCCGCCTCGGCCTCAGCCCTGGCCGGGGCTGGCTGGGGGCCGGGCAGACCGGGAGATACGGCTGGCCCCAGGTCCCCCTCGGTGGAAGGGCCCTCGGTGGCGGGTGGTGGTGCGACGGTGGACGGCGCAGCGGGTGGAGCAGGCAGGGCGGGCGCAGCAGCGGCCGGCACGGCATGGGGGGCCAGGTAGTCCGCGATACGATTGAAGGTCCGCATGTAGGCCCCCCATGCCTCCTGGCACCAGGTCAGCACCCGCTTCTGCAGCTGGAGGCGGCGTTCCTCCACCCGCAGCCGCTGCTCGGCGACCTCCAGCTGCCGACGGTGGAGGGCCAGCAGATGGGGGTCCGTCGCCATCGGCTGGTGGTGCTGGGTCCGCTGTCTTCCCCGCCGTGGGGCTGGTCGGTCCTCCGCCGAGGGGCTGGCCTGGAGTGATGGCCCCGACGGGCTGTCTGGGACCACTGACGCCTCGCCGGCGCTCTCCGGTCCTTCCGATGGTGCAGCTGCGGAACTCAGGAGGGGGGGAAGAAGTGTGGAGACAGCCGTTAGTGTAGGCCCGGAGCCATGGCCCTTGTCCCCCGACCCCTCTGCTGCAGGTTCCCCATCCCTGGCCCTGGGAGATGCTGCTGTGATGGGGTTCAGGGGTCCCCCTGCACTGCACCCTGTCCGCTGGCAGGAGTGACTCTCACTCAGCAGGTACAACAGGAGGTTTATTAGGCAACAGATGCCCAGTTTCTCACAGAAGCGACAGTACAGCAGTCAGAGACAGTCCTTCCAACCCATCCTGGGGGGAAGACCCTGAGGGGTGCCCCTCTGGGGTGTAGCTTTCCCCCTTCTCAGGCTGGCTGCCTTCTAGCTCTCCCTTCCCCTAGCCTCTAACTGCCGCCCCCGATTCAAACCCAGCTCAGCTCCTCCCTCCTCTTTGTTCAGGGCAGAGGTGTAACCTGCCAGTTGTAGCCCCAGAATCATCCTTAGCCACTGGGAGCTATTCTGCTTGTTTCTCATATGTAGCCTGAGTCTCGCATTTGCACTTCCCCCACTCCATCAGATGCTGCTGCTGCTGCTGCTGGGTGTCCCACCCCCCTCCCCCCGGGGGACCCTAGAGGTTCCACTCCCCGCAGCCCTGGGGATGGGGCATGGCACTGTCATGCTGGGTGGGGCAGGGGCTGATGCACTCTTCTGAGGGACATGCCACTGCTGTCCTTGGGGCCATGGTCATCTGGGCATGTGGAGGGCCCTGTTCATATATATTACCCCCACCCCTCAACCCCGGGGGTGTGAACTGGGGGGGTACATACCTCATCGTCTGCTCCCAGGGTCGGGGGACACCCGGGGGCGGATGCCTGGCTGGAGCTCCTGGATGGCAGGATGATCTGGAGGCCAGTGTCGCTGGAAGAGGGCTCCCCCTCCTCCTCCTCCTCCTTCTCCGGTGCCCCGGGGGGTGGGCTCCTGGGGGGGGGACCCTGGGATGCGGGGTTTGCCTCCGGGGCGGACTCCGCCTCCAGGGCCTGCTGGGGTTCGTCAGCCGAGGTATCAAGAATTGCCGGAGGGTAGGAGGTGTGCCGGGGGCCCAGGATGTTCCTGAGCTCCCTGTAAAAGGGGCAAGTGACGGGGGCGGCCCCAGATCGGCCGGCCGCATCCTGGGCCCGGGAGTAACCCTGCCGCAGCTCCTTCACTTTACTCCGGACATGATCCAGAGTGCAAGCAGGGTGACCCCGGGTGGCCAGGCATCCGCGTTCTGCCTCTTGCTCCCCATTACCTGGAGCACCTCCTCCTCGCTCCAGAGCCCCAGCAGGTCCCGAAGCTCGGCCTCCGTCCAGGAGGGGCCCTGCTGCTGCTTCCCTGCCTGGCTGCTGGGCTGGGAGCCCTGGCTCCCGTTGGGTGGGGTCCCCTGGGGGCGCTTAGGGGGCTGGCGTGCAGCCATCGCAGCTGGGGGGCGGTGTCTGTGGTGGCTGAGGGACGTGCAGGCTGGCCGCGTTTCTGGGCTGCCTCCTGCATGTTCTCTCAGCTTCCTGCACAGGAAGGGAGGGGGCAGGGAGCTTTAAGGGGCCGCTCCACGCGGCCACCTCCGAGCTCAGGGGCTGGAGAGAGCGTCTCTCAACCCCTCAGCTGATAGCCGCCATGGAGGACCCTGCAATTTCGATGTTGTGGAACATTGAACGTCGAAGTAGGGTGCTATTCCCATCCCCTCGTGGGGTTAGCAACTTCAACGTCTCACCGCCTAACGTCGATGTTAACTTCGAAATAACGCCCAACACGTGTAGCCGTGATGGGCGCTATTTCGAAGTTGGCGCCGCTACTTCTAAGTAGCGTGCACGTGTAGACGCGGCTCCTGTGGAATAAAACAAAAAAGTAGTCATGTAGCACTTTAAAGACTAACAAAATAATTTATTAGGTGATGAGCTTTCATGGGACAGACCCACTCTTCAGATTTATAGCTCTACCAGAATAGACTCAATAAGTAAAGCACAGAGGTACAAAAATTTTTATCAAGGTTGACAAATCAGAAGAGCAGAGGGATGGCTGGAGGGGGGGGGAGGTGGGGAAGTTAAGAGTTAGATCAAAGTAGACCGAAAACTACAAGATCTCTACCAAACCTGAATTACCCATCGGGAGAAGTAAAAAAATACAAATCGACAGGGCCAGATGAATACCCAGAAACCAGCGATTCCGAGATGTTTTGTTAGTTTTTAAAGTGCTACGTGACTGCTTGTTTGTTTTGGTAGAATACAGACTAACAGCTATCCTCTGTCCCTGTGGAGAAAGGTACTTCTCTGGGTGAGTAAAGTGATCAGTATCTGATGCAGTGTGTTATCAGGCACAAAGACAAACCAGAGACACAAACCATGGCTCCAGATCTGCACTATGCCAGCAGCGAGGGTGTTCTGATGTTGGATTTCAGATGATGATCAATGTCACCTCTGCCATAGAATTATCATGTATCTAGCCATTTGGCAATACTGCTTGGTATTGCATTATAATTTAGTAACCAATTGTAGTAGTAGAATTTTCAAAATGGCCTATTTATTTAAAATATTTTATTGTTAATGAGGGACGAAGAGGAAGCAGGTATAATGATGGGATCTTATTTTGAGGATTTAATATTCTTCCATCTCATTTTCTGAGAGGGTGGTGTTTTTTGGTTTTTGTTTTTTTTTTAATAGTTCACAAAAATAGATGAACATATTTTAGATTAAGTTATTACCAGACATTTTCTTCCCAACTTTCCTAATATCCATGATAAGATCTATTTTAGATTTAAGACCCTGTAATCTTTCTTGATTGCTAGCTATTTTCGTTGCTTTACTAATCCTGGAGCCATTAAACACAGTGAATAGATAGCCATTAAAGGAGTGTGTAGTTCTGTGATCTCCTGTGTAAAACAGCTCTAAGGAATATGCTCTGAATTTTGTTGATAAAGATATCCCCAGGGCTAAAGCATACAAACAAGATCAGCATAGTGTCCTTGTCTATTTACATAACTGTTGGCACTTTTCATTTCTCAACTTTATCTGTTCATAGAGGAAATCATTTTTTTTCCTCTTTCTACCTCCAAGGCAACATCAAAGGATAAAGAGATAAAATGTTCCTGGAAAATGGGACTATTAAATTCCTTGCTTGATGTGAGCACTAACAGAAAGAATTCATTTACATTGAAACCTTTACTGATGTTTCATTGACTTGAAACAAAGAATTAGAGCCAACAGGAATCAGTTAAATATGAACTATATCAAGGAGCTTCCATTGTTTTTTTCAGGAGAAATCAAAATTCTTGTCATTTCTGTTGAAAAAAGCACAGAATAATGCAGGAAGAGCCAAAAATCAGTTTGGTATTCATATTGACCTGCTGAATATCACAAATGTGGGAACTATTTTGAACCCTGTTTTGAATATAATAAAGCCATATAGTAGATAAATTTCAGATTATTAATTTTTCCCACATTAACTTTTGGAAAATCTTTGGAGCAGTTGATCCTATTGGAAGGGGAGTGGGTACATGAAAAAAAGAAAAGGTAAATAAAATGATCACAGAAAGTAAGTGTTAAATAAACTGCAAAGTTACAATCAATTATTTTAAATTAAATATCTTCTAATAATGTTATCCTGTCAGAAAAAAAATCTATGCTGTGATTTCCTTTTTCATTTAATGAAGTGTATATAGCAGCTAGAATTGGCTTTTCTGGGAGTCCACAAACGGTTTGTGGGGGTAGTTGGGGGTCTACACTAGTAGAAGGGTTGGAAACCCCTGCTTTAGAAAATTAAGTTGTGGTTAGTTGCTAGATTTTCGGGATTCCAAGGGTCATGCTTTGTATTCTCTCTCATTCCTTCAATTTATATTTGCATTTACTTCTCTCTTTAGAACAATCTATTAATACATTTTAATGCCAGAATTAAACATTATGAGCATTTTATCTGTTTTTCCTGGTACACTACTGCATTTTACCAACCTGCATTCCACTACTAGCAGTACACTAAACCATAGATATGCCCAATCCCAATCTTACCAACAATTATGTACAGCATAACTATGTACGTAACTGTACCTTACATTTGCACAGCTATTATTCTTAGCAACACTGGAACCTAAATCTTTTGAATGCACAATGGGTGGGCTTCCCATTCCTTTGTGAGTTAGACTTTTGTTAGTCCCATTTAGAAACATCTGCGTGTGGGTGCAGTGCACAGATGGACTGCTCTAGAGCATGGTTTCCCAAACGGGGGAGCAGGTGCAGAAATTCCCCGGGGGGTTCATAAGTCAATCCAGCCCAGCCATCATTTCCCCCACCCTTTGCTTTTGGCTCTCAGCCCCTGCCATTTTATGTGGGTGACCTGGCAGAGCCACTATAAAAAGCAGGCAGCTGGTGAAGACCCACATGCAAAGGTGAGGTGGGTTGGGTGGAGGGGGAGGAGGATGGAGTTAGGTGGGGGGCTGGGGGTGCCTGGCTCAAGTAAGGGGGATGGGGATGGGGTAAGAGTGGGGAGCTGGTGCTGCTTGGCTTTGTGGGAGATGAGAAGCTCGGGCTGGCGGCTTGCGGGGCTTGTGGGGCTCAAGTGGCCAGCCAGCTTGCAGGATTCACAGGGCTTGGGTGGCTGGCCCCAGCATTGCAGGGCTCAGGTGGGTCAGGCACATGGCTGGCCCAAGAAGTGCAGGGCATGGGCTGGCGGGCAGGCAGCTAGCCCCAGCAGCACCGGGCTCAGGAAGCTCAGGCTGGCAGGTGGGCAGCTGGTCCCAGCATTGTGAGACTCAGGTTGCTTGCGCTGGTGGGTGGGCAGCTGACCTGTGCACAGGGTGGAGCTTGGGTGGGCAGCTGGCCCCAGAGGTGGGCAGGTGGCTGGCCCTGGTGGTGTGGGGCTTGGGCAGGCAGCTCTGGCCGCACAGGTCTGAGGAAGGCAGCAGCTCTGGTAGCTGGCATGAGGCTCAGACAACTGGCCAGCTGGGGCTGCACCAGGCCCCCTCAAGGAGCCAAGAAAAACTAATTGTGCTTATCAAGTTTTTGTGTTTATTTAAAATTATGAATTGAATCTTTTGTTAAAAAGAGTGTTGGATGATGGTAAAGAAGAAGTGAGGGGTGTGAGGGTTTCTCAAAAATCAAAAGGGGTGCATGATGCTGAAAAGTTTGGGAACCCTAGAGGAAAGCATTCTCCCACTTGGAATTCCAAGAAGCACAACATACTACTTCATTGCAACATGAGATGTAGCTTACCCCTTCTTGTGAGTATGGCTAGCTATTCCTCCAGGTGCACAGGAACCAGGGATATATACCTTTGCCCCTAGATCTGGAAGAAAAGGAATTTTCTTGTAAAAAAATTATCAGGAGACATTAGTCTTTGCTCCTCTCACCCTGCACCCGACTTAAAAAATTAAGATTTTTGACTCTCTGTATCTACCTCCAATCTACTGCTTTTGAATGGCCATGCAACCTGGAGGAATAGAGAAGGGCAGACCCTGCAGGACAGAACTGAAATTCTGCCTGGCTGTTGCATACTGAGAAGATAGGATTATTTATCTCTTCCCATCAACTGGGCACCCACTTATGGAGATGGCTATCTAGTCCTGTCTGCTTTTTTTAAAGCTGCTCATTATCCTGGGTCATATTCCATTGACTTTTCAAATAGAGACTCTTAGGGTATGTCTACACCATGGACCTTAAAGCAAAAGGGTGGGGAACCTCTAACTCATAGGCCACATGTGGTTCTTTGGGGTTGGCCACTGGTGGGATACCAGATGGTGTGTTTATCTGAATATTCACAGGCATGAAACCTCACAGCTCCCAAAGGCTGTGTACTGTGAATGGAGGCCAATTGGAGTTATGGTGCTATGAGCCTACAGAAGCGTAGATAAACAAAGCATCTGGTGGCCCGTCTGCAACTAACTCTGATGAACTGTGTGTGGCTGGCATGCTGCAGGTTCCTTCCTTTCCCCGGTCAAAGGTCTCCTGTGTAGCTGATGTATGCCTCCAATGAGTGGCGTTAGCTATCTCAGCAGGAGAACATCTCCTGATGATAGCCATGCTGTCCACATCAACAGTGAAACTTGTGCCAGTGAGGAGTGTACTTTTTGCTACCTCTTGGTGGGGCCATACAGAAAAAGTTAAGATCACAGGGAAATTATTTGTTCTTTTCAACCCTGTTTAACTACTGGTTTCTATAACAGATACTGTCTGACATTCTGAGCATTTTTCCTAGCAGGGATGCAATAGAAATGTGTTACAGACTTTGTGTTTCTTTCAAGGCTAACTGACTCCTCTAGTGTTACAATGAGAACTAGTTTTAAATACTGGTTGGAATAAATGAGAGCTGCTTGTTTGTTTTGCTTTGTGTTTTGTTTTCTTTTGTTTTTTAACTGTCTATTTGCTAAGAATGCATATGTAGTGAGTACACAATTACATGAAAAGTTGACATGAAATTTTCTAATAGTTTCAGGAAGAAGAAAAAATTTAATAGATAAAAATCTGGCTAAATTCACAAAACAGTATGGCTCTAGACACTCTCAACATCAACACTGCACGCAAAGATGGACTACAAGCCACCAGGAACTGTATCCCCACATGATGTTTCAGTATATCTGGTGGCTCAGCTTTGTGACTTTTTCCTCAGACACATCCATTTCAGATTTGGGGACTATTTATATCTTCAAATCAGCAGCCCTGCAATGGGTACCAGCATATGGCTCCATGGTATACCTACATTTTTTATGGCTTCCTGAGCTCTCATCCTCAAGTGCCCCTCCTCTACTTGCACTACACTGATGACATCTCATCTTCATCATCTGGACCCACCACTGTTTGTGGTTGTTCAAGCTCTGGAAGGGTGAGGGAAGAGTGGGGATGGAGCATGAATCATCGGATTCATGGCACTCCAAAAGTGCTGGCAGGGGGACGAATCAGAACTCCAGGGCTCCAGTGCCCTAAGTTGGGAGAGGAGTGGGAGAATTAACATGGGGGGAGGCATAAGGGCCACAGGTGGAACTCCAGTGGGCTGCGTATGGCCCATGAGCTGCATGTTTCCAACCATTCTCCTTTCCTCTTCTTTCTTCTTCCATGACAGCTTCATAGAATGCAGTCAAGGCACATGGACACATTTTCAAATGGGTGTGAAAATATGAAAAGTTTGCTACCAGAAAGAGGGTTAGAGTGGGGGAAAAAAGAGCTGTCAGGTTCTCCACAGCCATGGGACTTTGAGTTTATCTCAGTATAAGCTCAAACAGGGACTGTACTAACATTTGTTTGTCTGCCAAACATTAATACCATTTGGAGGTAGTGCACAGCGTTACTTAAATATTTGCAAATGATTAACTGCTCTCTCTTAGCAAAAGCTATCATACTAAGCTAGTGGAATAGAGTTTCCACCGATCTCGGAATGACACACTTCAAATTCACTTATAGTATAAATAATATCATTCCATCATATTTATTTTTTCAGGACCTTTATTTACAGACCTAGGGGTGTGCTTATGTCAATAAGGTTACCCCAGGGATGAATTTGACTCTGTACGTATTTCCCCAGGGATAAAGGGTAAATTTCATGCCTGTGAAGAGAGCCTGCAAAAGACCTACACACTTTGTAAGTTCCTCCTAAACTTTCAGGAGGAGTTATTCAGCTGATTGAGCTAAAAGAAGAGCTACCTAGAAACCATTTTAGTGCACTTGGAGACTCTCCACAATCATGCGGTTAAAAACCAACCAACCAAACAAACAAAAAAAAAAGCCGCCTGCAGTTTCATATCCTCCACATCTTGTCTGATTAAATTTTGTGGGGCCTTGTTTATCCAAGAGAACCATATTTCATACACTGCATGATGAAGAACCCTTACCCTTAATTATAAGTGATAGCTTTTTCTGTCTTCCTTTAAGAAGCCTCAAGGAAATTTAAATTAAAAAAAAATCCAAATAACTGTGAACTGAGTAAGTGGACTTCTGTGCCGTGTTATAATGCAACAAAATGTTTCAATTTCTGCATAAAATTCCTAAATTCCTATAATCAAGAAGATCAGAGAAAGCATGTAGGTCAAATGGTAACTTTATTCCTGCATAAAGCAGGCAAAGAGACCAATAAAAGGGACAATTAAAATACGTAACTATTGTTTAAAAACAAGATAGCACTTGTGCTTTCATACCATGTGGTCCATGGTAATTAATATCTGAAGAGAAAGCCCAATTTACCACTCTTATATAGAAGAGGTGAATGCTTCACAGGTAGTTTCACTGATATCATGAAGACTAACGGTTGCAGTAAGCGATTAGTCAGTAGAAACAAGGGTATGAAAACCCTCCCCTGAATTTATATGAGCCAATAGAATTAGTCAGGTACTACAACATTAAACCTGTACTCTAGTACAGTACATTAATACAACATGAGTTGGTAGATACTGATACAGATACACTCCATCTCAGGGGTGTCCTCTTTATTCAAAGTTCAAATATGGTAACCCTAATTAATCACAGATGAAGTTTAAAGGAAATAATGAAGTTACACAAGAGATTAATTTGGTCTGCATTTGCTATCCTCTGTTACAATGAGGCACTAATAAGAGCTATTGTGACTGACTGGCTTCTTTCCACTTCATTTTTTTTCATTAAAGTATTCTTTCACTTAAATTGCTCCAGATAACTGGCATGATTGTCTGCTCTTGTGATAACAGCCAATTCTTCTGAAGTTAGCCAGGCATTTGGCTCTTCACATCCTTGACTATCCATTCATTCTTTAACTGCCACTTGCCCTCCACTATTGCTCTCATCAGATCTCCCTTCCACTTCATTGCTGTTTTCAGAACCTTTCACCAATGCCAGTTTCATGTCTCCTTCCATGCTTCCCTTATGTTTTTGGCCACCACACAACATTTCCATCCTTCAGGCTACTCATTAAACCCTACTTTTCAAGCAATTCCAATCAGTTTTGTTTCATCATCAGTGTCTGTTTCCCTTATTCTTATTTCATCTAAACTAAACATTTAGGGCAGGGAAAGTGTATCAGTGACATTTACTACTGAACTATATAAACAGCAGATAAAACTAACTGGTTCCCAATAATTTAAGGCAAGTTCTCTATTCTTCCAACTTTTACTTTGACCACTTTCTAGCTCTGTCACTAATTAAAACCTAGATAAAGAATTGAAAAAAAAAAACCCAACAACCAGTTATTCAGTTTCAAAGCTGAGTAATCCTATCACCATGTTCAGTGAATTCCTCTCTAAAATGCCATAGTAATGCAGCTGAATGATCTCCAATGGCATTTGGGAGCTTATACAGAATTAGGATGGGATGGATCTTGACTGCAGTGTGTATCATTGCTCAGTTAAAATCCCTGAGGATATCTGGCCAAGAATAAATTAGGTTTTACAGAACATTAACTTCTACTAAAATATGATAATGAATAAATGTTCTGCTGCCCGTAGAGAGAGGAAGTCAGTGGGGCATGTGGGCTGTCAGGAGGTGCATGGGATCTATAGGATCCATGAGGGGGTGGTAAAGCAAGAATTCCCTAACCCCCCCCCTGCCTGAGGTATAATCTTTTAAAGGCCACATCTGTAAGGAGACCATGTGGAGAAAACTACAAAATCAGTTTCAAAATTTCTAGAGCACTCTATAGTCTTCCCTCTTGAATTTTCCAGGAGGTTATAAAATGGTCACATATCCCCACAACCTTTAACAACACTTGAGTCCTTTCTGAAATCTCTCTGTTTTGGAGTGTCAGTAGAGAAGACTTGAATAACTGCATTTTCCTTCAGCAATGGAATTCTCTACTGAAAAAAGCATTTGCACTGCAAACATTCCATATTTGATAACAGGTCAAGTTGAACTAAAATAAGAGGTGTTTTTTAAAGAAAAAAAATTTAGCTCCAGGGGCTCCTTCATCAGATGGAATGGCATTAGATGGCAGCAGTGATCAGGTACCTACTATTGCTCCTTTTGAAGATTTTATTTTTGATTGTATATTTAAGAACTGCAACAAGGCTTTATGGCTCCCAAGAGTCAAGGTGTACTTGCTGTACGCTTGTGAAGATCTCTTGTGTAAGCTCAAATGCTTGTCTCTCACCAACAGGAGCTGGCACAACAAAAAATGTTACTTGACCTATATTGTCCCTCTAATATCCTGGAACCAGCACTACTCCAACATCACTGCAAACATCTTTGAAATGATAGTTGTGAAAATGTAGCATGCACATTCTGTTCTTTTTATTTTTTGGAGTAGCTCTTTTCCTTAGATGAAATGTGCTGCCACTGGCTAGAGCAGAAGTTCTACTGGAAGCCAGTTTGACAGGATTTCATGCCATGCTAACAAAAGTTTGGTTAATGAACCGAAATACCCTGGGGAGATTGTCAAGGATTAAGGTAAGGGCATTTGGAGAGAGCAAAGGCTTTCTCTTGACTTACTGGTTTGAAATTTGTTCTTTTACATTACATTTGGAGTGGTTAGGACTCAGTCACAGTTGGAATTACAGCACAATAGTTGAAAGAAAAATCAATAACACAAAAAAGAACAAACATTCAAACCTCTACACTAATAACATATCTCCTCCTTGAGATGCAGAATGAGCCCTCTTGTCAGGTCATAAGAACTTCCTTTTCTTGGTCAAGGTCAAGTTTTGAGATGGTAAACACACACACACAGACACATACCCCCCCCCGTATAATTCTCCTAAGCTGTCTGTATTATAATGCAAAATCTCATAAGTGTGGAGATCAAAATAAGTCTTCAAGTTAAACAATGTATACATATTTTAAAAAAAGTCAGGGTGAAATCATGGGTGATTGAAGACTATGGGGCTGGAACTCCACTCTTGCCTTTTTGCTTCTATACAATGAGTCTTCTGGTCCCCTAGATAAACCCCTACTAACTTAGATCACAAGAACAACGCCTTTGTATGTGCAAGCTCTCTCACCACCTCTTATTATTAATTCTTTTGTACTGCAGAAACACCAAGACCTCAGACAGGAGTGGGTCCTCCTTTGTTCAGGGTATTGTACAGCCACACTAATAGTTCCAGTCCTAGAAAATTTACAATTTGAATAAATACATATAATATGACTAATATTTTGGACAGTGACTCGTAATTTGGGGGGCTTGAAATGAGCCATCACAGTGGACTTTGCTTTCCAGAGAGTAGACACAACTTTTCTGAAAGTTAGTCACTTTTAGGTTGTCTCAGAGTGGGACCCCAAATAGTGAGACGCCCACATTTCTAGCCACTTTTAAAAGTTTTGACCCATATATCTACATGCCAATGTTTTGACCCATGTATCCACAATGTTTCATATTCCCCATGGCTGTATAAACTTGTGGATTTTTGCATTTTTCCCTTTAGGAGCCCAGTGCCTGTCGAATTATATAACAGCATAGATTACCTTGGGAAAGTAATGGTTTTGCCTCCTTCTAGGCTGTCAAGACATTTCTCATAATTCTATAAATTCACAAGGCTTCCCAACCCCTTCCTTGATCAATCTCAGGGGTTTTTTTAGATAAAAATTTCGATGAACTGTGTAGGGTATCTTATTTGACACAGCTCTTTTTTTTTTCTCTTAGAACTGGAGTGTGTCCTGTAACCATGTCTGTGCTAGGTTGTATGAAGTAGCTGGAGACGTTCCACCTGTTGGAGACTGGAAGGAAGAATGATTGAGGTGTCTGCGAGTGTGCTTATGAATCACCCAACATATCACTAGGGCTGTCATCTCTAGAAGACATGGAGTTGTTATGTAATGATATGAACACTTAAGGTGTAACCATTTTATGAATGTGATCTTTGACCTGGTCAGGGAGGGGGAGTTATTGTATATTGGAGTTAAAATATTTTGCCTTGTGACTGTGTTGATCTAGTTCAATAGGGGAGTCAGGAAAGAAAACAGAAGAAAGCAAGACAATTATCCCAGGTAAGGAACCTCCTAGGAAACACTGGGAACAATCACAAGACAATGCTTCCATGCTCTGGACCAAAGTGACACAGCTCTTTGGCCAGGCTGGGAAGCTAGAGATGAAAACAAAACCAGAACCAGGACAACCACAAAAATATTAGAAAGCCTTCTGAGGAAGAGAATGGAGATGAGTTGCAGAGGTGTGTGTCCAGGGCACTGGCAGTGAGCACTGGCAGGGAGACAAGCTGACACAGAGAGACTCTACAGAGAGGGCTTGTAAGGGAATTAGCCTTACCAGGGTCCCTGTGTGTCAGATGGATAGATATGCAGTAAACAGTCATGCAGACATTCTTTTATTGATTTCAGGTTATGCTGTCTCTCCAGTGCATCTGTTCTAAGTAAAGTACACTTTATTTAAAAGAAGCCATCTGGTCACCATGTACCACTTCCATTGCCCCAGAGGGAAAAGAACTTCAGAGTCCCAGTTTAAGGGCTTGTACAGACATGCCATGCTGAGGAGGCACAGCAGCACTAATGCAGCTGTGAGAAAGAGCTTTCTTGAGGAGATAAGGAAACTACCCCTTTGAGTAGCCATGTTGGCAGGGGAAGCTTTTTCACTGGCATAGTACTGTCGACACCATTGTTTATGTCTGTGTAATGTATTATTCACTTATTATTAACCTCCTCCGCAGATGACATAAATTATGTTGATATAACCTGTAATGTAGACATTGACTAAGACAGATAAGCCAAGGTAAGTCATGGTTAATAGTGGGGTACTACAACCCACTGCTTGATCTGACAGTGGGAGAATCATGTGATTGGATGCCTACACATGTGTAGGGTGATCACCTTTCCAAATGACCTGCCCCCTCTCTCTGTGGCCCCACCCCTGCTTATGTCCTTGAGGCCTACAAGCTCCTTTTCCCCTGAAGTGCAAACTACTGAGCAGGCCAGAGGCCCATGTCACTGTGGGGAGCCCCAAACTCTCTGCCTTCCATGGGTGTTGCACGCCAAGGTGTAAGGGCATGGGCTTGGGGCTGCTCTTGGGCACTGAATCTCCCACCATGGCAGGGGTCTAGGGATCCCTACAGTAGGGTGGGCTCCCTGAACACTCTTACTACCGTCTCTTACTTTATGGCCTTGGGATAGTTTGGGCCTCATGGGGGGAGAACAGGAGCATGGGATGGAGCCTAATGGCAAGGAGGGGAAAGATAAGGACTATATCAGGCCTCCTCCTCCCTGGTAAGAGGCTGATACTACCGCTGAGCCTTGGATAGGTGTGGAGGGGCACCACAGAGAATCTCGGACAGATGCTGTCCCAGAGTCATTCAGACTGGGACTTGAACTCTGCATTTCAGGCCTATCCAGTTCAGCACAGATGGGCACCCTATGCAGGCAACAACTTAAGGACTGAGATCTGGGAGTGGGGCACTTAACAAGTCCAGGAGACAAGAGGCATGTCATTTACCCATTAACTCTGACTCTGCCGCCTTCAGATTTTATAATTGATTTCATTATATTTAATGCTTGTCTCAGTCTCCCAATTCCTGGAGATGAACGATTACATGAAAACCTGAGGACTTTCCCCATCTATTTTTCAATGAGAAAGGAACCCCCAAGGCAGAAGTTTCTAGCCATCATAACACACAAACAGCTAGCACTTAAGTCTCTGACTGGAGAGCTCAGTGCCTACCCCTAACCTTGATCCAGCCTATTTTCAGAGAAGTAGACTCTGTTTTCACTAATTTTTTGGCTTATAGAGGCCTCTACTACTGAACTTTGGACAGGAGTCTTCCACTCATTATAAATAGAGACAAAACATCACAGCCTTACTTTACAGCCTACCTTCCCAGATGACTGCAGTCTGTACTGGCTGCTTCGACAAGCTGCCTCAAATCCATCTCAGGCTAGAAAATGAATGATTCCTTTAAAGAGACCTCTTTTTACTTAAATACCTGCTTTGCTAAATCCAGGTGAATATTTCAGTCCATAGACTGACCTCCAGTGTAAAGAACTGACTCCTTCACTACCTGCTCTAGTGGGTTTATATTCTCCAGATGATATGAAGAGGAGGAAGTGGGCTCAGACTCTCCTTTCCACTCACAGAAATTAAAGGAGGAAGAAGTTTTGTTTTCACTCTTCTTTTGTGCACTGTCACAGGAGCTGTTAGAATATGGGTTCTGGGCTGCCTGATTCTCTTCAGAGAATGGTGCTCTCACTGCAAAGATAGCATTTGCCCAGCTGCTCAGTTCTTTCCCCTCACATTCCATTGCATGCAGCCTGAGTTGAAGCAAGTCTCACCTTTTACTCACCCTCTGCCCCCTTAACACTCTTTTCAGAATATGTTGAAGACATAGTACTCTAATTCTGATATTACTTTTCATTTCAGCAGCTCTTATAGCTCCCTCGGTAACATTTAGTTTGAATAGTCAATCAGTTTTCTGGAGCAATGTTTCCAAATCTGTTTAGATGATGCTTTTGTGAGAGCCTAATGAGCACAATAAAGTTTGTAATGGAAAGCAAATTTATGGGCCCAACAACAGTCAGCTTATGAGTTCCAAGGAGCCCCTTTGACCTTTTTTGCTAGAGATCAGCAGCAGAGTGAAAATTTAGTTGCACCTTGTACCCTTGGGACATGAAATTGTTTTCTTGCCATTGTGTGCTTTAGCTTGCTTATTTCACTGTTTAGCGTGTTCACTCTGCAGTGAACCTATTATTGCACACCTGGGCTATCAGTTTAAAAAGCAGAAGGAAGAAAGGAAGGAAGGAAGGGAGATGCACTCACCTCTAGCAAGCTACACCTACACTAGAATCATCTATCTGCAGAAGTTACTGTCGGAAGAGATGTTCCGACAAAACTTCTGTCTGCAGATCGTGTCTACACATAAAAGTGGATCGATCTTTTGATGCTCTCTGTTGACAAAAGGGCCCCCTGGGGTGTCTACATGGCTTTTTGTTGACAGTTTCTGCCAACAAAATGCATTTTGTATGCAGATGCTCCTTGAATTTTGTCGACAAAACTCTCTCAAGGGCTACATCTACATGGGCAGCCTCTGTCAACAGAAGTCACTGTCAACAGAGAAAGCTCAGCAGTGCCTCTATTGACAGATTTCATCTAATCATAAAAGAAGATTGAAAGCACAAAATTCTGTCAGCAGACAGCAGCCACAATGCTCTGTCCTCTCTTGACAGAATGGCTGACCAGAATTTCGGCAAACAGGGCTGCCCAGGGAACCGGAAGCCCTCTCTGTTGACAGAAGTTTCTACATGGGCTCTATGTCGACAAAACACTGTCAAAAGAGGCATTATTCCTGATCGGGAACAGGGATAACTCTGCCAACTGAACAGATGAGTTTTGTTGACAAACTCTCAAAAAGAGCGTGTTAGACATGTAGATGCTTGGCGAGTTTTGCCGAAAAAAGGGTTGTTCTGTTGACAGAAGCTGCTCTTGTAGACATGGCCCTAGTTTATAGCCGGAATAAAACTCTCCTGGAGTAAGCGGGTCACATTCTCCTCTACTTTGTGTTGTGTATTGTAATCTATAGCAGTAAAAAGTTAATGTAGAATGCTACCAAGACAGAAAGCTAGTATAACTCCCCCTTTGCAAAAGTGTAGATTATTAAAGTTCAGATTCTCTGTTTTAATTAAAATGTTGGGAGAGGGGGCAACAGGGGGCTTGTTATATGTCCTTGATTCTTTGCCCTGTTCTGTGCCAACCTGAACTGCTGAGACCTAAGTCAAAAGCAATGGTATCTGAGGGAGTCTCTCTATTACCAGGGGTGAACAGGGATGCAGCATGCACCCCTTGTCATCCTCTTTCCTGAGGGCTGAAGTAGCAAATGGTGCTGTATGTATGGCTGAAGAGATGCTTGCCACATCAGCTGCTTTTGTACCGCTTAAGTAGAACAAGGTATATGGAAAGGAGGTGGGCAGGTGGTCCTGCTAGGTTCAGCCATCTTTTCCACAGGTGCCTGTTCACCTGAAGCTGCTAATGAAGTCAATGTGTTTAGAAATCAATGGACCTGAGTTCTATTGTGCAAAGCACTGAAGAAGTTACTCCAGATTTTTACCGGTGTAAATGAAGCAGAACTGCTTAAATCCACTTGGCAAAGGATTAGCCATGAAGGTAAGTATTGTTCTTGTTTCCTTTCAAAGGTAACAAATTTAGGAGATGACAAAGAATAAGTATAGGATGATTTTTTTCACTACCTTCATTATTCTGCATATTTTCCTTGCTGCAGTGTTGAACTTGTACTGCCCAGCTATAGCACTGGAAGCTGTCATTTTCTTCCAACTGTCGGATAATTGTTTAAACTGACAGGCATGATGTAAACTGCTGCTTTTCTGGTTAGTAGAGCCTGCCAGCAGATAGTATCTATAACCTTATAAAGCCCATTGAAGAGTGTGAATTATTTTTCAGGGCAGACCAATTACCATGAAAAGAGAAGAATAAAAGTTAACACACTGTGACAGTTATTTATTTAGACAAGTTTAAAGAAGGCCATTGGAAATAAAATTTTGTTTGTTTTCATACCCATGACAAATTACAATGCTATTAATTAAATTTCAAAGAAACTTGTTTCTAAAGCCTAACTACTAGAAACACTTTAATATTGCCTTAGTAAGAGTTCTGTTTCTCTTCCATGACTTCCACAGAGATCTTAATAAAAGAGCTAAGGTTCAGTAAGTGTTTAAAAGAGAGGGGCAAATTAATTGGAATGATACAGTCAGTAATAATTCATTATTCTGAAATGTTTCATACATTACTTCTGAGCAGTAAATCCATAATCAGTGTGGTCAGGAACTCTTGAAGAAGCCTAAAGTTAATTGTCCACTGGAATCAACATGAAAAGCAAGTGAAAAGTGCAGTTTGTGAAGTTCTTCATTGGATCACTGGGGCTAAGAAAGAAGAGAAAGGAAGAATGTAGAGAAAGCCACAACAAGAAGATAGAAGTACAGTATTTCAGAGAGCTTTTTATGGGTTCAGCTACCAATACATTCTACCAAATATGATAAATCCCATTTCTCCCTGCCTTGTAGCTTGTGCAGCAATTTAAAGCTGTACAGAAGGTTGTGAATCTCTAGCACATCACGCGCTGTACACTTTGGACAGGAATAAGTCACTACACAAGGTGAAGGGAAATGCAGAATCTAGTCCATTGTTCAGATGAAAGTAATGAGCATGATAAGCATGATTATCCTTTCATTTTTCTGGGTGATTCAGGATTAACTCAATTGTTTAAAAAAAAAAGAAGAAAAAAGAAAAAAGAAAAGAAAGAAAGAATATCCAAAAGTAGTCTTGGGCTTATGGCTCTCCCTGATTTCTGAAATTGCGTGAAGGCAGAATTTGGCTATATATCTATTAATAAGCACTCAGAGTGTGAAAGAGAAAGGGCCCAGATTTCTCTTGTTGTTGATGGCCCTGTAATGAGTGGCATTTACGTGATGGAAATCTGTCTACGATGTGGCCTGTTACTTTGGCGCTTGCTAAGTGCCAGCAGCTCAGAAGGGGCAAGTAAGTGTGAGCCGATGCCCAGGTGCCAGCTAAGGGTCTGGTGGGGCAAAGGGGGTGATGCCACACCAGCAGCTACGCTAAGCAGCCAGGGCAGGCTGGGTTCTTTGGTTTGTGTTTAGTTCGGGTACAGCAGCAAGAGGAAAATTACACTTAGAGAGGCTTTAACAGTTACTTTCTATTTATACAAAGATAGAAACAATTTAACTAAGACAAATGATTAAAGTACAAGTTAGTACTGGTGGTTTTTAAACGGGAAACAACACAATTTAACTTAAGAAAAGTTTTAGACAAACTAGCTAGCTTAAACTAATACAATTAATGTGTACACAAGAAAGGCACGTTGCAGGTGTGATTTTCACCCCTGCCTCTTAGATCTGGTGGAACCAGAGTCTTTCCCTCAATTCCTATAGGAAAGAAGTGTAATGCAGGTGTAATTCTTACCCCTGCCTCCTAGATCAGGTGTGACCCAGAATCTTTCTCTCAATCCCTCGGGAAGAAGTAGATGCGAACCAGGCATCCCCAGTCTCGGGAGTTAATTCCAGACCTGGCCAGCAGGTGTAGGTGATTGAAACTCAAAGGGCAGGGGTAGGCTGCCAAACCCCTTTTATACCCTTTTTGTCATGTAGGCTTCTTCCTAGTCTCAAGTGGCCAATCGGGAGGAATGTGTTTGAATCCAGGTTTCCCAGGGAAGGTGCAAGGCTCAATTTGCACCTGTGAATTGTGGACAATTGGGCACCTTTTGAGGTGATAGGTGGAGATTCCCCGTTCTTCCTGGGGAAGTGATCAGGCGTGTCAATTACTGAGATCAGTCAGAAGGGCGGCCATTAGCTGGCCCATTCACTGTCTGGTTTTTATGTATAGTAGAGAGGCTGGGTGAGATAGCACACCTGCGTTCCCAGGACATCAAAGGCTGCCTGTCTCCCCTGCTTATTTCTCTCTCTGTCTCTCCCAGTGGAGGAGGAGAAGAAGAAAAGGCCAAATGGGGATTCATGTCTGCCTACAGTAAGGTACATGGGAAATCTGCTAGAATGCTGAGATGCTCTGGTTTTGCTCCCTTTACCAAGCTATGCCACTTATATTGCCATCTGCACGAGAGAGCTGCTGCATTGACACATGCCACATGAGAATGTCCTTACCCAGGGTGATCTTCCAATGGCCAATTAAATGAGTTTCAAGGTGGATTCTAGATGGTAGTGTGGTACAAAGCAATTGAACAAATCCTACTCTGTGAATTTATTTTCCTTCCTTTCAGGTTCATTTCCTGAAAAATGTTTACCCTCCACCTTCTCTCCTTAACTGTCCTTCTTCTGGTCTACACTTTTCTGCCAGGGCAGCTGTATCAATGTTGAATCATCAGAGCCCGTACGCAATAATTGCTGTGCATCTTTCAGGTCATCCGCTGTCTGGGTTGTCCATTAGAGTCAGGATAGTCTATGTTCCAAAGTTTACCATTTGATTTCGACTGCATAAAGGTGAACCCACTGGATTCAGTTATCCAGTCAGGGGGTTTGAGATAGACTATGTGTCGGACATCTTTTCTATCCCCCTCTCCATGTGGGGTGAGCAGAGTGGATTCTAAAAAGGGCCACTCAGTAGTGGATGCACCTGCTAGATTGTTCTACCACCCTAGTCCTTGAAATGGAACAACTGATACATCCACTACCTACATACTGGCCCATGCCTAAAAGCTTCCAGATTTCACAATTTTCTTCCCACCACCCTTCACCAGTCACTTTAGAGCTTCAATTTAGGAGAGTAGTATGCAGAAGAAGATGCCTGTGTGTGATTTCTTTTGACATGAAGGGACTGTTGCACTCCAGCCATCACACAGTTCTTGAGGAATAGAAGGACAAGTCCAATGGCATGGGATCCACTGACAAAGATCCTATCCAAAGACCCTGTTTGCATCAATGAGCGACTCATGACTCCCTGCTTGAAGTTTGCCAAAAACCAACAGGCAACTGTTGTAAATGCTTATGCACCAACTCCAGACAGCATGTGAAGGAGAAGTTCTACACCCAATTGGACACAGTACTGAAAGACATCCCCAAAGAAGACAAGATTATTCTTTTGAGGAATTTCAATTCCAGGGTCTGAAGAGATGCAGACCTCTGGCAGATTACCATTGGGAAAGAAGGAGTCATCAACAGCAACTACAATGGAGTGCCTCTCGTTATGAAATGTGTGGAACACAAGCTCATCATCTCGAACACCCTATTCCACCAGAAACACAAATTTAAAACCTCATAGCAACATTCTTGATCAGAACACTGGCACCTCATAGATTATGTCATCATCCATGCTCAGGATCAGTGTGATGTCTTCCTCACATGTGCATTGACTAACACTGATGACTGCTGGATTGATCACCACCTCATTCAATCCACAATGGAGATTAGGTTTGTCACCAAATGAAGGAGTCACAGGAAACAGATCTGCTGAAAGATCAAGGTACTAGCCTTGAAGGACTCCATCAGACGAAGTGACTTACAGATAGCACTCCAAAGGAAGCTGCTGAAAGCACACCCAGAATATGTGGAAGAACACTGGTGCGAATTGAAAAATGCCATCATTAGAGCTTATGGAAAAACCAATGGCTACCAGTACATGAAGCATCAGCACTGGTTTGTTGAGAATGAGGTGGAAATTGAATGCCTGATTGAGGCTAAAAGGAAAGCCTATTTAGGGCCTGGCAAAGTGACATAAACTGCGCAATGAAGAAAGAACCACATGCCAAGGCCAAAGCAGAAGTTCAACATAAAACAAGGACTCTGAAAAAATGGTGGTGGACTGAGAAAGCACAAGAACTCCAGCATCTCACAGACATCAATGACACAAGAGATTTCTTCAATGCTACCAAAGCTGTTTATAGGCCATGAAACCAAGGAATCAGTCCCCTGAGATCAAAGGGTGGTACCCAATTCTTGAAAGACAATGAAGCCATTGCTTCTTGCTGGAGGGAGAACTATCATGAGTTCTGGAAATGGCTGTCCACCATAGTTCTAGAATTCTTTGACCAGATCCCTCAGCAACCACTTAGGGGTGATCTTGCAACACTTCCTACACTGACTGAGGTCCAAGATGCCATCAAAGTGATGAAGTGCAATGAGGCAACTGGACTAGATGGAATCACTGCCCAAGTCTTCAAAGAAGGTGGGCCAGAGTTCCACAAATAAATCCACCTTTTGATTCTCAAGATCTGGGAGAGGGAGCAGATGCCAAGAAAGTTCGGAGATGCACTGATCATCAGTCTCTTCTAAAAGGGCAACAAATTGGACATTGGAAATTATCGTGTGAGCTCTCTCCTGGCAATGACAGGGAAGATTTTAGCTTGAATCCTTGTAAACTGACTCCTGCCACTCTCTGAAGAAATTCTCCCAGAATCCCAGTGTGGCTTCCAACTATTCCAAGGAACAGCGGACATGAGCTTCACCATCCAACAACTGCAAGAAAAATGTTGTGAATAAAACCAAGCCTTTTACATGTGTCTCATTGACCTGACCAAAATGTTCAACTCAGATGTAGCACCTTGACCAACTACCCCAAAAAAATTCATTAGCATCTTGAGTCTGCTTCACAAAAACATGACTGCCACAGTATTGAGCAACAACGGATCCCAAAGCGACCCCTTTGAGGTCAAAATGGGAGTCAAACAAGGCTGTGTCTTTGCTTGATCACTGTTCTGCATCTTCATCACCATGACCCTTCACTTTACTGATGGCAAGCTTCCAGATGGTGTGAAGATTATCTACAGAATGAACAGAGAGCTTTTCAGTTACAGGAAACTAAAGGTTAAAAGCAAGACCTCCACAACCATGATCATGGAGCTCCAATACATGGATGACAACATGATTGCTGCTCTTTTTCTTGCAAGCCTTCATACCACCTTAAGTGCCTTCACCAAAACACACAAGAATCTTGGCATCACACAGAAACACTGAACATCAAAAAGATCAAGGTGTGCCACCAGCCACTGCCAATGGGAAAATTTCATGCACCTTCTATGGAAGTCAACAGAGGACTGCTGGAAAATGTGGAGCATTCAGTAAAAAAAAAAAATCTCTTCTGTGCTTGGTGGAACACAAAACTAAACTATAGAAAGTGCATTGCATGAGGCCTTTATTCTGACAAAGCTAGGAGGACTTCAGGGGCAGGAAACCTCACATCATCACTTTGGTTATGTCTAGATTGCCGAGAACTTTCAGCAAAAGATAGACAAATTGTGCAAAGCATTTGCTTATCTTCTGCCAACAGTTCTACTGGGAGAAGCTTTCCTGACATTTGGCCCATTCACACGGGATTGTATGTCAGGAAAACCCACTCCAGTGACACATTCCTTCATCCTTGTTGAACTTGGATGACTAGAATGTCAGCAGAAGGCTCCCAGAGCAGCAGACTAGACATAGCCTGCAATCTAGGCATGGCCTATGACACTAATGATCTATCCAAGAGAAGGTCAGTGCAGAACTCCAGGGAACACCATTGACAACAAAAGAGTTGCTGGCTAAAAATTAACCCATTTGCTCCATAGACAAGGGTAATAAGGCTGCCAGAGTGATGAAAGTTGGTTTCTAAGGTCTCCTCATGCTCTGCCAGGAAAATATCTTGTGGGATTAGAATAGAAAAGCATTAAAATGAAAAATTAGCACAGCACTGTACATAGGCTAAAGCAGGGGTGGGCAACCTCCACCTGATTCCTTGTTTACCTTAGCATCGTCAAGCACAGAGTCCCACAGCTCCCAATGGCCATGTTTCACAATTCCTGGTCAATGGGAAATGCAGGAAGCTGGGACCTAGCCTGCACCACTTCCCATAGCTCCCATTGGCTGAGAACTGCAAACCACTGCCACTGACAGCTATGGGGCTCTGTTGCTGCAGACACTCAGGTAAATAAACCTCTGGCGATCTGCCAGTAGCTAACCCCAATGAACCACATGCATCAGGCATGCTGGAGATTCTCCCCCTGCCTCCACAACCCCCGCCCCCGGGTAAAGAATGAAGAGTCTTTCAGGGCATGTCTTCCCTTTCCACTGAGTAGTTTCTTCAAGCACAAGTCAGCCTGGTGTGCAAGAGAACAAAACATTCCATTCATTCTGTGGGTGACAGTGCAGATTGCTGCTGGGCAACTCAGGAGTTCATTTAACAAAGCTATGCTCATATCCACAGATACCCATGATGAGTCTGTCTCTCAGCATTACAGTGGCTCTGCAGCTGCAGACATTTTTACAGGGCTAAGGACTTTGACACAATCCTTTTAAAACTCCACTTGGAGAAACAAGAACACTTCTACCCTTAATCTTTTATGGCACCTAATACTGGCATTATATTCCTGCTAATAATCACAGTTCCCAGCACAGGGAAGGGCACCAAAGTGGAAATAGAGATTTTTTTCTAGTGCATATGCAATGAATGCAACTGGGCTATGTCTACACTAGCCCCAAACTTTGAAATGGCCACGCAAATAGCCATTTTGAAGTTTACTAATGAAGCACTGAAATGCATATTCAGCGCTTCATTAGCATGCGGGCGGCCACGGTGCTTCAAAATTGGCGTGCCTCACCGCCGCGCGGCTCGTCCCAACGGGGTTCCTTTTCAAAAGGACCCCACCTACTTCGAAGTCCCCTTATTCCCATCAGCTCATGGGAATAAGGGGACTTCGAAGTAGGTGGGGTCCTTTCGAAAAGGAGCCCCATCGGGACGAGCCGCGCGGCAGCAAGGTGCGTCAGTTTTGAAGCGCCGCGGCCGCCCGCATGCTAATGAAGCGCGGAATATGCATTTCAGCGCTTCATTAGTAAACTTCGAAATGGCCATTTGCGTGGCCATTTCGAAGTTTGGCGTTAGTGTACACACGGCCAAGGGCTCATGTCGAGATTCACTCTAGCAATATCTTGAACCACTGGCCAATGGGTGACAAAAGGTTAGACTCCCTTCATATATGGGTTGTTTACATTGGCTTTGCATATGGGACTGACATTTAGAGTGGCTGTAAACATAAGATCATTGATGAACAAGTTGAACAGGATCGGTCCCAGGACTGAGCCCTGGGGAACACCACTAGTTACCCCCCTCCATTGTGAAAATTTACCATTTATTCCAACCCTTTGTTTTCTGTCTTTTAACCAATTCCCGATCCATGAAAGGACCTTTCCTCCTATCCCATGACCACCTAATTTACATAAAAGCCTTTGGTGTGGGACCGTGTCAAAGGCTTTCTGGAAATCTAGGTATATTATGTCCACTGGGTGCCCCTTGTCCGCATGTTTATTAACCCCTTCAAAGAATTCTAATAGATTAGACAGACACGACTTCCCTCTGCAGAAACCATGCTGACTTTTGCCCAACAATTCATGCTCTTCTACGTGCCTTGCAATTTTACTCTTTACTAGTGTTTCTACTAATTTACCTGGTACTGATGTTAAACTTATCGGTCTATAATTGCCAGGATCTCCTCTAGAGACTTTTTTAAATATTGGTGTTATATTGGCCGTCTTCCAGTCATTTGGTACCAAAGTGGATTTAAAGGATAGGTTACAAACCACTGTTAATAACTCCGCAATTTCACATTTGAGTTCTTTCAGAACCCTTGGGTGAATGCCATCTGGTCCTGGAGACTTGTTACTATTCAGCTTATCAATTAATTCCAAAACCTCCTCTAATTAAAGGGGCAGAGAAGCATACAAGCAGCTCCCCTCCATCACAATCCTAGATCTCTGTGGAGTGCAGGCATATGGGAGCAAGATTTTGAAAAAAAGGTGGGATGAGACATGCCCCAGTGCCTCCACCATAGAATCATAGAAAAATAGATCTGGAAGAGACCTAAGAAGACATCAAGTCCAGCCCACTGCCCTAGGCAGGACCAAACCCCATCAGATCAGCCCAGCCAGGGCTTTGTTGAGCCAACATTTAAACACCTCCAGGGATGGAGACTCCACTACTTCCCTGGGTAGATCGTTCAAATGCCTCACCACCCTCCTAGGCTGCGTCTACACATGCCCCTTCCTTTCGAAAGGGGCATGTTAATGAGCAGGTTTGAAAGATGCTAATGAAGTGCTGCAATGAATATGCAGCACTTCATTAGCAGAATGGCGGCCACGGCAATTTGAAAGTGCGGCTTTTGGAATTGCGTGCCGCCCATGGAGACGGGACCTTCCAAAAGGACCCACCCCCAGTTTTTGAAAGCCCTTCTTCCTATCTGTGATCAGAAGAAGGGCTTTTGAAAACTAGGGGGTGGGTCCTTTCGGAAAGTCCCATCTCCACAGGTGGCGCGCGATTCGAAAAGCCGCACTTTCGAATCGCCGCAGCTGCCATTATGCTAACGAGGTGCTGCATATTCATTGCAGCACCTCATTAACATCTTTCAAACCTGCTCATTAACATGCCCCTTTTGAAAGGAAGGGGCACGTGTAGACCCAGCCCTAGTGAAAAAGTTTTCCTAATGTTCAACCTGAACCTTCCCAACTGCAACTTGAGACCATTGTTCCGTGTTCTGCCATCCGCGACCACTGTGAACAGCTTCTCTACAGTCTCTTTGCAACCTCCCTTCAGTAAGTTGAAGGCTGTTATCAAATCCCCCCTCACTCTTTTCTTCTGCAGACTAAACAGACCCAATTCCCTTAACCTTACTTCATAGGTCATATGCTCCAGCCCCCTAATTATTTTGGTCACCCTCCACTGGACCCTCTCCAGTGTGTCCACATCCTCCCTATAATTGGGGGCCCAGAACTGTACACAGTACTCCAGATGTGGCCTCACCAAAGCTGAATAAAGAAGAATAATCACTTCGCTGGCTCTACTGGCAACACTCCTCTTGATGCAACCTAATATACCATTACCATTCTTGACTATAATGGCACACTGTTGACTCATGTCCAGCTTCTCGTCCACTACAACTCCCAGGTCCTTTTCTGCATAACTACTACTAAGCCAGTCAGACCCCAGCCTGTATCACTGCTTGGAATTCTTCCGGCCCAAGTGCAGGATGCTATATTTGTCCTTATTGAACCTCATCAGATTTCTTGCGATCCAGTCTTCCAATTTGTCTAAGTCACTCTGGACCCTATCCCTACCCTCCAGTGTATCTACCTCTCCCCCTAGCTTAATGTCATCCGCCAACTTGTTGAGGGGCAATCCCTCATCTAGGTCATTGATGAATGTGTTGAACAGAACAGGACCCAGAACTGAACCTTGGGGCACTCCACTAGGAACCGACTGCCATCCTGTCATCGAGTCGTTGATCACTACCCACTGGGCCTGACCTTCTAGCCAGCTTTCTATCCATTTTACTGTCCATTTATCCAATCCACATTCCTTTAACTTGCCGACAAGAATATTGTGGGAGACTGTATCAAAAGCTTTGGTAAAGTCAAGATAAATCACATCCAATGATTCTTCCCTATCCACAGAGCTGTTATCTCATCATAGAAACTAATCAGATTGGTCAGGCATGACTTCCCCTTCAGGAATCCATGCTGACGATTCCTCATCACTTTTCCCTCCTCCAAGTGCCTCAAAATGACATCCCTGAGGAGCTCCTCCATGATTTTTCCAGGGACTGATGTAAGATTGATCGGCCTATAGTTCCCTGGGTCATCCTTCTTCCCTTTTTTAAAGATGGGCACTGCATTTGCCTTTTTCCAGTCATCCGGGATGTCTCCTGATCTCAATAACTTTTCAAAGATAATGGCCAAGGGCTCGTCAATGACATATGCCAACTCCCTCAGTACCCTCGGATGAATTAGGTCTGGGCCCATGGATTTATGTACGTTTAGCTTTTTTAGATAGCTTCTAACCTGTTCTTTCCCCACCAAAGGCTGTCCACCTTCATCCCACAATGCATCACTTATCGCATTAGTCTGGGAGCTTTCCTTGTCCATGAAGACAGAGGCAAAGAAAGCATTAAGTACTTCAGCTTTGCCTACATCATCTGTCACTGGGTTACCTCCCTCATCCAGTAAGGGCCCCCTGCCTTCTCTGATCACCTTCTCTTGCTAACATGCCAGTAGAAACTTTTGTTGTTATCCTTCACATCCCTCGTGAGTTGCAATTCCAGTTGTGCTTTTGCCTTCCTCATAACTGCCCTGCATTCTCAAGTAATACATTTATATCCCACCCTAGACATCTGTCCAAGTTTCCAATTTTTGTAAGCTCCCTTTTTGTGCCCAAGTTTTCCAAGGATTTCCCCAGTAAGCCAGTCTGGTCTCCTACCATATTTACTTCTCCTACTGAGCATCAGGACGGTGTCTTTCTGCACCTTCAACAGGGCTTCCTTAAAGTTTCCTTAAAGTCCAGTTTTCCTGGATTCCTTTTCACTTCATGGTAGCATCCCAGGGGATTCTGCCCATCAGGTTCCTGAGGGAGTCAAAGTCTGTTTTTCTGAAGTCCAAGGTGTGTAATTTACTGCTCTCTTTCCTTCCTTTGGTCAGGATCCTGAAGTCTACCATCTCATGATCACTGCTTCCCAGGTTGTCCCCCACCTCTACTTTCCCTATTAGTTCCTCCCTGTTTGTAAGCAGCAGGTCGAGCCGTGCACAACCTCTGGTCATGTCCTTCAGCGCTTGTACCAATAAATGATCCCTAGCATTATCCAGAAACTTCCTGGACTGCTTGTTTACTGCCGTATTGGTCTCCCAACAGATGTCAGGGTAATTAAAGTCCCCCACGATAACAAGGGCCTGTGATCTGGAAACTTCTTCCAGTTGTCCAAAAAAAGCCTCATCTACCTCATCCTGATTTGGCGGCCTGTAGCAGACACCAACCACCACATCTCTAGTGTGCCTACACCAGTAAGCTTGACCCATAGATTCTCAACAGGCTTTTTTCCCTCTATGTACTGGAGTTCCAAGCAATCATAGAGCTCTCTTACATACAGTGCAACTCCTCCTCCTTTTGACCCATGCCTGTTCTTCCTGAACAGTTTATACCCTTTCATGACACCACTCCAGTCATGCGAGTCATCCCACCAAGACTCTGTTATCCTAATCAAGTCATAGTTCTTGTACTGGGCCAGGGCTTATATTCTTCCTGCTTGTTACCCAGACTTCTGGCAGTGGTGTACAAACACCTTAGATAACCAGTCAATCTCCCTGCCCTCTCTACTTGAACCAGGGGTCCACTTTTGTTGTATATTCCTCTTTGCATTTCTTCCTGGACTCCAAGTTCCTTTCTCCCCTCAGGGTTTTAGTCATCATCCCCCAGCGAACCTAGTTTAAAGCCCTCCTCACTAAGTTTTCAAGCCTACTTGAGAAAATGCTCCTTCCTCTCTTGGTTAAGTGGACCCCATCTGTTCCCAATAATCCTTGTGCCCGGAACACTGTCCCATGATCAAAGAATCCAAAGCCCTCTGTCCAACACCACCTGTGTAACCATGCATTTACTTCCTCAATTCGATGATCACTACCTAGCCCTTTCCCTTCGACAGGAAGGATAGACGAGAACACCACTTGCGCTCCAAATTCTGTGACACTTCTTCTCGGCGCCACATAATCTACATAAACCTGCTCAAGGTCATTCTTGGCTGTATCGTTAGTTCCCACATGCAGAAGTAGGAAGGGGTAGTATTCTGAAGGCTTGAGCTGTTTTGTAACTCTCTCAGTCACATCCTGAATTCGAGCTCCCGGTAAGCAGCACACCTCACGAGATTCCAGGTCTGGTCGGCAGATGGATGGTTCAGTCCCTCTTAGGAGGGAGTCCCCAACCACCACCACCCATCTTTTTCTTATGGGGGGTGATGGTCATTGAACCCCCTCCCCTAGGACTACACATCCCATGTCTTGGGGTAGAAGCAGTTCCCTTCCAATTTTTTCCCTGTGAGGCTCCTTCCAAAGCATTCATCACCACAGAACCAGTGGAGAGAGTCTGAAAGCAATTACTTGTCTCTATATGGATGGGGACTTGTGTACTGGCCTTCTTTTTCTTCTAGAAGTTACATGCTGCCAGTTCTCTTCTTCATCCCTTGCCACCCTCACCGGTTCTTCCACCTGCTGCGCTTGCAAGACTGAACTCTCCCTTCTGTCAAGGAAATCTTCATCCTCCCTGACTGAGCATAGGGTCAACACTTGAGCCCCCAGTCCTCTATTTTTTCTTCGAAAATGAAGACCAGCTTGTACTTAGTGCAGATGAAATCCCTTCTTTCCTCAGGGAGGAAGACAAGTATGGCGCATCCCAAGCAGCTAACAACAGCAGACCTGTCACTATCCATGCCTGTCATCCTAGGAAAGGGATTTAAAAGAAAGGCAAGGGTCCCTGGCCCCTTCCACTCCCCTTCCAAACTCCCTCTTTAAGATCCCTGTTTACAGTCCCCTGTTCACAAGCTCCCCTGTTTGCTTGGGTGCTGGTCAGTGGAATGAGAACAGAGTTCTGGGGATCAACGGCTATGTCTACACGTGCCCCAAACTTCGAAATGGCCATGCAAATGGCCATTTCGAAGTTTACTAATGAAGCGCTGAAATGCATATTCAGCGCTTCATTAGCATGCGGGCGGCAGCGGCGCTTCGAAATTGCCGCGGATTGCCGCCGCGCGGCGCGTCCAGACGGGGCTCCTTTTCGAAAGGACCCCGCCTACTTCGAAGTCCCCTTATTCCCATGAGCTCATGGGAATAAGGGGACTTCGAAGTAGCCGGGGCCCTTTCGAAAAGGAGCCCCGTCTGGACGCGCCGCGCGGCGGCAAGGCTCGTCAATTTCGAAGCGCCGCTGCCGCCCGCATGCTAATGAAGCGCTGAATATGCATTTCAGCGCTTCGTTAGTAAACTTCGAAATGGCCATTTGCATGGCCAGTTCGAAGTTTGGGGTATGTGTAGACACAGCCAACCTGTCCCCTTGGAATGGAGGCTGCAAATGGAAACTGCCATGCATGAGGGGTTCTCCAGGAGATGCTTACAGAAATACAGTTTCATTAGTGCTTCTTCTTGGGTGAGAAGGTTGCACAGCACTCTTGAGTAGGGCTGTGTCCTAAAGACCACAGTTTAGTCCTACTGGCTAACTCAAATATATTTGCATCACACATATCATTATTACAAGCTGTCAAGTGCCTGTATATGTCAAAGGAAATATTGGCTTTTTTTTCTTTCTTTCGATATTGAGATATAAAATCTGTTCCATACAGGGACAAATAAATATATCCATAAACCCATTCACAATATTCTGAACACTGCTGTCATGCTCTGGTACGCTTTGTGTATTCAGTATTATGACTGTGGTCATTTCAAATCGTATTTTAAATAATCACATTAATGCAAAGAAATCTATACTTTGAAGGTGAATACACATAGTGCTGTGAAATACATAACAGCTGCACTGAAGACATGCCACCAGAAACTCCTCTGACATAAATAGATATATTATCAGTGAGGTCAATGGAACTTAACAGCAGTTCAGACCTACATTATTTTTTCCTGTGTGGGTATTTTGTCCTGAAATCTATGAAGTGACAAAATATTACTGCTTATGATTTTTTAAGTAAAATTCAATTCATGACTGAAAATTCTATGGAGAAAAGAATAAATATTTTCAAGAGAACTTCAGTCCATTTGAAACTGGGTAAAGAGTTTTAAGCACCATAAAGTTTCTTTGTTTTTACTTTTATTTCTTTACTTTTCAAAGTCTTAACTCCAAGACATGGTATTTTTTCTTTTGGCTCTGAAAAAGCAGATTCTCAAGTAATCTCGTAGAAGAGGGAAAACAGCAGTTCTGCAAAAGCATGTGGAAGAGTTAAGAGTTGCAGTAAGTGACAAGGTGGGGACATTCCCTTTGATTTTCAGCTCTTCTAATTTCTGTTCCAGCTCTGTGACATCTCAGTAACTTCAGTGTTTTCCTGCAGTTTCATATCACTACCTGCAATTTGCATAATGTAAAACTCCAGAAAAACACAGAACAAGACAGGCTTAAATTAACTTTTGCAGTATGAGTTTTACATTAGCTCATTAATTTCAAAGCCCATGCAATTTCAATTCTGAACAGAGAGTAGATGCTTCCATCTGCACCCATAAACTTCAGTAAAAAATAATAATTTACTATAGATGCTGGATCGGCTAAAAATGAGATTTTATTTCTAGCTTTGGTTAACATCTTACATACAAGAAACTTAAATATTATAACAATCACTAGACTATACCACAACATACTTATAAATACTGAATCTCTTATCAGAGTGTGATCAAAGTATTATGTTCAGCCTAGGAAATATTATATTTTCATGTAGTGAAATCTAATCTCCATTGCCCAGGTAGTTTACTGTGGTCTCCTTAGAGGTTTTATCTCATATAAAGATTTCTTTTTGTGCCTGAAGCTTGTTGTAGGTCAGTGGTTCATCTAAATAGACTTCACTGCTGCTTGAACATAACTTAACATATGTTTATGACCCATGGAAAATTGTCCTGCAACAGTATCTTGGTAAATTAAAGATATAATTCTCTGTTGCATTCACCATTGCTGAGTTTGAAAGCATTTTCCGTGCTTTCATGGTGTTGCTCTCAGTTACAGTAAACACCCTTCACTATGGGTCATTAACATAATAATACTTACCTTATTAAACCTCAGCCATCTGTCCTAGAAAACAATTGCATTCACTGTATTCAAGGAAAACGTTGGCACATGAAATTCAGCAGCTCTGATTGAATATATTTATTGACTTTGCTATATAAAAGTGCTAAGAAGGTGCCTGTCCATGTTCCCTAGTAGCTCACATAACTGAAAAGTACATTATATGTGTAGCAACTTTAAAAGAAACAACCCTGGAACTCCGCCCCATTCAGACAATTCCCCGTCCTTACAGTTACTTCTCGTCATCCACTTTCAAATGGTGCAGAGTAAAGGAATGCTTTGAAATACACACAAAAAATAATTTCAAGAACTCAGAGACCAGGAAAATCTGATAACATTCTCTTCCAAACACCAATGAAGGCCAAAACTTCCCTGAGATGTGTGCTTGATTTGTGCACAAACAGTCAGTTGTCTGTGACACAAACTACTGAAATTTTGCCTCTAAGACTCTCATCAAAATGACATTACGTGAATCCTCCTAAATCAGTCATTTTTCACCCAGGTTTCTCTCTCACTTGTTATTCCTCCCAAGTATCAACCCTTGATTAGCCCGGGCAAAATTCTTTATTTTATTTCCCAGGTCATCTCTTGACTTTGATATTCCACATATGTCCTGATTTTCCAGTATTGCCTTCAACATATGTTAGAAGAAGAGATTACTGCAATCACACTTTTCGAGGAGAATGAACAAACTGATCTGTAAGAGGGTAGGGAAAGCATATAACATTATCATGAAACTAAAGTCTGAATCTTTACTGAATATTTGAAAGGGTAAGGAATTAAGTTCACTCAGGACAGTAAGGGCGAATGGCACCAATACTTTTTTTTTAAACTTTCGAGAGAGAGAGAGAGAGAAAAACTAATTTGGGTTGTTACTTACTGGCTGTAAATCCCCAGGAAGGATAGGATTTCTCCACCAACCAGAATTTGGCCCACCTCAATCTTGGTGCATCTACAGAGCAATTAAGTACAGCTGGTGTAGGTAACTAATTTGGGCTCGTAGGGCTTGGGATGCTAGATAATTGCTTGGGCTTCGGGCTCAAGCTGGAGCTTAAACTCTTGGACCTGATGAGGGAGGAGACTCCCAAAGACCTGGCTGCAGCCTGGGCCCAAATTTCTCCACAGCAGCTTTCAGCAATCCAAGCTCAATGAGTCCAGGTCAGCTGACCCAGGCCAGCTGCTGCTGTGCCGCAGATCTTTTTTTCCAGTGTACTTGTACCATTTGAGGTGTAGGGCTTGGGCTACAGTGGGGATCAACAGAGATACCTGAGCTTGGCTTAAATGTGACAGAGGTGCTTGCAAGTCATTCTCAGGCTCTTAGTCCCTTGGGTCGTCTTTGGACTACCAGAGCCTGGGTCTGGCACATTTTCAGACACACTCATAAGCCTGGGGATTTGAGGAGGGGTTAGGACGATACTTCTGGGAAAGGGCCTGGAACCTCTAGAGGTTTTTGAGGAGACTGCTCAAGTGTAGGATGGGGATTGTGAGTACAGAAGTGCAAAAGGAATTTAATTTGGAATTAGTGTTGATGCGAAGGATTTTGAGTACTAGAATGAGGCCCAGAGTGTGTTGAAAGATGATTTCTTTCAGCTGTGTGATTATACATAGAGACGTACGTGCAAAGCTATTACGTATGATTTATTTTTGAGAAAGTCAAAAAAAGTGTTTCCAAATGCACCAGTGGCACAGACAGCATTCAGATCCCTGACCAGATGCAAGAACTTGTAGAACTCTTTCCACGTGCCACAGTTTAGGAAGGGCTTCCATCCAGTTTCAGATAGGAAATGCCCATCCCACTTTGAGACACACTGGATAGTTCCAGTAACTATTAATAATTATTCCACTTTTTATCTATCATTAGTTCCTGGATGCCCCTAATAAATGGGACCCTATTATACAAGGCATTGCATAAATACACAAATAAGAGCCTATAACCTAATTGGACAAGGCCAGCCAAAGTCACAGTGCCGAAACAGGCACAGAGAGGAGAAATGACTTGTTTTATGTCAACCTGAAGATCAGTGGGTACCTTAAAATAACAGCATTTTTTCCCAAATTTTAATCCAATGAACCCTGTACCATGCTACCTTGAGTCCCCTTGCTCTTACATAACCATAAGAAATATTTAATAGTCTTAGGAAGATGGTGACAGACATATATCACATTGCTTCTAAACCACTAGGAAAAAAAAAATAAAAAAATATTTTTTGTAAGAAGTCAGTGCCTGAAGCTTCCCTCTTGGTAGCAGTAATACATGTGGTACTGGAGTATAGTCGCCGGGAACAACTTTTGCAGTTGATTAAATGCCCCTGTTCCGCAAAGGCCACTTATTGCTTTGTATGCTTCAGCTCAATAGACAATTTCCTTTAAATAGAACAGAGGTCAGTTCTGGAAAATGTGATGCTCAAAGCTTCACTTTTTAAGTAGAAAATCTTGACAGGATTTTTATCTCCTTCAACCCTGCCAGTGTAGACACCTAATACTTTGTCTCAGTGCTCCAGATTATCATCCTTTAAAACTAAGATCATATAACAGGACAGAGCAGGTTGATAGGAAGGGATACAATGTAGCTTTACCTATTCATTTTGTCCAACAATTTTTTTGCAGCTATGCTCATAGGCTGTGACCTTTTGTTTTGAATGGGATTTAAATATTATTGAAAACCCATTAGTAACGGCTAGAAATACTTTTCAAAGCTATAAAAAGTTAGATGGATTTATGGAGAGTACATTCTTATGGCCCTGTGTGGGAACTTATATTCATATTGACTAATAATCATAATAATACATTATTTGCTGTTAAAATTAGGAATGTGTTTATATGCCATGCCGTCTAAGATTAAAATAAAGGAAGGAAAAAGGTACATTAGGATATAAAATAGTTTATAATCTTAGAAAAAATATAATACGAGGAAAGTGTGTCTATTTTAATGTACCGCACAAGTTCCTATGTTCTTTGGTTAAGGTTATTCTGTTATTCAGTACTTTTTACCACTAAAACTGTGTAGATTAAATAGTGTTTATTATCCTAGGATAGATGTTTAATGACATATAGTATATGGGCATGTGTGTATGTGTGAATATAATTGTGGCTAGAGTTCACATCTGAACTTCAGTTATAATATCAGACATTGCATAGCCTAGCTAAAGGAACATGCTTTCTAGATGTGATATAAGTAACCATGAAGATGAATTAGGAATATGACAGTAAAACACCAAGAAACTCTTCTTTAGAGATCATCTCTGAACATAAAAGGGACACTTTTCAGTTTTTCCTTTTTTTTTTCTGATCAGCAAGTTACATTCAAGACTCTTTGTCCTTCATTCAAGACTCTTTGTCCCTCATTCAAGACTCTTTGCCTAGGGAGGTTGTGGAATCTCCATCTCTGGAGATATTTAAGAACAGGTTAGATAAATGTCTATCCTGGATGGTCTAGACAGTACTTGGTCCTGCCACGAGGGCAGGGGGCTGGACTCAACAACCTCTCAGGGTCCCTTCCAGTCTAGGCATTCTATAATTCTATATGGAGTTCACAAATAATATCTGCAAAGACAAAACTGCAGATCTTCAACACATATGTGAAAGGTGTGCTCTTGTATGGATAGGAGACCGGGTGTACCTAAGAGTCTTCAAATCACAAGCTATGGGCATTCATAAACAGATGCCTGAGGTACATCCTTCACATCAAATAGCAAGACTTGGTCACAAATGAGGAGCTTCAGAACAGTGCATGAGAAGAACCACTTGATGTTCAAATCAAGAGAAGAAAGTGGGGATGTTTAGGCCATGTTCTCAGAAAACCATCATTCATCGTAGTCTGTCAAGCTCTCAAATGGAACCTGCAAGGAAAACACAAAAGAGTAAGACCTCAGACAGCTTGAAGAAGATCTACTGGGACTGAAAGACAACAACTGGGGTACTAAGTTTTGTCCTCAGAGTGAAGTAGAGGAGACTTGTCAATGACCTATGCTTCACCCAGAGTACAAGGGTTTAAGTCATTTAAGTAAGTCAAAAAGTAGTATTATGTCGTGCTGCGTAGCTGGATGGAATGGGCCCGTTTGCTTATTACATGGCTGTATCTTAATAAAGAGATCTATTTAAGTAACTGAACACAGATGAAAGTAAATCAAGTAACTCTAGTGACATGAGGCACAAAACAATCGAGAAGATGAAGTCCAAAGCAAAGTAGCACTAAATATTTCGTCTTGCTTGCAGTGTACCATAAATGCTTTGAATCTTAAATGTAAGTCTATAATATTTATTGACGCAGGAACAGCAAGCTATGAAAAACTCACAGTCAGGATTATATTTAGCTTTCATTCCTCTGTTAAGTCTACTGGACCCATCAAGATTTGTTTATATTTTTGTTTCTTTAATTTTATTATGAATAGTTGGGTATTGAATTAAGCATCCTACTTTAGTAACAACAGATGCTAATGTCTACATACCTAATAGATTGATTTGTCTGACTGGTACCCAAGATATTTCAGAGAATATATTTGGTTAAAATAGCTACTGTAAACTTCAGGGTTCAGCTTGATGGCTTATTTGTAATTACAGTGCTATTTACAAAAATTATAAAGGAAACATGGAGCTATTTGAAAACATTACATGTCGAACCTCTCTACTCTGGCACACTTTGATGAGGCAAAATCTGTCATCTTGGATAGTTTTAGTTGGCCACACCCATGATAAGTGGATATCTTATTAAAGCTACGTCTACATGTGAATGTGACATCGAAATAAGCTATTTCGATGAATAACATCTATACGTCCTTCAGGGCTGGTGCCGTCGACGTTCAACGTCGACGTTGGGTAGCACTACATAGAAGTAGGTGTTGCAGGGGAGCGTCTACACACCAAAGCGGCCCACATCGAAATAAGGGTGCCAGGAACAGCTGCAGACAGGGTCACAGGGCGGACTCAACAGCAAGCCGCTCCCTTAAAGGGCCCCTCCCAGACACAGTTGCACTAGACAGCACATGATCCACAGAGCCGACAACTGGTTGCAGACCCTGTGCATGCAGCATGGATCCCCAGCTGCCGCAGCAGCAGCCAGAAGCCCTGGGCTAAGGGCTGCTGCCCACGGTGACCATAGAGCCCCGCAGGGGCTGGAGAGAACGTCTCTCAACCCCTCAGCTGATGGCCGCCATGGCGGACCCCGCTATTTCGATGTTGCGGGAAGCGGATCGGCTACACGTGCCCTACTTTGACGTTCAACGTCGAAGTAGGGCGCTATTCCCATCTCCTCATGAGGATCGCGACCTCGACGTCTCGCTGCCTTATGTCGATTTCAACTTCAAAATAGCGCTCGCCACGTGTAGACGTGGCGGGCGCTATTTCGAAGTTGGCACGGCTACTTCGAAGTAGCCGGCATGTGTAGACACGGCTTAAGTTTCACACAGTCCCATAAAGTTTGTATCCAGCCCCCAATTCGAGTTCTTAGTGTTCTGTGCAGTTATTCAGCTCTAGTTTACCCCTAAATGTCTTTTAAGAGCCCAGTAAGCAGTGGATACGTTGGTAATGCAGGTAGACAATATAGACTTCCCATGGTCCAGCAAGTTCTCTCATTCAGCACCGGTTAGGTCCTAAAGATGCCAGACTAGAAAGGTTCAACCTATATTAGATGTTAAACCACGATGGCGTATTCAACCCTTTAAAGGGGAAATGCTTGATTACTGGACTAAAGTATTTTTAAATTTATTCATTACATCATCCTATATGCCAAAACATTAATCAGTTTGTCCCAAGTCACAAGCTTCTATAAACGCATTATCTGAGCACATACTTCTTATAAACAGATACTCCTTGAAGCCAGCTCTGTTACTACTTACTAAAATTCTCCTGCTTCTTAAATTAAAATAATAATGGAAATATTTTCCTACTATGCATAAACTTTGTCCTGTTTTTAACAACGAAATAAAACACACGTAAACATTAAGAGGCCAGATCTTCACATGCTTGCTCTTGTTGAATAATGTAGTAAGTAAGGGTAGAGAGGAAATGGATTTCCCTGTTCCAACTGTCTGAAATCAGTTTTTGGAATTTCAAAAAAAAATCCTATCCCAAATCAAGACAAAAAATTAAAATTGTAAAAATATAATCCTGCAGTAATCTAAATGAAAGAAAAACAAACTAACAAACAAACAAAAATCTCAAAGAAAACCCAGATCAGGCTAATAAAACTGCTTCATGTTCATAATTTCACAATCCTTCATCTTGATTTTGACTTTTGAAATTTTAACCCCTCCTTGTTTTAACTATAAATTAAAATGTTTTCAAAAATTAAAAGTTATTTTGAACCAGAATACAGAAATTTTCATTTAGAAAATGTTCATAGGAGATACTGACAATTTGGAAATGTTTCAAATCAGGAGATTCTTCAAAAAAGACTTCCAATACAGAGATTTGTTTCTGGTGAATAATCATTTTCTAACAAAAAATATCCCATCGAAAAATTCCCAACCAGCTCTAATCTAAGAACATAGATTAGTACCTGGTGGGATTTGCAAGAGGGCTTAAGAAAGTTAGGTAGACTCCTGTGCTTTTGCAAAGTTCATTAAGCACCCATTTGAATCTTTTTTGCATGTAAACACCTGTGTAAATCTTACCTTTACTGTTCAAGTTGTCCCACTGATTTCCTCAAAATGAGTAAGAATGAGAGAATATAGTTCACAGTTAATACCCCAATGGCATAAAAGAACAAACTGTAATAATGAAATCATAACATCTATGGATGAAAAGTTCTAGTAAGTGTCACATACTATTACAGGTTGAACCTCTCTAGAACAGCACCCTTGGGACCTGACACGTGCCAGACAAGATAATTTGCTGGATGACAGGAGATCAATATTGTCTAGCATATTACCAACACTTCCACTGTTTACTGGGCTCTTAGAAGACATTTAGGGGTAAATTACAGCTAAATAACAGCACAGAACACTGAGAGCCAGGACTGGTGGCCTTAAACAAACTTTATGGGACCACAAACTTTATGGGTCCGAAAAAACTTGGCCACACACACACAATAAGTGGTCATTCAGCTAACTAAAATCATGCCAGAATACAGATGTTGCTGAACAAGAGAGTTCTGGACTAGAGATGTTTAACCTGTACTATAATTATGGATCAAACTCACCAGAAGAAACTATACTAGGATCCAGTCAAACCAGTATCTCATGAAAAGACTTGTAGGAGAGCATGAAATATACCAATTTGTCTATTACAAAACTACATGGAATTGTACAAAGTGAACCTGGTTCTCTTTAAAAATGCTACTATAGCTCTAAAGATTGATGGAACCATCCATATGACATGTGTAGAAAGCGATTTTAGAGTATATAATAAGTCAAAGCAGCACCTCACCCTAAAAGGCTGATTTTGAGAGAAATTAAAATGGTTCAGCCAGCTTTATACTGCTGGCCACAGAAAGATTTTTTTCACAGCTATAGACTTGTTATGCCTTTGTTTTCTGTATACCACACATTTAAATTTCAGAAGAATTTGACTGTGGGGTGAGCTGCTGTTAAATGAGGTAAAGCTAAAGTCACACAACAGAATCTTTCTTGGGAACTATACTTCTGTTCTTGCTTGCGTCTGTTAAATGAAGAATTAATTCAGACTGAAACGACAGTCAGTCTTCATATGTAAAAGTAAAACGGTCAGGTCAGACAATGAGGAAGAACAGGCAAGCAGGCAGACAAACTAAAGTCCAAATTCTGCCCATGTCTATACACATGAAGTAAACGTGATCCCCATTTAAAGTAGTAAGGGCAGAATACAGTCCTCAGGGTTACTTTTCAAGTAGTTGGCCTGACTGCTATGAAAGGAAGCCTTATAATACTAGAAAAATGAATATTCTTCCCTCGGTTTAGTTTAGTAGTCAACATCATTGTGTCCTGGTTTTGTTAGAATTTGTTATTCACCCATTTCCAAATTATAGAATGAACTGTAAAGATGTATATGTGCACAGTAGATATATATAACATCCACGAGGAGTTCCTGTACCAGTGACCATACACCCTTCTTTAGATTATGTCTGTGTGCTTCTATCTGTTACTAAGTCCTGCAGCTGGCATCTGTAATAGCCTGAATCAAGACAGAAAGGAACAAGACACAGTCCCTAAGCATCGGAGGGGTAGCCATGTTAGTCTGGATCGGTAACAGCAACAAAGGGTCCTGTGGTACCTTATAGACTAACAGAAAAGTTTTGAGCATGAGCTTTCGTGAGCACAGACTCACTTTATCAGATGCTGGGCATTAAGCAAAGAAATTTCAGCACCAGACTCCAAAGAGAAATTTCTGAGCTACAATTCATCTGCAAATTCAATGCTCTCAGCTCAGGCTTAAACAAAGACTGCGAATGGCTGGCTAAATACAAAAGCAGCTTCCCCTCCATTGGTGTTCACACCTCCAGATCAACTGCTGGTAGTAAGCCTCACCCTTGCTGACTGAGCTAATCTTGCTATCCCCAGCCTTGCTCTGGCTTATTTATACCTGGCCCTGCAGATTTCCAAGACCAGCATCTGATGAAGTAAGTCTGTGCTCATGAAAGCTCATGCTCAAAACTTTTCTGTTAGTCTATAAGGTGCCACAGGACCCTTCGTTGCTGTTACAGTCCCTAAACAGTGAATTACACTCCCAACAGAGTACTGAACCAGAGGACAAAGATGAGATATACTGAGGATATGTAACTAGAGCTATTTTTCAGACAAATAATTCATTTTGAAAAAAGGAAAATGAAGTTTTGGCTGACTCAAAACTGTTCAGCTGTGTGTACACTACAGAGTTTTGTTAACATAACTCAGGCAGCATCTACACACATAAAGCATTCTGTCGACAGAGTTAAGACAACTCTGCATGCATCTTGACAGTGCTATCCCTCAAAAATGTGAGGAATAATGCTTCTGTTGACAGAGAGGGCTTCCAGTTCACTGGGCAGCCCTGTTTGCAGATCTTCCGGTCAGCCATTCTGTCAACAGGGAGCAGGGCAGTCTGACTGCTCTCTATCGACAGAGTGTATTGCTCTGTCAATCTGCTTTTGTGTGTAGATGCACTCTGTCGACTCTGTTGACAGACATTACTGTCGATAGATACTTGTAGCATAGATGTAGCCTTTATGAATTTGGCACAACTAGTTTTGGCCAATCTTGAAATAACTATAGGAGAAAGAGATGTGGCCCTTGGTGTTACCTTTTGCTATTATAGGTTTTAGCCTGGGGTCTGGGTTAATGGTTTCTCTAATTTTTTCCATTTATGTGCAGAATAAATTTTGTTACATCATTACATCCACCAAGGCATGTGCAGATTCACCAGCACAGAAACACATGCTGCTTGGTGGCTGTATGTGCTCTGCTAATCAGCTGAGTAGCCCCTAAATTTGTCCTACGTGGCTGCCTAAGTGCTCAGCTGACAGAGAACATAAGCCCTCATTGAGCAAGGGAAGACCGAGGTTTGAGTCCCCTTGCTGTAGTAGATTCACCTCATTTTCTTAATTATCTTTCTTAATTCACCTCATTTTCAGATGCAAAGAGAATTTTAGTTTCAATTGTTTAGGGCTAGCACTAAAATAAAAATAAATTATTCAACCACCTGTACTTGTGACTACACAAACTGTACAATATTATCCCCATGTCTATTCCTGTATAGTAAATGTAATCCTTGATCAGATAAAGTAGGTCTGTCCCGAGAAAGCTCATCACCAAACAAATCATTTTGTTAGTCTTTAAAGTGCTACATCACTGCTGTTTTAGTTTGTAGTAAATTTAAATGTGCAGTGTACACTATCCAGTGCAATTGAGTGAATTTTCAAAAAAGATATTAGTAAACTCAAGAATAACTCCTGCAATAATATCAAGTATTTAGATTTAAGTTACAGGAATAAGAGCTTGGAGACAATATTGAGAGTTTGCACCTCTACAACACTCTAAAAGATACGGCTGTCAGTTAGCAAGGGTGTTTTGAATAATCATACCTTTCAGCATGGATACCCAGAGGACACAGTCTGAGTCAGAGAATAAAAGGGAGTAGCTTATGGTAAATATCCCAATGGAAAAAAATAAATGCAAGGGATGAAATAAGGAGAATAATTCCAAACACAATATCATAATTCTGAACACAGCATTAGGGGTACACATGGGGAAACCACAAAGGGTTAAGACTTCAGATTTATTTTTTAGAAACAACCCAGAATTTCATGATTTTGCCAAACTCCATGTGAACTATATAGTGCCCTCTAGGGTATGCCAAGTTGCACTGGAAATCTTGCAAAAACAGGTTCTGCTTTGCTGTTTCAGTATGCCCAATGCATCCTGAAAATTCAGAGGTACACAAAGAGCAAAATGTAATCAGGAAGTTTACTAATGTAAGCTCTTTTAAAGCTCCATAAAGGTTAGGCTCACGTTTGATTTGAGGTAAGGTAAGATGTCTTATTTAAAGGACGTAGGCAGAGGCTGAAGCCTGAGATATATTCATTAGAGTTTGTATTTTCACTGATGAAATGGGGGCCAGTTTGAACTCTGTGCCTGAGTACACTGGTAAATCTGTACAGAATGTGAGATCTTTACCACAATTCTGGCCCTGTAAAGGGTTGGATTTGTTTAAGGGGGCTGCTGAAGATCCAAGATCTGGATTGGGCAAAAATTTCCCATCACAAAAGGAAGGGATTTCTTCTGATGAGCCTTGTGTGAAGATGTATTTATAAAAGACTGTGATTTGAAGAATCTCTCTCCCAAGGGATATTGTTGTGGGTGTGGAAATTTAGGGATGTGCCCAGGAGGTAGGGACTGGGGACACTGCATGGCTACCTGCAGCCTCTCATTGAAGAAGCTCTTTGGCTTGTTTATGAAAGTTTTATTCCTTTCTCATTCACTTGTTTGTCATTTAATCAACCCCAAGATCACTATACCTTTTACCAACCCTTGATAAAGGGGTCTATCAGAGTGTGAGTAGAGACACAGAATCATAGAAACATAGAATACTAAAACTGGACGGGACCTTGAGAGGTCACTGTGTTAGTTGCCTGCACTCACGGCAGGACCAAATATCATCTAGATCACCCCAAGAGATATTTGTCTAATCTACTCTTAAATAGCTCCATACAACCTCCCCAGGCAATTTATTTCAGTGTTTAATGACCCTGACAATTGGGAGGAAGTTTTTCCTATGTAGACCCTAAACCTCCATTACTGAAATTTAAGACCCTTACTTTTTGTCCTTTCATAAGAGTTTAAACTGAATAATTTTTCAACATCCTCCTTGCAACACCTTTTTAGGTACTTGAGCACTGTTATCATGTTGCCTCTCAGCGTCCCATCTTCCAGACTAAACAAATCTAACACTTTCACTCTTCTCTCTTTTTTTTTGTCCTTTAGTCATTTCTGTTGCTCTTCTTTCCTGAAATGTGGGGTCCAGAACTGGACACAATACTCCAGTTGTCCAGTTGAAGCCTAATCAGTGCAGAGGAAAGTAGAAAATGTTCAGGGCAGGACCATAGCACCCAAAGCTGGGGAGACTCTAAAAATCACTGCGGTCTATAAGGCTAATCATGAAGATTTTGTGGTTTAAAGATACCTCCAAAGTTGTGTGATATTTGCCAAGGTCCATACAAGTTCCCATACAAGATCCCATTATTAGGAGGCCACAAAATCCTGTCTTTACAGGTCCAAACCAGGATAGAGGTCCCATTGTGGTAAGGCAGACCAAAATGTAATAAGATACAGCCTCAGTCTCAAAAACCGTGTCTACGCTACAAAGCTTTGTCTGCAGAAGAGGCCTTCTGTAAACAAAACTAGGGAGCGTGCACACTACAAATACATTCTATCTAGAGAATCTGTCAACAGAACACAACCTTTTTCCTGGAAGAGTTATGTCTTGAAAGTTAGAGACTTAGTGCCTCTGTAGACAGATTCTGTAGACAGCAAAGTAGTGTAGACTCTCCGGGGGGCATTCTGTCAAGAGAGAGGGCTTCCAGTTCCCCTGGCAGTCCTGTTTGCAGAGCCTCCAGTGGTCTGTTCTGTCAATAGAAGGCTGGGCAGTCTGGCCACTTTCTGTTGACAGAGGACGTTGACGGGGGAGTCCTGTTAGGTGTGGATGTGTTCTGCAGACCGAAGTTCTGTTGACAAAACTGTTGACAGTGACTTCTGTAGACAGAACTTTGTAGTGTAGACTCGGCTAAAGAGTTTAAGATCTAAATTGACAGTTCAGACTAAAAGTGGAAGAAGAAGCAGAAAAAAAGGCAGTGACTCCTAAAGGTCACATAGCGGGGCACATTTTCATTAGGACTGCAAGAAGAATTAATCAAGATCCCTGAAATCAATTTAGACTGCTGTGAAGTATAGGAAAAAAAATCCACACCCTGTGGTCAGGAAATGCTCCTGCATCTCACGCAAGTGCTGATCCACTTAATCCAAGTACAGGATGCTCTTCAACCTACAGCCAAACAGCTTTCTCTTCTAAGACTGGTGATTACTGGAGATTTTTATTCTATAGAATTAGAATCTCCAAGCAAACTGGTAAAGCTGCACGCACTGCCACCTGCTGCAAACTGACTCTGCTAGTTATTGTTTGTGTGTGGAAAAGGGGAACTCTACATTTTGCACGTTCTGGGTGCACCCCCTTTTTCACATTTATTTTTAGGTTCTCCAGAATTCTTAAAAATCCTGAGCAGACACCAGTAGGGCCTTTAAGGATCCCTAAACTTTTAAAACCATTAAAAAAAGACACAATGAATAAAGCTTTACAACATTTTATTACGGAATCTATTTTTTTAACAGCAGGCATCACCACCCTTTCCAAGGTGGCATGCTGAAATTTGACCTTTTGACTTCTGTGTATGGTCCAAGCGCTGGTGATACATTGTAAAGTCACCAGTATTCCTACTTACAAAAGCTTCATTAATAAATACATTAAGATGCAGATCTGTGCCGTTTAGTTGTGGCTAGTGGCAGGAGGGAGAGCCCTGCGGTGCAGAAGTGGGGCTGGCATGCACTGGGAGCAAGAGAGTTGAAGGGGGGGAACTGGGCAGCCCTGGGGAAGCAGGACATCAAAACACCTTTCTGGAATTAACTGACTACCCAAAAGATGGTGGCAGTGGTTGGAAGGTAGCAAGACAGGGCAGAAATAGAAGCAAAAGGGCTTGGCAGCCATCCCAAACAGTGGACAGAGGCAGAGGCAGATGGACTAAAAATCTCTGCTTGTGATAGATGGCAAGTGGGTGCAGAGGGGCTCAATCACTGTCCCTGGGGAACTTAGCAACAGATGGCAGAGGAGGTGGGACAAAAAAAATCATTTCCTGTCCTGGGAAGAGGTAAAGGAAGATGGCAGAGCTGGAGGGGGCAGAGGGGTCAGTCCCCTGTTCCAGAGGAGTGCAGGGCAGATGGTGGGGGGCATATGAAGCAGAGGGACCAGCTCCATCACCACCCCACCTTTGGCCTGAAATGCTCAGCCCCATTCTCCCAACAGCTGCATGCTTCCCCGCACCTCCAGCCCAGGTCACTTGCCCCACCCCTCCACTGACTGGCTCGTGGGTGGGGCTTGGATAGCCCCACCTTCCTATGGTTGCTTTCCTTTCTCCAGTGTGTGGGAACAGAGTGGACCCGAGGATCTCTGCACTCCCACTGCATTATGGGGAGGAGGAGAGGGCCTGATCTCCCACTTCATGTGCTGATGAAAATCAGCTTTTACGCCACTCTTGGCACACATGCTAGGAGTTGCTGACCCCAACTCACAGCTTTCATTTACCAGTGTTTGCTACTTTCTCCAGAAAGATTTTTCTGACCTGTTTTTGTTCGCTTTCTCTTGTTCTATGATTTTTTTTCTCTTTCATCCTTGCAAAATTCTACATAGGGCAGGAAATTGTTTTTCATGGATATATAAAATATTCTTCTTTTCCCAGTGTCATCAATGATCATGACAAAAGGCAGTTAAGTAGATTTTATGTTTGTGCTGGTGTGTCTTCATGGAAGTTTTGCAGGGCTGCAGTATTTACTGTAGTCATTAGCCTTGCCAGTGTCTCTGCTTTTTCTGGTATTTTTTGCTTTTCTATGCCATCTAGGTAATACTAATTTTACTTAGTTTTTCTTCCTTAGAACAAATCAGCAGTTTGGCTCCGTTGGCCAAGCTATTAATCTCTGAGACTAATTTGGAATTCATTTGCCTTTTGAAAATATCCTGTTGTGTAATCTGCAGATTGCACACTAAAATGAATCCCCACAGTGTCACATAATACAAGAGCCTTCATGGACATTCCAACAAAATTGTTCATAGTGGTTTGTCTTCTTGTGAGTCCTGAGGAGCGTTTCAAGTAATTTTATGTACGCGTAGCACCAAAATGTGGTGGTTATTTTTCTTTTTCATTTGCAGTTTATCACTTCTATGAATACTATGTTTCTTCTTGCAGTAAACACAACATTGACTGTGCTCTGAAGGTTGAGAGGAACCAACTTGCAATGAAAGAAAGGTATAGAAATGAAGCACAATAAACTGAAGTATATTAACTGGCCTCTGTGGGGAAAAGAAATCATATGAAAGTGACATTCCAGCAAGAGTTGCATGTAAAAGGCACTAATCAAATATTAAATTTTCTAGTAAGTGTTTACTATCTCATACATTCCATTGACAGCATGTTATTTTCTCAGACTGTGCAAACCATAATCACTGATCACAAAAGGAACAATCACATTTGAATGAGAGTTGAACATTCTAACTCGGCATCCTCCTGCTCTTGTTGGCCTCTAACAGTAAGTGTAAGAAGCAGCTCAGACTTTATTCTGTGTGCCATTAATATTTCTCTTCGTAATACAGTAGCACTTAAATGCTGTCTGAGACCGGGGACACTGTGCAAAACCATTCCAAGAGCTTCCATAAAAGGACTGTGATGTAAAGAAAGATTGAAATTTACACAAGCTGTTTTGAAAAGATCAAACTGAAAGGGTTTTTGGTTTACAGTTTTTTCTTAGGTTTCAAATTTTTGTCCTGATTTGGGACGGGAACATTGTTTCCCATCCATCTCTAATACTCAGTGCTGCTGATAATCCTACTCTTTTGCTATATATATGCTAGCTTATGAAAATACCATTCATTTCAACATTTTAATAATAGCCTAAATATGTGGCACCTTCACAAGCCCGCACCACTCTTTGGTCATGATGTTTCAGGCCCAGCTGCTATCATTATTCTTACAGCCATGGGGGGTGGGTATCAGAGGCAGAGGAAGGCAATGCCTTAGCAAACTGCCCTGTGTCGATCCATCCACACTCCAACCCAGCCCCATTTCAGCACACCTCCCTTCCTCCAGTCTCCCAGGGCTGCTTGGGCTTCAGAGGAGGTGAGACTGAGGCCCAGGTGGCTGCACACTTCGTGCCCTCCTCATGCACTTGGGAGATCCAGGCCATATACCATCCACCATCGCGTCACTCTGGGCCTGGAGGGGCTGGGTGTGCTGGGGCCCTGTCCTGACAGTGTTGGGTGAGGGGGGCTGGGCTCCCACAGAGGACATTGGTCAGCAGTGGCATGGCCTCACATAGAAAGGGCGTGACTGAGGGCCTGCCCCATCCCCCAGCACTAAGTTCACCCACCGCCCATGCCTACACGACTGAAGGGTACCTTTTGTCAGAATATCAAGTGACTGTGTAGAGAGTCCTGACTGGATTTTTGTTTAAGTGTTCATTGACATTGTAAGGAATATTGATTCGTCTGAATCATTATACAGCCTGGTTAAATGTCAGTGGATTTGGAAGGGCTATTATGAACAAGAGAGTTAAATGTCTGTGTAAAATGAAACAGTGTCCATTGGAGCTGCCTGCCTACAGTGCTGTACATAGCCATCTGGAAAATGGTCCCTCAGGTTTTAACTGAAATCTAAAGAAAGCAAATCAGAATTAACATTGAAAATCTAGGCTTTTAGTCCACCCCTAACTCATTGTATTGTGACCATGTAAGGCTGTGTTCTCAGAACAACATCTGACTCTGCACTTTGAATATCCAGCATAGACTGGGGTGAGTTAAGGACCCTGTGTCAGCTCACACATGAAAGGTTCAGAAGATAGCAAGCCGTTACAGTTTTCACTCTACTCTGCTTCCTGACTATGTAATAACTCTGCACTTTCCATCCAAGGAGACAAAAGCTTTTTATAAACAGCAATGAATTTTGCCTCCCAACAGACTTACAATGTAGAGATGTGTTATTAACATTTTGAAAATGTCTAAACAAGCAAACAAGCAAACAGAAATATAAGTAGGGGAGAAAGTGGTTAAGACAAAAAGCTTAAAATGTAGTTAGCTAAATGTAGATATGAATTTGGCATAAAAGGCCTAATTTTCCAAATTGCAGAAAGATGGCAGATCTCATTGATTTTAAAGGGACCTGCTGGCCATGGAGCTTGAGGCAATCTAGCTTATTAATTCAGATACTTACAGTTGGATATAGGTACCTAACACTAAATATGTGAGCTTAAAAAAATTGGCTTTACTCTCTCTGGCTGTGTGTACACTCGTCCCCAACTTTGAACGGGGCACGGTAATCAGGTCCATGGGAGATTACTAATGAAGTGCTGTGGTGAATACACAGCACTTCATTAGGCTAATTTCCCCCACAGCAACTTTGAAGTGTCAAAATTCACAGTGCCAGCATGTGTGTAGCTGTGGGCACTTTGAAGTCCCTTTACTCTGTTGAGTACTCGCATGCCAGCACTTTGAAGTTTGATGCCCTTCAAAGTCAGAGGTCAGTGTAGGCAAGCCCTCTCTGTTTTAATACTCATTTAAGAAATCTGTCTGCTATTGACCAATGAGTTAGCAATAGAACAAGGAACAACGCAGATACCCTGACTTCCTACCCTGTGCCTATAAAGTATGATTCAGCAGTGTCTCTGCCAGTCCCACACTCCAACCCATAAGCCATGTTTCTTTTCAACAGTTTGTGATAACTAAAATCCCAACTTATCCCTTCTTTGCACAGGACATTCACATATGGCAGCTGTATGCACCGAGGGAGGCAAGCTAGATCTAACAATGTGTCCCGTGGAATGCACCTTGCATTTGCCACTCCAGTCCACATACCTGAGAGGTGCAGGTTTCTCAAGGCCAATGGAAGTTAGTGGAGTCATGGATATGTAGCATCTCTAGGCTCTGACTCCACATAAAAGCTTGCTAGGAAGGAAAGACAAATTGAATCATTCTTCAAAAGCAGCACATTTCTGGATGTTTAAATTCCACTGAATCATATCTGTCTATTACTCAGTTCTAAAGTGATCATCTGAGGTTTAATTAATTAATTAATATCCCTGGTCAATTATTGTTACTATTAAATAACTCTTTCTACGTCCATTTTTCAAAACAAAGCAAACCAAAACCAACCTTCAATCTATTAAAAAAATTCCAGGTATAAAGGGTATATTGGGGTGAAGAGATTTGTTTCTGCTTGTACTTCTTGTTCCACTGGGTACCATCTGAAGAGGTTGTCAGCTAGAACATGGGCCAGATCCACTGGCATTATCTGATTGTTCATCAGTGCTCTGGCTTAACCAATAACTCTCACAACCAATTATGGCTGCTTTCTTTGAGTCTGGCCTCATATTCCTATTTATAAAGGCAATTCTGACCCAATCCTCAGATTTAAAGGTTTTTTTTTTTCTTTTTCTTTATGTTTTCTAGACAAGAATTTTTCCACATCAGTTCTAACACAAAGTTTTAGCCAGGAGCAAACTTTTACAACTGAAGAAATAGATCTGGGAAAATGGAACCAGTGACAGTCTAATAATTATAGCAGTGCTAGAATGTACTGTTGCAACATGCATTTATAGTGGAGCTAGAGAAGTATGTGCCATAGCAAATTGCATTTTCATAAATACCAAACATTTGGGGATAATTACTGCAAGGCATTTGGATGCCTGAGGGCTCACTGCTTTGTGAATGGAAGCTACAGTGAAAAACAGACAAAGAAAAGCCATATAGTGTTCAAGGTTCTTTGTAGCTATCATTTTGCAAAATGTTCAGTTCTAAATTATTCTTCAAAACAACTTGAAAGGGTCCATTGCCCTTTTTTTTTGGGGGGGGTTTGTTTTACAAGCTGCATCCTCATTCCAGGATGTATTAATGTATTAAACTTTCAGAGATGGGACACTTGTTTAAAGAAAGCCAAAACCATGAGGATGAGCATTTTCTAAAATTATTTTGCCATTTCTGAATTCACCTGTGGTAGGTCTACACAGCAAATTTATTTTGAAATAACAGCCATTATTTTGAAATAACTATCCTAGCACCTACACAATGCAACTGCTATTTTGAAATAATTTTGAAATAGTAGTCAGCTTATTCTGAAATTGGTAAACCTCATTGCATGAGGAATAGTACCTATTTCAAAATAGGAGCTATTTAGACTCGGAATAGAACTTATTTCTAAAGAAGTCATAGTGGCAGTGTCTGAGCTACAGCGATCTTTTGAAATATGATCTTCCGGAAGGTCACATCCTCTCACAAGAAAGGAAGCACAAAAAAATTCGATTTACTCTTTTGACAGAGGGCATCCACACAGTGCCTGCTCTTTAGAAAGAATGGGCCAGGGATTGAAAACTCCGGTGGCATGAGGACTGCTTTTTTCCAAAAAAGGCCCATGGAGCACCTACACATGCTTTTTTTTAAAAAGAAGCTTTCAAAAGAGGTGTTCTTCCTGATCCAGGAGTGGAAGAGGGCTTCTACAATAAGAGCTACATGCTTTCAAGTTTAGATCGAAAGAGCACATTTTGTGTGTGAACACTGTCCATGTTCTTTTGAAAAAGGGCCAGATTTTCCAAAGAACTTGCTAGTGTAGACATGGCCAGTGGGTACAAAGGCTCCATTCTGAAATAGGCTTTATGTGTATAGATGCTGTATTTTGAAATAGCTAAGTGCTATTTTGAAATGCATTTTTTTGTGTAGCAGCGTTATTTCAAAATGCACTCTTCTGGAATAGCTTTTTTTCAGATGGGGCTGCTGTGTAGACATACCCTTGACAACAACAGGGGCAGGTAAAGATTAGCAAGTTCTGAAATCTTTGATTATGCTCAAATCTACTGAATGCAGCTGTATCTATTAGCTTTCATGATATAGTTATCAAAGTGTAACTGAATAATCTCTAACAGCAACAAAGGGTCCTGTGGCACCTTATAGACTAACAGGAAAGTTTTGAGCATGAGCTTTCATGAGCACAGACTCACTTCAGCATCTGATGAAGTGAGTCTGTGCTCATGAAAGCTCATGCTCAAAACTTTTCTGTTAGTCTATAAAGCGCCACAGGACCCTTCGTTGCTGTTACCGATCCAGACTAACACGGCTACCCCTCCAATACTTGAATAATCTCTGTGGAACCTGACAGCTCATATACAAACTTCTTCCCCTTTTTCACGTACATATAGCAATCCTGTATTAATTGATTTCCCTGCCTTATGAAAGTGTTCCAAGGTGTAGGTCCATTTTTCTGTTGTTTTAGGTTTCATCTTCCTCTGAAGGTGGTCTTATGCAATTTCCTACTTTGTTACTTTTATTTTTACACATTCACCTTGGTCTCAGGTTCATTGTTAAATTGTCTTGTAAGTGAGAGCTCAAAGCCCATTGATTTAATTTTGTGTGTCCAACTCTTTTGCTAATTTGTGATTATGCTATTTAGGATATTATTGATCTTACAAATAACAGATTGTCCCTGAAAACTTGACTGGCTCATTCTATGACACCACTCTGACCAGACAAGTGCTGACACTTTCAGGAATGATTCATAATTTCCCATAAAGCCAAGCAGTATGAAGAGGCATCAACAGGTACTAAAAATATTAATCTCACCTCTATTTTGACTATCTCTTTGGAGTTGTCTTTTTGTGATACTGTTTTTAGTGATACTTTTGTAGGGTTTTTTTAAGTTATCCTTGAAACTGCCAGTGAAACTGAAGGAAATCATGTACTGAAATTTGATTTGCCTCTGTTCTTCCATTCAAATATCAAAAATATAGACTCATAGAACAGGAAGGGACTCTAGAGGTCATCAACTCCAGTTCCCTGCTGTCATGCACAATCTAGATACAGTACATGTCCATATTCTCAAGAAGCTAGAACCTTGACTTTTGATACATTTATTCAGAGTTAAAACATATTGATCCAAGAAAAAAAAAAGTACACCATATGCCTTTTTGAGTTGACTAGCACAGCCCTAACTAAAAATACTGACTATTTATTATTGTAATATTGTCATTAACATACTGAATGTTTATAGAATAGAGATCAGTCTTTTATGAAACATGAATATATAGAAAGCTGAATAAATTCAAACAGTAAATTTGAGAAGAGAGGTAGAATAAATTTGAAATATTACATTTCTCTTTTTGTTGTGTGCCTTAAAGTGCTTTTTGCTTTTCAGTTTGTATTTAAGAGCTTTTTTTAATCTGCAGCAAAAGCTTTGTCATCCGGCACTTTGTTAACTGCAAAACTTTACGTCATTGGCTGACATCATCAGCAGGTGCCTCCTTCCCCTTGGTCTTCCTCAAGCTGCCTAACTCTTTGCTTGAGTATCTGTCAATCCACTGGCAATGGGCATTCCCCATGGGTGCATCTACACTTGCATTCCTCTTTCAAAAGAGGTATGTTAATGAGGTAAATTGCAAATGCAAAGGAGGTATGAATTTTCATATTTGGCATCTAATTTGCATATTCTAATTTTGAAAGTGCTTCTTTTGAAAGAAGCCAGTGTAAACGCTGCTTTTTCAAAAGTAAACCCATATTTGAAAGAATCTTTCAAAAGAAGCTCTTTTGAAATTGGAATATGCAAACGAAGTGTTAAATATGCAAATTCGCGCCTCATTTGCATTTTAGATTTACCTCATTTGCATACCTCTTTCGAAAGAGGAATGCAAATGTAGACACACCCCACGGCCATTTCTAATGGCGCAAAAGATTCTAATGAGGCACAGATGCAAATTCCCCGTGCCTCATTAGTATAACATCACATAATTTGGAGTTTAGAAGATTGTTCTTCCTGCCTCCAAAACTCCGTGTAGAAGCATGACCCCTGGGGGTCTTCCGGAAGCAAGTCCTTCTTTCAGAGGCCCCTTCTTCCCGAAAATTTTTGGGGAAGAAGGGCCCTCCAGAAGAAGCACGTCCTTCCAGAAGCCTCCCCGGGGCTGCGCTTCTACACAGCGTTTTGGAGTCCGGAAGAATGGTCTTCCGAACTCCAAATCACATGAGGTTATGCTTATGAGGTGTGCGGAATTTGCGTCCACGCCTCATTAACTTCTTTTTCTCCATGTATTAGCATGCCACTTCCGAGTGGCCTGTGTAGAAATGGCCCATGAGTGCCAGATAACACAGCTTTCAGTGTATTGGTTAGAGTCTGATCCTCTTCCCACTGGGTGCAAAATATGCCTTTTTATTTTTGTATAATGATAATAATGATTGGAACATTATCTATTATACTTAGTAAACATATTAATGATATTGCAAACAAAAGCAATCATGTATCACCTGAAAGGCTAACAAGTTTATTAGGTCACGAGCTTTGGTGGGTAAGACCCACTTCTTCAGAGTTTCTTCAGAGAAGTAGGTCTTATATATGAAAGCTTATGACCTAATAAATGTGCTAGCCTTTCAGGTGATACAGGACTTCTCGTTATTTATGAAGCTACAGACTAACATGGTTGCCCTTCTTATATTAATGATATGATTATCTGCCTTTGAGATTCAGATGTATTCATCACAGGATATACTTTGCTTGCAATCAAAATGAAAAGAGATACAATAAATAGCTGTGATGCAGTATAGTCAGATTCTTTAACATTTGAGCACCCTGGAACATATTTCATGGTTAAGTAATCTCATCTTAATAAAATTAACTCCATTGTCAATCCTTTGTTCCTTATAATCAATCCTCTTTAGCTATCATTTGAAGTCTGTTAAGCAGTGTACGATCAAGTCTTTAAACAAACAACAACAAATGTACCATGCAAGAAAGTGCAAAGTTGGATCATTCAGGGTAATTTGACTGGAGTATTACTACCATTCTGAGTGCATTAACTTTTTCTTCTGTTGCAGGTTGATACTAGTGCACTGATCTGCATTATTTTCTATTTTCTAGAACATCATGTGTGTGCCCTTTATGTCAAGGAGATTTAATCAGAGAAAATTGTGCCACAGAATATAATTGACTATCTATAAGGACTACAGTCAATGCAAATGATAATTTGTACAAATGACTACCCTTGATGTTGCAGAATAAAGACATTAAAGCTAACATGGTATGATACTTATCTAAAATCAACAGAATATATATTTTACTAAGTGCCAAGTTTTTTATTAAGCAACAAGCAGGTAATCGATAGAAAGGCACTATTCTAAATGAAGATTCAGAAAGCATTCTTTTTATTTCAAACTAAGTTGATACAAACCCCACGAGGTCATCAGTGCTTCTGCCAGGCCTCACTGTTGTCACATACGTAATGATTGTTTCATTTTGGGGCATGGGGGGAGCTACAGACTTGTACCCAGTCTAGAAATAGATTAGCTGAATTATAGGTAGGCAGGTTTTAGGAGAGGACTATACTGCACAGACTATATAATAACACTTCGGATCATCATAGAACAACGCATCAAATGGCAAGCACCATGCTACATCAACTTCATAGACTTGATGAAAGCCTTCGACAGTGTGGACAGGCAGTTCAGCTGGACCATCACACAATATTACAGAGTTGCAGGCAAGCCAATTGTCATAATCAAGAAACTGTATGAAGAATACTTCTGCCAAGTCATCTGTGATGAAAAATTGTCAGAAAAATTCCAGGTCACAACCAGTGTACCCCAAGACTGCCTTCTTCCTCAGTTACTCTTCCTGATTGTCCTAGACAAGGTCTCAAAAACAGCATGTGCCAATTCAGGAAGGGGACTCCAAAATGTGAAGAACTAGAGTTTGCAGATGACTTCGCCATGCTTGTAGACAAACTAGAGAATATGCAAGAGAAGACAGATGCCCTGCAGGAAACAGCTGAGTTAGTGGGCCTCAAGATCAATCATGAGAAGACAAAGTTGATGCGTATTAACAACAGACAGGAAAGCAAAATTATAATCAAAGGAAAAGCTGTACAAGATGTTGACCAGTTTGTATACTTGGGTGGAGCTATCAGCAAAAGTGGAGGCACTGAAGAGGACATCAGTGTGAGACTATGAAAGGTGCAACAAGCCTTTGCCATACTATGACCAGTCTGGTGTACAAGAGCCATTTCAACAAGAATCAGACTATGTCTTTTCACTTCCAATGTGAAATCATTTCTGCTCTATGGCTGGGAGACGCAGTGTGTTGCGCAGAGCAAAACTAAGAAAATGCAAATGTTTGTCAATAAATGCTTTAGACACATTCTCCAGCTAAAGTTGTATGATAGTATGCCAAACAAAACCTTATGGATCAAAACAAACCAGAAGCCAATGGAGGTCCAGATCCAGAAGAGAAAATGACAATGTGCAGGCCATGTCCTGTGTAAGGACTGTGAGGAGTATATCGTGAAACAAGCATTATAATGGAATCCAAAGGAAAAGAGGAAAAGGGGATGTCCCAAACAAACATGGCAAACTAAAAGCAGCTGGCTTAACATGGGATCAAATCAAGACTATCGCTAAGAATCACAAGAGATGGAGAATGACAGTGAAGGCCCTATGCTCTGCTAGGAGCTCAAAGGATTAATCTTCATTGTGATGCAGATGCATACTTTGCATATTGATAGGGATACTTTGGGGGAGGGGAGGTGTCCTAGACTAGAAAGTGAACAGGTATGTGGCTAGCCCTGTAACTATTGCCAGAGATCAAGAAAAATGCATAGTAGCATTATAATTGCCCAGAGTTAAGCATATTTATTTGTAGGCTGAATGCAGTACAGAGAAAACATATTGAAAAGAATAAAATAATTTACACACCTGCTAATAAGCTTACCAGAGATTATCCCTCCTCTAACATGGACTCTGGCAGGAGTAATCCTTCACACTCCAGTAAAAGTTCTCTTCTGTGGTCTCAAGATCATAAGAACCTCAGCTCTGAAGCATCACCCTCATAAAAAGTTTTGACCATCCAATACACATTTCAAGTAGGGTTGCTCAGTTCTTGACTGGAAATTCTTGTCGAAAGGAAACCTGGGGCAGAGGTGAGGAACTTCCATCAAGGCAGCTGTATGGAGCTCATAAAGGTTAGCCTCTGGTGGTTTGCAAGAAGGTTTGTGTACCTCAGCATCTGCAGGCCTGGCTGCTCACAGCTCCCATTGGCTGGGAATGGATACTGGGAGCTGCAGGGCTCCATAATTAAAGATGTGAGGTAAATAGACCATCTGGTGGCCTGCCAGTGGCTAACCCTGATGAACAATATGTAGTTGGCATGCTGTAGGCTCCCACCCCTACTGCTCAGCAGTCACTCAGAAGTACTGACCTGGATCCAAAACTTGGTAACCACCTGTAGGGCTGCCAGAATGGGGGCTGGGAGCAAAAAATATCACTCGCCTGCAAACAATATCACTAGCATAACCCCAATATCCTGCCCTCCTAGATGGTGGCATGGGGACTGGGAAGGGCTAAGGCAGATGGCAAGAGGAGCACATGAGGGGTTCCTTTAACTTTAGTATCAAGGTCAACGCAGGGAGTAGGCCTCCCAGCTGAAGCAAAAAGGTTATTAATAAAAGTATAATAATCTACATATAATGCTATTATAAACTTGTCTCTGTATTTATTGAATTTTAGGATATATTTCTAATTATTTTAATACACATGTTTATTGGGGGATAATAGCTCACACCCTTACATTTCTTTACCTATTTTATTAAATGAAGTGTTCAGACTAGTTAAAAGGAATTCCTAACAAATATCTGTTTTCTCCCAACAAGTGACAGGCACAAAAAGCTTCGAGGAGAATGCCTTTCCTTGCCCATAAATCTGTACTTATCACCTCCAGGTCTCATTGCACAGGCTGGAATGCAGTGTTAGAATTTCAGTTTTGCTTAAGGATTCCATATAGTTTTATGCCATTTTAGAAAGGTATATTTCAATGTTAATTGTGAGTTTTCACCTTGCGTAAAGTGTTTGGGAGAAGTTTTAAATGAGAACTGTGAGTGAAGCTGTGATTATAATCAAGGGAAAGTTTGATTAAAAGATAAAGAGGAATGTTTTCGTCAAAAACAAGAAACTTCTCCCTTTTTAAAAGTATGAAGATAATCAGATTGATGTATATCCTGGACTTTCTCCTCAGCCTTATTTTGAACTTGAACATGTCATATAGCCTTGGTGACAACACCTGTCCCCTGTGCTGGATTTCCGAGACAGAAGTAAATTTATTTTAAAGGTTTTTACAGGATCTTATGAAGCAGAGAATGAGATACATGGCCCAGAGTGTGAACAAGTGTATCTCCAATGTTGTTACATTGTGATTATTCAGTTCCTGGACTAACCCTTCCAAAATCATTTTAATATTGTGCTACTTTCTTCAAGAAGACCTCCTTACATGATCAGTTTTTGTAGTTACCAGATGAGTTGCTAAAAGTTTGGTAAAACAGTATGTTAATGAGCATGTTCATTTCTTCAACTATCAAGCCATTTATTGCTTTTTTACAAAATAATGAGTGCATTTTTGCATGTAGTCTATTTCTTTAAAAAAGTTGGATTTTCTTTATTAACATTTACTTGCTTTGAATGCTATCATAGTCTGGGGTCCTACTAATCTATCCATCTCTCTTAATTAAATAGCATTTGCTCCAGTGTGTGAATATATTTGGCTTTCGATGAACTAAATTCAACATTTAATCTACAGCTAACATAATCTGGTTTCAACATGCTCCATCTATAGGATTTGTGTTCCTAACTGTTTTGATATTTTCAAAAGTCTGGTTGATTTTGCCTATTAGTTACAACACATTTAAATCAAGCCCTGAGTGATACCTATTGCTTGCATGTGAATATGTAGTATGGGTACTCAAAAGTAATGGCATTTAGTAATGGGCAAACTTTAAAAGTTGGTTCAGTTCAGATAAGTACACAAATCTATGCTGGCTTATCTGAACTTTGAATCCCTGAGGTCTGTAAAAATTGGGCCTGGAAAGCTTATGAGAGCATATTTTCTCGTTGGTGCCAGGTGAGCTGGAAATAGAGTAAAAACAGCTTTTCTTATGGTATTTTAGTACTTCTGCTTTCGTTCTGATATAGAACCAGAAAGTGCAGAGGAAAGCAAAATTAATGGCAATAATGACAACAAATAAAAACTTGAGCTAGTAAATAGGAGCAGCAAAGCAGAGTTGAGAGATGATGTTTATGAGCCAATGCACCTAACAGACTAACATATTTTGGAGCATAAGCTTTTGTGGGGAAAGACCCACTTCATCAGATGACTCATGCATCTGATGAAGTAGGTCTTTGCCCACGAAAGCTTATGCTCCAAAATATCTGTTAGTCTATAAGGTGCCACAGGATTTCTTGTTGTTTTGGCAGTCAGTTTCAAGCGGAGTGCCACAAGGCTCGGTTCTGGGGCCGGTTTTGTTCAACATCTTTATTAATGACTTGGATAAGGGACTGGATTGCACCCTCACCAAGTTTGCAGATAACACAAAACTAGGGGGAGAGGTAGATATGTTGGAGGGTAGAGAGAGCATCCAGAGTGACCTGGATAAATTGGAGGATTGGGCCAAAAGAAATCTGATGAAGTTAAACAAGGAGAAGTGTAGAGTCCTGCACCTGGGACGGAAGAATCCCAAGCATTGTTATGGGCTGGGGACCGACTGGCTCAGCAGCAGTACAGCAGAAAGGGACCTAGGGGTTATGGTGGAGAAAAGGCTGGAAATAAGTAAACAGTGTGCCCTTGTATCCAAGAAGGCAAATGGAATACTAGGCTGCATTAGGAGGAACATTTCAAGCATATCTAGAGGAGTGGTTATGCCCCTCTACTAGGCACTGGTGAGGTCACATCTGGAATATTGTGTCCAGTTTTGGGCCCCCCAGTATCAAAACGATGTGGATGTGCTGCAACAGGTTCAGCGGAGGGCAATAAAAATGATTAAGGGGCTGGAGCACAAGACCTATGAGGATAGGCTGAGGGATTTGGGCTTGTTTAGTTTACAGAAGAGAAGACTTAGGGTAATTTAATAGCAGCTTTCAACTTTCTGAAGGGGAACTCTAAAGAGGAGGGTGAGAAACAGTTCTCAGTGGTGTCAGATGGCAGAACAAGGAGTAATGGTCTGAAGTTGAAGAGGGAGAAGTGTAGACTGGATATTAGGAAAAACTACTTCACCAGGAGGGTGGTTATGCATTAGGATGTGTTGCCTAGAGAGGTGGTGAATTCTCCATCCCTTGAGGTTTTTAAGTGCCTGGTTGGCAAGGTCCTGGCTCAGATGACTTAGCTGGGGTTGATCCTGCTTGAAGCAGGGGGTTGGACTAGATGACCTCCTGAGGTACCTTCCAGCCCTATGATTCTATGATTCTAGGGTACAAACTAACATGGCTACTTCTCTGATACAGTGCACCTAATGTTTTCTAAACTTTGGTCAATCAATACTCCCTCTCCCTCTCTAAAACAAACCATATGCCTCTCCCCACCCCCTCCCCCACAAAATAAATTAAAAAGCAAGTAGCAGTAAAAAGAATTCAGGCAGAAGGCCAGCACCAGAGTGGGACACATCCAGTTTATGGTTCTGAATACACCATCTATGTTTACTGTCTTGTGGGTAGGTGGTGTATGTGTCTGGTGTAAAGGGCTCATAGCCCCCTGAGGCTGAGTATGGGTTCCTGATCCCAGCCTGGATGAACTGGAGAAGCTAGGGGAGACAGAGAAGTACAGACGTGAGACGTTTTGGGAAAACACAGAATCAAATATAGTAAAATGCTTAAATGAAACAAACTTTATAACTGAATCTTGAATAACAGTAGGAATATGCTCCTGACCACCTGAGCAGGGGGGTGATGGTGACTATGAAATAACATTAGCTATTACAGAGTCTGTACTAGTAGAAAACTCAACAATAATGGGCCCTCTCAACTAACTCTGTGATGACCTGCTGCCTCAGGATGGGGTGCAAAAATTAAATTTCTAGACACCACTAATGACTATTTCTTGGAACCAACAAAGGGAAAGGAGAACCTTGGTTTAGTTCTAAGTCAGGGTTGGTGAACATCTGGCGCACTGGCTGCATGCAGATCATCAGGGTTTGCCATTAGTGGGCTGTGAGATGGTTTATTTACATGAGTATCAGCAGGAATGGAGCACCACAGCTCCCATTAGCCAGGAATTGTGAACTGTAACCATGCTCAAGTAAACCTAAAGCATCTAATGGTTTGCCAGCAGCTTATACTTCATGTGGCCTGTGGACCAGCGGTTGCCCACACCTCTCCTAGGTGGTACCATGGAATCTAGTCCAGGAGGTGAATAGAGCTGAACTGCTTAGCAATGGCTACCATAATATAAATACTTTTAAACAAAAATGCCAAAAATGCAAAAAAGCCCACCACAATAGCATTAAGCTGAGGAAAAGGACCACACAAAAATGAGGGAGCTAGTTAAATGGAAGTTAAAATGAACCATCAGAAGAATGAAATGCCTCTGAGGTGCATAGAAACTTTTTAAAAACGCCATAATTGAAAGTACTCACACATGTGATCTCTGTCATATATATATATATATATATATATATATGTAATAGAATACTAGGACTGGAAGGGACCTCAAGAGGTCATTGAGTCCAGCCCTCTGCCCTCATGGCAGGACCAAGTACTGTCTAGACTATCCCTGATAGACATTTATCTAACCTGTTCTTAAATGTCTCTAGAAATGGAGATTCCACAACCTCCCTAGGCAATTCATTCCAGTGTTTGACCACACTGACAGTTAGGAACTTTTTCCTAATGTCCAGCCTAAACCTCACTGGCTGCAGTTTAAGCCCACTGCTTTTTGTTCTATCCTCAGAAGCCAAGAAGAGCAAGTTTTCTCACTCCTCCTTATGACACCCTTTTAGATATCTGAAAACTGCTATCATGCCCCCCTCAATCTTCTTTTTTCTAAACTAAACAAGACCAATTCTTTCAGCCTTTCTTCATAGGTCAGATTCTCCAGACCCTTGATCATTCTTGTTGATCTTTTCTGGGCTCTTTCCAATTTCTCCACATCTTTCTTGAAGTGCAGGGCCCAGAACCGGACACAATACTCCTACTGAGGCCTAAACAGCGCAGAGTAGAGTGGAAGAATGACTTCTCGCGTCTTGCTCACAACACACCTGTTAATGCATCCCAGAATTATGTTTGCTTTTTCTGCAACAGCATCACACTGTTGACTCATATTTAGCTTGTAGTTTATTATAACCCCTAGGTCCCTTTCTGCCATACTAATTCCTAGACAGTCACTTCCCACTCTGTATGTGCAAATGAAGGGCCTGCGGAGCATCTACATGTGCTTTTTATTTTTGTAAGAATCTTTCGAAAGAAGGTGCTCCTCCTGAGTCGGGAGTGGAAGAGGGCTTGCATAAGAAAAGCCACATTCAGATTTCAGATTTCAGATCCATAGAACACATTTTGGCTATGTCCACTCTTGCATTCCTCTTTCGAAAGAGGAATGCAAATGAGTGAAATTGAAAATGCAAATGAGGCACTGCTTTACATATATTGTGTTTCATTTGGATAACCTCTTCTCCTCTTTTGGAGTTCACACCTCCAGATCTACTGATGAGAATACAACTCAGCCTGCCAGAATGAGCTAACCTCGTTATCCCCAGCCTTGCTCTGGCCTATTTATACCTGGCCTTGCAGATTTCCAGGACCAGCATCTGAAGAAGTGAGTTAACTCACGAAAGCTCATGCTCTAAACTTTTCTGTCAGTCTATAAGGTGCCACAGGACCCTTCGTTGCTGCTGCAGATCCAGACTAACACGGCTACCCCTCTGATACTCTTTTCTGAAGAGATTCTTTTGAAGGAAAAAAAGCAGTGTAGATGGGGCTTTTAAGAAAATTGACCTCTACTTTGAAAGAACACTTCTTTTGAAGATGGGGTTTATTTTTGAAAGAGATCCATCTACACTGCTTTTTTTTTAATTTTGAAAGAATCTCTTCTGAAAAGATACCATGCAAATGAATCATGCGATATGTAAATCAGTGCCTTATTGCCATTTTTAATTTCCCTCATTTGCATTCTTCTTTTGAAGGTGGAATGCAGGTGTAGACACAGCCTTTGTGTATAGATGCTTTGTGTGTTCTTTCGAAAAAAGGCTGGATTTTCCAAAAGTCTCGACAGGGAGGGCACAACACTTCCAGGTGTCCTGGTGCCTCATTGTGGGGGTGACCATTGGCAAAGCTCCAGGAAGTTCTGCCAGCACATGAGGAAGTTACACAGCCACATGTCGTTGTCCCGCTCCCCCTTGACCAGCTGTTCCCACCACTCGAAGCTGGTGGGGTAGCTCCAGAGTTGGCAGAGCACCCAGCGCGGAAGAAACAGAGGAACCCGGTGCTCAGGACATCCCCATCTGCCCCCTGGGAGGAACTGCTGGGAGGCTTCCCGTACAGCACCTAGCAGGGTGCTTGATCCCTGGGTGACTATCTGGAAGGCTTCCAGGTGCTGCTGCTGCTGCTGCTGCTGCTGGGGGTCCATAGCTGCTGTGCCTCGGTCTGCAAGAGTGTGGCTAGTGCTCTGCAGACCTCATGCTGTGCTGACTAGGTGTGCCTGGGAGGGGGCTTTCCTGGCCCCTTATTTTGATGGGGAGGGCTTGTGTGTGTGGATGCTCCACATTTCCTTCTGGGGTGGCTCCTCACAATGTTCCCCATCGGTACTTCACCGTTAAATGTCGACGGCAGCAGCCCCAGAGGATGTGTGGATGATACACATTGAAGTAGCCTATTTTGCTGTTGTAACTTCAAAATAGGGTACTTCGATGTCGTGTCATAGTGTAGATGTAGCTGATAAGAACAAAGCCACAGGATTACGTTCTTATTTCAGCTGAAAGTAATAAAACTGTGAAGCTCTGTAACTCTTATCTGTGCTTTATTTTAACTCACTTCCATGCCTCTTTTAATAAGAAGGTCCTATTTTTTCTGCAAGCCTTTATAAAATATTTTCCATATGTGATGCATCTTTTTTATAAACTTGGCTGTCTCAGAGGTGTTCATTTCTATTTTAAAACACACGAGAAAGGTTTATAAATGCATGTGAGAGCTGATGTTGGGAAATGCTACTGTCTCATTCTTTCCTAGTCCATACTTACATTTTTGAATGGAACATGCTTACACAACCTGAGACTGTCTGGAATCGGACTAATCCATGTCCTGGTTCTATCTCATGCCATACTGATCATGTGTCATGATAAAGTTGCAATGCAAATTGCAAGACAGATTAAAGCAGCAGAAATGTAACACTTTAAAGACTTAACAAAATAGATCCAGACAGACATCATCTTTCTATCCAAATGCAAAAAGGTGGACATATTTTGTTACTCTTTAAAGTGCTACATTTCTGCTGCTTTGTTGTGTTGGAGTACAGACTAACATGGCTACCTCTCTGTTGCAAGACAGATTGTTAATATTAGCCACTTTGCACCCTTCTCAAGGGTGCCATTTTGTGAGGGTAGGGGGTACTACAGACAGGTGTAACAGGTCACTGCTTGCTCTTCTTCCTGTTCCCCTGATTATCAGAGGGCAAGGGGAAAATACACATCCTGTGTGCGTTCCTCCCTTTCCTCACTGGGGAAGGGAAGGGGCAGAGAAGTAATTCATGCAAGGTGTGTACTTTCCCGTTGCTCCCTGATAGAGGAATGAGAAAAAGAGCAAGCAGCATCTTGGTATGCAAGACTGTAGCCCCTCTCTCTCTTCTGAAAGGCTCCTTTGCTCCGTCATGAGAGTCAAGCCTTCGTTCTGCATAAATGAGAACTTCACTTACTGAAGCGCATAGGCTGTTACTGTTTTTCTCAAGATGAATCATACCTGACTCTTCAAAGAGTTATATTCATTTCAGTGGGATGACTCAACATGAGCAAGCTTGACAGAATATCGCCCTAGATAGAGAAAAGGAACATATAAGTCAATGACATAGCCACATAACTTGTAGATGGTCTTGCAGAGATAAAAGATCTTGAGCAGAGAGTCAGAAGAGAAGGTAGTGCTTGACAGACCTGCTGAGGAAAGATGTTCAGTGAGTAGAGTTTAAAGGGAAAAAAAGCACAGAGATGACTGTGAAATAAGAGGTCCACTGGGATGTCAAAACTGGCATGATTGGCAGCATACAAGGATATGTAAGATATAAGAGATGGAAGACATTATTTAGTCTTACACTCATGCAGGAGCCAGGTCAATGATAGAGTGCTACTGAAGATACATATATTCCATAAAAATGTATTAGACATTTATTAGAGCAGAACAGAAACAAACACACAGGATACTGAGAGTAGATAACCTGAAGTATGGTGCCATGCCTACCTTGGTTGGAGCATTAGGAAACAGGAAGCTCCAGTACTCTCCATGGCAGCTAGTCCCAAGAAGGAAAAACAATGCAGGGAAATACCTTTCCTTAAGAAAATGTTCATAAAGATGTATAGATTTTCAGCAGTGAATTACCTGAGCTGTGGTATGACTCAAAACAGAACACAAAATTCATTTCCAGCTGTTTCTGTTCTCTTTGACTGAAGGGAATCTATGGTAGAGAATGCCAGCATACTGTCTAAAACGCAATAAAACAAACCCCAGCTAGCACAAATCCAAGTATTGTCAGTTAACAATGATGCTGCCAATTTGATTGGAACCATTTGTTAGCAGCTTCTTTCTCTCCATGTAGCACTTGGAGCTGCAAAGCGCTACATAAAGCAAATCTGCAGTACAACACATGCGGTTTTAAAAAAAGATACATGTGGGACCTTCTGATTAATCTCTTTTGCAAGTGTTCATCAGAAGGAAGACTGTATATAATGATCTGTATATAAACTGTCAGAAAGACTAGGGAACAAAACTTCTCTGTGAGTGCGCCAGGATCCAGAATGGTAAAAAAGTTGAGACCAGCATACACACACAACTATGAGCAATAGGTCTGCTCCATGTAATATTTGCCTAATAACTGACTTCCATAATCACCTTCCACTACTGGTTCATTGCCCTGCATTTACAGTTCTTGAATAGTTCCCTAGTAATATGAACTGCCTGTCCCATCACCCTTTGTTTCACAATATTTGCTTTTCAGCCTGCTTTTAGCCCCTTACTTTACACCTGATGTTTTATATTCAATTTACCGTAGGGCCAGTGCCAGTCCTCAAATACTCCTAGTGACCCAGCATGCACCCTCCTCCCCTGGTAGGGCTCCAGAGGAAGGTCAGAGATCTCTGTGCATTACCCCACAAGCTTCTTTTGGCCCCACCTGTTGCCCACAGGCAATTAAAAGACCTCTGAAGGCCCCTGTCTCTACCACCAAGAGCACATCGGGGCTTGAGTGGCTGCTGGCTGCCCGGTCTGTGCCACTGCTGGTACATACTTGTGATCAAGCAGGAGCGTGTCCAGAGGTCCTGTCCACAGATGTAAGCTGTAAAACTATTAACTCATTTTGTGAAATTGACTAGATATCAGTGACTTCACCTCTCCTGATAATTGGGGCTTGTTTTTGTGGAAAATCCCAGACACATTATTAGAAATAAATTATATCTTCACTACCTGATGCCTCATGCAGCTGTGATCTCTCTGATTTAATAAATTATGCATATTGTTGATGCGTGGTATGAGAAGACAATCCAACCCTTCATTTTCTTCTTTATTTTGTTTTGAAGGAAGGTTTGAAGGGTATAATAGGAGGGGGTTTCTGGGCACAGTTAGAGAAATCAAGACAGGGTACCTTTGCTTAAAATCTGAGCCACTTACAGCCCCAGGCTGCGATTTCCTTCACACTTACACAATCTTACCAGCCATAACAGTACCTCTGCCCCTTCCAGGGAGACAGCTAGAATCACTAGACAAAAGGTTAGGATCATTTTCCTCCCTTCTGTTACCGGCTTTCATATTCTCATTATGCAGCAAAACTCCATCCCTGGGGCCTGGCTAGAGGATGACTCTAGTCAGACAGAGTCCTCTCACCCCATCCCAGCAATACTTCAGCATCAAGCAAACAACAAGCACCAGGATCATCTGGTCTCTGGGATTCCCTACTGATACTAACTGGATGAGAGCAAGTTAAAGCATCATCCGCCCTAAAAGACACAGAACTAGGACCACTTCCTATCTAGGCTTCAGCTGCACTCAGATCTAGCCCTGGGATCTTGGCACCATCTCAAGCCACCACAGGATTGGACAAAGGATTCACTTTCCTAGAATCAGAAGCACCCTTTCCACACACAGAACTAGCTCTCTTTTCAATGACGCTGCTGCCCAGTGCAGATAGACAACCATTTCTGAATCATTTCCTCTGTTCCAGCACCCATGGCTGGATTCAGAATCACACCTGGAATACTCATTTGTGATCCCCTCTCCAGCCACCACAAGCTGAAGGGGTGGGGTTCCTGCTCAGACACGCGGTTGGACCCCTCCTAGGCACCTTTTTCAAATGCCGGCTCAAACAAAGACTCCATTTCCCCAGGCATGCTGCTGCTGTTCAACACAGGCAGACAATCCGAGACACTCTTTCCTTTGTCCAGGCCACATGTCTGATTTCAGACACACACCTAGAAGTAAGGCAGATTTTCTCTTAGACAGCTTGCCGCTCCCAGTGGACAAGACACACAGGCACCATTTTTTCTGCCAGGCCCAGACAAGTTTTTTCTCAGAACTTTCCTTGCCCTTAGCAGACAAACTGCTCCTCTGCACAGACAATGGCTGATCACTCTGTGCTTCTCTAAACAAATCACTTTTCTCTGGCACAAACCTTGAGAAGCTATTCATAGGCAATTGCGCTTGCTCCCAGCAGACAATGGGTCAGATTTACCCCTTCTCTCCTCTGGATTTAACAAATTAGCCTGAACTTCTTTCCTAACACAAACATTACCCTTTTTCTTTGGTAGGAATTTACCTTGATCCTTAATTTCGACCTGCTTCAAAAAATCTTCTCCTGCTCCCTACACTTTTCCTGTCTCTGGCCTAACTCCAAGATCCTTCCTAAGGATTTAGACTCACATTCAGGGATTGCGTTCAGAGATGTGCTACTTTTCTGCCTAGGCAAGCAGCTAACTTCCTTAGACCCACAGCCAGAGAAATTTTCCCCCGTGGCTATGGCAATGAAGGTTAGTTACAGAGCATTTCTCAGAGCTACACACATTCTGTGCACCAGTCCCCCTATTACAGACAGGAAATACAGACACAGAAGAGTTACACAGCTACTCATTCTCAGACATCCCCAATGTGATACAATCAGAGTTCATACCAGAAGAGTTACACACTGGATTTCCAGGGGGTTGCTGCTCCTGCTTCTCCTGTGATAACTTTGACCGCAATTCCAGGCCTCAAAGTTTGGCGTCCAACTCTCTCATAACTTGGGTGTACCTTGCTTCAGCCTTGTGCTCTCTCAACTTGGCCTCTCACTCTGTCACCTCTCATGCCAGTAGGGTTTTCCTTTCGGCCCCTTGCATCCTTTGATCATAGATCTCCTGTATTTCCTTCATACAAAAGTCTGATAATTTCTCCAGATAATCCAAATACCACTCTTCTTATATTGTGGTCACCTCTGCAGTATTCAAAGCACCAGATAAGGGCTGCGCTCTCCTGGACTGACCCCTTTTCAACCTGGCTGCACTTTCAGCAGCCTTTCTCTTCACTGCTTCTGCCTGGTACCACACCCGCAACAAAGAATCAAGCTCCCCATCTGTAGCTTCTTTGCCAAAGGAGATATGTCTTTTCCAGCACATCTCTTCCAGGACTTTTCTCTCCAGTCCCTTATACCATTGCAAATCCATTGCAACTTCACTTCAGCCAAAACTCTCTTAAAACCCAAAACTCAAATTTAGAACTGTGTGGGGTCCTAATCCCAAGCTCAATTGACCAGGTTCTGTGTATCCAAGCATGACTGTGCCACTGTAATATGATGGGCTTTCTGGGCATAGCTGGAAAAATCAAGGCAGTGTACCTTTGTTTAAAATCCGAGCCACTTACAGCCCCAGGCTGGGATTTCCTTCTCATTAAGGCAAATCCTACCAGCCACAACAGCACCTCTGCCAGCCCCACTGGCCAGACAAAAGCCACACCAGCAAATCCACAGACTTCTTATCTGCTCTACCAGCCCAGAACAACAAGTCCCAACTTAAGATGAGAGGCTCTTATATCTGTTTCACGAAGCACCACGAATTCTTCTAGTCCCCAAAGAACCAGCTCCACTCCCCCGTCAATATATACTTGGATCTTACCCAAACAACATGCTCACCAATTCTTTATATCTAATAACTAGAGATTTATTAACAAAAGAGAAAGAACAGGATTAGAGAGAAGAATTGTTAAAGAAATATTTTACATGTATCAGTCATAACTAGTGATGCAGGCCAGCAATGTTATTTGCTGTTTCTTGAAAGTCTCTGGAAGTTCATTTCAGGTTACATAGATTCAGTTGTCAAAGCCTTGTAGATGTGGCCCACTGGCATCCACATGCTGGCATATGGATCCTTGGAGACCAAAAGACAAAGTGTACAGGATGGTTTTCTCTTGTGTTGTCTCTCATGTTCTCCAGTTCTGGGACAAAGCCCTTTTCCTTGCCATCATCCATTGAGGGTCATCCTGACTCATTTGGCTGTTGTGACAAACAGCCATTGAATGAATCCCAGCAGACAGTCTCAAATTTCTGAAATGGGCCTGTTCCTTTGTTTCAGTTCAGGTCACTCGAACTTTGGGCTCCATCCCATGGACACATCCCAAGAATCTAGAATATGAATTTGGCATATGAACACCTAGTTTCCATTCTATTGCTCAGCCCAATGTCCTAGCTGGGGTTGCATTCACACCTTCTATTGTGAAGCTTAGCACTGAAACATTTTCTAACACAGCTTTACCTACATAAATTATACGGACATGTGAGTAGCCTACATAGATTCAGGATATCATTAACTTTCATTAGACAATTCACAACCCCCAGCTCCAGTACAGTATTTGGGGCTAATAGCCACACTGGGCATTAAAATGGCTTCCAGACCTAATATAAAAGTCCAACCATGTGACACAGGGTTTGTTGAGAAAACTGGAAAACATTCCCTGAGTTCAGCCAAAGATCTCAAACACCAGGTGCCAAATAAGACCTCCCAAGTTTATTTTTATCTGTGATTCCAAGAAGCCATTTTACATTTTTTTTTTTGGGTGAGGAGGGTGAATTCATGAGTTTTGAACTAAAGGGCTTGTCAATAGAGTACATGCAAGTTAAGTTGAGAATGTCTCTCCCACTGTCTGGGAAACCAGACAAAGGCCTAGTCTACACTAGTGGATTAAGGTCTAAGTTTGGTTTTATAAACTATGCGTCTACACTTAACAAGTCAATTTTAAGGGGCTCTAATGTCAAATTTTGTAATATTGACTTCCTCCTAAAGTAACTTGAGAGGTCAAATTTGCAACATTGAGCTATACAGGTGGAGACTGCCATATTATTAAGATTGATTTATTAGCCTTTAAACTATCCCACAATGCCCCTCAAGGTGTCCTCTCTAGTCATTGCTCCATCCCTGCTGCTCTCCAGGTAAGCTGGAAGAAGCTGACAGGAAGAGGTGGTCATCAGCCTGGGAATGTTGAGTAGATTTCCTTTCCTCTCTGGCCAGCATGGCAAGCAGATGTGTGGATCACATCTCAGCAGCACATCTAGAACACCTTGTAAGCGTGAGTTCCCAGGGTTGCAAAAGAGCCCCAGCATGGAGCCGTCAGAAGATCTTGGACTTCATTTTAGTGTGTGGGGGTAAAAGCTATTTTCCAACAGCTCAAAGCCAGCAAAAGGAATGCTGATATTTGTAAAAAAAATTAGTGAGCCATGATGGAAAAAGAGTACAGCAGGGACACTCAGCAGTGCCAGGTGAAGATCAAGTTGCTGAGGCAAAGCTACCAGAAATGCAAGACAGAAAACAGTCAGCCTGGGGCATCTCACTAGAAAGTCCGATACTACGATGAGCTTCACACTATTCTGGAGACAGATGCAATCTCTTCCCTCAAAACTCGCATCGACTCTTGTGGTCATGAGGATTATGCTGAAGTCCATCCTGATAAGGAAGGGGTGGATGTCAGCAGGGTCCATTCCAGAGTAGAATTAGACCTAGAAAGCCAGGAGAAGTTTCTCAAACTGGAGACAGTGGATTTTGTTCCTTTAAGTCAAGCCACACACCCACCCGCCAGCCCAAGCTGCCCAAGCCCCACACTGCCAGAGCCAGCCAGTCGCTCACCAGCCTGAGTCACCTGAGCTCCATGATTCCGGGGCCAGTGTCCAAACCCCACAAGCTGCCTGCCTGAGCCCCACAAGCTGCCCACCCGAGCCCCTCCTCTCTCCCAAAGCCAGGCACCTCCAGCCCCCTTCTCTTACCCCCTCCCCCTCCCCCAAGCCAGGTACCCCCAGTCCCTCATCTAACCCCATGCTATTCTTCCTCCCCCTCAGGAGAAGTTTCTCAAACTGGAGCCAGTGGGTCCTGTCCCTTTAAGTTAGGCAGCTTCAGAAGCCAACCTGGATCATGGAGAGGGCACTTCTGGTAAGTACTTTTTTTTATACTAATAATAATGTGTTGCAATCATGGTGTGGACGGTCTATGCATCTTCCCCTTAGAACAGCTTGTTAATGTGCCTGGGGGTGGAGTGCAGATCCTGTTTGGGCAAAAAATTGAAGGTCTTAGACAGGCATTTGTGGATTCTTATCCCAAGATTTTTGGGGAGACCTGACTTATTCTTGCTTCCACAGTAAGACGCCTTAGCGTACCAAGCCATCAGTAAGTCATCTGGAAGCATGGCCCCACAGAGCATTCTTGCAAATTTTCCAGCATTGCAGAACAAGCAATCTTTCCTTATCCCTTTTTGTTAGCGTAATCAGGCTGATGTCTCATTTGGCCACCTAGAACACAGCATCTCCTGGTGCAGCCGATTTAAAAGCCCGGGTGGGTATGCAATTGCACATGTGGCAGCCCAGCCCACCTCTCTCTTCAGGGCCAACAGGCTATGGGACCTTCTCATGGTTCATTGTATGCACCCCTAGTGACTTTTAATGATTTTTAAACTCATGGAGCAGACACACCGGAATTTAAAATACAGGCACTGCTTGAAGCAGCATATGCTCAGCACAACTCTTATTGCCTCCTGGGATGGCAAGCTATAAGAATGATGTGATGCAACCAACAGTCCCCCATGAGCTGGCATCACTGGGACATGCTGTGCCACCCTTACCCCCTACTTGAGCATAGCTTTAAGAAAGTTTTTTATTCTGTGAACCAAGAATAGCTTACCATGGTGTTGAGGTTAAACCGTTGCCGTAGAAAAGTTGAAATCATTCTGCTCGGAATCATGCATTCTTCAGTCTTAAGAGTAACAACAGCAACCTTGCAGTTGCAATATGTTCTTTCATATAGACAGGCAGCCATTATTTCTGTTACTATGGTCATTGTTCTGAGTAAAGATAAAAAGGTTGCTATTGTTAGACATAAATATTTCTAAATTTGTTTTATCAGCAAATGACCTTGGAAAAAGACAAAGAGGGCCCAGTTCAGCAGATAAGAGTTTGCTTAAGATGTAGAGGAAGAAGAAGAGCATGAATTGTTGGAAAATTATGTTTAAGTGGCTACAAAGGAGAAAAGAGAACTTTGTGACTGGAGGAAGAAAATGATATACTCTCAGGAACTACAGTATGTATCAACCATCTCCTTTATGGGCAAGCAGACAGAATTAATTAATTCAGTGACAGAGAAATCGCAATCAATGAACTCTGTAATACTTGAGGTTGTGCTTGATAAAAAGTCAGTGATCCATGTACATCCCACAAATGTCCCATTACGTGCCCCCATATCCAAACACATTGCCTTCCCCTTTTAGGAGCACAGCATCCCCAGGACACTCCAAGCACCACCAACACGTGATGCTTTACAATATTCATTCTCCTGCCCTGGACAGATCACTGCATCCCCCAGCTATTCCAGGCACAATCATTTTTGACATCCCTCAACCCAGTCAGTCCACTCCCCAACTCTTGGTCTTGCATCCCCCAGTCACTGCATGAACCATCACTAGAAACTTACCTCAATCCAGTCAGTTTGTCCCCCTGCTCCAGATTCTGCATCCCCTGTACAGTCAATGCCCCCCTCATATGTCATCCCTCCACACATTTGACACCCTCCTCTTGTCAGCAGCCTAGAACTGTGGGAGTGGGAGAAGGCCAAGTAGAGTCCTGCTTCATAGTTCCCAAAAATCAACGCCCACCGGAAAGCTAACATTCAACCACCTCAGACTTAATTATCCTTTTTTCACTTTACACTCAATTCTTCTATTAGTGCCCCCTAAATAAAACATTCCTTATTATTAAAAGAGTCTTGTTTATTGGTTAGCATGCTTTGGGGTTGAGTGGAGGGCTCATTCACAAGGCTTCCCTGATTTTCAGTGCCTCTTTCTAGGCTTTCCTGTTTTTCCTTGGGATTGGCTGCTGATAATTTCTTGCCAGGATCTCTACCTCAGCCCTCCATGGAGGCATAACATTTTCTCCCCTCGCCTCACAAATATTATAAAGAATAGAGCCGGTCCCAATGACAAAGGTAGTGTTTTCTTCATTGAGGTCCAATTGGGACTGAAGGCACCTAAACCTGGCTTTTTACATGGCCAAAGGCACATTTCACCACCATTCTGCACCTGTTCAGACTGTAGTTAAAGAGCTCCTTACTGGAGTCCAGGTCACCTGTGTAAGGCTTCATGAACCAAGGGAACAAGTGTTAGGCAGGATCACCCAAAATGAGCATTTCCACACCCTGAATGTTAATTTTCTGGTCTGGGAAGAAAGTACCACTCTGGAGCCTTCTAAACAGACCAGAACTCTTAAAAAAATCATGGTTCATGCACCCTTGCCTATGTCAGTGATATGACCTTTGTGTTCCACCAACACCTGGAGCATCATAGAAAAGCATCTCTTGTATGTTAAGATACTCTGAGGCCTGTTGGTCCAGTGCCAGGATGTGGATGTGCACTCAGTCTATGGTCCCACTGCAGTAAGGGAACCCCATGGCAGCAAATTCATCCACTATCTCCTGCACATTCCCCAAAGTTACTGTCTTCCACAGGAAAAGCATGTTGATCACCTTGTCTGCCTGTATGACGATGGTCCCCACCATAGATTTGCCCTCTCCAAATTGATTTCCCACTGACTGTTAACTGTCTGGTGTTGCAAATTTCCAAAGAGCACCTGCCACTCAGGTCTTGGATGTCAAAACAGGTCTCATTCTGTTATCGTTGTGCTTCAGGGTGGCAGACAGCTGTTCACAAAGTTCCTTGAAAGTGGCCTTATGCATGCAGAAGTTTCACAGCCACTGTTGGTCATCCCATGATTGCACAATGATGTGATCTGTGATCCCACCACTCTGGGCTGGTTTCGCAGCTCCAGAACCTGAGCTCCATGCTGTACAGTGACTCCACTGTGTCCAAGAACTCAGCAGTTCCTCTCTGAAGATATTCATGCCCACCAATGTGCGTGGAAACAATAAGCTCATTCTTCATGGACATTATGTTCAGAAGATATGGCATTGTACTGTAGAAAATGAGCACAAAACACCGCATCAAACTTTGAAGCATATCAGGATCCATGTTAGTGTCTGTTATGGCGGCTGGCAGTCAAGACAAAAAGTATGTGAAAATGACATTTTTTTGCCCGCATGTAAAAAGGAGGTGAGGAAAATGCATTGTGCAATGATGACATCAGAACACAGAACCACCTTCAGTGACTTTGTTCCCAGAATGCACCAGCACAAATTCCCAAAATGCAATGGGACTGGTGGAACCATGGGATAGGTACCCACCATGCATTGCTACCACAGTTGGATTCAGGTAGCCATGTGGGGACACACTAAATCAAATTTCTGAGCTGGTCAGCACTCAACTTCAACTTTATAAAATTTAGAGTTAACAATTCAACTTTAACACATATGACTTTATTCCCAAGTCACCCAGAGACCAGGATCTAACAAAAGACATGAAACTGAGTCCTCACCCTACTAACCTTATGTTTTCATACTGGTATGCTCCTCCCCACCAATACCTGCAACCTTGCATTGGCATCCTGCCTGCCCCAGATCCCATCAACATCCAGTCTTGCTCTGGGATCCCACCTACCTCATCTGACTAACGTCCATGGTCTTGTGCTGGGATCACCTACCCCAACCAAGGGTAACCAAAGACAAAACCCACTGAGCCTGCCCTGGCAGCTGTAGAACTGAATCAATGCAGGCAGCTCCCTGGCAAATGTGTTTTATGTTGTAGCAGAGGCACCTAACCAAGTGATGCCCTCTCAGGTTTGGACCAGGTGGGTGCTAGGGGTAAGGGTGCTACTGGAAGCTGTGTGTGCAGGTGAGTTGTCACACATCTGATTAAATAACTTTTTCTAAATATGTCATGGGTCAGATTGGGGAAGTGTTTGGGCTGCAAATAGTCCCAGGGCTAGGGGTCTGAGACCCCGTCTTACTCTTGCTTATCATATCCTTCTGCCTGCTTCATGCTTTCTTATTCTGTTACCATAATCTTTTCAGTCCTCTAGCCCACCTTCTAATTTTTCTCTCTCTCTCTCTCTTTCTCATTCTGCAGATAATTCAATGATCAATCAAACTTGCTCTGAAGTCCACAGGTTTCTCTGTCTTTCCACTGTTCACAACCTTTCCCATTCTCTTGCATATAGTTCACATCCTTGCTCATTCTCTTGCATATCGCACAAGGAACACATGGAATGGATTTAAAGATAATGGGCCTGTAAGCAGTTGAAACAGGTGAGTCCTAATGGTATGACCCTGCAATTAGGCATTAGGGTGAAGGAGAGTTCCAGTATCTCAGATAAAAAAATCACGCAGACAGATGGTGTATCTTTGATCTACAACAATGAATGATGAATGTCTGGTAGAAGGGCAACAATAAGACAATCTACTAAGTGAAAGAAAAAAAGAATTCTGTCAATGAAGAGTGTGGTAAAGGCTTCTCATGACACACTTCTTTCAATGATGAGCAAAAATCTTCAGAGGGAGGCTGCTGCTAACCTGAAAGACTTCACCATTCAAAGCACTAGGCATTCACCATTAGGAGGCAACCAGAGGTTTTCCAACTGCATGAAGAATTCTTCAGGTGAAAGCTGCTTCAACATGATTTTCCTTTGAGCATATGGAGACCTTTAGCTTCTGCAAACATGGAAAGACATTTGATCTTTTTCAGCTGTAATACAAACTTTCCATTGCAGTCCAAGCATAGAGATAGATGGTACTGCCAGATAAGTCTCACCCCGGCTACAGAAAACTACAATATATTTGGCTATTTTCCTATATCAAAAAGATATGCATGAGTTACCTCTAATAGCACAAATGAAGAGGAAAATGGACTAATGTTCCATTAAAATGCCCACTTGCTAAATCTCTATATTTTAGCAGATTTCACTATAACTGGAAGAAAGAAAGAAAGAAAGAACTTGAATAAATAAATAAATAAGAAGATTGATCAACTATTGTCCATTGAAATTACATACAATTTCCCTTACCCAGCAAGTCTGGAGAAAGTGTTGGGCAGATTGATCTATGATGTACTATTTTGGAATCGGGAAATCAAATGGCCTGGCTACTGTTATACAAGGAGGTCGATGCTAGATTCACTATCAAATGTATCCAAATAAACATGTTTTCCAGACCAATTTATCTAGGATGCCTTCTTTAAGTCACCATTCTATGCTTCTGCCTCTCCTTTCCCCTCCAGCTGGCTCAGACATTCTCCTCTCTCCTATGCCAAGTGATAGACAGCCCTTCCCAACCCTCTGTAAAATGCTTTTTTGTCAGCTAGCATCCTACTATTTATCCTCACCTTCCATGGCAATGCCTGCAACCAGTCATGGTGCAGAGTAGAAAAGTTAAATAATACAAAATGCAAAATAACTAAAGCACTGAAACAAAAATACAGCAACTCGTTTCAAATGATTGCAGGTCCCATCTGCAAATATAAGTTAACGGTTTCCTGTGGTCATACATCTCCCTCTTCTGTGACCCCACCATCTTTCACAGCCCCTAGGGTTTGCTGGATTTATTTTATGTGGATTCCCTTGATTTTGAACTTCTGGGGTTAAACCCGGATGGCCTGAAGTCACTGAATGCATTCTCAATGACTTTAAAGGGATCAGAATTTTACTTCTTTTTCACAAGGAATGTATGCAAAAGTGGAGTGTGATGACATACTATCGTAAAATAACAAAGTTTGACAGTGAAAGAATTATTGAATTTAAATGGTTGACAGGGAAGAGGGGAGTCTACAGTGGACCATGTAATCATTCCTGCTAGGACGGCATGAAACAATGTTTAAAGAATGCTAAAGGGCAGCCACATAGTTGCTCTTCTTTACTATCTTTTGACCCTATCACTTGATACTATTAGATTTGTATCAGAAAACTGGGGCTAACCCACATTGCAAGCATTGCACTAGAGTTATAAAAATCTGAACTGTTCCTTACCTTTCAGGCACAAAGACGTATTCTAATCATAAAAAACCAGGTACCCCTGTAGCACCTTCAAGACTAATAAATGTATTTATTAGGTAATGAGCTTTTGTGGGTAAGATCCACTTCTTCAGAAGAACCTGAAGAATGTAAAGAAGTGGGTCTTACCCATGAAAGCTCATTAGCTAATAAATAAAGTTGTTAGTCTTTAAGGTGTTACAAGACTGCTTGTTTTTTGTGAAGCTACAGACTGACATGGCTGTCACGCTGAGGATATTCTAATTACAATTCTTGAGTCCAGCTTCCAGACTGAAATCTTTCTCAGTGTTGTACTAAGCAAACATAAAGCTACTAAGCAATATAATGAAACTGGGACATAGCAGACTAGGAATATTGGGTTAGCTGCAGCTGTAAATTTGACTTCAGCTTTTTTTCTGCAAAACTACTGTGAGCCCACTTGTATTTTAAAGTTTGGAAGCTCTAAGCTTACGCAGCTGGGCACTTTGGAATGTACTCTTTAGTTGTGATAATGGCTTTAGTTCTCATGATGGATTTGTTTGTCACAATGTGACTGGCCTTTTACCAAAAATAACTTTTTGGATTAGTCTGCTGTTGGTATTTTAGAGTTCACAATGTTTTCACTGCCAGAAGCACTTCTAGGTTCTGACTATTCAGCACAAGGCTGGAGTCGCAGGGGTTCTGGTAAACTAAGCATGAACCCAGGTGCTCCTGAATTCTGCTCTTGGCATAGCCACAGGTTTGCTATGTGGCTTTAAGCCTGTTTTTTTCACTTCTCTTTATCCCAGTTCCCCACATCTATGAAATGGAAATAGTAGCATATTCCTAGCTACTTCTCAGAGGTGTCTGAGAGTTGATCAGTTATATCTGTAGGAGCAATATGAGATATAATTATGTAGTACAGACTGCTATGACGCTTTGCAAGATAATTTAAAAACAACAAAGAAACTTTCAAAAAGAGAAGAGAAAAACAAATGATAGGAAGAAGAGGAGGAGGGAAAAGGGAAGAAGGGTAAGTTATATCATTTGGTTGCTTAGCCTTTTATACACACAGCTTTATAAATTTGCTTTTGCCTAATAAATTTAATTGATACTTTGTAGCCACAGTAGTTTATTAGTTGCTTGTTTGCTTTACAGCAGTGCCAGATTTTGTGATAGAAGAAAGCAGAGGGGAGTAGTGCTCCACCAGCACAGTAATCCTCTGGCCTTGAAATAAAGCTGGTGGAGCACTACTGAAAATAGCTGAAAATAGCTCCTCAGAGTCTACCCAGACTGACTCAACCTCTGCCCCTCCAGCCCCAGACTCTTCTGCAGCAGTTTCTTGGATCTGTCTCCATTAGGAGTTTCAGCTTTAATGAAACATCATCTAGTGAGTAAAAATATTGAATATGTTCTGCACAGCTCCAGCTAACATGGAATTTAGAATTTATAGATTATTGCAGTTATTTCTCCCTAGAAAGGTATAAGATCAGAGAATCTACAATGCATGCTAGTAACTTTACTACTGTTAATCCTTTTTACATAGAAGGCACTCAGATACTATGGTAATGGGTGGTAATATAAATCCCTCTAAAAGATAGATAGATAGGTAGGTAGATAGATAGATAGATCTTTTAAAAATAAGCCTATTATACAGATTACTTGGAATTATTTATTGCAATTATTTCTTTTTTCTCCGAGAAATCTGATTCCCTTTTCCTGCATATTTTTTTTTCAATTTAGGAAATATTGCTACACTTATTGACATTTGGAATCTCATTTGTAGATATACAGTAGAAATTTGTTTCCAGCACAGTAGGCACTGTCTGAGTTATGTTATATTCTGCACATCATGTACATTTTGAAATCATGCCTCTGACTAGGTATTGCAAACTAATAATTATTATAAAGGAGTTACTGTAAAGAGATACATTTCAATGGTGACACATAGGTTGTTATACTCAGTTCAAGCCTTGATCCTCTTATAAGTGCTTTAATTCTGGTTCAGTGAGAAGAGATTAACTGAACTAGTGGGAATTACATTTAAAACTCCTACTTATAGGCTTAATTAATGGAGAAAAGATTTATCACATTTGTAGTTAAATAATCATCCAGGGATTATTTAAGAATGCTTTGTCATCCTTCAATGTCTAGCCTGACTGAAATTACTTTTACAATCAAATTGTCCTAACTGTTTTAACTTAACTATAATAACTAATATTTAAATAAACCTCTGATGCAAGTGAGGGTATAATTTTACCTTATATACTGCAGTAGTTAAACATACCATTAATATATTATTCAGCAACAGATACAATTTCAGATCCAAATCTCGTTCCACTTTTTATTCAACAAATTCAGCATTTTCAAAAAAAAGAAATCCTCTGAAAACTATTTTTAATATTCTGAACATTCTTCAGATTTAGGGTTTATGTCTGCAAATACACTTATCCCTCACTATACAAGCACAATTGGTTCCTAACTTTTTGCTCATAGGTGAAAACTCGTAAGAGGGTCACTAAATTCCTATTAAAATATGTGTAACAGTCTCTGATTGGTTCCAAGTGCTCAGAGTGGCAGCAGGTAGCACTGCTTTTGAACAGAAAGTGAACCCGGGGCTGTCGGGGGGTTAAAGGCTGGGGGCAGTTTGGGGACATGAGTGGTAGGGAGGGTTAAAACATGGTGGTGGGTTGGGTGGGGGAAGTGGCAGGGGGGTTTAAGTTTCTGCAGTTCAGGTGGGTAGTGACGGGACTCTCTTGATGGACAGATATTTAAATATTTAAATGAGTCCCTGAACAAGGAGGTGCATGAACCCCCTGTACGCGGATCCCAGGACCCGAACCAGAACCCTGCTGCAACCCCAAGGCAAGGGAGTGCCACTCTGGTACGCTCTTGTCCCCGCTAAGGCCTCCTGGAAAGAAGTGGCTAGCAGAGACTCCGAGACCAGGACAAGGGTTACATTTAAAAAACAAAGTAACTAGTATCTTTATTGGGTAACAGAAATTAGAATGTAAAAGTATTAACACTTGAAAGCTATCTATTACTAAAGTTCTATCAGTAACTTCAACTTTCAGTTAACATTGTTTCCATGTTGCTCCTTGGCTGGTGTTTTAAGATTTTATTATTCCGGAAGACAAAATGGGTTAGGTTAATAAATATAGGTGAGTGTATTTAGGAATGGGTGTTTAAATCCCCGTTGCTTTCTTTAAGAGGAGGGGTGAGGTTGCTAGGCCTCACCTCCTACCGGGGGCAGGGTGCTAACCTGCCCCAAAAGGGTTGGAGCCTAGGAGGCGGTTGAGGCTGTTCCTCTTTTGGGAGGCCCCCCGCTACTCCCAATAGGCCCAACTAAATAGGGTCCTGGGAGGCAGCTTGCTCTACCACAGGCCACGTGAGGTAAGCAATGATGGGGAGGCAGGGAGGCTGCACCTGCACCTGCAATATATATAAAAGGATAGGCAAGAGGGTAAGGGAGGTTAAACCTTCACCTTATTGCTAAAACTATTATAAACAACAATTAGAACACTAAACTCCACCATACTTAACCAATGAACACTAATTATTAATTAAATGTGCTTTTGTTTGTACAAGTGGAAAAACCAGCCTGGGCTTTCAGGCCCGACCCTGGGGGTCAAGCCCTTGGGTACTGTGCCTCCCCCGCCGGGGAAGCCCACAGTAGGGGTGCGACCCCTACTCCCCCACTGGGGGTCCCAATGTCCCAGGTGGAAGTATATTAAGACATATATGTATGTGTTAGGGTAAGATTACATGTCTTGTCCAGTATGTGAGTCCAGTCAGAAGAGTTGAGGTCCAGTCCGGTAGTAGACACGTCCGGTGTGTATGTAGATCCAGGCACCGACGCTGGGGAGCGCTGATGGTAGTGGTGGCGGGCCCCTAGTTGTGTCACTGGGTACGCAGTACCCCCACCAAAGTGGGGGCCAGTTCGCCACCTGGTGACTTGGCTAAGGGGCCCGCTTGCCGCTCCCTGACGCAACGCGCAGCTCGGGTGTGCTGGGGCACCCTGGGGCGTTGGCACTGCTTCTGCCACGATAGGCTGCTGAGGTGACCTGGGGCTCGGGTGTCCCTCAGCTCCCAGTTAGCACTGCCTAAAGGGCAGGAGTGCTGTAGTGATTTCAGCTCTGGCACCACCTAAAGGCAGGTGCCGCAGTGATTTTTCAGCTCTGGGTGGCAGCCCCTAGAGGGCAGGTGCCGCTGTGATTTTAGCTCTTCGCTCTGTTTTGAGCCGGCCTAAGGGTCAGCGGACATTGCCACGGCAACCGACGCCCCCCTATGCGGCAGCAGCTATTATGATATCTAACTCCCAGGGCCCCAGAATGGTGGGTGGCTCCTGAATGTATACAGCAGTCTCATAAATATGTATGACATGATTATCATACTAAAAGTTCTGAACACCTGTTTTCAAACAGGTCCTCTGGGCTGGGAAATTTCTAGAAACTGCCCACCTGTGTCCAATCAGGTGCCCGGAATTCAAACCCATGATCATGAATTATTTATGAGTTCATGTTGCTGGGGAAACCAACTGACACAGAGTGACCATTGCAGGGGGCTGCTAAATGGCAGCCTATGTATCTTTAGATTCTACCTGTACCTGTAATGATGTTTAATGGCAAAAGGCTTGTTTCCCCTGACCAACGGGGACGATAATGCCTGAGGGATAAAAATCCCTGACAGGTAGGAACTGATGGAGGGGTTTGAGTTGCTGCAGTTCATGTGCACAGGGCTGGCAGGGGGTTGAAACTGCGGGGTTTAGGTGCGCAGGGCCAGCAAGGGGGTGGGGAGTCAGGCTCTGGTGGTCTGGGGCTGTGGGCCAGCGGGGCAGGGGGCAGGCTGCATCGGGTTGGAGCTGAGGGGAAGGGGCAACTCTCCTATTAGTTGAGGGAGTTCACTTGTCCAGTGATCTAAGTTAAGTATATGTGTCCCTCATTTAAGTGAGTACTTGTAAGTAAAGTACTCATTTAATGAGAGATGAGTGTAATTACAACACTACTAGTTTGCATTAGTGAATCCAGAATTTTCAGTGTGGCCAATTGGCAAATGATATAGTACAAATTAAGTGTCTTAAATTCCCTCTAAAAATAGAGGGAAAAACTGGAAACACTGCTTTACCATAATAACTGCAAAATTTGAAAGTAAGGATATAGTTCCAATAGCATGTATAACATGTACAACAGAGACCAGAGTCTGGCCTAGTATTTCTTGACAGCCTGTAAATTCATCATGTATTTCACTGCTACCCATTAATAAATATTCTTATTCTCACTATATATAAAAACTGACAGTGGCTTTCTATTTTTCAATTGCTTGTCCTCATTCACTTGTTCAAAGCTGAACTGTTATAATTTCAAATAAATGAACATAACATTAATCCATATACAAATCCATTATCAGAATGCATATGTTACTCCTGAGGCAATTTTGTGCAAAAAATTAAAAAATTGGCACCAAAACCCCCAAAATCTGCACACAATATTTTACAATTCTGTAAAATTCCACATATTTTATTTGTCAGCAAATAAATGTGGATGTTCCAGCAAGGCAGTGGGGAGCGTTAGCCACCAGCTTCCCAGAGGTGGGAGATCACCCTGCAGCACATGCCTTCCCCGGACATAGACCTGGCCATGAAGGTTACTCAACCCCTGACAGAGGTGTACCATAATAGTGAGTGAGAGGGACAGCATCTTGCACATGTGCACAAGCGCACACACACACACACACACACACACACACACACACACACACACACACACACACACACACAAAGCCCTTGCCCCCAGTCCGGGTACAAAACAAGGAGGTATAGACTTGCAAGAGCCAAGGGATCGAGGAGCATAATGTGAGGGATCCAGGTGTAGGCTGAGGGAGTTTGGTGTGGGGAACTCTGATCTGGATGTCTCAATGGGGTTCCTGCTGAAGGCAGGATCACATTGCACAGGACCTTGGTTGCCAATGAAATTTAATGTGGATAAATGTGAAGTAATGCACGTTGGAAAAGATAACCCCAACTATTCAATACAGTATGATGACGGCCAATTTAGCTACAACTAATCAGAAAAAAGAGATTGACTACATCTACACTGGAGAATTTTGTAGACAAAACTCAAAGTTCATCTACAAACAAAATGCATTTTGTTGACAGAAAATATTGACAAAAAAAGCTTTGTAGACACTCCAGGGGGCCCTTTTGTCAACAGAGCGATCAAAAGATCGATCCACTGTTATGTGTAGATGTGATCTGTTGACAGAAGTTTTGTTGGAACAGCTTTTCCAACAGTAACTTCTCTAGACAGGTGTTTCTAATGTAGATGTAGGAATCTTGGAGTCATCGTGGATAGTTCTCTGAAAGCATCCACACAGTGTTCAGTGACAGTCAAAAACACAAACAAGATGTTAGGAATCATTAAAAAATGGATAAAGAAAAAGATGGAGAATATCTTATTGCCCTTACATAAAATGATGGTATGCCCACATCTTGAATACTGCATACAAAGGTGGTCCCCTGTGATAGAACAGGTTTTCTGGGCACAGCTAGAGAAATCAGTCCAGAGCACCTTTGCTTAAAATCTGGGCTACTTACAGCCCAGTCTGGTATTTCCTTCTCATTAAGGCAAATTCAACCAGCCACAAAAGTACATCTGCCAGCCCCACTAGGCAGCCAAAAGCCACACAAGCAAATCCACAGACTTCTCATCTGTACTACCACACCAAACCAACAACCCCAAATTAAGTTGAGAGGCTTGTAAGCCTGTTTCACCAAACAGATTGTTCCAGACCCCAAGGGGCCCAGCCCCAGACCCCGGTCAGTAAACACTTGGATCTTACCCAAACAACATGCTCAATAGTTCTTTAGATCTAAGTGCATAAATATTCATTAACAAAAAGGAAAGAACAGGGTTAAAGAGAAGAATTGTTAAAAGCAATACATATATCAGTCTTAACTATTGATGCAGGCCAGCAATGATATTTGCTTATTCTTGAAAGTCTCTGGAACTTCATTTCAGGGTACATAGGTTCACTTATAAAAGCATTGTAGCTCTGGCCCACTGGGGTCCACATAGGAAATGAAATTAATGGATAGCAGGTTTAAAACAAATTAAAGCAATTTCTTCTTTTCACATTCACAGTCAACCTGTGGAACTCCTTGCTAGAGGAGGCTATGAAGGCTAGGATTATGACAGGGTTTTAAAAAGAGCTAGATAAATTCATGGAGGTTAGACCCATTAATGGCTATTAGCCAGGATGGATAAGCAATGGTGTCTCCAGCCTCTGTTTGTCAGAGGGTAGAGATGGATGGCAGGAGAGAGATTCTTTGATCATTACTTGTTTGGTTCACTTCCTCTGGGTCACTTGGCATTGGCCAGTTTCAGCAGACAGTGTAGTGGGCTGGACAGACCTTTGTTCTGACCCAGAAGGGTCATTCTTATGTTCTGGGTACGGAGAAGCAGGCAAGTGGTCAGGATTGGTGGGGAGGGTTCATGTGTGTGTAAGTTAAAGTTTGTGGGGATGAGTCTGTGGATAGAAGGGTCTGGATGAGACATAGGCAGATGGAGAAGCAGCTCCCCATACCGTGACTCCTCCTGTTGCTCTTGAAGGGTGATGGGGACAGGAAGTGGGGTGGGGTGCAGAGCATTCTGCTGCTGCTGCTGCTGCTCGTTTCTGGTGGGTCTAAAACTGATCCAACTCTAGCTAATCTTTTCAGGGGGAGAGGAAGTCCCATCCTCCCCTTTCCACAGTTCAGCTGGGACTAATAGTTGAGCCTGGTGCAGAGTAGGAGCCCCCTTCCCTCAGACAGTGATTTACTTCTCTGCCAGTTGTTCTGGGCGTCTGAAATGATGCACTGACACTGCTGTGGAGAGGTATGTACCCGTTCTTGTGATTTCCCTTAGCTTCCCTTTCAAAAAGTAATTTTCTGTGGGGAAACAAAGAGTGAGGGGGAAGAAAGGCATGAATTCTGTGCATGCACAGTGGCACAAAATTCTCCCAGTATCAGAGAGGTAGCCATGTTCATCTGTATCTGCAAAAAGAACAAGTCTTGTGGCACCTTGTAGACTAACGGATATTTTGGAGCATAAGCTTTCATGGGTAAAGACCTGCTTTGTCAGATGCATGCCCACAAAAGCTTATTCTCCAAAATATCTGTCAGTCTATAAGGTGCCACAGGACTTCTTGTTAAACTGCTCCCAGGAACCCTGTGTGTATTTTATATGTAATAAAGACACTTGAAAAAATACTTGCAAATTGATCAATTTTTTATGCTGATGAAGTGCCACCAATGAGTTGGATTCTGCAGAATATGTAAAATGCACAGTCCCTAGCAAAAGAATTGTAGTGCATACAGCGGATCACAGATGGAATGTCATGAAATGATAATGTCTGCAATTATCATCTACTTTCCAGCACCCAGGGTTGGGATTTTCTCTGTAACTTTTGCTGAGGTGAATGATGTAATACTACTACAGCTGGATTTGGAGTAAACAATACAGAGGATGCAGCTCCTCATAGTGTACTAAATCGATACTGTCATAAGTTGATAAAGATACATAGAGCTCTGTGTTCTGCTTTCGTAGGTAAAAAATATCTTTTCATCTTTCATGACATCACATTATCACACCCTGTGTTGTTATATTCTGTCACCTGATAAGCTGGCTAGAAGGCACTGCAATGCAGTGTGACACAAGGCAACAGCTAACAAGATCACAATCTAGCTAGTTTGTAAATGTCACTGCAAGGTCTTCAGTGAAGACTTCAGGCTAAAAATTTCACAAGGAGGAGCTTAATGCTAGGTACCTAAACCCACAATACAAAACCACACCAGATAGCTTTGTTTTTAAGTCACAAGACTGGGCATTTTTAAGGACCTGATCCAAGAAAGCATCCCATTTCAGAACCAAATGTAAATGCTTAAGTGCTTTTTTTCATTTGGAGTGTGTAGTTGCGAAGGGGAATTGTGCTGTAAAATTTAGGTATACATTTCTTTGGTAATATCACCTTTTCAAACATTACTTATAAGGATGCTCGCATTAAGCACAACATCATAGCCAGTTATTGGCAGATCTGAATGTCTTTTTGATTCCCTCAAAGCCAGAATCTGTCACCCTTAGTCCACCCGAATACAGCTCAGGAGGTTCATTTGTTGAGGAAGGAGATATTCCTGATGAGCACAAGCATTAACGTATGACCATTAGACTGATTAAATTCTTGATAAGCCCTTTTCATTCAACAGCACATGTGAATATAAAGCAAGTCAAAGGCAAAATAAATAAACAGTTACCTCCACTTCCCAAAATTGGCATGTACATCATTTATTTCCAAAAATACACTTGCCACTTTTCATACAAATGTGCTTAATATCAATTCTTTTTGGGTTCTGCAAAACAGAAATTTCAAAGCTATTAAAATACATTGCATTAAAAGAATAGAGGTACCTAAATGAAGTGCTCTTTGCATTTAACTATAATGGCAGCATCAGGAAGATTTTGACTCTAACTTTTTAGAATGATACCACAGGTATAACAGATTTTGCAGTAATTCCTCTTTAATGGCTATCTATTAGACAGTGAGCAGAGTCTATACAAAGAGTTAGGTTCATATAAGGAAACATGGCCACGTGAGTAATGTGATCAACCCACATGATGATGGAATAGTCCACATTAAGGGTTTCTTTTGGCCAATGTGTGTTTGTGTATGTGTAACTGTTGAGCGAAAATATGGTGATTAATAAAATGTAAATATACTGACTATAGGACTCTTTCAGAATAATAGTCAAAATCTACTGACTCTGGAATTCTCAGAGCTGACTCCAATATATTTACACTCGACCAGGGGTCTGCAACCTGCGGCTCAGGAGTCACATGCGGCTCTTTAAGGACTTATTTGTGGCACCCAGCACTATAATTACAAAGTTTTAAAAAGAAAGAAAATCTCCACATTATTTTTGATAAACAATGAACATCTGAAAGCCCAAGAAAGAACAACTCCTATCTAAATAGCAACCAATACATGATCTCGAAATGTTGGATAACTACTCCTAAGCTGTGTCTACGCTACCTCCTTACTTCCAAGGGAGGATGGTGAGTAGGATGTTGGGAGTTTATTAATGAAGTGCTGCATAAAAGAGTTGTGAATGATAGTAAGGGACTCTAAACAGCCTGGTGTTAGTAGACGCATAGCTCCTTTGGAAAAGGCACAGCAAAGGCTGTAAATCTGACTTTGATGACCCTTATGTAGATAATATGCTGTACGAGGGGCGGCGAATGGAATGTTGTGGCAATTCTGGACAGCAGAGTGTCCCATTAGGCAGCTCCAGCAAAAGTTCCCCAAAAGTCACTAACAAATCAGGGGCCACTCCAGCACACCCTAGGATTAGACAAAAGCAAAGCCACTTCAGCTTCCCATTTCCTTTGGTCTGAGGAGTCTGTGCTGCACCATTTATAACACTGCAGGAGCACCCCAGGTAAGGAATCCACAGTCACAATTTCTTCTTTACTCCAGTGGGAAATAATTATTGGTGGCTTAAAGGAACATGAAATCACTAACTCCCCTGGGCCAGCTTAGCTCTACGGGTTGTCAAATTGAGATGGGAATGGATCTAAATCTCTGCCCATTCCTTGCCACTTTCTGGACTCTTGCTTCAAGAGTGGGAGGTGTATGTGGTCAATACCCCTGATTACCTCAACATAAGTTCTAGGCAGATTATGCAGGGACACTGGAGAGGCTGAGAGAAAGGCAGGTTTCTTATGCATGTGCACAGCCAAGAACGGAATGGATGCCAGGGGTATGTTTATTACTGAACTATCAATATTTACTGAATTGTGTTACAGCTTGTTTTGGGCTTTTTATTTGCAATGGAAATTAGAAAGCAATTTCCTCTAATTTGAATTTGAAAACTTATTGTTTTATTCTGAAAAGATGTCCTATTGTAAGCTTTCACTGTGTTACACAGACAATAGTTTGTGTTTCTAAAACCCTGGAGAATAATCCTTTCCCTAGCTAGAATAAGAAAAAGGAAGATTTCAAGTCTCAGTCACATGTTATTCATGTTTTTCTCATCACATGGGCTAAACCAAACTTGACTATGAAATGTGGCTTTGCAGTTGGCAGGCCCTTGGTGCGGTTGAACTGCAGAGTAAAAAATCCAGCACTATTGTGCCAAAAAGAATGCCAGAGATCCAATTTAGTGTTAATGCACCATACTGGCATCAGGATATATCGTATGACTTCTACTTATAAGAAGAAACAAAACACCCAGCAACAAAAAAACCCTCCAACTATGAATCCATTATCCCTGAACAATGTCATGACTCAAATGTCATTAGGGTTTGGTTGGTCTGCTGCTTATATTTCACAAATACATTACCTGTATGCTATCATTTTTCATGATGTTTTATTGTAATATATTGCAGGAGAAATAAGTTAAAACATGTTGTCCTTTGACTTAGTTTATTCTAAAGTTGGGAAAGTAAGCTGATGTATAGTATTTCCCCATTCAGGACTGCTTGCCAATCTTACTTACTGCCTCTACTGTGTTACAGAATTCTTAAATGCAAATACTCCAGTCTAAGTTCTGCACAAGTATGCTAGAGGTAACCACTTCCTGCTTACTGAAAATTTTCTCGGGAAATCTTGCACTGATATCACAGCAAAGCAAATGCTGAAAGTGCTTTAGGAAACTATATCAACAATGACAAAAATTTTCCTGTAAACATAAAGTTCTCCCCACTTCATTCACTTTGGGTAGTATAAGAAACGGTTACCCTAACTTAAATAACAATGGGAACAAACTAGTGTGTCTAATTATTGACTCACAGCCAACAGACATTTTAATTTTTACCGTCAGCTGGTTTTATAACCAGAGTTTATTTTTGATAGTTTACTTTTTCACTTTGAGAAAATTAAATAGAATCATAATTATTTCATTGTGATTTTCACCATATATATGCTACTCTGTACACCACCTTTTGTCTGCTGATGGTAGTAGAGGGAGGTTCAGATCATGTTTATGTGATGCCTTCCCTGAGAGATAGCACAAGTCTCTTCCCTGGTGCCTGTTAACTTCAGAGACTTCTCTTCTTACAAGGGGCAGGGAATTGGCTTCTTTGTTGTGATACTTTATACCTCCTCCCAAAGTAACTCACCTCATTCTGCCTAGGACACAAACAATGCTATCCTTTGGGATGATAACTAATGTTATCACATTTAACAAGGAATGTAGGCCAGTGTACAAAAAAATAGGTCAGTACAAAAACCCAACAACTAAAATATATATAAAAAAGAAGCCTGCATAACATAGAGGACTTTACTGGGGACAGGGGAAAAAAGAGACTGTAGGAAGGGAAGGGAAAAGATTAAAGAAAAGATTTGGCAGATTCATCACCTCCCAACATTCACAGTGGTACCACATACCCCAGCTCCTTCCCTGGCACCTTTCAAGGTAGATGGAATGCCTAGGATGAGTCTGAAGATGGTTGTAGCAATGCTACAGACCTTGGCTACTTAAAGAAAACAAGACCTTTTACATAGTTTTCACCTGTGAGTGGTATAGGGTTCTCTCCTGGCTCTGTGGAGTCATAGGCAGGGGAAAGGGAACTCAGGTGGCTCTTAGAAGGTAGTGCTGGGTTAGAACTCTTTCACTCTGGACTCTGCAGGACTGGAATCATCTAACCATGTACTAGATCCCGCACCAGTTTGAAGTCTCCTTCTGTGGGGAGTGAGAGTTAAATGGAGACTGTCTGGGCTGCTCTGCTTCTCTCACAGTTCCAAACTGAAAAACTCTAAAATAAAACGAGTTTGTGTCTGGGTCAGCCTTTTTCCTTACCTCCAGGGGACTGAGAACTCCTGGCTCCAGACTTGCGGCCTCCACAAACTGTTGGTATAAACCATCCAATCTCCAGCAGAAATCTCTCAATTAGATTCAGCAGGAATTTCCAGTTCTTTTATCTTTCCCCCACTGGACTCTAAATAGGACAGCACAGAGTTTCTGGAGGCTCTAGAGCCATTGTTGTTCTGTGCCACATGTAACCCTTCTGCCAGCTAGAGCGGACCACAACGAGGGATGAGTTCAGAATCCAGAGTTCCTTTTCAACACAACTACACAGAATGCCCCCAAGTCCCCACCCAGTAACCTGGGACAATTAACCCCCATTCCTTGGGTGCCTATAAGAAACAATACTTCCCTTTTTGCATGCACAGAGTCTGAGTGTAGTAAAGAAATGCTTAATAAAAAGGCAGAAAAGCGACCTGGCATTAACTTGGAACAATTCCAGAAGCAAATTTCATAAGCGTAAAAGTATGAGCAAAACCACACCACCATAATACATTGGGCAGTGCCCTTTTCCCTCATGCTCAGCAAACACCAGTTCCTTGCTGCTCCATCACACCCCACTCATAGGCATTGTCCTTGGTCAATGTAGACCCAGAGTTCAGAGGTGCATTTGCAGTTTACTTCCCAGACTTGTGGGGGAGCAAAGCACATTGTTAGCTCCACTGTCCAGGAGCTTGCCTTGATTCCAGCTGTGATCCACCAACAATATAGCACTCTGCAGCCACTGGAATATTTCGAGGTCCCATCACCTAACACAGCTTTCAGTGATTTCTGCTGTTACTGAGAGAGCTTCACTGCTCTTGCACACTGGGGCAGTTTCTTGAACCACAGAAACTGTCCCAGAGCTCGTCTAATACTTAGACCTAATTGTCATTGATTTTAGCTCTGCTAAGCTGCAGCTAGACTCTTCATTGAGTCATAGTCAGCTCTGTTATTTTATGGTAGAGAAAGGAAAAGTCAAATAGTGTCTGGGGCATTATGCAAACTCCAAACTACCATGAACAAATACCTGTCCCTCACACTCTCCCCATTCCAATGTGCTTTGACACCCTCTGCCTAGTAAGTGCATTTTTGTTCTGGATGAATATATCAGTCAGGGTATGCCAAACACAGTTCTCCTACCCTTGATTCACACATCCAGGATAACAACACCTTATTACCCCTGTCCTCAGTAATGAAGATTATGGCTATGTCTACACTAGAAGCATCTTCTATCTTCTACACTAGAAGCAATCTTCTCGGTTGACAGAGAGCAGCCAGACTGCCCAGTCCTCTGTCACCAGAATGGCTGACCAGAAACTTTGCAAACAGGGATGTCCGGTGAACCAGAAGCCCCCTCTGTTGACAGAAATATCTACACTTCACTTCTGTCAACAGAAATCTGTTGACAGAAGTGTTATTTCTCGTATTTTTGAGGGATAACACTGTTAAGACCAATACAGAATTCTGTTGAGACTCTGTCAACAGAATGTTTTTAGGTGTGTAGATTTTCCCTGAGTTATGTTGGCAGAAATCCCCTTTTGTTAACACTACTTTCTAGGGTAGACACAGCTTATTAGAATATCCCATAGTTATGTGGTTAGTGCATTTCTGAAAGGCGAGTAACCCCTATGAATAGTCTCCCCACTCCCAACAGAGGAGGAAATTGAACCTGTATCTCCCACATGTAGGTGAGTACTCTAACCAATGGACTAAAAGACATAAATCCTGATGTCCACTTCCATCTATTTTGTACGGAGCAAGGCAGGCTTATTATTCATTTCTGCAAGAAATGCCCACAGAATTTAGGCCTTTTGACTCTTGGCAGCTGGTTCCTGTTTATAGATCGCATTCCCTGATGCCTTGTCACAAGTACTGAGGGAGGGATGGAGCTGAGGCCACACTCCTGTCATTGTCATTTCCCTTTGGATAGCTTAGGCAGCGCCCCAGGTACCTTGCTGTTTTGTGGATTGCATTGGAAGTGCAAGGTTACCAGATAGTGACTGACATTTTTAATCACTGGCACATGAGCTGGATTTGATGCAGATACTGTTTAAAGTCAACAGTGTGTCTGTTGAATCATCTGCCTTTCTTCTCACTTATTATTGTCCATTCTATGCCTAGTGATTTTTCCTGCTTTCCACTTTGCCAATGCAGTTTGCTTATCAATCTGTACTGTACTCTGGCTTAATCGGAAAGCAACTCTTGTCTAATTTAATGAGAAAGTTTTTATTAAAACTCTTGGATTCCCCATGTAATCTCCTGAAAATCTAGCAATCACGTGCTTCATTAAATAAATTCCTAGCCTAAACTGCTCAACTAACAGATATACATAAACCACAAGAGTTGCTATTTGCTGGATGTGCAACTGAAACACCTTGCTACTGCCTTCTACACAATTGTGGCAGATGACAAATAACATAAGTAGAGCCCACAGACTCAGTTCAAGCTCCAAGTACCTAGTTTGAAAATATTAAAGAACCTACCTCACCTCGCTTCCCCAGGAAAGGGAGTCATTGTGTTGAATTGTGATCAACATCCTGATTCTAAAAAATACTGATTACTTTAGATTCATAATACCAAGTTCTTATACAGTACTATTCTTCACTAGAGCTGAATGCTCCTCACAATTTGTAATTAATTCTCCTCACAGCCCTCTTGTGTTGTAGGGAGAAGTTCTCCTTCCCATTTTACAGATGGGGGGATTGAGGCCCGGGGCAACTGAGTAACTTGCACAAGATCATATAGGATGTCCATGTCAGAACAGGGAGTTAATCCCCAGGTGTCCCTATCTATAGCCAGTGCCCTACCCAATGAACCTAATTTCACGTGCTTTGAAATTTAGTGATGAGATCCAAATATAAAATATACTACAAATATAAACATTAGACTACAAGTAGAACACTACAAACACTACAAAATTTCAAAACACGACAAATAAAAACACTACAAATATAAAAATTTCACTGTTAATTAATTTATCCTGGTTATACGTCTGATCCAAATCCTCTGGAGTCAATTGGGTGGATTTCAAAGTCAATATTAATTGATATTTATCATATTGAAGTAGATATAGCTATATTAAGAAATCTCAAATGTGACTCAGTTGCAATGTTTGGCAAGTTAACCACAGAGAAAACCACCATTGTACTGTGGCATTTACATGCAGACATACACTGGGTCAAATTCTCAGGAGGCATAAATTAGTTAAATATATTAAACTCTATTGATTTATATCTTTCCATATCCGGCCTGCCATTCTTTAAATACCTTATATGATTGTTCTTATAATTACAGGTTTAATAACTGCACACAGGCAAACACTTGAGGTTTGTGGATGATATAGTTATCATTGAGGAAGATGAGAACCTAGTGAAAAAGGTGCAGATTGTAAACAATGAAGGGAAGTGGTATGGACTGGTTATGAACATCGATAAAACAAAAACAGTAGTATTTGGAGATAAGGAAGAAGGAAGGAAGATCAGTGTAGGTGGTATTGAACTAGAGAATGTAGAGAAGTTTACATATCTGGGGAGCAACATAAAGTGTGATCGAGACAGTAAGAAGGAAATAGCGACTAGGATAGTGAAAGCAAGAGCAAGTTTGAAGGCGATGGATAAGACCTGGAAAAGCAAAGTGATTAGCTTATGAATGAAGCTGAGCAAATTGAAAACATGTGTATTCAGCAGCATGTTGTACAGATGTGAGACATGGGTGATAACAAAAGATTCTAACAGAAGAATATTGGCGTTCAAAAGGAGTTGTTGTAGAAAGATTATGAGAATAGAATTGATGCAGAAGGTCACCAATGAGGAATTATATAGAAAGATACAGATGAAAGAGAACCTGCTACAGAAGATTATAAAACGGAAGCTACAACTATTTGGGCATATCTGCAGAGTGAACGATGGATGAAAAGTCAAGACCCTGGTATTCAGCATAATAGATGGTTTGAACAGGAGAGGCAGACCCCATGGAGAATGGATAGATGATATAGTAGATTGATGTGGAGCTAGACTACAGAACCTAAACCACTCTGCACTGGACAGGGAATGATGGAAAGGAATAGTGAGAAAGGCATCAGACATCAATAGGCACTGAGCCAATGGTTATTAAAGATGATGATGATGAAGTCTGTTCTCAGTGCTAACAGAGGCTGGGCCAGATCCAAACCCCTTTGAAATAAAAAACTCTCATTGTCATCAATGAGCTTTGAATCATGCCCCAACTTGCCCTGTAGAGTTAGGGAATGTGAGCATTCAGATGTTAAATCACTCTGGGTCAGAAGGCCAAAAGAGTCTAGGAACAGAAATATACTATTATTAATGAAGGATTGACTGAATTACTCATGGGGACATTTCCTACCCCATAGCAGAAAAGTGTATGTTAACAGTATGGCCACTGCAACATTACAATGCTTTGGATTTTATAGAATACATCATTTTTCTCATTTTTCTATCTACTATCCTCAGTGGGCAACATGGCTATTTTTCTCCAGCTGAAATTGGCATGAACATTAGAAGTGAAAATGGAGTGATTTACTAAACTCTCCAAGGTATGATGCAAAAGTTGTCACCACGGCACTGTCATGCACCCACTTATACAGTAGAGCAGAAGGGCAAACTCAAGAATGCCTGATATTGTGAAGTGTCAGTTTAGCTTAGCGGGCTACAGTGACGTGTGATTGTAGGGTAAAGCAATCTACTAGAATTCAGCACAAAAACCTCTGCTAAATTGTCAGTATAATATTGGGATATACTACTTTGAAAAAAAAACACGGAGGGTGTGTTGTATATGAGGCATTTTCATTGTGTAGTTGTTGCTTATGAGCAGGTTTTTCTGATATTGTTGGATGAGACTACAAAATTGTTGTGGTTTTCTGGATGAATTTTACTCTCTGTCATAGATATATTGTCATGAATAGAAGTACCAACAACTGCATGTTACTAAATGAAAATAAGACATAGTCCTCTGCATATTATCGCTGCATTATATGTGTATAACTCGTCTCAATAATAAACTATTATCTCACAGCAAGCATTACTGGGGCTGGAACACCACATACTAATCAGACTGCTCTGATTGTTCATACCAACCAGAGTCTGCTTCTTCCATAACAGAGTGAACAAATCTTATACCATTATGTCAGGTATTCTGCTTTTATGACAATAGTTATGAGTTCTGGAAATGAAATGTGTTATATAAATTTAAGCAATTGGAAGGTTAACTAATCAAAGGATAAAAAAAAATGTCCATGTAATTTAGAAAGACGTAATCTAAGAATTCAATTTAGTAGCCCACTTTGGATGTTAGTCGTTTGGCTTTCTAACCATTATCAACTTCAGCAATGCATATAGGCAAAGTTTGGCCACTCATTATCCAGTTTATTTTCTTTATCAGTTTTCCTATGATTAATAGAGATGCATGAAATCATTAAAACAATAGGGTATCCTGCCTAATGTCAAAGAGTACAGCCTACTTATTGCTACTTCAATCATTCAGGAACATTTAGTAGTCATATCAGGTACATTTACGTTATTCCTAGCTGTATATTGGTAGGGTTTTCAAATTAAGTAAAAACGGTAGAGGGATGGCAGCTCGTAGAGGACAACATGACCCCATATGTGAACAGAATATGACTTATTAGACTTATTTTATCTTAAAGTGAGCAGTATATGCTGTAACAGTAGCATTATTGTTAGAGGGAAAAGGTTAACATGGAAGCTGAACATAAATTCTGTAATTAGGTCCCTAACTTTTGCATGTCTCTTGCAAAAATTCTGGCAGTCCTACAGAAGTTTCAATACATTTTTAAGCAGAGAATTTTATGGAATTAAACTGGAAAATGAAGGATATAGTGAGTGCCATAGTCTATGGGTGATTCTTTTTTATACCAAATTCATCTAACTGTACACTCTTTTCATAGTTTTAATTTTTAGAGTTTGAGAGTCAACAATCTACTAAGCTGCATTAGGTTGTTCACAACTCTAAGATCTTACTTCAGGCTGTGGGTGTTGTTGGCCATGTTTGTGTTCTCTCCCTGTGACACACTGGCTCTGGTCAGACTGCCCCAATACCAGGCTCTGACTGAACTGCCCTATCAGAACACAAGTGATTAAGTAGCAAAGGCTTTAGTGTCATGACCCAGGTTTCCTGTCATCACTCACCATCCTAATTCACTGGATCAATGTACATGACTATACTAGCATATGTTTGCTGTGGCAATGGACTCAGCTCAGTGCATGGCAGAATACTCCATCCATCCGTCAGATGGACAAAGATATTCCCACAGAGAATCCTCTACATGCCCCAGTACAAATAAATTATGTATTGCCACCTTGATGTGGCTAGTTATCACATTTTACCTAGCACATGTTGGCTACGTCTACACGTGCCCCAAACTTCGAAATGGCCATGCAAATGGCCATTTCGAAGTTTACTAATGAAGCGCTGAAATGCATATTCAGCGCTTCATTAGCATGCGGGCGGCAGCGGCGCTTCGAAATTGACGAGCCTTGCCGCCGCACGGCGCGTCCAGACGGGGCTCCTTTTCGAAAGGACGCCGCCTTCTTCGAAGTCCTTATCCATATCCATAAGGGGACTTCGAAGAAGGCGGCGTCCTTTCAAAAAGGAGCCCCGTCTGGACGCGCCGTGCGGCGGCAAGGCTCGTCAATTTCGAAGCGCCGCTGCCGCCCGCATGCTAATGAAGCGCTGAATATGCATTTCAGCGCTTCATTAGTAAACTTCGAAATGGCCATTTGCATGGCCATTTCGAAGTTTGGGGCATGTGTAGACACAGCCGTTGATTCCATCAAAACATCTGTACCCATCCCACTGCCATTTGACTTTATTTTTAAGTGGGGGGGGGTCAGTGTGTCCTTTTATCACCTTTGGGAGTGTCTTCATACCTTGCTTAGTACTGTAGTATCCTCCTGAATGTGTTCGCATGAGTATCCTCTGAACAATATTTCTCAGGAACGTGTGTGTTTTTGCACTACCAGCCCTTTTCTTTCCAGTTTTCTATCGCCAGGAGGACATATTTTATAACAGGGTCTACATCTGTTCACGGCCTGAATTTTACTAACTTTGTTTTATATTACCAATACTTGACCACTACTTTAGTTTGGGCCACAGGCCTGATACCAGGCCTGTTATTTGAGGCTTCGTTTCAATTTACCAATGTAAGGCGACGTTCTGGAGCACAGTTCTAACAAAAGGTAAATTATGCAACAAATTCTTCAGGTAAATTATGTGGCCATAGAATAAATGGGGCTCTCATTATGGTATAAGAGGTGTTACTTCGTTTTTCATAAGATTATGTCTTGAAAAGGTACTTTTCATCAGTCTGTGGAGCTACTATTGTGTGCTATTCTTGCCAATGCACTGGAATGAGTGGTGTCTTCTGCCTTTCAAAAGAGGGATCTTCTTGAAGCATACACAGAAGGGGTCATCATCAGCATATAGCTGTGTTCATGGCCTTTGGGGGATCAGGGAAAAAATAATAAAAATAGATGCACAAACATATTTTCATTTCCTCATTAAGAATGAAACATCTATGTTTCTCTTCATAATCAGCTTTGTGGGGCATGAAAGAAAGACTTCTTTAAAGCACCAGATGGGACAACGTAAGTATTGGTTTAAGGGTACCCATTGCCTTTGTAAACATTATTTGATATGAACACTAATCACATCTAAGGCTCATATTATTTAAAAAAATATAGCCAACACTTTCCTTCCCTCTCTGTCTTTTTTAAATTAAATTATGCTGTTTAAAGATAAAACTATATGCTTCACTGGCCATGAAAAGATTGATGGATAGGAAACTTCACCAAATGATTTATCAGCAGCCTCCCTGCCTTTCAATGTAGCCCAGAAAACATGAGCTATGGTCTGTAAAAATGGCCTGTAACTCATTCCTGGGAAAATGCCACAGCTAACATCATGAAAAAAAGTGAAGAAGCAATGGTCCCAGGTACACAGAGGCAAATAACTGATCTAGTTCAATTTAACAAAAACTTTGGATGTGGAATAATGTCAAAAATTTTTCAAACTTCTGACTAATTTCAACAGCTGAGGACTCACCTACTCTAACTCATCATTAACCTATATATCATAGAATCATAGGGCTGGAAGGGACCTCAGGAGGTCATCTAGTCCAGCCCCCTGCTTCAGGCAGGATAAACCCCAGCTAAGTCATCTCAGCAAGGACCTTGTCAAGCCAGGACTTAAAAACCCCTAGGGATGGAGGATAGGTGGATATCATCTTTATAAATATCCCTTCGATGAAAGCCTCAGTATTGGGTGTGATGTGGTTGTAATGGTTGGATTGCAGAGACTCCTTTGAGATTTTCACCTTGTGTCCTGATCATACCTAACCCTAACCCTAATTCTAACTCTAACCCTAACTCTTCGGGGAAGCCCACCAGCCTGTCCTGCTGGGCTAGAAGCTTAGCTTTCCTGAGCCAAGGCACAGAGTTGGGTAACAGCCCCCCGCAAGCAGAATAACACAGAGACTTGGTAACAGTTCTGGAAGGACTCAGCTACAGGGACCTGACAGCCTTCAAAAGGGATCAAAACTCCAAATAAATCTGTCTTACTATATACAATTTTATACAGAGAAAGTTCATAGAATTTGCTTTCTTTATCAATGAAAGAGAGATATACACATCTGTTGCACCCCTTTTCCCCAACCTTCCATGGAAACAATTGTTTACAGTGTGTTTGATAATAAGCAAGTGGTCTCTTCAGTATAAAAAGTAGGATTTAAGTAACTGCAAGTGAAAACAGATCAAAACATGTTACTAAGCTAACATAAATAAAACAGGCCACATAAAACTAATACACTAAGGCTAGGTCTACACTAGAAGCATCTGTCTACAAAAGTTACTGTTGGAAGAGTTGTCTGGATAAAACTTCTGTCGACAGATCACATCTACACATAAAAGTGGATTAATCTTTTGATCTGTTCTGTTGACAAAAGGGACAACAGAGTGTCTACCCAGCTCTCTTGTTGACAGTTGCTGTCATCAAAATGCACTTTTGCCATGTCTATACAGGCAGCCTCTGTTGACAAAACTGGGGCAGCCTTTGTCAACAAAACTCACTGACCATCTACAGAGTTAAAGTGCTTTGTTGAGAGTATGTCAAGACAACTTAGCAGTTCAGCCATCAGTGTTATACCTCTCCCCAATTAGGTTTAATGCCTCTGTCAATAAAGTTTTGTCGACAGAGTGCTTGCGTAGAGTTCTGTTGGCACAGAGGGCTTTATGTTCCCCAAGTAGCCCCATTTGCAGAGTTTCTGGTCAGTCATTCTGTTGACAGAGGGCAGGGCAGTCTGGCTGCTCTCTTTTGACAGAGCAGCTTGCTCTATCAAGCTGCTTTTATGTGTAGACACAATCTGTCAGCAGAGGTACTGCCAAGCTTTCTCTGTCAATCGTGACCTCTGTTGACAGAGGCTGCCCATGCAGATATAGCCAAATGTTTAGATGCTCCATCAGTTTTGTTGACAAAATCCCAGTTTTGTCTACAAAACTCTGTACTGTAGACATACTCAAAGAGAAATTGTTACAAAACGTAACTCTTCACCAAAATCCTTATTTCAGGTCACACTCTTCAAGTCAGAGATGAACTGATCTGTTTTTTTCCCCAGATGTTCTTATGACTCCTCTTAGGGTAGAGAGGTTGTTTCCAAAGTGATCTGAAGATGATCATTGCTTGCTTCCCATCCTTTAAATACAATTACCCCAGGGTGAGAAGTCTTTGTTTCATTCTCCCCATCCCAATTTAAAAATACTAAAGTCAAGATGGATTTCAACACTAGGTGGCATGATCACCTGAGGACCAACAGCAGTTTAGGCTTACAGGAAAAACAAACTATTAACAGATTGTTGCCTCTAGCACCAGACCATTAAGTTAGTTAGGAACCATTAATGGCTTTCATTAAAATTCTAGATTAATAAACAGGTTTACACTTCATATATCTAACTTCACATACAAGAATGATACATGCACACAAATTGAACATACACATTCAAGGTATCACAACTCCTGAATGATTGGTAACTCGCCCTGTTTTGCATACATATTTCTACAAAAACATGGGGACACAGCATCGTAATGGTGTTCACTCTACACCAGCCCATGAAAAGGCTAAGAAAGGTGAGGGAAGGCTAGTTAGTAAGTTATTTTATACTTAAGGGGCTTCATCTAGAGAAGCAACCCCTGAATACAAGATGAACCCAACTGTACAGGTGTGCTGTGGACTAGCATAAATCCAGGAAACTGGCATCAGAAAAAGGAGTCTGCTGTTACCTTATTTGCAGTAGAGAGGGAAGAATGGAACACAATGGAGCAAAAAGGTAGAACCTTGGTCTTGATAGAAGGGTGCAGCAAGAAGAGAAAAGGGAGGGTAAGAATGCCTGAGGAATTTGGAGCAAGAAGCAGCCCAGGGAAATAGCAACAGGGCTGGTGGTAGAGCAGACCTTGATTGCATGTGGTTGGGTCCCTGGTCTGGAACCTGATTTATGGGTGGATCTGGGTTCCCCTACTAGCCACTTATTGAATGACATTGATAGGACAGTGGGTCCAATGAGACTTTGTATCCTGGAATGGGAAGCCATATAGTGACTTGAGTTAGTCACAAAGAGGAAGTTGCAACAGGGTCCACAAAGTGAGAAGCAGAGAACATGTGGAGAAACTGCAAGTGGAAGTGCTGGACCTAGAAGAGAGTTACTCTCGGAACAAGAAGGAGGAGGTGTCACCTCCAGCGAATGAAAACTCCTTGACACTGGGGTGGTGTAATGGGGGGTGGGGTGTCCTAGCTTGACAGGAAAGCTAGGAGACTAGGGTGCTAGCAAAACAATAGAAGAGGGGAGCTTTCAGTAACTAAATTATGGGTAACTTCTGTCAATTATACCAGTAAACCTGGACAAAGCCAACTCGAGTCTCAATGGTGGCAGTGGCTTTAAAGACCCTTCTGCCCTCATTTGCCATGGCCTCTGTAGGGGCCACATTGAACTACACTCAGATGACTGGAGGAATTGCACTAGAGGTATTCTGGATAGCAGGGTTCATGCCATCTCAAGGAGGGTGAGAAATGTGCAGCAAGGGGACTAAGATGTCTTTTTTACAAAGATGCATCAGATTCTTCATCCTTTTTGCATATCTGGGGAGTCCAGAGAATCTGAATTCCCCACGGGCCTCCTTCACTAGTGATGTGTTTCCACATTGCCTCTTATGTGGTGATAACTGTAGACTTTACTTGGTCTAGGTAAGGTTTAAGGGCAGTGGGAGTTGAATAAGAAAGGCAGGTTCTGGGATAAAATATCTTATAAAACTTAATTAAAGATATAATCATTGTAACTTGCCACAGCCAGACTAACAACTATCGACTCCATTTGTCAAAAATTCTGAATTATACCAGGTAAGACCACTGGAGGCATTATTAACCATTCAGGTACTGCTGATTTGATTAAACTTAATTCAGAAAATGATTTTTTACCCCAATACCTGGAATGTGGACTTCTTTTGTGGCAATATCCATAGTCAAGCATATAAGATAATGGTGTGCAGAATGTGACAAGCATTCTACAGAAATAATGGGTTTCCATTATAAACTCCCCTGTCAATCAGCATAAATGATTTACTAATTGGAAGCTCTCTTTCTGTACTTCATGTTCTCTTATGGTTCTTTCACAATGCTGGGTATTCAAGAAGTCTGAGGAATATAGTTTCTTCTTGATGAAATGTTCCAGTAGGACAGTATTTTATTATTCTGGTAGTGGACACTGTAATAGCAGAGGGGGAAAGCTGATTCAAAAGATTCATGTGATAGAGGAGAAAAGCATTTGGAGTGGTGAAAGTAGCAAGACTTAAGATCAACACACTGCAGCTGTAACTAGACCCTTTTCACTGCAGGTAAATAGGAGTCCTCAGCCTCCAGACTTAGATCTCTGCTAGAATATCAGACATCAATTCAACCCGTCATTGGAGCTGATAGGGGGCTGCAGGCCTGCAAACTCACGCTTCACAGCTCTGCTTCCATGGCACTCAACTCAGCCTCAACAAGAGATGCAAGCGGACTGTGCATAGCCATATTCTCATGAGTGGGGCAGGGGGCTGGGGAGTCACAAAATGGGAGAGCACATTAAAATAATTGGGAAGAAAAATGCACAGAAATGAGAAGACAGTACAGAATGCCAAAAAAAGATAATATCTAAGAGACACAGAGACAGAACCAGAAGGTTGGCACATGGTTTCTGGCAGATACAGTAGGCAGAGTTGTCCATCCTCTGACCCTTTGCCAAGTGGCACCCTAAATGAAACAATGTTGGAGAAATATTCTAGCAAAGGTAGGCCTCTCCTCCACCACCCACCAGTAACAAAGATTCAAATAGTTTATGCTGAATATGTGATAAAAGACAACATATACTGTGAATATTCATCTAAGCTTTCATTAGTCTGCATGCATATATTTGTTGTGTGATATGTGTAATGGCTGCTGTTTCCAAAGAAACCAGTAGGGAGTGGGTACAAAATTCCCATTGAATTCCAGCTTCCATTGGTTCTTTGAATAAATTCCCCAGGCAATACTATGTTGGCAGGGTATTGAATAATCATGATGAGTCTCTTAGAATAAAGCTATTATTATTTTGCTTTCCTTCCACAAAAATCATTTCCACAATAATAGTAGGAGTTACTTGTAAGTCTACCTTATTCTCAATGTCTTTATAAAAATTACATACAATATTATTTTGTAAATACAGTGAAGTTTTCCTGTATATCATTTTCAGTACAACTGTTTTAAAGGAGGATCTAGCTATTGACTCTGCAGGCTGAAGTTGCAATGAATGGATCAAAAATGTGAAGGAATTGCATCTGGAGGAGGTAAGAGCATAAGCAGACCAGATGTTGTTCTGCTCATGTAAACATAACTCCCACTGAAGTCAGTGGCGTGACTACCAGTTTACACTAGCGTAATTGAGAAGAGACTATGTCATCCCTTTATGCCCCACTCCACTGCATGAAAATATCTTTGCATGCGTTGTTTCTAAGTTGTTATAATTTGTGAGCAGTCTGATGAGGTAGCAACTGACAATGGCTTGGGGAATGAACTCATAAATCTGACAAGTATCTCATCAAATATTCTTTTCAAGTGGCTCTTGTGTTCCTCTGATTGAAAGGTGTTCTATAAAATTTATGGTTGATGTAGCAACTTTCTCCCCTACCTATATAAGGGGAGGCTTAAAGCTGTTTTCTATGCGCTAGACCATAATACTTGGGGAATTTTGAAAGGATGTTGTGAGGATTCCTGTCTTGGACCTGTTTATGATGATCCTCCTCACATTGGTGTACAGTTACTCCTCTGTCTGCCTACAATGAAATTACCCTGTGTGAGTGAAAGCACATCAGGGCAATAAAGGATTCACAATCCAGCTTGAAAGAATAAATAAGCTTCTTTTTTTGATGTTGTACTACCTACCAGTTGACTACTATTAAACTGTCTAAACAAAGTGATTGATATTCTCTTGCCTGAGCAAAGATGACTGATTTGCATACTAATACTAGCTAATGTGTATGTTCTAGAAAATGCCTTGATTTATTAGTGAAGGGTGAAGAATTTTCAGCATATTCTTTAACAAAGTTCAATAGAATAGTCAGTGTCATGACTGCTAAGTTTCCACTGTGCTTCTCATTCAAAAGGAACAGGGCTTATGATTTTATGTGGGATTCATCAGCAATAGACCAAATTATTATAACTTGTATTAGTATTATCTCAAAAAGGGTGAGACAGAAATAGTGGAGTTTCAAGGTCAGTAGTCAGAAACGTTGAAGACATGGAAAGGTTTCCATATAAGTAGTAATAGTACCTCTTCCACGCCTACATCTGGGTGGATATTGTTCATTGTAAACAGGAAATAACTAAGGAACAACAGGACAGGACAGAGGGATACCAAGTAAGTGTAAAAAAAAGATAAGGTAGGCACTCCAATTTCCCTCCTGAAACGCAACAATGAAGGACTGTTCAATGAAACTGAGAAAGAATATGTTTAAAACTAAACAAAATAAATACTAACTGTACTGAATAGCTTTTCTGTTTATAGCTTTACTCACTCATTGCCACACAATGCAATGAAGTCAAGGACTTACTATAGTGAGAATAACAGTGTTTCCCAATGCTATTTGGCCACAAAATCCTTTTATATTCAAAATAATTTTGCAGAACCCCATTCCCAGGCTATACACCCCTTGCCCCCCAAACCTGCCCCCATCCCCATGCATAGCCCATCTCAGCCCCAAACTGGCCCCTGCAACTAACCCATCCATGGTGCTGGTGGGGCAGCCTACACCGGGAAGCCATGTGCTCCCAGCAGAAGAAAGGCTGGCATGGAGGTGTTCTGCTGGCAAGGGTGAACCGAGCCATGTTTAATGGAGGGGTGTGACTGCTTGGACAATGGGGTGAGTGAGGGGCTCTCCGCAGCTTCCTGCCCTGCTGCCACTGAAATAATGGAACTAAATTCAGCTGGTTTACCAGCCAGATCCCTGCTGCCACCCTGCCAGCCATAACCAATGACATTTAATTTAATTCTACTGTTTCAGTGGCAGCAAGGCTGGGAGCTGCAGGGAAGTCAGCTACTGAAATGGAATTCTTTGCAGAACTCTTATTGTCAAGTCACGGAACCCCATTTGGAAAATTCTGGAATACAAAATCAGCATCGATAGATAGATTACAAATAAGACAGGAACCTATAAATACATTTGTCCCACATTAGGGACATGAACTAAAAACAAACAAACAAACAAAATAAATCCAGTCAAATCAAAACAAAATAAAGCAAAAAACTGCAAACAGAGACTGCCCAATTTAATCACATAAGTAAAGTAATGTACAGGTATGTGCCTTCTCAAGTTAGGTCGTAGGTAAGTGAGGTTGCTTACAGCTATATCTGTGTCTGTACACAACAGGCCAGGAATGACAAAATAATTTTTGGTGCCTCAATTTTTATGGATGTCCAACATGAGACAGGTAAATGGGTTCTGTTTCTCAAGATGTGTTGAGTATCTACCTCATGAAAATCAGGTCCCATTAACATGTCTCTATTTGGCGCACAATAGCTGTGGAACCTCCAAATCACCCCCATATTTGAAAAGATCACCTTCTATGTATACTGTTTACTGCAGTATCTCTCTCTATATACTGTCTATACTGCAAGTAACTATATATCCTACCTATTAATATGCCTTCTTGGATAACTTACAATAGCAACAATTCGAACTGGCTTCAGCTTGATGGCAGAAATAGCATGTGCCTGAACATTTTGTTTATCCAGTTTTGAATATAAGCTCCTGGGACTGACTCATCCTCTATGTTCTTACACTATGCTAGGCATATTGACGGAGCTCAATAAATAACCATGAATTAATTAAAATATTATTTCAAGCCTGTAGTTGCTTGATCCTGATGATATAGGAAAAACTGGTGTATTTTCACTATGTGGAAGACATAAACATGGAATTGTTAGTCCTTGAAAGCATAGCTCATTTTGGGACATACAGTACTGGTGTCTTCACATTCCAACTTTCCTACAGGAAGGAGATATCTTTTATAAGAGGGACACAATATTGTTCAATGTAATTCACCTCACGTGACAGGAAATGTTCCACAAGACAGGTAGAATTTATGGTCTTCACAAATTGCAGTCCATCTCCCCTTATTTGTCCCTTTTCTGTTTTGTCTTTCCCCCTTCCCCTGTTCTCATTTACTCTCTCCCACTCACTGTCAGAAAGGGCCAGCTGACAATTCAGCAAAGCACTATGCAACAAAAAAACCCGCAGGGGATGTGCAGCAGAAGCAATTCAAGTGAGTGCTTTTAAGGGAGAGTGTTTAAAAACCAAGAGTTATTCAACCAGAATGTGAAATGCTTACACCAACGAGATGAAACTGATCTTCCCACAAAATAGATTTTATCATTAATCATTTGTGACTTTGCAAAAGGTAATGTTTATCATAGAAAGAAAGCTATACCTAAGTTACAACAAATTATTGTAGTGTATACACCAGTGGCAATTATAGCTCACCACCTCAGTTGGATTGTTTAAGCTATGCACTATACAAATGCACAGAGACACAGAGAGGTGGGATGGAGAGCAAAGGAGACTAATGTTTCACTTTCATTTTTGGAGATTCTGGTCCTGAGCCGAAATCAAACCCTAGTTATTAGAAACTCCCTGAATGTTAAGGGGCTCTGAACCCACATCAGGCATGTTATGGTTCTTCCTTTTCTCTAGAGTGGGCTGAAGGAAAATACTGGCTCTAAACATCTCTGTATGCCAGAGAAATAATGTGGGGCCAGGAGAGAACGATTTTTGTCAGTATGTCAGTCAAACACTCAAGAATCAGAAATTATTTATTAAAATTTCTCTTGAAGTCTCTTGTTTTAGTACTGAGCCAAGTCTTGATAATTACTGAGCATCTGCAAATCTCACTAAAGTCAATGAAGCAAATTTTGAAGTTTTTACTCCTTTATTTTACTCTGTCCTTCTTCTGACATCTGTCTCTCTTAAGTTACGGCTACACTACAGAGTTTTGTTGACAAAAGTGGGGGAGTGTCCACACACACTATGGCTACATCTACACTAGCCCAAAACTTCAAAATGGCCATGCAAATGGCCATTTCGAAGTTTACTAATGAAGTGCTGAAATACATATTCAGCACCTCATTAGAATGCCGGCAGCCACGGCACTTTGAAATTGACGCAGCTCGCTGCCCCGCAGCTCATCCAAACAGTAGTACTTTTTGAAAGGACCCCAGCAACTTTGAAATCTCCTTATTCCCATCTGCTGTTAGGAATAAGGGGATTTCGAAGTTGCCAGGGTCCTTTCGGAAAGGAGCCCCATCTGGATAAGCTGCGTGGTTGTGAGCCGCATCAATTTCGAAGAGCTGCGGCTGCTGGCATTCCAATGAGGTGCTGAATATGTATTTCAGAGCTTCATTAGTAAACCTCAAAACGGCCATTTGCATGGTCATTTTGAAGTTTTGGGTTAGTGTAGACGCGGCCTATGTGTTTCATTAACAGTATGTCAACAAAAGTCAGCACTTTTGCCAACAAACTTCTGCCTATCCCAGATGAGGAAGAGTGCCTTTATCAACAGATTCTGTCAACAAAAAAACTTTGTGGACGTTCTGCAGGGGGCTCCTGTAAACAGTCCTGTTTGCTGAGTTTCTGGTCTGCTGCTCTGTTGAGAGAGGGCCAAGCAATCTGGCCACTCTCTGTCAACAGAGCAGATCAAATTCCTTTTCAAATAAAAGTTCCATTTATTTATTTTCTTGTCAAGGTACAAGTGAGATGTTCTAAATCACTAAGGCAGTTGCTTTAGTGAAGCAAGCTTGGCAAGCGGCAAAGCATCGGTCCCCTCTGTGTCTTGCTTTGCTTCTCTGTTGTCGGGAGAACAACAGAGAAGCTTTGCTGTTGGGCTCCCTTCAGTTTTAGCTATTCACTTAGAGTTGGACTGAGCTTGGCACTGCCATGGCTGATTCTTCTTCTCAGTCTGGTGCATTTAAGACTTCCCAGAGCTTAAGCTGGAATGCACAGCACAGAAGAGCTCCAGTGCACTGCAGGGTGAAGTTGGAAGAGAAGAGATTGGAGAAGACATGCCCTGTTCCCTGTTTGCTGACCAACCACAGCATGCTGTATCTAACCACTGCAGCTGCCTTTTCAGGGAAGAGCCTCTGTGGAGGAGCTTCACCTCAGAGAGGTGTCACCAAGCATGGCTCTTTCCAGGTGCAGTACCATAACCACTTTTGGCTCATCAGTTTATCTACATTTCCATGATTGCCCAGACTTTAATAGCCAAATTGGGGCTTGATTATCCTTTCAGGTTCTCCCCTGAAACCTACTATTTGCTCACTGTCTTCTGCTCCTATAACCCAAGAATTGAGCACCCGTTGCTACTCCCAGTTAGTCTCACCCACTTTCTCAACATGCTATTAAGGTTCTTCTCCTCACTGTGTGTTCCCACTGATGTCCCTCATTCATCCCATCCTTTAATAATGCAGTTCTACAGAGCGTTGCTTGTCTGCAAGTTCCCATCTGGCACTGTATGCACAGGTTCTCCTGCTTCTCTTTCAGGTTGACTAATCTGAATGCTCAGCTTGTTTAGAGTGTTAGATGATGTATTAGTACTATGATTCCTTCCTGTTTTAGTAAAGTTAAAATTCTAGTACAAACTTATTTTCATGGTGCTGTACCTATCTAGCTTTGGCCTTGTGCAAAGTAAACAGGCAACATACCTGGGGATCAGAGAGATGAACTCTTCTGTACATGGCAGCAGAGCTTGGAACAGGGATGCAGCATCTCTGTGGCTGTTACAATTTATTGGCTTTATCTGCATCCATGGTGCCATCGTCTCAACACTTTGAAGGGGTTTAGCTCTGTCACTGGCTACATACGTGGTATTCTTATGGCCTACTCAAAACTCACTTCCATGCTATGTTGCTGTGGGGTGTGCCTGGTGGATGAAGCAATACAGAGCATGGGTCAGATTTGAGATGTCAGGTCTTCATGAAGGCTGTTCTGTATTAACCTATTACTACTGCTGTATAGATTGCTTTTCAGTTACCACGGTATTCAGATGGGAGTCCTTCTAGTAGCAAAAGGAGACTTGTTGGTTTAATAAATCGTACAGTGTATACAATGTCACTTTGCACTCATCCTTGTTTTAGTCTCAATTTTCTGGAGGATTCTGACTTTAACATGTTGTTTTTTTAACCTCTGTAGTTCTCACTAGAGGAAATGGAAACCTCAAAAACATAGGACCATGATTGTTTTAGATGATGGTCTAAAGTTAGATTCCTCAGTCCATATTCGGTATCTAAATAACTGGCCTGATTCTGACAAATACCATGCATCCTTCAGCTTAGTCTAACACGGTATCAGGTTAAAAACCTAGATAGTTCACTACATCTGTGGTTATGATTTTTCTGAGAAGGAAAAGATAAAAGTGGTTGTGCCCTTACACGGTACAAAATCTCACTCTGATATTCCCTTAAGAAGAAGCCAGTGGAGAATTAGATTCAGAACTGACAAGAATAGATAGCTGAGACCTCATTGCATTTCGTAATTGTAAGGCAAACCTCAATAGCTTGAGGGTTTCTTTTATGGACAAGCACACGAACGTTGAGATGCATATTGAAGTCGTACACTAATTATTTCAACATGGGCAGGAGGGATAAGGGGCAGTGGGAGGCTAGACCCTCCCAAAGAGGATGCAGTGCACCACAAGGCTCCTGAGCTGCACATCACTCTGGCTCTGCCTTCAGGCCCTACTTCCCAGTCACCCTCTTCCCCCTGCTCTTTCCCCTGCTGCACTTCTTCACCCAAATGATGGGAGTTTGGAGAAGGGATGTAAAGTGAGTGGCAGGGAACTCTGGGGAGGTAGTGAAGTGGCATAAGCAGCAGGAGGGAGAGAGAGGTGTGAACAGTGGGCAAGGGACATTTGCAGAGGGTCAGAGAGGAGTGGGTGGGGAGACACTCATGGACGGGGGCCAGGAACAGAGTGGTATGAAAGCATGATAGGGTCTCAGAGCTAGGAAGCTGATTGGGTGTGGCTGTCAGGGTGGAACAGGGTGCAGGACCATGGTCCAGGCATCAGTGCGGCCTCCCCTGCCCCCTGCTTCTAGGGAGCTTCTAGCACTCATGTCCCATCTGCTAGGGTGACCCCATTTCCCTATGTGAAACACGGGACACCTGGTAAAACAGCTTGGAGTTAAGTGAGTTCAATGGCTCAGAGCATCCTCCCAGCAGCTGTTCCTCCTTCCCCCTGAACAGCTGCTTCCCACCCACACGCATTCCCTGATAGGACCCTGACCTCTCTCCCCCAGTCCTATTACCTGCCAGCAGTGTTTCTGGGAGTGGGGGGGGATATCTGAGACACAGCTTCCTATGTCTTTCTCAGGCATTATGAGCAGAGTGTGCAGCATCCTGACCCCCTTGCCTCTTCTCCCCCCCCACTCCCATTGCCTCAGGGGTTGCTGGCAACAATGCATTTAAACAATCTGTTTAAAGAGCCCACCTGCCTCCTCCAGCCTCTCCACCTAGCTCTTTAAACAGGCAGCCCCTACTGCTTAAGGACATCATAGACTCATAGGCTACACCCACACTAGCCCAAAATTTCAAGATGGCCATGCAAATGGCCATTTTGAAGATTACTAATGAAGTGCTGAAATACACATTCAGCGCCTCATTAGCATGCTGGCAGCCACGGCACTTTGAAATTGCTGCAGCTTGCTGCCACGGAGCTTGTCCAGACGGGGTCCTTTGGACCCCAGCAACTTCAAAAATCCCCTTATTCCTATCTGCTGATATCTGAAGTTTGAAGTTCTCTCTGTTACTAGGACTGGAAGGGACCTCAAGAGGTCATTGAGTCAGCTGTCTCTTTACAATTCAGCTCCCTGCTTTGTAACATATAGGACAATTAGCCTGTTAGTAAAAAAAAGTGGGATGCTCTCCAGGGTGCTAAAAAAAGGGACAGTCCCAGCTAGAATGGGACTGATGGTCACCCTAACCTCCTGAAATGTGGCAGTGACACACCAGCCATGAAGTCCAACCACTTTGTGCTGTGAACTGAGCTACAGATAAAGCTAGACTAGGCTCCCTGACAAAACGTGTATTTCTTGTTCTAGACGAGACTCAGAAATAGTGTGAACATTATTTCTGGTGATGGTTTGAGTGGATCTCCTATTTCCAGAGTCAACTAGAGAAGGAAATAAAGATGGAATGTCCCAATTCAACTGCTTAACACAAAGTGCCTACACCTAAGAGATTACCAAAGATTGGGGTCAGTTCTTGTTCTACATTTTCAACTTGCTTTCTCCTCATTATAAGCCCACTTAGAGCTGTTTCTCAGACTACACCTCAGCCACAATTACCTGCTGCCACTTCAGGCTCTCTCTCTCCCTCTCTCTCTCATTCACTATGAGAGCTTGTAATTCACCATCACCATTACATTTATTAGCCCATCAAGGTGTTCAATTATTCAGTTAAAACAAGGTTAAAGTTATAATGCAGGTGGGATGTATCCATATATCTGTAAACGAGGTCTAGCATTTTACCTGCTTTACTGCACTCTATCTATCAGTTTTTGACTGTTTGCTCCCTTCCAAAATTCCTCAACAGTCTGACTTTGAATATGGCTGTTAAAACACTTTTTCTTCCCTTCTCCAACTCAGCATTTGTACTCGTACACGTCAAAATATTCTGCTTTAATGTTGTTTCTCTCTTAAAAAAATCCAGTTAATATTTTGCAGGCTTAAAATCTGAGTACTCCAGTTCAGGTTATTTAAGCTCGTTATATTTTAGCATGTTCTTGTTTTTATGCTTAGAATTATTGCCCAGTTCTTAAGCTGTATCAGTCACAGAGTTCAGTTTTACACAGATAAAAAGAATTGAAAAAAATAAACAAACAGTGGGGGACATGCAAATGTCCAGTTCCTTCTATCATTTATATTGTTGCTTTTACATTCTCTATTGAGCTATCACTGTTATTTGCATAAAGAAATATTCTGGATAACAGAACACTCTGAATTTTTTTAAAAGACTAGCAAGATGACAACAAGGAAACAAAAATATTATTGGAACTGTAAGATGGAATGGCATGCAGCAAGAAGTTTTTAGTAACAATATGGCTATGGTCTGAAGAAGTGGGTCTGTCCCATGAAAGCTCACCTAATAAATTATTTTGCTAGTCTCTAAAGTGCTACTTGACTGCTTTTTGTTTCAAGAAGTTTTTGTAATTGTTTCTGAGATGTTTGTCACTTATAGGTGATTTTCCAAAGCAGCTCAAAAGATAAGATAGACACTCTCATTCATCACTGAGCAAGTATATAATGGAAGTGAGAGAAAGGAAGAATTCTCTGTTCTGTTCCCCGATAGTACTTGCCCTGGGCATCCTGTCTCTCTCTGTCTCACTTTTTTCTGTAAGCACAGAAAAATTAAACAGTCTGTTCTGCAATTGTCCACACAAATCTTAATGTCTCTGTACAGTCAAACACACAAATCATTTTCAGATAGCAATTTTTTAAAGATAGACCATTCACATTAATTCACAACTTATTCTTCCTAACCGTATTAATCATGATTGCTTTTGCACTTAACTAACCAAGATTGTTATTCTGAGCACCAGAATCTCATTAGAATACAATTCCAGTAGTTGTTGCAAAGATAACAAACAGTATGGCAGGAAATGTCATTTGCAGCATGCTTAATTATGGTACAATCTTACTTTTACTGAAGTTGGTGGCCAAATTTCTATTGACTAGGGTTACCAAATAAAAATAAGATAGCCGTGAGAGGGAGCTTATCTGTATCAGTAGCTATTAACTCATGTTGTATTTATGTGCTATAGTATATATAGTACATTAATACAATGTGAATTGGTAGATACTGATAAAGATACACCCCTTCTCGGGGTGTCCTCTTTTCTGAAAGATCAAATATGGCAACCCTACCGCTGACATCAGTAGGATCAGGATCTGGATTTCTAAAGTCCTTTGTATAGATATACTTCACTTAATAGAACAAATACATTTTGGTCAAATTAAATAACCACCATGAAATGCTATCAGTCATGACATGTAAAGTGATAAAATGTTGTAATTCAATATCTCGTAGCAGCATGGGGAACAGAATAATTTATTCGGTAAAGTTGAAATCATGGGGGTGTAGACAACAGTATGTTTCTTCATGTGGTTTCATTAATCCCCATCAACCCCAAATAAGGGAATTAAAGATAAATCATTTCACATTGTAATAAAAGCTTCCAAAGGAGATTTTCTTTGATCTTGTCTATGTGTACAATTTTAGTGACAACAAGGAAGTTGAGTCTGAGGACATAGAATATATTTCAGGTTTCTTGCATATGCAAGAGAGAGCTGAACTTCGAACAGAGTATGATATATCAGGAGCACCATCAGAGCAAACTGGTGGAAACCGTGACTATAGCAATGCCTGTCTTTTTAAGAGACATTCTTTAAATACAGGAAATTTACCTTTTTTATTTATTTATGAACTTTAGAAAGCAAAAACAAAAAATACAAAAAAATTAAAAATCAGCCAAAATGCTTTTAATTTTTCTGTGATTAAATGCCCAGTTATGATTAACTCACAGAATGGTTCTACTTCTAATTACATTTAGCAACTTATTTAAGATGCTGGGTTTGTAGTTTATTCTTGTGTGCCTCCTTGAAAATTTGTTCTCTGGAAAAACAGACTATATTAGTGAACAACTGGTACCAAGGGTCTCTGTCTCCATCTTGTGGTCTTTTATGTTACTTCAGCCTACAAAAAAAACCACTCTTTAAAATGGTAAAAAACAAGGCGTAAAGGAAGAACTTCTTGAACCATTTAATTCAAAGTTTTATTGTTGTTGTTTTTATATTTGTTAGGTGGGGGTTGGCATTGACTTAGTTGTGGTCAAAATTTCACTATGAGCTTCTGTACAGGAATAAACTGACTTTTCTTCTGGCACCTTCATATTGCCCAACTGCCTATAAGTACATAGGATTAAGTTTCTAAAAGCTTTGGAAATTAAATTTTAAATCTGATCCATCTTAACCTATTTTTTGTTTTACATTTGGCTTCTTAGGGTATAAATAAAGGCTCCTTTTTTTCCCCCCAAGGTGTTGTACAAATGCAATATGCAGTTGTACGCACAACTGTAAATTAAACAATGGGAACTAACAAATAACAAACAGGCACCTTAGAGTCTAAGAAATTTATTAGGTCATTTTCAGATCTAAAACAGAGAAGAAAAACAGAACCCAAGGTTTACATAGCAGGGGGAGAGGAAAGGAAGTTGAAAAAAGAGTTTATCTGTCACTAGTAGGAATAGCTAATGAAACAAATTAAGTAGGAGCAAATTAATGTACTTAATTTGCTTCATTAACCAGTCCTTCTAGAGACAGGTAACCTTTTTCTTTCTTTCCACCTCTCCCTCCTATTTAAGCCCTGGATTCTGTTTTTCCATCTGAAGAAGTTTGTTTTATCCAGTAACAGAGAGGGAGCTGTGCTAGTCTATATACTATCAAAACAAAAAATGAGTCAAGTAGCACTTTAAAGACTAACAAAATATTTTATGAGGTGAGCTTTCATGGGACAGACCCACTTCTTCAGACCATAGCCAGACCAGAACAGACTCAATATTTAAGGCACAGAGAACCAAAAAAGCAATCCAGGTTGAAAAATCAGAAAAAAATGATCAAGGTGAGCAAATCAGAGAGCAGAGGGGCGCCGGGGGCCGGGGAGGGGGAGTCAAGAATTAGATTCAGCCTTTCTTGACTACCACCCCCCGCTCTCTGATTTGCTCACCTTGATCATTTTTTTTCTGATTTGTCAACTTTGATTACTGTTTTTGGTTCTCTGTGCCTTAAATATTGAGTCTGCTCTGGTATGGCTATGGTCTGAAGAAGTGGGTCTGTCCCATGAAAGCTCACCACATAAATTATTTTGTTAGTCATTAAAGTGCTACTTGACTGCTTTTTTGTTTTGGTTTTATCCAGGAATGCTCATGACCTAATAAATTTGTTAGTTTCTAAGGTGCCACAGGACTACTTGTAATTTGTGAAGCTACAGACTAATACGGCCACGCCCCTAAGAGTTTTACAATAAGAACTGACAAATATCACAATACCATATCATTCTTATGCAAATGCTTACTTTGCAACTGAAGATGGGGATTACTTTTTAAAAAGCAGCATCTACACTGCTTTTGTTCTTCCAAAAGAAGCTCTTTCAAATGAATATGCAAATGAGGCACCATCTATGTAAATATGCACCTCATTTGCATGTTAATTTCTGTCATTTGCATGCCTCTTTCGAAAGAGGAATGCAAGTATAGACACAGCCAGAGCGTTTCCCTTAAGGAAATTCAGCCCTAAATATTGCTTAGCTTCTGTAATCAAACACTATAAGCCTACATTATCCTGACCTTTTGGAATTTGAGGAAAGTAGTTCTGTTCGATTTGCTACCAGGCCAAGCTAGGGGGAATCATGAGTCACCGAGGGGTAGTGTTTAGAAGTAGCCCTCTATGGGAACAGGAAAAGATACAGAATTTATCTAGGCTCATCAGCTGGGAAACTATTTACAGTTCTTACAGTTATTAGGTGAATAAAATAAAAAAGGTAGGACAGTAGGAATGCCAGCCATGAAATAAATAGCTGACTTTTAGACCAAATTATTTGTAGCATTTTAATGCCAGAATAGCCCTTTATTATTCCATTCTTCCCTTTTTCAGAAAATCGCTGGCAGTAATGGGTTGTGAGACTGAGTTAAGTGTATCTGTTACAGCTGCAAGAGTTGCATAATGAATGAAACTTTCACTCCTGATTTATTAACCTTTCATGGGAACATCTGCCCTAAAATCAATCTCTCTCTCTTCCTACTTGGCTACTTACAGTATTAAAGAGGTTGTTTTTTGTTTTTTTTTTTTTTAAGCTGAAAGCCAGTGCTAAGCTACACTACTTAAATATATGCCTGGTATGTGGTTCACGTCAAACTATCCCAACCTCCTGTCTGAGCAGTAGAGATAACAGCTAAAAGGATGTGGCCTTTTTCTGTTTTGCACGGCTGACTGTCAAGAGGCTGATTTTACAGGCCCATTCCTGGAGCAAAGTGTCTGAACATTGCCAGCAGTCACCGCCAAGACGTCTGGAATCTATCATGTCTGCCAAATTCTATTAGCTTACGACTATATTCTAAGAGGAATCCTTTTACAATAAAATAATAACATACAAGGGAAGGGCTTTTTAGTTTGGACATTTAGAGGAAAAATCACTTCTCCTCTATAAGCAAAGTACTGCCTATGGTTTCGCCTTTTCAGCTTAGCATTATTCTTTCTCATAATTGATATCCTCTGGTTGTGGTTGTTGCTCGGTTGTCTCTAATATTGTAGGGAGTCATAGTGGCCTTCCTCTGATGATGGGTGAGTGGCACCAGGCTTGGCTTGCCCCTTGTGCCAGCAGTAGAGAGGCAGATCAGGAAGTATAAAAGTTGGGGCCTTCAGAGCAGGGAGCTGGACTAGATGACCTCCTGAGCTCCCTTCCACCCCTATGATGGAGAGACAGAGAAGGACTCAGAGGTTTCTTCCTTCCTACTGAACGAAGAACTAAGCTGCTCCAACCCCAGCCTCTTGAGGAATATGCTGAGGTGATGCTAGAATTGCCATCTGTAGAATACCCAGAAGAGTGTAAGGGCTCATAAGCAGTGAATCCCTAAAAACAAATAGAGGTAGGGAGTAACCCAGGGAAACCAGAAGTTAGTCTGTTTGTGTTGTTGAAATTACTGTCAGTGTGTTTTGAAAGGCTCCCTAACACTGTTATGGCCCTGGACTGAGACCCAGTGAAGTAGGAGGGCCTAGTCCTCCTGGCCCCTAGTGCCAACTCCAGCCTAGTATGGCCCTTAGCACACCTGAGGCTGGATATTCTGTGTCTGCCTCTGCCAGACAACTGACCACAGTCAGCTTTTGCTCCACCTTGTCCTGAGGGCCAAGTTTGATTGGTGTGGTTGCCTGTTGCAGCTAATGATTGGCTAATGATTTCCAACACTGTTCAATTGGCCAGGGTCCTAGACTCTTTACTGATTTACTGTGATAATCACCTGTTAATTTAGGCTTTCAGTGGTGTAGTGAAACCGAGTGGCCTCCCCCTGATACTAATAAAGAAGAACCACTCAAATCCACAACACATATACTTATTCTTTTGTTTTTATATTTGCTTGGCAATTATTCACATCTCTTTCACTCTTCTAATCTACTGATCTCTGCCCCCAGTTATAGGAAGGATTTAGACACATTGGAGAGGGTTCAGCAGAGGGCGACCAAAATAATTAGGGGGCTGGAGCATATGACTTATGAAGAAAGGTTGAGGGAATTGGGACTGTTTAGTCTGCGGAAGAGAAGACTGAGGCGGGACTTGATAACAGCCTTCGACTTACTGAAGGGAGGTTGCAAAGCAGCTGGAGAGAAGCTGTTCACAGTAGTCACGGATGGCAGAACACAGAACAATGGTCTCAGGTTGTGTTTGGGAAGGTCCAGGTTGAACATTAGGAATAATTTTTTCACTGGGAGGGTGGTGAAGCATTGGAAAGGTCTACCCAGGGAAATAGTGGAGTCTTCATCACTGGAGGTGTTTAAGTCTCACCTTGGCAAAACCCTGGCGGGGCTGATCTGATGGGTTTGGTCCTACTTACGGCAGGGGGCTGGACTCAATGGCTTTTTTGGGCCTCTTCCATCTCTATTGTTCTATGATTCTATGACCTCCTTTCTAAATACCTTTCATAAAGGGTATTTTTCTTTTTGTTCATTTAACTAGAGTTGGTATCAAGATGCTGCCTTATTCCATTCCCTTCTCTCCCACCTGAACAAAATTTAGAGGTTCTCAGATTGTTTAGGGCGCATCTCTACGTTTCAGCCCCAGGCATATATACGGCTCCCAGATAGAAGAGGTCTGTGGTACACCAAGAATCACTAACCACTTCAGACCACTTGGCATCCTGTAAAGCAATGGCTTACAGTTTCTGCGGCCATCTAAATCTCCCTTCCTGTGGCCGAGTCTAAATTTCAGTCTATTTTAGCTGTCATAAAGCACAGTCAGGCCTTTACCTCAGAGAAGGAGGCAGGTACTATGTGAATTCCATTTGGAGCAGGCTCTGCCCTCACAGAGTGACATCCATGGAGAGACTGAAAGTAGTTCAGAATATACAGCTTGGATACAAGGGTGTCCATAATGATTATACTCTGTTCAAGTAATCTCAGGGAAGGGAGACCCCCACACCACTAGTGTTTTGGTTCCTTCCTATTCCCCTGCTAGATGTACTACAGCACTGAGGCTTAGAAATTACTGCTGTCATGAAAGCAAAGGGGGTGAAAAAAGAGGAATAAACTGAAGCTTATTAATGAGTTCCCTTGTCCTCCCTGGCTTCCATCCAGAGAGCAGGCACAGTTCCTCTAAACTCGTTCAGCAGCTGTACTTTGAATGCTGGCAGGTAAGCACTACTCTGTCAAAAATACAACATCATCATCTATACTCTGCTGGGGCTCAGATGTTGCCTAAACTGGCTTCAGAAAGTATCAATTCCTACGTTCATTCTCCAGTCATAAATGATTGCAGAAATGTATAGGGAATTGCTTAAATTCTAAGAACAAATCCTTTTAGAACATCATGGATGGGGTTATTTTGCAATAACATATGAGCAATTTGTGAGATGTCACCAAAGACGCAGGCAAGGACTTCAAATTAAATGTCGTGACTCTTCATTAGCACCCTGATAGCAGTATAGTATAGATAGTATCCCTTTGCCATATAAGCCGTGTCTACACGTGCACGCTACTTCGAAGTAGCAGCACTAACTTCGAAATAGCGCCCGTCACGGCTACACGCGCCGGGCGCTATTTCGAAGTTAACTTCGACGTTAGGCGGTGAGACGTCGAAGTCACTAACCCCATGAGGGGATAGGAATAGCACCCTACTTCGACGTTGAACGTCGAAGTAGGGACTGTGTAGTCGTTGCGCGTCCCGCAACTTTGAAATAGCGGGGTCCGCCATGGCGGCCATCAGCTGAGGGGTTGAGAGATGCTCTCTCTCCAGCCCCTGCGGGGCTCTATGGTCACCGTGGGCAGCAGACCTTAGCCCAGGGCTTCTGGCTGCTGCTGCGGCAGCAGGGGATCCATGCTGCAGGCACAGGGTCTGCAACCAGTTGTCGGCTCTGTGTATCTTGTGTTGTTTAGTGCAACTGTGTCTGGGAGGGGCCCTTTAAGGGAGCGGCTTGCTGTTGAGTCCGCCCTGTGAACCTGTCTGCAGCTGTGCCTGGCACCCTTATTTCGATGTGTGCTACTTTGGCGTGTAGACGTTCCCTCACAGCGCATATTTCGATGTGGTGCCGCGCAACGTCGAAGTTGAACATCGACGTTGCCAGCCCTGGAGGACGTGTAGATGTTACTCATCGAAATAGCCTATTTCGATGTTGGCTTCACGTGTAGACGTAGCCATACTGTCCAAGGAATACAAATATACTGCTCAGAAATATACATACCTGTGACATCTGAGACTCTTCCATCATTCCCAGATCCATCATGTTATCATATATAAAACTGATGTGCTTTTATCTCTTTACAAACGATACAGCCCAGTAGAAAATATAACAGACTGCACAGGTGTGGCATAGTTCTTCTTTCCTGGAACTTAACTTCTCATTTAATGGTTGAGCCTCTACATCAAAGGGGCGGGTGCATGAGCCATGGCTTTTGTGTTGGTGTAAGGTTGCAGGATGGCCTACTTTGATGGAACACATGTTGCTTGGAAGGAAAGGATGTAAGAGGCAATAGTTGCCACAGTCAGTGTTGTGGATGGTCACAGAAGGACTCTGAGGGCTTGTCTACACTACCACCTTCCTTTGAAGGAAGGATGGTAATTAGGGTGTTGGGATTTTACTAATGAAGTGCTGCCCTGCATAGGCAGCACTTCATTAGGCAAATTCCCCCCTGCGGCAACTTCAAAGTTTAAAACTTCGAAGTACCGGCACACGTCTAACTGCGGCTCACCCACTGGTACCTCGAAGTGCCAGGGCAACTTCGAAATCCCCTTACTCCTCAAAATTTTGTAAGTAAGGGGTAAGCAGTAAGGGGACTTCGAAGTTGCCCCGGGACTTCGAACTACCAGCGGGTGAGCCGCGGTTAGATGTGCGCTGCTACTTCGAAGGTTTAAACTTCAAAGTTGCTGTGGGGGATGGGGAGGGAGAATTTGCTTAATGAAGTTCTGCCTGAGCAAGGCAGCAGTTCATTAGTAAACTCCCAACACCCCAATTACCATCCTTCCTTTGAAGGAAGGTGGTAGTGTAGACAAGCCCTGAAGGAAATAAAAAAAAAAAAAGGGAAGAGACTTACACATGTAGGCAGAGGAAGAGCTGGCCACGAGAGAGTATCACCTGACTTTACAGGAAGCCTGAGTTGCCCAGACAGTAATTCCTGAAAGCATAGTGGAATTTACAATTTTGAAAATGCATTCCTTGGAAAAATCCAGGAGCAAAGTGTCACAATTATTTCCTCCTTTTTGACCTAAAGTGATGGGCCAATGGTAAGCCTCATCTTCATCTTAGATTGTTCCTGCCTGAGCCACAATGAACTTCTGTGTAACTCACTTGATCTGAGTGATTTCTGTGTTATTATGAAGGTACCTTTGTAGCCAGTGGGACTCTGTCTGCACTCACAACCCATTTTCCCTTCCCCATCTTTGGGAACATCCACATATACTTCAACTTGCTTACTTTCAAAATCCTATCCTCTCTCCCACTTGCAACCTGGAATAATCACTTTTATGGTTAGTTGCATATGCACAAACTTTTGACAAGACAGGTCTTACCATGCATAAGCACTGTATTTTATTAAACTATAGCAAGATATTCAAAATTTGGGGAGTATAATAATGTGAAATCAAAGCAATTTTCTCTGGCTTAGCCAAAATTTGATCTTTGTGTATTCAAACTATTTCTACACTTTAAAATCAGTCTTTTATTTTATTATTTTTTATTACCTCTGTCCTTATTTTCGAGGTTATTTAACTGGATTGATATTTCCAGGTACATCAACTTTATCATCATCAGAACAACACATTTTCACCATAACCTGAGGTGAAATTTAAGCAATATCGAAAGCTGAAGAAATTTCAAATTTTCAGAATCTGCTTGAACTATTGGCTGATATTTTTTATGCCTGCATGCTATAAAATGCTGCCAAAACTCAAGATACTGGTATGTTATTGTAAGTTATTTAATTAGTAGAACCAGACTGCAGAAGTAATTCAAAAAGAGATAGAATGATCAGGAAAATTCACCAACATAAATCCCTTTGTATGGCGACTTTGTAAGGCGTTCATACTGTACTGTGGAGTCCAAGCAATAAAATAGTGCGTGATTATTACCAATACCTCATTTCCTTGTACACTGAAAATTTAACCAAAACAGCAAGTGAAGTAAAGTGCTGGATGGCAGGATAAGAACAAGGCTGGAAAAAAGTTTCACAGTGTGAACTCAGAAGTTTATTTTTGTTTTTGTGAAAAACTGAAAGAAGCACAAAATTATTCTTTTCTCCCACACAAAGAAGCAAACAATTCCATTTATTTTTCTGAAAACATTTCTATCAAGTTAAAGTGCTTTACACCAAAGTACAAAGAGTTACTGTGCTTTTCTAATCTCTGATTATGCAAAAAGGACAATTGCAAACATTGTACACAGTCATGTTTGATTTGCTTTTTCAATGCACTTTACATAGTCTCTTGAAGAAAAAAATGCATTCATTCACTTCCCAGCTTCCATTTGCATTCTTTTAATTCCTGAATTCTCATACACTGAAGGACTCGCATCCCTTAAGAAAATGCTGCCCTAGGCATTGCTGTAGGGTATGCCCTCCAAATAGCTTGGCTATATAGCTGACTCACTGATGCATTTCCAAGGAGAACACCCAAGGAATTAATGCTCTTTTACCTTTAACCCTCTGCATGCTGTTGAGCTATATATTAGTTCATGGTCATCAGAGAGAAACATGAAGTAGCTACCAATTCGTTTATTGCAGATGTTGCCTTCATTGTAAGGCAACATAAGATTTAAGATGGAATCCACTGTGATGCACAAAACCCCTGCCAAACTCAGTGGTGCTTGAACTAATGTTATACGTGGGGGTTCTTTAGTCTCTGCTGTTTCACCATGCATAAATAATCAATGAGTCAGGGGAGCAAGATCCTCAGTCTTCCACCTACCAGTGCTCTATCAGACTACACAGTTATGCTTATGTTTGTAGTCAGCCTTACTCTCCCACTTTAAGTGTCACTGGAGCAGAGCTGATGAGCACACGGTGGTGAATGGTGAGCTCATAGGCAAAGCAGAAAGGTAACTACCTCCAAGATTGGGGTTCAGCTTAGCACACTACCCTCTCACTATCATTTCCCATTGGTTAGCTTGCTATCCATAGAATCATAGAATAACGGAACTGGAAGGGACCTGAAGAGGTCATCAAGTCCAGTCCCCTGCCCTCACTGTAGGACCAAGCCATACCTATATCATCTCTGCTAGATATTTATCTAACCTTTTCCTAAATATCTCCAATGATAGAGATTCTACAACCATCCCCTAAAATTTATTCCAGCAATTAACCACCCTGAATTAATCATCTCCATGCTCAGTGTGTTGTCTTTTGCATATCCCAGTCTGACATCTATCGATCTATTCCCTGTTATATAAAAGTGTAGGTGACAATCCCAGGCTTAATGAATCAGTGATTTTTTAGCTATCAAACTCCTTGTGTGTATCCAAGCCAAAATGAATTGTGAATAAGGGGAAAAATCTCTTCTTCCAGCAAAGGATGCTCTTCTCTTCCTGGGTCTTACATGAGGAGACTTGGATGACGTCTCATCTCCTTTTTCTGTTTTATGACCCTGATCAGCCCCATTGGCTCTTGATTTCCTAACAATTAAGGGAGCTAGTTCATTTACGCTCTGTATTAATTTCATGTGACGACAGATGTTCATGGCCAGGCCTTTATGCATTTCTAGTTGCTTGAATAGATTACTCTTTCCCTGTGGTGTCATTCCCCCTATTTGTTTTAATTTGAATGTAACATCATTTCAAGTTGAAATTTAATTTAACAGACTCCTACTTTTGTCTAGTCAGTCTACTTCCTGTCCAGCTCCCATTAATTGCCCTCCTTTTCTAATTCTGGAAATGTGGAAACTCTTCTTTGTACTTTGCTGCCTTACAGAAATTACTTCTGAACTGACATTTGCTCAAAATATCTCTGTTTCATAACATCCCTCTGTTGCCTAACACCCACTTTGCCCCACAAGAGAATATTTATAATATGGTTTTATCTATTTTCTCCCCAGATGTCATTCTCTGCAGTATTCTAACTCAGCTCTTCTGTCATCTCTGTTCTCCACTTCTCTTTAGGACTCATTCAGAAAGGTGCTGAGCACCTATCAGTACTAAGCATCCATAATTTTTGAAGTCAGTCGGAATGGAGAATGTTCCAGAATCTGCAGGAGGCATTCCTTACACCATAATTATCAACCAGTCCTTGTTACTGCTTTCTTTCAACAATTTCTCAGTCTGGACTCATGAATGGAGGTGCCAAGTAAATCACAGAGATGACAGATAGTGGCCTAGCTGTGCTGGCTGTCCTTTTGTAACACTTGCACGGTGTATGTACTGTAATGGCTGTCAGGGAGAAAAGAACAACAAACCATGTAACTGAAGACATAAATCTGTTTAATTTGTGATAAACTCCAGTAGCTCAAGCACCACGCTGAGGTAACCATGGGAGAATGTCACCTTTCTAATTGCAGACACTGTGCCTGATTTCTGTCCTCTTTTTCTTCTTCTTCTCGATGTAAAACAGCTTTTGTAGTTACAAGCACCATGGCACATAGAATGAGATCACAAATAGAAACAAAATAACATGATTATAAAATCTTGGTCCAGTCTTCTGAGACCCCAGAGGGCAGCAGCTCAGACGACAAGATAATTGGCAGAGGATAAATATACCTAAATAGGTCAATATACATGGAATTAAAGTCTCACTGATACTTAATGCCTGGATCTACACCACACCTTTGTCGACAGAAGGGGCTCAGGGAGCATCTAGATGCTTAAAGCATTCTGTCAACAGAATTCTGCATTTGCCTTGACAGTATTATCCCTAAAAAATGATGCATCTGATGAAGCGGGTCTTTGTCCACGAAAGCTTATGCTCTAAAATATCTGTTAGTCTATAAGGTTCCACAAAAATTCTTGTTGATCCCTCAAAAATGTGAGGCATAACAATCTCTGGACACAGTACTGTCAACAAAAAAGTGCAGTGTGGACACTTCTGTCGACAGAGAGAGGGATTCTGGTTGCCGGGCTGCCCTCTTTGCACAGCTGCCATTCCATTTTCTGGCACCACACGGCAGTGCAGTCCGGCAGCTCTCTGTCGACAGACCAGGTTGTGTGTAGCTGAAATCTGTTGACAGAGGTTCTGTCAAGATTTCTCTGACAACAGATACTTCTAGCGTAGGCATGGTCAGTGTCGGGGTCTGCACCAGGGAGTTCTGTCGATAGAAGGCATCTTCTAACAGGATGCGTCTACGCTCGCATTCCTCTTTTGAAAGAGGTATGCAAATGAGGTAAATTGAAAATGCAAATGAGGCATAAATTTGCATATTTAGCACCTAATTTGCATATTCTAATTTCAAAAGAACTTCTTTTGAAAGAAGAAAGCCAGTGTAGAGGCTGCTCTTTCAAACGTAAACCCATCTTTGAAAGAACACTTCTTCCCTTTATTTAATGGGAATACAAAAACTGGGAGAAGCTGATAATCTCCTTGTTTTAAGCAACTATGCGTTTCCATATGGTTCATCCATTGACACCGAGAGAAATTTGGATTTTAAATTCTTTTGAAAATCTGGACCTTAATACTTTTTCCTTCTATTCTAACGAAATTGTTTGCCATATCAAAAACTGTCATACAAACAAAAGCTGGAATTCAAAGCAGGGTGAGGGGCTATTAAAAAGAAGTAAAGGTAAAAAACAAAACCAATAATCCAGTACACTTCTCCCCACAGAGTTTTGTATTCATTCTAGTAAAAACATTCGTTTTAGAAACTTGATTCTACTGAAAAAAATATTTCTGCTATATGGCATAATAAGCAAATCAATTCAGACTATAAGTTCATCTAATTAGATTTAGGTCCCTTACAACATTCAAAGGCAACATTTCAAGTGCTCAGTGTAATTTGCTAATGCCATTTTATCAGGAATAAAGCCTGCTCAATTAGGAAAATAAATTATTCTCAGCTGTGATCAGCTAAAGATCAAGCCAAGTCATTATCAAAGCACATCAATTACAAAATATTTGCGTGGAGAAATTCAGCAGAATTACCAAGATGTTTCTACTTTCTCTTTTAATAAAATATAACAATATTACAAGGTTTTAATTATTTAATAACAGAGAGATTGACATTCTTCCATTGGGAAGATGAAGACAGCTGTAGAAAATGACCAGAGATGCATGGCTGCTGTACGTTGCAGATATCTCATTCAAAATGGTCACTGTTCCACACATTTGCAAATCTCATTAGAAAAAGTAATGATTTATACAGTAATAAGAAAGGGTGATGATATACTAAATCATTACATATGAGATAGAATATGGTAATGATTCTCTGTACTATTTTAAAGTATATTATATTAAAAGGTCATATTTCCGAGCTTTTTTTCCCCTGCAACTATGAGGTCTAGAAACTTTTCAAGGAAAGTTGAGATTCCCACATGATCGCATGACTCTAAAGTTTATAACCAAATATTGAAAGACGCATTAGAGTTGACAACATTGAAGTCGCATTCATTCAATCAGCTCAGTAAACACCTTCATCTATCAGCTTTGAAGTAACTAAAATACACAGACCCCAGAGAAAAGATGATTTTTGAATGCCATTTTGAGGGTGGGGGAGGTGGGGGGGCCTGATTTTCAGAAATTAGGTCCAGATCTGTAAAGGTGCATATTTACCTAAAATCCAGATTTAGGTTCCTAAACTGGATACTTGGCACCTAAGTCTCAGTTTTGATTCAACTGCAATGCACAAAGATCCTCTCAAGCCCTATGGATGAGCCAGGCATCTCCACTGAAAAAGGGCAAATTCTATGGTCTCAAATTACCTTGCAAATCAGTATTGCTCATCTGGTAGGGCAGCTCAGGAATCTTTATGCTATCAGCTGTTACTCAGGGAAGATCTGCTACCACAGGTGATTTGTATAAATGACCTTCCACTTGCATTTATTGTGAAGTTAAAATTTCAGTCCACTGGGAGGATTTTATTGCACTGGAGCTGTGAGTGCACAGCTATGATTATAATTACACCTTAGTGCTGATTCTTTGTTGAGGCAATAGTTTCAGAAGGTTAAAATTATGTAGGTTACTTGCCACCTAATGATAAGAAAAGCTGATCAGTCTTTTGTTCAACTTCATTTAACATTTTTGAGTGTAAGGTTTCACTCAGAAATGTGCAAATTAAGCAGTGGCAGCCAACCACTCCAATTAAGTGGAGAGTGAGGATGCATCATTTACTCTTTGGCCTTCATTAGGTTTAGTCCTTATGTCTCTGGGCGATGGTAGCAAAAAATCAGCCTGACAAAGGTTAAAAAGAGGGAGGGTACACTCAAAATACCTCCCGGCATTGTGAGGCCAAACTAAGAATGGAGATTCTTGTGAGGGAGATTTTCAATGTTACAAGGGAAAATTAGGTGTCCAACTCCCATTAACTTCTAATTGTAGATAATATCCTCCGGGTGCATCTACACTACAAAAGTACTTCAAAGTTAACTTTGAAGTAAGGGGCTACTTCGAAGTAGCCTGCAGAGTGTTTACACACACGTTTCCTTACTTAGAAGTTAACTCCTCAGTGAGGGGGGCTAACTTCAAAGTCACTACTCCATTTCCAGGAATGGAGTAGTGCCCTACTTTGAAGTTTAACTTTGAAGTAGGATACTGGCAGCAGCATTTAGATAAAGGTTCAAGAACTGAGGCAGGACTACTGCAAGGCCTGGTTGGGGGCAAAGCCTGTGTACTGCCCCCACTACTGGGAGCTGCACAGTCTCCTGGAGTTAAGGGAGGCAGCCATCTTGGAGCACCTTCTGGACACCGCTGGTCCCCTCCAGGGCTGCCCCACAGACACTGGTGAGAGGATGGGCCCCTCTGGCACCACCTGCTCCCTGCACAGGGACTGTCCCACTGAGACCAAGGGTGGTGATATGGGCTTGAGCGACATGACCCTTGTCATCACCCTCCCCTCAGGGACACCCAGGCATGACTTGTCGAGACCAGCCAAGCCTGAGCCCCAGGATGTCTCAACCAGTAGGTGCAGGGTGACAGAGATGGTCACAAAGCCTGGGGACAGTGCCCCGCCACGAACAGCCCCACAGCCCACATACCTCAGGATGGGGGTGAGTGAACATGGCCTGACCCTTGCCAAGCGGGAACCTCTGAGCACCTGGGATCCCATGGGGATCACAGGCCATCAGGCAGCAGGGGAACTGGGTGAGTGCCAGCAAACCAGGGCCCTGGCCCTCCCATAGGGTTGGGACCCTACACTCCTGGGCCACCCCCCATCCTGTTCTGTCTCCACAGGACTGTTGTTGTGCAGCCACCACAGCCCTTGGGAGCAGGCTGCAGCCACAGGGGGCCAGGAGGCTGCCCCATTGCCTCAGCCTGCATCCCCCCAAGACCACAGCCTAGCCACATGGAGACAGGGCTGGAGGGACAAGGAGCTGGCCGCCAACTGGGCAATCATGCTGGAAATGACCGGTGTGCTCTCGGACTGGTTGGCAATGGAGCAGGAGGTGTGGGTGCAGCTGGCTGGCAATCTGGACACCGTGGCCCAGACCTTGGCCATCCACCTCACCCAACCTCCCACTCCCTCACCAGCCCAGCCTGCAGCTGCCCCACCCTGCAGCTGCTCCCCCATAGCTGCCCCTCCAGCAGCTACCCCTCTGGCAGCCACCCTCCTCCAAAGGTGCTCGCCATGTGGCAGACCTTTCTCTGGCTACCCATGTTGAGCTGGCTTGGTGGTTTCTGGCTGGGATGGGTGCACCTGGCTCAGCCCCAGTGGTGCCCCATACACACCCTGTGGAGGCGAAGCCGGCAACATCCCAACCTCACCATGGTCCTGGCCCTGTCACAGCCCTGTACGGCTCCCTGGACCTGGGGCAGTAGGGGTAACCTTGGCTGCCACAGCTCCTGGCCCCCCACACCTCTGGGTGACTGAGCTTTCTCCCATCCCAGCTCCCTTCCAAGTTCAGTCTCCCCATCTAGCCCCCTGCCTCCCCTCTGTGGACTGTCTCCCTGTCATTGTATATAGTTTGACACATTCTTTATTGTTTAGTCAAATACATATATTCCCCAACATATATGTGTGTTGATCCCACCCTAACCCTGAGTCCCTGGTGCATGGTGGGAGAGTGGTGGTGGGGGGAGCAGGAGGGTGTGCATTTGGTGGGCGAGCATGAAGGATGGGGAGTGGGGAGCCTGTGGTGTGGAGTATGGCTGGGATGTTCAGATCAAGCCCTGCGAAAAGCCCTGTCACAAGACATCCTGGACCCTGACTCCATCTGTCTGGGCCTGGAGGCATGTGACAATAGGTGGCTGTTCATACCTGGCCCCTGGGTCCATGGCCCAGCTCTGGTAGAAGGGCTCCCACCTGCCGTCCACAAGATTGTGAAGGGCACAGCATGTGGCAACCAGTGTGGGGACATATGGAAGGCTGACATCCAGCCTTGTAAGAAGGCTGCAAAACCTCCCCTTCAGCCTCCCAAACACCTGCTCTACTGTGCCCTGGTGTGGTTGAGGCAGCCGGTTAAGGTGCCTTGAGCTGGAATGGCATGTCTGGTATAGGGTCGCATGAGCCATGGGTGCAGTAAGTACATGGCATCAGAAACAATGCAGGGTGGCATTGTGATGTCCCTGAGCAAGAGGTCCAGCAGGGGGACATACGCACCCTCCTGAATCTGGTGTCCCAGTCACAAATTCTGGAACAGCTGGGTGTTATGGGCCCTGCCTGGCCACCCCATGCACACATCCAGGAAACAGCTCCTGGTGTCCACCAGGGCCTGGCATATCACCGAGTGGTACCCCTTCCTGTTAATGTAGGTGCCCCCACTGGTCTGGAGCCCAGATCACTGCATGAGACCCATCCAGCCTCCACAGTGCAATGGCCACCCTCTTCTGCACTGGGAGAGCTGGCCGCATCTGGGTGTCCTGGTGCTGGAGGACTGGGGCAAGCCAGTGACAAAGGTCCTCAAATGTCTGACAGGTCATCCTGAAGTTCCTCAGCCACTGCTCATCGTCCCTGTCCTCTGGCACCAGCTGGTCCTACCACGTGGAGCTGGTGATGAAGGCCCACTAGTGCCAGATCAGCAGAGTCTGGGGGAAGGGGTAGCGGACCATGGCCAGGGCCTGGAGGCTGGGTCCCATGCGGATGACCCGGCTGTGACGCTGCCACAGCATGTCGACCAGCATGACCAGCAGGCTGGCCAGGGTGGAGAGGAGGTCCTCCTCGGGAAGTGTCTGGGTGGGCATGTTGACCAGCTCTTCTCCCCAGCATGTGGTCTGCCCTGATGTCTGCAGCCTGGCAGCCTTGAGCACATGCAGGGTGCTGGTGTTGGGAGGGGCCCTTTAGGGGGTTGGCTGGCTGACGCCCTGGTAGGGCTTGTCAGCCATGCAGTCCCCTGCCTGCATCATTTCCTGGCCCTTTACTTCGAAGTAGGGGCTATTGTGTATAGATGCTTTACTTTGAAGTAGAAGGAGCCTACCTCAAAGTAGGGAAAGAGTGCTTTTTGTGTGTAGATGCTCTGCTTCGAAGTTGCTTACTTCAAAGTTGTACTTCGAAGTAAGCAACTTTGAAGTTATTTTGTAGTGTAGGGGGAGCCTCTGTGTCCCTTGTGCCTTACCTTTTACCCAACAACCCAAAAGATACCAAAGCTTAAAGCAAAGATCAGGGGATTGCAATGAAGAACTCCTGTAATCAAGCTGTGGAAACTGTCTTGCTGTCAGGCATTGGGCAAATAAAGCCCAAATAAAGAGTCACACCTGGCTATGCCAACTGAGGGTGTGCCTACACTATTAAATTAGGTTGAATTTGTTAAGGTCAACATTCTAGGACCTGATTTTACAAAGTCTAGGGTACAAGTCTACACTGGCACATAAAGTCGATGGACTATGTCCCCATTAGTGTTGTCAACTTTGACTTTGTCACCAATGAACTGTAGATACCTATTCACAGTTCACAGTTCCTGCTGCCCTGGTGCAGTGTGGGTTTCTGTCCCAGTGTCTGACAGGATAAAAATGTGCTGCAGGTGGTTGTGGGTACGTTTTGTCAACACTTTTCTCCTCCCCCTCCCTTTGGAAAGCAATGGCAAAAAGTGTTTGCATGCCTTTTTTCAGATCTGTGCAGACACCATCGCAAGGCCAGCATGGAACACGCATAGCTCAAAACAAAAAAGCAGTCAAGTAGCACTTTACAGACTAACAAAATAATTTATTAGGTGAGCTTTCATGGGACAGACCCACTTCTTCAGACCATAGCCAGACCAGAACCCCTCGGGCTCTTTGGCATACTTGGCTTAATCTAATTCTTGATTATCCCCACCCCCACCCCTCTGCTCTCTGATTTGCTCACCTTGATAATTTTTTTCTGATTTGTTAACTTTGATTACTATTTTTGGTTCTCTGTGCCTTAAATATTGAGTCTGTTCTGGTCTGGCTATGGTCTGAAGAAGTGGATCTGTCCCACGAAAGCTCACCTAAAAAATTATTTTGTTAGTCTTTAAAGTGCTACTTGACTGCTTTTCGTTTTGATAGTATATAGACTAGCACAGCTCCCTCTCAGTTACTCTTCAACATGCACAGCTTAAAACTGTTGTGGTAAGTATTAAGAGCTCCTCATGCATTGTGCTGCAGTAAGTGCAGAGTTTAAGCAGCCCTGAGAGGAATGAAGACTATGAGGAAGACATGGGAATATACAAATGTGAGACATTGGAGAGGAGGAATGGGGAGTTGTTGGATGCACTTGATGCTTTGTGCACAGTGGAGTGACAGTTCAGGTGCTGTGAAACAGCTTAGACTGGTGGATCCACTTTGTTCTGCAGATATGAGAGGATCATCAGTGTCTACAAAATGTCTTCATGTGTAAGGCCACTTTCATGGAACTTTGCAAATTGCTTCCCCCTGCCCTGAAACACTGTGATACCAGAATAAGACTGGCCCTGACACTTGAGAAGAGTGTGGCAATAGCTCTTTGGAAGCTTGTATTTCCAGATAGCTACTGGTTAATGAACAATCAATTCAGAGTGGGCAAATCTACGTTGGGGGCTGCTGTGATTTAGGTAGTTAAGGCAATCAATATCTTTCTGCTACAAAGGATAGTGACTCTGGGATATGTTCAGAACATAATGGATGACTTTGCTGCAATGGGGCTCCCTAACTATGGTTGTGTGATTGATGGAATGCACATCCCTATTTTGGCACCAAACCACCTTGCCAAAGATTACATAAACCAAAAGGGGAAAATCACCATTGGAACTACCAATAGTGGTTGTGGGTGACCCAACTTACCCCTTGGTCCTTTGTCTCATGAAGCCATAGAGAGGCAGCCTGGACTCTTTGGTACACTGGTTGGGTCACCACCTAGAGTTCTATTCAGCTGATCATAGAAGCTACATGTTGGCAGTGATAAGCCAGAACATCCATTTGGTTCCTTTGCTTTATGGTATGGCTGCTTGTGTTCCTTTATTTTCATGCAGCACTGCTGAGATTTCCTGCTGTATCCTTTTTTCTTCTATGCCCTCTGAGAACTTGGCATACACTTCTGCATTTCTTTTCCTGCTTTATTCTTTTCCCAGGACAGTTTTATCACACACGCCCCATTCCCTCACATCTATGAGGTTCTGGATCTCCTGCACGTTCCATGGCCACTGTGGTACTGAAGTATGCTGTTCAGGTGTGCTGCCTGCTCTGTCCCCATGTTGGCCAAACAGGAAATGAAATTCAAATTTTCCCAGGCTGCTTCCTGCACAATTGGAGATAGTGGAACTGAAAACGATGAATTCACTGGGACATTGTGGGACATCTCCAGGAGGCCAAGAATGTCAAATTTCACAATGCTCTGTCTGCACTACTACACAATTGACCATGCAAGGCTGAATTTGGCATTAGCCCTCATGAAAAGCAAGACTTTAGAGCACTTCAAGTTGATGGAATGAACCCTGTAGTGTGGACCGATTCCTTAGAAATTCAACCTAAGTTTGTTACATTCAACCTAATCTGCTAGTGCAGACCAAGCCTGACAACCACTTTCAGAATGTCCGGTGAATGAAAGAGAGGTTCCAATGACTTTATAAGATGCATGTGACCAATTTACTGAAAAACCCCTCACCTCCTATTGCACTTATTTTTGTTAATGTAAGCTTCGTCCTTAACATGGAGAAGTCTTCAAAAATGTACATCAACTGCAATGTGGCCAAATATGTAATTTTGTAATGAAGAACTAGATAGGCTGATCCTCCACTAAGATCCATTAGCTCAATCCCCTGTATCTTTGCAGGTTCCTCCCACAGAAGGTAGGGGACAGAGGACAGCACATGCTAATCCCACTACAGGAGTGGGGCTTTTGTCAACATGCTATATCTGTATCTGTACCAAAGACAGAATTAAGACTGAATATAAAACCACCAGAGGAACAGCATCTGACTATTGAGTTTAACACTGAAACTTAAACAGTCCTTAACCTTAACCCTAAACACATTTTTTTTATTTAAGACGCTCATAAAGAATTTGCACAGTTCCAAAATTATAGGGAAAAAGCCATTCTATTATATTGAATGAACTGTAACCAAATATCATATTGGTAATGCACATGTATAAAAGACAGTGTTAAGTATGTATGTGCAGTCTTGTCTTTTGGCATTTGTGACTTTTAACAATGCAAATGAAAATACCTCTTAATATAGCTGCTAGTTTTATTTCTTGGTGTGTAGAAGGAGCTGTACTCACAATGGAATTAAGGTGCCTAACTGCCCTGTTAGGCACCTAAATCCAGAATCAGGACCCACTGGGGTTCACAAAAGTCTTCTCAGCTACCCCTAAAAACTGTAAGTACCTAAAATCACCCATTGTCTAAATTTTCACTGCAAGTTTCCTAAGTGCCTATGTTTCTGCTTCAGAGCATGCTTATTGCAACCCCATGCAAGGAGTCAGGGTACCTAAACCTCAGACCAGTGCATGGCCCAGCAACAGATAGGCATTTGCCTGCCTGACTCACATTTAGGGCCCAATCTGGTAAGACTGGACTCCTGTAGGTGAGGTTATACAAAGCAGTGGGGCTGGGGCTACACTTCACTCTTCTCCAGGCAGCTTCATGCTCACGAGCAGTCTCACAATTGCAATGGCTGCTCATTAGCAAAATCCCAGGGTTACTTAGCATAGCCACATGAGATCTCACTGCCTTCACAGGCTGCTGCTGGCAGAATACAGGTGGCGTAGACCTGCCTCTGCTGGCTAAAAGCCTCCCTGTCACCATCTCCTTATGCCTAAGTGCAACCCCAGGCTGGGTGAAGAGAGGAACTTCTCTCATAAGTATAGGGGCAATTCCATAGGGACAACATCGATATTCAGGGCTTTTTCTTATAGATATTCCACATTGATATTCCGGGCTTTTATTCCCCCTCCCTCCATCCTGATTTTTTCACATTTGCTACCGTTTTACCCTTCACATGACTCCTTTCTTTCAATGAACATCCTGGGGAGGAGGGAGAGAGAAAGCAAAAGAGATTGAGGCTGTGGCCACAATAGCCCTTCCTTTCAGAAAGGGCATGGTAATGAAGCACTTCGGCAGATGCTAATCAGGTGCTGCCATGAATATGCAGTGCCTCACTAGCATAATGACAGGCAGGCATGCTTCAAAAGTTCCCCATTTGGAAGGGGCTTTCGAAATCAGGGGGTCATTTTGAAAGGCCCCCAGCTACATGGATGGTGTGCGTTTCGAAAGTGGCTAATATGCTAGTAAGGAGCTACATATTCATGAGCACATCATTAGCATCTGTCGAAGTGCCTCATTACCACATCCCCTTTGAAAGGAGGAGGCTAATGTGGCCATAGCCTGAGGGTGTGTATGGGTGAGAATGATTCTGCAGCTCCATGGCTAGCAACTCATTGGGGAAGTGGAAAACTGAAGATCCACTTTCCTTGTTCCAATGACTTGTAAAATTATTACTCCATGATGCACCAGCTTGCACAGAAGAAACAGAGGCTGTCCTATATTAAAGTGTTAAATAGCCCTGCACTTATCTAAGTGCTGGCAAATCCTGTCTTCCCTTCAAGTGGAATGCAGACTTGAACCAGCAGTATCCCATGTGCGTACCCTAATCACAGAGATAAAAGATGAGGGAAGTTGTCCTCCTCTGTTCCCTCTCCCAACCCATCTTCTGGCTCAAATAGTGTGAATGACTCACACCAAGAGAGAGTTTACAGTGAAGAATCTCACTGTGCACTCATGCAACATTCCCTCTAATTTTGTCCATCCACGTTCAGAATAATTTTTATGTCTTCCAGAGCATGTGCAGATGTCCACCAACATTAGCTACACATGTTGCTGCTGGACCCTTCTTTATACCCCTTGGGTCACATACACATGTCCTTATCTTAAACATGCCAATTGTGTTAGATTGTCTCGTGACGCTAGTTCTCACAGGGAGTTTCAAAGGCTGAATTCACACCTGAGAGGTGGAGATAATTTAGACATTCTTTTCTTATGGGCATGAGATTCCTCTCCTGCGGTGATGTGTAGGCATATCAATCACTGGTACTAGCCAAGGGCAGCCTGAGGCCCTGGTTGTCTGCTAGCCCATCTGTATTTTGTTGTCCGGTTTCGGTCCATTCATGGTCACGATGAGACAGTCCATCTGTGCTCTGAGGCATTAAAGACTGTGCTTGAGATTGGTGCATCTGTGCTCTCAGGCATCCAAGACTGGGCTGTTTCCTTTGTGCCCTGAAGCACCTAAGAGGGGCAAGATAGAGTAGAGCAGGGGGGATTCTGTCTGGCTACGCTACACTAGCCCAAAACTTCAAAATGGCCATGCAAATTTGCATGGCCATTTTGAATTTTATTAATGAAGCGCTGAAATACATATTCAGTGCCTCATTAGAATGCCGGCAGCTGCAGCACTTCAAAACTGATGCGGCTCACATCTGCGTGGATCGTCCAGACAGCGCTCTTTTTTGAAAGGACCCTGGCAACTTTGAAATCTGCTTATTCCTAACAGCAGATAGGAATAAGGGGATTTCAAAGTTGCCTGGGTCCTTTTGGAAAGGACCCCCATCTGGATGATCTGTGCAGCAGTGAGCCACTTCAATTGCAAAGTGCCACAGCTGCCAGCATTCTAATGAGGTGCTGAATATGTATTTCAGCGCTTTGTTAGTAAACTTCGAAATGGCCATTTGCATGGCTATTTCGAAATTTTGGGCTAGTGTAGACATGACCTGTATGTTCTGAAACATCTTTGTATATCTTTACAGAAAACATGGAAAGCAGCCAGGCATCCTTCTCACTCTGTTGTATGTCTGCCAACAAGAAGTTATCTGATTCCTAGAGTTATAGGCAAAATATGATCAGTGAAGATAAGGAGAGAATAAGGAGCCATTCCAAATGCATTACTGAAAAAGAATTATTGTAGTAGTTTACAATGATGGTAGAATAACAATTTATTTACAAGACTGGCCAGCTCATGTTACCCACTATTAGTAGTTGGCCAAACTTTGAAATAGCACACATCATGTCTACACACGCCGTATGCTACTTTGAAGTTAAAATTGACATTAGGCGTCGAGACTCTGTCCCCAGCAGAAGATGCGAATAGAGCCCTACTTCAAAGTTGACAGTCTAAGTAGGGTGTGTGTAGATGATCTGCGTCCTGCTACTTTGAAATAGCGTGGTCCTCCATGGCGTCAATCAGCTGAAGGCTTGAGACATGCTGTTCAGCCCTGCGGGGCTCTATGATCACTGCATGCAGCCATCCTTATAACACCACGGACCCGGATTTCCTGTGGCAGGAAGCTGAGAGTGTGCAGGCAGCAGCACCCACACGTGCTCACCCTGCATTTCCTCAAGAGGCCCCGAGCTGCCCACACACCACCCATGACAGCCAGCCAGCCAGCCCCCTGAGTACCCCCAGGACTTCCCTCCCAGAGGGGACCCAGGGCTCCCAGGCATCCAGCCCAGGAGGGGGGTGCCAAAAGAGGTGGCGGGGCTCCTCCGGGACAGACTCCGAGGTCTGAGACCTCCTGGGGCTCTGGGGTGAGGAGGACGTGCTCCAAATAATGAGGAGCAAGTGGTGGAATGCAGAAGTATTCGCCCAGCTGGCCAAGGGCCTGGCTGCCCAGGTTCACCCTTCCCACACTCCTGACCATGTCAGGAGTAAAGTAAAGGAATTGCAGCAGCATTACTCCTGGGTCCAGGACATGGCCAGCTGGTCTGGGGCTGCCTCTGCTGCTTGCCCCTATTACAGGAAGCTCAGGGAGATTCTGGGTTCCTGGCACACCTCCTCCTACCATCCATCCTTGACACCGCAGTCGAGGAGCCCCAGCAGACCTCGGACCAGGGGTCCAGCCCAGAGGCCAGCACCACGCTGCAGTGGCTCCCTGAGAAGCCAGCCCCTGGGACAGCTGAGGAGGGCTCCAGCGATTGGGAGTTCCAAATAGACCTCCCCTCCTTGAGTTCCAGCCAGGCATCCTCCTGATGGGTGTCCCCCAACCCTGGGAGTGGACCTTCAGGTATATATACCCCACAGAGCTCACACACCTGAGTTACGGGGAGGGGGCATGGGACATGACCAGGGGCCCCCGCATTCCCAGATGACCCCAGCCTGCCATGACGCAGCTGGACCATGGCCTCAGGACAGAGGCACAGCCCCCAGAGCCCATCAGCACCCTCTCCCATGGACAGTGGCACACCCCATCCGGGGGCGGGGAACTGAACACCTGGCACCCATGGGGAGGGTGGGGGCGTAGGCCATGTGCCAGGGCCCAGTACTAACTGCTGTCCTGTCTCTTCCCCACCACCCCATTCACAGCCACAGCATCTGAGGGCCATGACAGCACAGTCATTTCCATCATGCTGGACAGCCCACTGGGGACATCACAGTTCAGCATCCAGCTGAGGCTGGGACCAGCGCCAGGAATGGCCTGTGACCACCGGAGCCAGCTATGAGTTGCTGCCGGCACTCGGGTCCTTGCCACCCTCCAGCACCAGGTGGAGGTGGCAGAGTGTCACCTCCAATTGGAGAAGCATGTGTTGGCCTGGCACTAGAAGGCCTGGGGGGTCCTTCATGTGGACTTTTGATTGCCTCATGGGAACCCTGGAGCAGATTGTGGACCGGCTGCCAACCCCCGCCACTCCACCTTCTGTCCCTCTTGGCAGCCCCCTGCACTAGAGCCCACTGGGGAGGACCATGGCCTGGCCATATTTGCCAGTCCTCCTGGCCCCCACCCAGCCTCAACAGGGACCTAGGATGAAGGGGGGTGGTGACCTGGGCCCAGTGGGGGTCGTGCCCCTCCACGCTGGACTTGTTCCACCCAGGCCCCCCTCCTCTGTATATAGTTCACCCCATCTCTGTCGTAGTTATATCTGCCCCTTGAAGTAGCATTTCCCCCGTATGGATAGTTTCTTCAAGGACATTTGTTGTGGTAAAGAATTTGTTTACATGTTTGGTTCGTATATACTATAATCACAGTTTTATTTTTCAAAAACCCAGTGTGGTGTGTGCTCTTTAGGGGGGCAGTGTGCAGGTGGTGAGGGTAGTTTGTGGGAGGCCTGCCAGGGATGGCCAGGGAGGCCCTCACTCCTCCCCCTGGTCAAAATAAGCCTGCAGGGCCTCCCAGACCCAGACGTCCTCATGGTGGGCCTGGCAGCGAGGGGCAGTGGCTGTCTGGGGATAGGCCATTCCAGCCTCCAAAGCCCACCCATGCACGAACTCCTCTGCTTTGCTCTCCATCAGGATGTGGCATGTGCAGCACGTGCCCACAACCTTGGGGATGTTTGGGAGGCCCACAGGGTGTTGGGCAAGAAGGCAGTACCAGCAGCACTTGAGGCAGCCAAAAGCCCTCTTCACCACCTGGCGGGCGTGGTTCAGATGGCCATTGAACCTCTCCTGGCTGGTGTTGAGGTGGCCTGCGTAGGGCCAGGTAGGCCAGGATGGATAGGGTACGCTGCATCTGCCACAATGCAGAAGGGCACGGTGGTGTCCCCCAGAGGGACATCCATCTGGGGGACATAGGTCCCCTCCTCCATCCAGCAGCATAGTTCTGGAACACGCAGGCATCAGAGGTGCAGCCAGGCCGGCCAACATAGAGGTCTTGGAAGGAGCCCCAGCTATCTGCCATGGCCTGGAGGACCACCAACTGGTAGCCCTTCCTGTTTATAAATCATCCCCTGCTGTGTTCCGGGGCGCAGATGGGGATGTGGGTCCTGTCCAGGGCCTTGAAGCAGTTGGGGAACCCCACGATGGCCACGTCGAGGTCCCCAATCCACATGAGCCTGTGGAGCAGTAGGGTGTCACGCCCCAGCCAGCTCCCAGCCATGGGGTGAACGGGGTCCACCGACCACCCCACTGGAGATCTTGCGGCTGGGGCTGCTGAGATGCTGGTACTCTGTACCAGCACAAAAAAAAGAAAAAAAAGCCCTGCTTTCAATACATCTCTTGCCTGGTAATTGTTGAAACAGCTAGATGTGTGCTTGTTTAAAAAGCCCTGGTTAATGCATTTCTAGAGAGTGATTTTTAGTTCTGACCGATAACTGTGGATCGAGAAATAATGTGACCCAAGGAAACATGTTTTCACATTGCTATATTGACAAATACACTGCATACTTGTATATCTTGTAAACAATAATACTGAAACTCTCCTGGAGCTTGGTACTTTCTTAACAAAGGCAATAGAAGGGAGATATGCCAGCAAGAGAAGAGGCCCTGGCATATGATTTGAGGAAATTAGGAGCTGCCTGGGAGAAATTTTGCTTGCCGCAGCCAAGCCATATTTCCCAGATTAAACAGGGAGCTTGTTAGTGCAGTTCTCAAGCACCTTGGAATAGCTACTATCATGGCAGCTGTTCAGAATAGCTGACGGTGGCTACTTGTGTGTTGTCTTCATTCATACCCCGTACATACTTACTTATTATGTCCCTGCATGATCATATGCTCAGCTTTTTTTGTTTTGTTTTTGTTTTTGTTTTGTTTTAAGCAGTTTGAACACTTCTCTGCATCATGCAAATCCAGAGACTGAGACCTGATCAACAACAAGACGGACAGGTAAGTCAACTATAGATACACAATTCTTGCTACAGCAATTGCATATTGACTTACCTGACCGTCTTCACAGAGTTTCTCAAATCAACCTCCCTCGTGCTTCACAACATTGAGGAGTACAGGGGTCAACTTCCAACCCCAGATAGTTTGATTTCATGTGTCTCTACCAGACAGGAGAAATTGACAGGGTCGATCTTCCATATAGTCTAGATGTACCTAGAGATGCTTCAGAATTGTTCATTGTGGGGAGACGTCACTTCCTTTGTGTTTGTGATTTTGTGCCTCTTCCAACTCTAGCTCCCTGTGAACCACTCCTATTTTATCCTGATGTGCTACTGACTCTTAGTTCTCCCTATACACACCCCTGCCCCATGCAGAACTGATGCTCTTGGCTTGCATCCCTTCCTGGGCTCTCTCTGATCTTCCTGCATGGAGAGCCACTGGAAGGCTAGCCAAATTGTTTGCAGGGCCCAAAGTGGCATGCTGACAGAAGGACCCAGCTTATTTGCAACACAGGGCCCTAAGAGCATGGGGTCCAAGGAAACCGTCTTGCTCACCTTGCCCTAAGGACATGCCTGACCACTGGGATGTAAGGGGAACTTCACTTCTTCACACAAGACCCAAGGAAAGGAAAGCGCTGGCAATTTTTTTTTAACTCCTGCCTTCTTTCTTTCAAAAGCAGCTGTGGAAGGCCTCCAATCTGTCCCAATGGGCAGCAAGAGAAGTGAATATGGTAAGAGACCAGACTGGCTTACTGGAGAAATCCTTGGAAAACTTAGGCACAAAAAGGGAGCTTACAAAAAGCAGAAACTTTGACAGATGTCTAGGGAGGGATATAAATGTATAGCTTGAGAATGTAGGGCAGATATCAGGAAGGTGAAAGCACAACTGGAATTGCGACTTGTGAGGAATGTGAAGGATAACAAGAAAAGTTTCTACAGGCATGTTACCAAGAATAAGGTAATCAGAGAGGGTGTGGGGCCCCTACTGGATGAGGGAGGTAACCCACTGACACATGACGTAGGGAAAGCTGAACTACTTAATGCTTTCTTTGCCTCTGTCTTCACGGACAAAGACAGCACTCGGAGTAATGCGATAAGTGATGCACTGTGGGATGAAGGTGGACAACCTTTGGTGGGGAAACAACAGGTTAGGAGATATCTAAAAAAGCTAAATGTACATAAATTGATGGTCCCGGACCTAATTCATCTGAGGGTTCTGAGGGAGTTGGCATATGTTGTTGACAAGCCCTTCGCCGTTATCTTTGAAAAGTCATGGAGATCAGGAGAGATTGTGGATTATTGGAAAAAGGCAAATGTGCCCATCTTTAAAAAAGGGAAGAAGGATGATCCAGGGTACTATAGGCCAGTCAGTCTTACATCAGTCCCTGGAAAAGTCATGGGGGGGCTCCTCAAGGAAGTCATTTTGAGGCACTTGGAGGAGGGGAGAGTGATCAGGACTAGTCAGCATGGATTCATGAAGAGCAAGTCATGCCTGACCAATCTGATTAGTTTCTACGATGAGATATCTGGCTCTGTGGATAGGGGAAAATCAATGGATGTGATTTATCTTGACTTTAGCAAAGCTTTTGATACAGTCTCCCACAATATTGTTGTCGGCAAGTTAAAGGAATGTGGATTGGATAAATGGATGGTAAGATGGACAGAAAGCTGGCTAGAAGGTCAGGCCCAGTGGGTAGTGATCAACGGCTCGATGTCGGGATGGCAGTCGTTTTCTAGTGGAGTAGCCCAACGTTCGGTTCTGGGTCCTGTTCTGTTCAACATATTTATCAACAACCTGGATGAGGGGTTGGATTGCACCCTCAGCAAGTTTGCAGATGACACTAAGCTAGGGAGAGAGGTAGATAAGCTGGAGGGTTGGGACAGGGTCCAGACTGACTTGGACAAATTGGAAGACTGGGCTGCAAGAAATCTGATGAGGTTCAATAAGGACAAGTGCAGAGTGCTGCACTTGGTCTGGAAGAATCCCAAGCATTGTTGCAGGCTTGGGTCCTACTGGCTCGGTAGTAGTTTTGCAGAAAAGGACCTGGAAGTTGCAGTGGATGAGAAGACGGACATGAGTCAACAGTGTGCTGTTGTAGCCAAGAAAGCTAATGTCTTATTAGGTTGCATCAAGAGGAGCGTTGCCAGTAGATCCAGAGAAGTGATTATTCCTCTTTATTCGGCTTTGGTGAGGCCACATCTGGAGTACTGTGTCCAGTTCTGGGCCCCCAATTATAGGAAGGGTGTGAATACACTGGAGAGGGTCCAGTGGAGGGCGACCAAAATAATTAGGGGGCTGGAGCATATGACTTACGAAGAAAGGTTGAGGGAATTGGGACTGTTCAGTCTGCAGAAGAGAAGACTGAGGGGGGACTTGATAACAGCCTTCAACTTACTGAAGGGAGGTTGCAAAGAGGCTGGAGAGAGGCTGTTCACAGTGGTCGCGGATGTCAGAACACGGAACAATGGTCTCAAGTTGTGGTTGGAAAGGTCCAGGTTGAACATTAGGAATAATTTTTTCACTAGGAGGGTGGTGAAGCATTGGAATGGTCTACCCAGGGAAGTAGTGGAGTCTCCATCCCTGGACGTGTTTAAGTCTCACCTCGACAAAGCCCTGGTGGGGCTGATCTTATGGGTTTGGTCCTGCTTAGAGCAGGGGGCTGGACTCAATGGCTTTTTTGGTCTCTTCCAGCTCTATTGTTTTATGAATCCCTATCTCCCTCCTGCCCACAACTACTTCTGGACTCCTTTTAGAGGTGGGATATCTACAGCTCTTGTTGTGTTGGCTCCACTTGTGATGATTCCTGCCTGATACCCCCAGAGTCAGCTCTGTGAACGGTTGGCCTGCTACAGGTGCTCAGAAGACTGAACACTTTGGAATTTACTTGGCATTCACTTTGGCACCTTAAGCTTCCGTCACCACACTGCATGATCAAGCTCCAGTATGATTTTTAAAATCCTGGCACACACAGACACATTGCAATTCCAAGAGACACAGCAATATTACAAGAGAAGTGACTCTATAACTCTATATTTAAGTGCCACCTCCTCACAGGACATCTTATCTGTCTGCAGAAACCTTAGGCTAAGGGCTTCTTCTTAGTGGTTTGTCACTAAATTCTGTCAAAAAGTATACTTTAGCAGATAGCAAATCTTCTCCAAGGGCGATGAAAGCTCTAAAATATGTTTACAAAACTCGAAATCAGGTAACTGCAGGGGACAAATCCCCTCCAGAATATCTCACTATTTAAATTATAGCTACCCTGAAAAGAAGAAATTATGTTAAAAAGGATTCAAAATATAGGAGTGCAGGCACTCAATTTCTATTGACAATTTTAGGGATTTATGCATGTCCCCACTCCACTTGAAACTACTTTATCAGTGTGTTAAATACATTGAATTTCATGGCTTTTTTTTTTGCACTATTCAGAAAACTCCAAATCATTTTATAGCTTGTTTGGTTTCCTGCATCACCCCCTTTTTCCATATTCTTCCCTCTTTTGCTCTTATACACACTTTTCCCTGTAGATTGGTCTAAATGGAAGCTTCAGATTCCTTTTATTTTTCTCTATCTGACCTATTGTTCACCCTTTCCTGATTTCTTTTGAACATTATAGCTCTTTGGGATCTCCATCAGTGATGTACAGCATCATGTGCCAACAATGCCCCCCTGCCATGTACGCTGGACAAACCGGACAGTCTCTGCACCAAAGGATGAATGGACATACATTAGCATCAGAAACTGGAATATACATAAACCTCTAGGGGAACACTTTAGCCTTCCTGGACGTTCAATAATGGATTTAAAAGTAGCCATTTTTCAACAAGAGGATTTTATCACAGATTACAGAAGGTGACATCTGAATTGGAATTCATTTGCAAATTTGACACATTTAAATTACGCATTAACAGAGATCTCAATTATCTTATGCATTACAAGGGCAATTTCTCCACCTTTGATATTTTCTGGAACAGCACACATCCTACTTAACTTAATCTGCTTCATCTGCTGTTCCTACCAGTGTCAGGTAACCCCTTGTATGCCCTCTTCCTTACTTGCTCTCTCCCTACTGAATAAATCCTGAATTTTAATTGTCTGCTCCAATAATCTGAAAAAGTGAGTATTGCACATGAAAGCTCATTACCTAATAACTGTCTTAGTCTTTAAGGTGCTACAGGACTTCTTCATATTTGTGAAGTTACAGGATAATTTGGCTACCCCTCTGAGTTTTATGTGGGAACCACTGGTGAACAATTACCCACAGCAAATAGCAGACTGCTCCTGTAAATAACCGCTTACCAGTGGGAAGTGTTCAGTCATACTAGTAGAAATGAGCTGTAATGAGGAGATTTGTAGGTGCCTGAATGTGTATGAGATCTGTGTAGGATTCTGAGCTATCACAAGCTATTAGTTCAAGTATCAATGCAATTATCATGATGCAACATAAGATAAAAAATGAAAAAAAAAATCAGAGAAGTTCTGTGCTCCCACCAAATATTCGGATTGTGTCAAATCGGCACTTTTCCACTGAAAATTTGTTTCAACCAGCCCTGTAGTAAAACTATTCCAGCACATTGAACACATGTCACATGAAAAAAATATAGCATCTAATTCAGAGGAATAAACTGAAATAAATCATCAAAAACATATTAAATTCAACATCTCTGTTGGCTGGGCTGACAATAAGGAAAGGAAGGTCTCTCACTATGTGGTTCTTGTATGTCTGGTTCTGGAAATTTTGTGGGCAAATCAGTGGTAGAAAGATCCAGATTTTCAAGGAAAGTAGTGGAAGTCTCATCGTGTGGAAGATTTCAAATCTGTAGCACAGTGGGAAAGGGTATAGAAACAGTACAACATGTAATGATCGTGAATCGAAAGGGAGATGGAATACAGATCTTAAGAGCATTTTACCAGTGTTTATAACACATATCGTTGATTAAAGCAGACAGAGTTTTGCCAGTATTACTTCCTGAGCTGTTTTTCTCTCACAACTAGCGGAGGACCAAAAAGGTTTACAACCAGCAGTCTGTAATCCATGGTTTGGGAACCACCAGCATGCCGGCTACATGCTCTTTGTCAGGGTTAGCTGCTGGTGGGCCACCAGTTTGTTTACTTAATTTGTCTGCAGGCACAGGGATCTGCAGCTTCTAGCGGCTGTTTGAAGTTCCTGGCCTGTGGGACCTGCAGGTAGAGGCATGGGCCATGACAGTACCCCCTGCAGCTCCCATTGGCTAGGAACAGTGAACCACCATGAAAAGTAAGACCAGTAGAAAGGATTCGTGTAGCTCCTCTGCCATGGCCATAGCTGTCTTAAGTGTTCCTTCAGTACCTGGTCATCTACTTGTTTCACTACCTGTGTGGTAGGCTTTCTGCTTTTGATGTACTTGATTTTTTTTTTCAATTTGGGTGTTTTTTTGTTTTTTTTTTTTTGTATTTTTAGGAAAATTGAAGCAAGAGATAAATAATAGCAGTTGGGTTTTTTTCTTTGACCTGTTTTCTGACAGTCTAGGCTACACTGAAGTCATATTTTCAAGTTTTTATCTGCATTCATAAGGGCCAGAAACTTGTTTTTTTGAATGAAGGCTGAAATTTTCACAGTCAGTTGACCCTAGGTGATGTGCCTTTATGAAAAAGAAAACCTGCTATTGCAAGAGTCAGCAATGCTTCCAGTACAGGACTACCCTGAAACTTGAACCCCTACTACCAGCTCTGTTCATCATTCATCTTTATAATTTGTAATTCTGATATTGTAAACTCAATGAAGATTAGAAAATAAGAATATGAAATACAGAAGGAGGCTTAAAGTTAGTATTTCGATGATGAGGTCGCCCTCCTTTCACACCAACATGAAAGCATGGAAGAAAAGGTCGCAACACTAGACAAAACTGCCCCAGTGACTTGACTGAGCATTAATGAGGGAAAGACCAAGACAAAGAGGATTAACCAATCCACCAACACCACATCACACTGGTAAGGGATGATCTGGAAGTTGTGGAGCAGATCACCTACTTAGGTAGTATTATGGGCAGAGATGGAGGAACAGATAAGGATATCAGTGGCAGGGTAGAGAAACAACAGCTGAATTCAAGACTCCTTGTCTCATATAGAGTTCATCAATAATATTTGTGAAGACAAAACTGTGGATCTTCAAAACAAATGAGAAGAGTGTGCTCTTGTATGGATGCGAGACCTGGCATATTAAAAATTCTTCAAATCACAAGCTACAGACTTTCATAAACAGATGCCTGAGGTACATCTTTCACATCAAATGGCAAGACTTTATCACAGACGAGGACCTTTGCAACAGAGTAGTAAAAGAACCACTTGACGTTCAAATAAAGAGAAGAAAGTGGGCATGGCTAGATCTTTTTTGTAGGTGGTCCATCGTGTCCAATGATGACCTCTTGAGCTTGCACAGGCCTATCGGTTGTGGACTCGCATGTGGCTGAGGAGTCCAAGCTTTGAACGGCAGGAGCATTCACAGTGGGGGCAAGGGAATTGTCCTGGCTCTGTTGGTGAGGCTGCTCCTGTTGCTTTCTTCCTATCACAAGCATCAATGAGGCATAAATGTCGCTGCTCTTCAAAATTGTCATATGCATGTTGTACGAGAGCATGCCAGCCTGTTTGGGCTTTTGCATGCTGCTTTAGCTGACGAGGTTTTAAACTAGCACAAGCAATGTTGGCCTTCACACAGTCTTTATACCTCTTGTGAGGCCCACCTTGATTCCTTTTGCTCTAGGAGAATTCACCGTAGAGGAGCTGCTTAGGGATTCTTGACTCCTCCATTTGTATGACTTGCCATGTCCAGCGAAGCTGGGCTTTCAGAATCATGGCTTCGATGCTCGTGGTTGCAGCTCTGGCCAGGACTTCCAGGTTCGTAACTCTGTCCTGCCATCGAATGTGCAGTATTGTCCTCAGTCTGTGTGTGTGGAAATACTCCAGCAGTTTTATATGTTTTCTGTACAAGCTCCAAGTTTCACAGCCATACAGGAGACTGGTCAGGACTACAGCCTTGTACACTTACAGTTTAGTGGACTGTTGGATATTGTGCTGATTCAACAGTCTCACTCTCAGACGTCTTAGTGCCTGGCTGGTCTGGTAGATTCTCTCATTGATGGTCCAGGTCCTCACAGAAACTTTCTTTTGCTTTGTCACTGCTAGTCAGTGTGGGGGCGTTAGTGCTGATGACTGTAACGTGGCGAGAGGTGGTGAGGGGGAAACGGAGCTTCATCAGATGCTCACTGATGCAAGTTGGTAGGTCAGGAAGCTGGTGCAGAAGTGATGGTTTGATGGCAAGTCCCTCTTCGTGGATTCTGTCTTCATTTTCTGGCCTGCCTTTACAGAAGAAGGTGTAACCACCTCTTGGTTCACAGCTGGATCCTTCCTCTGCCAGTCTGGTCTCACTCAGGGCGGCTACGTCAATGTTATAACTAGGTGGCTAGATCACACTCTCAGAAAAACATCATCTAGCACAGTCCATCAAGCTCTCAAAGGGAACTCACAAAGAAAATGCAAAATAGGAACACTTCAGACAAAACAGGGTAGATTAACTGGGTTTGAAGGACAAAAAGTGGGGTACTCCTGAAGTCAGCTAGAAGTTTTGTCCCAAGACTGAATGAAGAGGGGGAGACTTGTTGATTACCTATGCTCCCCTCGGAGTACAAGAGTTTAAGTATATAAGTACAGATTTGTTGTGTCTACACTAGCCCCCTTCTTTGAAGGGGGCCTGTTAATCAGCCTGAGTGGAGAATACTAATGAAGCAGTGCGATGAATATGCAGCACATCATTAGGCTAATTCTCTCCATGGCAACTTCAAAGCTGCAAACTTCAAAGCACCAGCTTGCTGTGTAGCTGCAGGCACTTCAAAGTACCCATGAAACTTCAAAGTACCACTAGTCCCAAAACACTTTGGGAGTCTCCACAGGTCTCCACAAAAATTTTTGGGAGTAAGGGCACTTCGAAGTTGCATGGATACTTGAAGTGCCTGTGACTACAAGTTGTTGGGAGAATTAACCTAATGAGGTGCTGCATATTCATCGCAGCACTTCAATAGTATTCTCAGCCCAGGCTAATTCTCATGCCCACTTCAAAGAAGGGGGCTAGTGTAGGTACAGCCTATGTGTAGGATCACTGAAATATTTCCTTTTATTTTCAACAACAGCACAGGGAATAGTGCTGATAAATCCAAGACTGTATCATTAACAGAAAAAAAACAAGTCTGCTTTAAAGTTGCGAAAGCATAGTATTCCAGAAGATGTCAGCAGAGTATTAGAAAATAAAGCTATAACATTCATCTCAGATTGCTGGGACTAAAGTATCTAAATATTTCAGTGGTGGAAATGGTTGTATAAAATAGTGATGCTTGTAAAAGAGGCAGTGTCTAAAAGTATTATTTGCTGCTGTGATCTCATCATTCGTGGCTGCAAAGGAGTGCTGGAGTTCTGTGATTGCACTTTTGATATAATGAATTACTTGAAATGTGACTGAAAGATAGTTTGCCAGAAAATAGCCTCAGATCTTTGCCTTGGCTCTAGAAAAATAAACTAACTTCAACTATATTGAAGACTGCAGCAGCACTGCCATTGAGGGGAAAATCCCGTCAAATGTAAGGCTAGATTAAGTGAGTCTTACTCACATTAATTGTACTTACTCCTTGAGCAGCCCTATTGATTCCATCGCTGTGGCACAGAGAGAAACAAATGAGTCTGGCAGATAATAAATTTTATTGAAATTCTTCTGCTTCCTGAAGCATTATCCTGTTTTCACTGAAACATATAACAACATTCTCACTGCTCCAGCAGATCTATTCACAGCATAAGACGCTTTTCAATGAGAGTAAGAATACCAGAATTTGACCTGTTGTGATTGGGATGAAATAATGGGTTGAATTTAAATTAAAAAATAAACCCTTAGGCCGCATCTACACTAGCAAGTTCTTTTGGAAAATCAGGCCCTTTTGCAAAAGAACACACGGCATGTCCACGTATAAAATGCACTCTTTCAATCTGAAATGGAAAGAATGAAGCTTTTCTTTCAGAAGACCTCTTCCGCTCCCAAATCAGGAAGAGCATCTCCTTAAAAAAGAAAATGTGTAGATGCTCCATGGGCCCTTTTTTCAAAAGAGCATTCCTCATGATGCTGAATTTTTCAGTCCCTGGACTAGTCTTTTGAAAGATTGGAGGCTGTGTGGATGCTCCCTATCGAAAGAGTGAATCGATCTTTTGAGCTGTTTTTTTGGGTGTGGACACACTATTTCGAATGGAGATCTTCCAAAAGAAACCTTTCGAAAGATTGCTGTAGTGCAGATGTGGCCTTAGAGGAAGAAACTCTTACGTAAAACTGAATACAGTTTTAAATAACTGTATCATTGTGATTGAGAAATATGATGCATCTTTTCAGTACTGCGAGGTAGCAGAAATTGTAGTTTAATGATTTTTTGTCAGATTTTTAAAGAAGGTTCTTTGAAGAACCATAACATTCTGATAACTATGGCAGTTAAAGATTTGTCAATCGGTAATCAGATTATTTTTATCTTTATTTTACCAACCTCTTGATATGGATAAAATGCTGGAGCTACCCCTATTGGCTAGTTCAGGTGGCCAGTATGTATAGAAATTGTTTTGGGGAGGGTCTTTCTAGTAAGGTCCATCTACTTCACATCCCTCACCATACTTATCTCAGTGGGGTGCTTCAGGGAGAGAACAACTCAGAAAAAACCCTGTGCCCCCCAAAGCAAGGTGATAATATTCTGAACAACCCTTATGAAGGCCATGAAGAGTAGAGGGAAGCTTTTTACTCCTTCTAACCACCACAGCAGCTGGGTCTATGCTAAGAGCTAGGAGTGTGAGTCCCATTCTCAGGTACACATACTCAAGCAAGCTCTAATGGAGCCAGCATAAGTGTAACCTCTCTGCCAGCTAGAGCCAAAAGCAACTAGGGCCAGGTCCAACAGTGAGAAGTTCCTTCCCAGCAATATAAGACAGAACTGGTTTGACACCCCATCCAGTAACCTGGGGAAGTTACACACTGCCCCTGACCTCTGGAGAGGCAGTACTTCCTCACTCACAAGCACAGAGTCTGAATGTAGAAAAAAATTACGAAAGGAAGAAAACACCCAACATTAATTAAGGAAAATGCCAGAAGTAGGATTCATAACCATAAAACTGTGAGCGGGACACTCACCTCAGAGTGAGTGGGGCAGAACCTTCAACTGGCAGTAAACTTCTGCTGCTCCCCGTCTCTCTGTGTGACCTCTACACATTATCCCCTTACTAATTTTCATCTCCTTGCAGGCTGGGCATAAGTACTGTCCCATCTCTTCACTTTCACTTAGTAATTTTTAGCTCTTGACATCTGGGCCTAACCACAGTCCTGCCGCAACTGATTTTGAGCATTTAAGACACTCCTAATGAAGCCTATTTAGCTCTTTGAAAAGTGTGCAGGAACAAGTTAAACCTGACCCCTAGGAAGAGTCCACACCCCTTGACTGCGACACCTGCCCCCATCCTCTTACTTTCCAGGGCTCTGTCATCTGAGCCTCTGGCTTAACAGGGCACTTTCAGAAGAAGGTACCTTCTCACCTGGGACTAGTTAAGCTCAGTTCTATTACCCTTCATTCAAACATGAATAACAACATTTCATTCGCCCTGCAGCCAATCATTTGTAACGAAACACCAGCCAAAGTTGATGACCTCAAGCAACACTGTTTTTTCTTCTGGACTTCTAAGCAGACCTAGAGTATTCATGTAAATAGAGTTTGCTCGTGAAGTCTTTTCCCCACTCCTAGCTAGCTGTCAGGGAAGAGTTAATTCAAATCCTGCTTACATCAGTACAAAGAGTACTGGTAACCATGCAGTCATGGGCAGCAATAGCAGAGACATGGTTCAGCCGTGCTGAATATATACCCTCCCTTTCCAGGTGAGTTTTTACTTGGCATGGCTTAGTGGTGCATCTGCTGCCATGTCCTGGTCTATTGCTATATATATATTTTTGCTAGCTCTCATTGAGCTGATGCAAATCTGTGTACATGAGCAGGGAAATCACACCCTGAGGCAGCAGTGGTCATGTGATCTGAGAAGCCACATAATGTTAAAGGACCGGCTAAGGGTCTATCACTATGTTGCAGTATTATCAACCCCACTTTAAAATCCATGAATATGCCTCCAAAAATCCTGAGATTTTATATATAGGATGCCTTTTGGTCACATTTTCAAGCTCTCCCCCCATCCCCCGTTAAAGGAGCTAATAAATGGTTTTATTTTAAAATATGAAAACTGAGATATTCACATATACATATAACAACATGAGAAAAAAAACCCTAAATATCACAAGACCTGAGATAAAATTGCAGGTGTTAAGAATACTGATATTATCACTGTAGCCCAACTGTTAGTATTCAGAGATGAACTATGGAGTGACAATTTAGACAGCAGTGGTTTGAGGAGATCTGGCCTTCAGGTAGCTATAGTATTTGGATTATTACCAGAGTGACAGACCTGATGAGAACTTGAGAAACAGCTTAAAATAATTATGTTTTTCTTTATTACAACAAGAAGTCCTGTGGCACCTTATACCCTAACAGATATTTTGGCTTATAAGCTTTTGTGGGCAAAGACCCGCTTCATCCGATGTGTGGAGGGGTGTGTTAGAGAGGCATTTAAAGAAGGGGGTCCCAGTAAAAGGGAGAGCCAGAGCTGACAACTTCCAATCGGTCAAGGTGGAAATGGGCCATTATCAATAATATGTATCAAAAGAGGGAAAAACAAGTCAGATCAGACAGAGGGTATGTGGCCCATTGTCAGAGTATAATGTGGAGACGTTAACACCCAGGGCAGAGAAGCTGCTTTTGTAAGGGGCGAGCCACTCCCAGTCTCTGTTTAATCCTTGGTTGACAGGGTCAAATTTGCAAATAAATTTCAGCTCAGAGATTTCTCTCTCCATTGGATTTTTGAAATTTCTTTGTTTTAGGACTGCTACTTTTAAATCTGCTATTGAGTGTCCAGGGAGATTGAAGTGCTCTCCCCCATGTTTTTTACATTACCATTCCTGATGTCTGATTTATGTCCATTTGTTCGTTATGTAGAAACTGTCCAGTTTGGCCAATGTAAATTGCAGTGGGGCACATGATGGCATATATTGTATTAGTACATTTGCAGGTAAAGGAACCCCTGATGGTATGGTTGATGTTAAGTCCTGCAATGATATCGTTGGTGTAGATATGTGAGTGGAGCTGGCAGCAAGGTTTGTTGAAGGGATTGCTTCCAGGTTTAGAGTTACTGTGCTGTGGTTTATACTTGCTGGTGAGAATTTGTTTAAGGTTGGCAGGCTGTCTGTAAGCAAGGACAGGCCTGCCTCCCAGGTGATGTTTTTCTTTATTGATACTTTTATAACAAACAACCATACCCACAAATACTGTAGTATAACAAGAAGGAAAAGACCACTGAGATCCAGAATGCACAGCATTTGCATTATTTGTCATTGCCAGAAGCTGATATTAGACAACAGGGGATGCATCATTCAGAACATTGCCCGTTTCTATTCATTCTCTCTGAACCTCTGACATTGTCCATTGTTAAAAGATAAAATACTGAGTTAGATGGTCATTGGTCTGAACTAGAATGGCCATTCTTATAAACATAACTGAAATATATGAAACATTCAGCAAGTTGTCTTCTGTCAGCCTTGTCCTAGCATGCCCACAGCATACCACTTGAATGTCTTCTTTGTAATGGAATACACTGAAGTCCACCGTATTCTGTGACTATTCATTATGCATGCAGCTCCTTTATCTGCACATTTGCATCATACTAATATTGGAGTTTGTTAATCCTACAGGCTTATTAGCTATTTACCTCACAGTCACTAGTATTTATACCAATAAGTCTCTATAATATTCCTATGGTTCAAGGTTTTGCTCACTCTTACTTCTTAGGAATTGCTCAAAATTCCAGTAATTGATATCAGTCACCAGCATTCAGTAAAGTTATTTACTGCAACATTGGATTGGGTGATTCTAGGGTTACTTATTGGATAGTTATTGGTTCTTCCTGTTAAGGAGCTAGGGCTCAATTTATTTGGCTAAGGTGGCTCTTTTATAAGCCTAGAATAGGTAAGTCCTAGCATTACTGAACTAATCACGACCATAAAACATAAAACACCTTACTCCTGGTTACCTCAAAGTTTTATGCGTTCTGTCATATAATTTTTCTAGTATGTTGGATGAGTAGATATAATTTGGGGTGTGATCATGGGAAATTCAAAGAAAATGATTTGATTACACTAGACTGTTTAAAAAAAACTATAAAGTGCACTTAATAAAAAGGAAGGACAGTTAACAGAGGCATTCCAAAAAAAATCTAAGTGCAAGAGTTCTCAGACTGATTAAGAGTCCTCAGCCAGTTCCCAGTTCCTCACATGAGGACATACGCCAGAATCTACCTATTTGAACAAAATCAGCCTTGTCACTATTTTTCTCCTCCATGGAACCAGGCAGAGTGATTTCAGTATATATCTATAAGGAACAATTCCATGCATCAAAAATGGTCAGCAAAGTCATTGCTTATTAGCTGGAATGAATATGTCTTCAGAGTGTTTCATGTTTAAAGTCCACTACAGTATTTTATATAATTAAACTATTATTTCCTTCTTTCAGATATTTCAAGATTTCTGTATCACTAGCATGCTAGCATCTAGGAAATTTCACAGCAAAGAAACTCCACATTATGAGCAATTTTATTGGTTGTCATGTGTCTTGTTCAAGTTCAGAGTATCCATTTATGTCATTTAAATGGGTCAAGACTTTGAAGTTTAAATAAGCTCTGGAGAGATGAAAGTCTCAATGATGAACTCTAGTTAATGACATTTTCAATTCCTACTTCAAGTATCTTTTATGAACAGGAAGAACTACAAAGATCTGGCTCTCAGCAACTGGTTTCAGCCTCTGTAATTGAAAATAGAAGTGCAAAGCACGGCAGCATCAAGCATAATTAAAATGCATGTGAATATGTTACAAATCAAGTATTTGGGGCAGGGACTATTAGGAACCCTATGTGCTATAGCAAAAAAAAAATACATAAATACCTATTTCTTATTCTGTGGCTAATTATTGCCACTGAGGATTGTGCTCAAATATGGACAATGGAATCTGAGATAGTAAATTAATATATAATTTTTTTACTACATTATTAATATCATAATGAAATATTTTAAATTTCTCTTCTAAGTGAATGGCCTAAGGCTGCCATGCAAAAGAGAACCAGTAGAAATTACACTGGATATATGGTACTGAACAAAAGGAAAACATGCTTTTGTTGTATTATTTTTTTGAGAAACTGCAGCTGTAAGGCTGGCATTCTTGGTTCAGCTATTTTAGTAAGTGATCATTAAGTAGTTTCTGCGAGAATATCACTGCTATGTGATTTATGTTCCTAAATTATGAAACTGAGTTCTTTTCTCCAAATTCTCTGCATTCTGTTCCTCCCCTGCTGCACATACACCACACACATACACACACACACACACACACATGCATGCACACACTGCACCAAATCATATCTTGTCAGCAGGTTGGACCATTTGTGCCATCTGCTTTGTGATCATCAGATACAATTTTAGAACAAGCCGTTACCTTTTAAATTATAATCAGATAAAGCACATCACAAGGCCACCCAGAGTGACATAGTCAGACGGGTGCCAGGGTCAAAAGAAAAGGAGTGGGGTAAAGATGGAGTGCCAGGCCAATGGGACTGAAGGACAATGGTAGGGAGAAGCAGTGTGGTACAGATGCAGTGAGGGTGGAGAAACGGGGGAAAAAATATGAAACAGGAGCAATGACTGAAGTGAGGCAAGCTCCAGGAAGGCAACAGAGGGCAGAGGCACCAAAATACAAGTTCATCCAGGTACCATTTCCTTACAGCTGTGGGAAAATCACACATGAGGTAGAAAGAAAAGAAACATGTCTGACTCTGTTGGAATTCCAAGAGGATTTCTTCTAATCTCATACCTTTTGTGATACACTGGAATAGATATGTCTGTGCAATGTCTGACACAATGGAACTGCAATCTAGGCAGTATCTAGATGGTCGTGAAAATAGTAAGAGGAATTTTTAGTGTTCATATGTTAAAACACTGGTAGCTTGGCACAAAATAGTCTGACCTCTTGATAATATATATGTAGGATTCTTTGGTCTGGGGTGCTCCTGTATCAGCAAGTCCGGGGCCAGAGCTGGTGGCAGAGGGGATGTAGCCAGAGGCAGTGGGGCTTTTGTCCAACAGCCAGGCTAGGGACAGAAATGGTGGCCATGGGCCTGAGCCCAGCAAGGGTTGGGGCCTGCATCTGGCATCCCAGCAAGGTTTGGGGCCTGCATCCAGCAGCCCAGCAGGGGCTGGAGACGATAGCAGTGGGGGCACGACTGGAGCCAGAGCACACGGCAGTGGGGCTGGATATGGCCACAGTGTGACTTGGGCTGTCAGCAGTAAGTGTGCAGAGGGCAGCATTGAGGCTGGGGCTGGTGTTAAGAGAATCCATCTGAAGCTGTAATCAGAGCTGCTGGTGGTCTCGAGGGGCCAGTGGCAGAGGACTTCCCTTGGTCTAGCAAATCCCCTCATTTGCAGCCAGTCAGATCCCAAGAGTGCTAAAGCAGCAAAGTCCAACCGGATTTTTTTTTAATCAAAGAATCAGAGACCAAATCATTCTCTCCCACTGACAGACATAAAGGATAGGAAGAGGTGCTCCAGAATATTCTGCAGATTTGAATTTGCAATTTTTTACCTATGCTTTCTTTTAAGGAGATATACATTAGAGGACCTATAATGGAGGTGGATCAGTGTGGGAAAGGACATATTCTCTCAGTCATGCATGACACTGTTGTAAAGTTCACGGCATACACAGAGAAAAATAAGAAGAAATACAGAAAGACTCTTGCTAGAAGGTTGCAACATAACATTATTTTATTTCATAGAATGCAGTAGTGCATATAATAACCCAGCTAGCAATATAGTTATAATGATATGGATGAAGAACTTACAGTTTGGGGGCAGATTTCAACACTTCAGTGTCCCTAACCTAAAATTATGGATGAAGACAAAAAAGGAAAAGGAGACACTTTGAACCTGATACTTTTGCAGAGTAACTTAACTCACTTTCCTTTTTTTCGCTTTCACTTTCCATTCAAAAATATTTGCAAGCACTAGTGAGGTCATGTAGTTTTTAATTACCTTCTTTGTAATCATAAATTTGGTTCTTAAAAAACACAGGACCCTGGAGTGTAAGAGTGTAAGAGCTAGATGAATCGCCGTAATTGGAAATACAGGTCCAGACAATTAAGATTAGTTTAGGAAGAGAAAATTAGTTAAATTATAATTAAACCTTTCTCTGTTCTGAAAGCACTGACATCAGTAGCTTTAATGGCTAGGGTAGAGGGTCATATAAACATATTCATGCTCTACTAGCTTGAACTTAGAGATGTAGTTCACAGTTAATGGGATAATTGTCTTTGCATCAAGCAAAGCTTTATAAAGGGAAACAGACTATGCCTTCTCATCAATGACTGCATGTTAATCATTGTCTCTGTTATTAATTACCATGACTGATGTGTCTGTTTTCCATAATACTGTATATTGTTGTTAAAGAAATAATATTCTATTAAGTGGCTGTCTTTTCATTCCATATTATGGTCCATAAATTTTGTAATCACTACAGACCTTTCATTGTAAATAATTTTGTATATAATTTTTCTAATATTTAGATTTCTTGCAATGACACTACAGGAGGAATTCAATACAGTGTTGAATCCTTTCTTAGGGACAGGCTCTGATACCCTTAATCACAAGCTTTAATTACATGTGAAATAAATAAATATGTCTAATATTCTGGGAAATTTCTAATCTGTTCTTAAAAACAAAGGAAAAGGTTCTTGATTTGGCTTTATCTGAAGGTGGAAACACCTCCTGCTTTTCATTCCTTAAGGAAGTTAAATAGACAGTTTAACTGTTAGCTAGACAGGTTTAATTATTGCTCTTTACAGCACAATTGCATACAACTCAAAATGCTCATGAGGAAATGGACCTGAGTAAGGATTTTGGTAGCAGTTGTTAATCAGTAGCAAAATACCAGGAAATATTGTTTTGTTTTCACTCGGAATGAGAACCTACCTGACCACAGCATAATTGTAAGATTTGGCAGTTACACAACCCGCCCTCTAAAAATCTCAAAAATCTTTACAAATATCAGCTCATTAAGCCTCACTGCGCCACTTTGAGTTATTCTTTATTTTACCCATTTACTAATGGTTAGCCTGAGACATGGATAGGTTTTAGTAACTAGTTCAGTGTAATCCATGAGCAGATCTGGAAATAGATGCCAATATACTTGATCCCAGTGTACCCCTATAGCCACTATTTACAATGCCATTGATAACGTGTGAGCCAAAATAGAATCAAGCTCATAATCTCCAATTGTTTGTATAATACTGATCAAGATGAATGAAAATAGCTGTTGAACATATTAGTGCAGAGAAATCCATCAGATGAAAAGTATTGTTTAGATTTTAAAAGCCAGTCAGGTACTTTTTTCACTACTGTCACTGAAATTAATAAGATCTGAAATTGGAATAGGCCAATATTTTCAAACATGGGCAGTTGAAACTGAGCTGCTCAATTCATATTTACACACCTAAATATATTAACTGGTTTTCAGAAGATAGAACACCCACTGCTTCTTTTGACTTCACTGTAAATCAATTGTATGTTACAGTACACAAGTACTTACCCTCTGAAGTGAATAAAAAATGGCACCACCCTTATACCTTTATCCTACGCTTCTCCTGCCAAAGTTCTTCTCACCCATTTTTCTTGTCATACAAAAAAAAAAAAAAACCCTGATCTTTTAAACATGACTAAATATCTTTAGATTAGAAGCTTTTTCTGGTCATGGAATTCTTTTTTTTTTCCTCCTTCTTTTTTATAAGAGGCTCTGAATGAATATGTCCCTGACTGGTAGATGAGAGATGGGAGAGACGCTGGATGTGTTTATGTAAATGTGGTTTGCTGCTGCTTTGCTTAGATTTTGTTCGTATTCAGCAGCTGGCAAGGTGTTTGGTTCATTGTTATCAACTTGGCTAGTGTTCAGTCACAAATAATGCCACTACTCAGTGCAGGTCTAGTGAAATATTATTGCTGATATTGTAATTATTGTGGGAATGCAGAAAAGTGGGACTGTGATTAATCTGTCCCAAAGAAGGGAGTCACTATCAGCTGTAAAAAAAAAAAAATCCCTTGGTGAGACAAGAACTTGAATGTCAGAGAACTGAACAGGGAAAACAAGAAGAAAGAAGTGAGAGCTCAGTGGTTTGAGTACTGCCCTGATAAATCCAGGGTTGTGAGTTCAATCCTTAAGGAAGTCATTTAGGGATCTCATGCAAAGAGATTGGAAAAAGCCTTCTGATCTCTAACTTTCTTCTCTACGGTCAGACTCAGTTGCAAGCCAGGTTGGTGCATGGAGGCTGCACGTGCACCCTGAATGTCCACCCCTATTGCATTCACCATTCTGCTGTGTGCTGCTCTTGGGGTGCACCATTCCATGAGAAAGAAGAGACTGTCCCGATACTCAGTAGAAGTGGTGGGGTGCCTCTGAGTGAAGAGGTGGGTGAGGGCAGGGAAGAAGGTGTGGGACAAAGGAGGAGGAGGTGGGACAAGGGGGGGAGGGGTTTGGGATGGAGGGGTTCTGGGGGGAGACAGGTGGTTGGTGCACCCCTGGAGTTCTGTTACCAGTGCTTGTGAGTGGGGAAGTATTGCCTTTCAGTTGTACCCAGAGGTGCTATATAAATTTCCCAGGTTTCTGGGTTGTATCAATGGAAAGCAACTCCTGGATATTGAATCTGGTCCTTTATGTTATTATGCAAAATTATATATAATTTTGGGCTAATTAATGTAATTTGCACAAGAAGATGGTAAGATTGCAAATGGAAATTTTCTGTAAGCCTCAAAGGGGAGATACGTATTTAAGAGGTGAAGTGTTATAATGTTTCAGAGTAAGACTTTACTGGTAATGAGTTAAAAACTGTATGTTTTATAGTATAATTAGTATTTAGCATAATTCAATATCATTTGTTTTGTTTGCATGTTATTTTAAAAATGAAGATGAGTAGTGAGACTAGTGATTAGTCCGATAAACAATAAATGTTGTATGAGAGGGGAAAAAATGAAAGCATCTCTTGTGAACCTCCCCAGTCACCTTGTTACTGATTGTGTTGTAACAGAACTCTGCCATTAAAATGTACTGCAACTGCTGGTTCATAAAACTTTATCAAACTATTGCTTGAAATGAAAAAGGTAGAATAAAATTAAATTATATTTTTCTCAATAAAATTGATTTAATTATTGGAAATGAAAGAAAGATGTGTGTAAAATGTCTAGGAGAGGATTATTTTGATGAAAACCTGTATTTTACACTACTTAGAATAGACTGAAATAAGATAAGGTCAGAATTACAGAAATTAACCTCAGAGCCTGGATTAATCAACCCCAGATGCTGTTATAAGGATCCAATGTAATTTGATCTACAATGGCAGAATAGGTCTCCAAACCATTAAGGTCATTTAGTCCAAGAGTGGAAAATGAAGTGTTTATGGCAATATCTAGTAATTTCTGAGAATGGATGTTTTTCAGAGGTTTCTTTTGGGACTAGGAAGGAAGAAGATGCGTATCACTGGATTTTTTTAGATGAGCAGTGTTAGTGCAGTCATCTCTGTGGAAAGATAATTTCTTCCTTTGTTTCAGTAGCTAATGTACCCCTGTATTCATACCCTGCATATTATTATAATAATTGTACAAAATATGATGTATGAGATATCATTTGAAAACAAACAACATGCTGGCTGATAATATTATGGTGAAATGTATGTAAGGTTATGAATCACTCCTGAGTGATATTTTTCGTTTTGGGAAGAAGGATCTTGTGAAATCAGGAGGTGCTTTCGAAAGGCCCCCATCTACACGGTCTGTATGCTTTTCAAAAGTGGCACTTTCAAATAGCATGTGGCTGCCATTATGCTAATGAGGCACTTCATTACAGTGCCTCATTACCATCTGCCAAAATCCCTCATTACCATGCCCCTTCCATTTAAGGGTAAATTACAGCTAAATTACAACACGGAACACTGAGAACCAAGACTGGTGGCTGTAAACAAACTTTAAGGAACCACATAGGTGGAGGGTTAGCTCAGTAATTTAAGCATTGGTCTCCTAGACCCAGGGTTATTAGCTCAATCCTTGAGGGGGGCATTCAGGCATTTGGGGCAAGTAGATTTAAAAAAAAATCTGTCAGGGATGATGGTAGGTGGTACTGTGAGGACAGGGGACTGAACTTGAAGACCTCTTAAGGTCCCTTTTCATTCTATGAGATTGGTATATCTCCATGTATTTGACTTGTATCGGTATGGGAAACATGGCCACACCCATGATGAGTGATCATTCAGCTAACTAAAATCTTGCCACATGAGAGGATTCTGTCTTATTTAGATTCAACCAGTAGTGAAGTAAACTAGTCACATGTTTAATTTAAATTAAGCTCTTTGATAACTCCAGTTAAAGTAGCAAAGTGTTGAATATTGACCCCTTACTAGTGCAACAGAACTTTCATATCTACATTGTTAAGGAAAGGGCTGGAGAGTGCATGTTATGGAGAAAACACAACACTGGAAGGCTGCATCTTCACATGCTGCTTCTTCCGGAAACAGCACGCTAATGAGCTCACCAGAAGATGCTAATGATGCTCTTCCGGACTCCGAAGTATACATGGCGGTGCATGGCCTTCCAGAAGTCCCTTCTTCCCCAAACCCTCTTTCTGGAAGATCCCCGCAGGCTGCGCGTCCCCACACATACTTCGGAGTCTGAAAGAGCTTCTTCCGGACTCTGAACCATGTGCCAATATGTTAATGAGGTGCAGAAAATTTGCATCCCCACCTTATTAGTATCTTCCAGTTATGTCTTTAGCGTGCCGCTTCCAGAAGAAGAGGCACATGGAGATGCAACCGAACATTGGTGATAGGATACTGGAGGTCACAGTGGCCGAGCCAGAACTACAACAATACACATACACTCAGACCAAGACCTGCATGCTGTTATCCTGTTTGTGACTGGCCACGGTGGGGACTAAGGCTGAGGGGCAGGCAGTGACACAATGCATCACAAGTCTGGACTGAACCCTGGGATATGATAGAAGTTACAATGTATAGTGATTTGTGATTGCTTCAGTTCAGGGTTTTGTTCTGGGGAATGGGAGGAAGATGATGTGAGTTATGGAACTCATTTGGAAGAGCAAACCGTTAAAACACTCATCTCTATTTTGAGTAATGTCTTTCTTTGTATCATTAAGTATTAGTGGGTGAGACGAACAATGCACAGAAAGAAGAACTTAAGCAATTAAACACTAGAGAAATCAATTTAAGGTTGAGTATGCACAGGTAGCCATTCTCTGTTCCTTATGGATCACATTCTGTCAGGTGACCAACTTTCTGGCCTTGATCCAGCAGAGCATTTAAAGCAAGTGATCATTTGTAAGCAAGTGAAGACCCTGCCACCACTGACTTTAACAGGAAGAATTACACAATTTGTTTAATAGGTTTTTTTGCAGAACGAATAGCATGCTCAGGGATTTGGAGGACTAAGTCCTATGTAAGGAAGGCATTATGGACTCATTCCTCCACCAGTAAAGTCCATGAGACATTACTTATTAAATTGTGTGGAAGCAGGGTCAGATCTCACAGCAGTTTTATTTTTATTTATTATTTAGGTTTTATATCTTTAGTACGTGAGTGTGTGTGTGTACACATAAGGTATATGCACGTATACATTACTACCCATTTCCCAGTACGAATTTCACTTCTGCTGAATCCTTTCCTTGGTATTGTACTCATGTAAGACTAGGGATTATGGAAGCACAAATTTATTAGGTAAGGCACAGCCTCCATAAGAAGGATTTATTTGGTGTCTCAGCTCTGAATGTAGAGCATATGTTCTACAGAGCACAAAACCACAGAAGAGTAGCATTTGGCTTGCATAAATGAAAGGTCTACTGTATTAAACTTAATACCCACGCGTACCCAAGAGTGAAGAGATAAGAAGGAAATATATTTGTTTTTCTGTTATGGCTTTGAAGTCTATGAATTTGGTATCTTGCTTTACTTTGAGACAGTGATCCCAACAAAGCCCTAAAATAAAGCCATAGTTCCATCTACAATTACTTTGTCAACTTTCTTACCTCCCAAACAGTTTATTTAAATCAAATTATTACATTAAATTAACAGCATTCGATACTGCTTGCACACAGCCAGACTTGTGGTTTTATGTATGACTACGTAACTTTCTATCTAAGTCCTGAACCTACATAGTTTCTGAGCACCTATATCACGTCAATGGAACTAGGCCAACACATACTAGCTATCTAAATTGTCTTTACAACTTATCTTATTCTGTAAACTATTTTGTAAAATCAGGAACTTATAGTCATTTTTCCAATAGACAGTAGTTTTTCAGCTCCAGAGCTGTTCCATCATTTAAGACTGACATTAATTAAAATTGCTTCATGCATATCCATTTTTTTAAATATTTCTTGGCTTGGTTATACCCACAGTTTGCATTTTGTTATTTTTTTTCCAGTGAAGCCAAAGCCGATTCTGCCATTTCATTAAACTTTTTAAAATTTGAATTTGTCTTTATCTTCACCCTCAACATTTTAAATCAGTATAATTGTATATAATGAACATTAAGCTGAACACACGAAAAATAAATGTCGCCCAAAGTTTGATGACTGCTTATTTATTCATGAATGCCTTTGTGAGTTACTCCATTTAACCCAATACAAAGAAAGCCCAAGGACTTTAATTTGTTTTAGTTCTGTGGACAAATTGTTCTAATGAGATACTGTAAATTGTTGTCTAATTTTTGTTAAACATGCTCCTCAGATGTAAAGAAAATGTTCTAAATGGAACATTAGAAACAGATGATTTACCACAATACTTTTCGTTCTTTGATGACTAGCTGTTTCCATGTCAACTATGTACAGTAAAAAAGGTATTGGTGCCATATGGTTTATAGAACCATCTGTGTACCCCAAGGATAGTCTCAACTTATACTGAAAATGAAAACTTGTTTTGTGAAAGGTTAAAGTAGCAGCAATATATATCAAAAGCTATCAACTGATTCTCTAAAATTTAATTTCCCAGCTGTTCATGTCATATTCTCTTTGTTATTTCCGGCAAATAGCATTTAACTTTAGGAAGAGGTTATAAATCTAGGAACATACCAAAGACAGCCTTTTACAGCAAGCTGTGATAACAATGTACCGTAGGCACCCCTTGCTAAAATCTAACTTACTGTGAAATGAAATATAACCAATTTAATCTAACAAATAGCCTTCTGGTGAGTTCTGGCTACCTACTGAAATTTTGTGAAAAAAAAAGAAAGCGGGGGAGTGGGAAGGTAAATCTTGCAATGCCACACAGAGACATCGGCCTTAAGGAAAAAGAAATATTCTAGAAATACACTTATAGGGCAATGCAAAATGACTGCTTAGGAAGAAGTAAGGCAGAAAGAAATTTGGAGGTTTTAGTAGATAACAAGTTAAATATTGATCTACGGTGCAACATTGTTGCAATTGTTGCTAAAAAAAAGCCAATATCATTCTGGGATGTATTAGCAGAAGTGAGGCAAGCAAGACAAAAGAAATAATTCTTTAATTCTGTTCTGAGCTAATTAGGCATAAACTGGAGTATTTGTCCAGTTTTGGGCATCATGTTTCAGGAAAGATGTGGGCAGATGCGTGAAACCTCCAGACTTCACCAATAAGTCCAAATCTTTCCAGAAATGTGATGAGCATTGGGGATTCCCCCACCCCTACATACAATCATGCAAATAAGTACTACTCTATGGCCATGTCTACATTAGCCCGAAACTTTGAAATGGCCAGGCAAATAGGCACATAGGAATAAGAGGATTTCGAAGTTCCCGGGGTCCTTTCAAAAAGGAGCCCTGTCTGGACAAGCCGCGTGGCAGTGAGCCTCAGCAATTTCGAAGTGCCACGGCCACCCACATGCTAATGAGGCTCTGAATATGTATTTCAGCAGTTCATTAGTAATCTTCGAAATGGCCATTTGCATGGCCATTTTGAAGTTTTGGGATAGTGTAGGCATAGCCTAAGGCTGTGTCTAGACTAGCCCCCAACTTGAAAGGGGGCATAGTAATTCTGGTGTTAGGAGATTACAAATGAAGTGCTGTAGTGGATATTCAGCACTTCATTAGGCTAAATATCCCCCGCAGCAACTTTAAAGTGTGAAACTTTTAAGTGCCTGCTTGCATGTAGCTGCAGGTCAGCCACAGGTATTTCGAAGTGCCTGTGCTACTTCGAAGTCCCTTTACTTCTCTACATGAAGCTGGCATTTCGAAGTTTTACACTTCATAGTTGCCACAGGGGTTATTTAGCCTAATGAAGTGCAGCATATACACTGTAACACTTCATTAGTAATCTCCCAACACCCTAATTACCATGCCCTCTTCGAAGTTGGAGGCTAGTCTAGACACAGCCTAACTGTGTTGTCAGGTGAAGCCTTCAGCCAGCTGGGTTCAATATTTAGTGGTTTCTTTCCATCAATATGTCGTACCAAGAAGCACTGAGACATCATACTATGGTGAGTGAAGTCTTTGCTCTATAGCCTCTGCTAGGGACCAGGTGGTCTTTAGCTCATGCAGTAGAGCAGAGGGCTTTACCCCATACAATTGTAGGGCCAGTCCCTGGTGCTGGCAACCCAGGTCTGTTGGTGTTATAATTGGGAACTTGTCTGGGATGAACTGCTGGAAAGTCACAGATGCTTGGGAGGTGGTCCTTCAGCCTAGGGAAGCATGTAGTAGGCAGAACCACTGAGACCTCATGCTAGGGTGAAGGAAGTCTTTGCTCTACAGCCTTAGCTAAAGGCCAGCTGGCCTTTAGCTGATGCAAAAGAGCAGAAGGTTTTAGTCCCTGTGCTTGCAGGTTCAATCCCTGATTCCAGCAACTTGGGTCAGTCAGTGTTACAAATACAACACAGAACCAGCTCATGCCCCCAACCCAGTAACCTTGGAAATTTGACAGTACCCTGGTGCTTCTGTGAGAGGTAATACTTTCCCTTTCAGAAGCACAGCATCTGAGTGTAGAAAAAAAAGTTAACAAAATTGAGAAGTAACTCAGCAGTGATTTGGAAAAATGTCACAAACAGGGTTATAAACATAAACCCAAGAGACCCACACACAAAAAGGTTTTCCTCCCATGTCCTTAAGTCCAGCAACCCAAAATTTCCTTTTCCATGCCTTACATTTGTGAACACCCCACTCACAGTTCCTATCTTTGGTTGGTGCAGATGTGGATTTCAGAGATGAATCTTCAGAGTTCATTGTCCAACCCGTGTGGAAGGTGGGTGGTAAAGAGGCACCTTAGTCACTTCATTACTCAGACACTCACTCACTGCCCTCTCTGCTAGCCACCCTGCTGGCCACTCACCAGTCTCTGTTCATGGCCACCTGACCACCTCTCTTACCAAGCCTCTCTACCAGCCATACTGCTGGCTGCTCATGATGCTTTTCCGCTGCCATCCTGCTGGCCACTTGTTGAGATTCTTTGCCTCACCGGCCACTTGTGCACCATCTGACTGTCAGTCACCTTCTTCCACCATTGCCACCTGCCTTTCTGCTGTGACTTCATGACATGAGCTTTTTAGTGACTTTAGCTCTTTGCAGGCTGGGCAAAATATAACCCTGCCACATGTGATTTCAGTTCAGTTCAGCTAGTGATATTTAGCTCTGAGAAGAAACACAGTCTCACTACAACTGGCTTCAGCTCTGACTGAGCACTTTAAAATAACAAAAGAGCTTCCTGATGAGGCCTATTTAGCTCTATTCTTTAAACACTAAGAAGGAGGATGAACATTCTAAAGTTACGACAACACTACCGAGTTTGTTTGACAAAACTTATGTTGACACCCAAAAGTTGACAAAGTAAAATTACCAGAGGGTATTCACACTTGTGCCCTCTGTTGACAGATTATGGCTACGCTGAGGTACTATCATGGACAGTGTGAGCAATTCACTGTAGGCATGTAGCAGGCAGGGATAGCTCAGGGGTTTAAACATTGGTCCGCTAAACCCAGGGTTGTGAGCTCCATCCTTGAGGAGGTAGTTTAGAGAGTAGGGCAAATAGACATAAGGGAGAGTGCTTGGTCCTGTCAATAGGGCAGGGGACTGGACTAGATGACCTCCTAAGGCCCTGTTCAGGTTTAGGAGATGTGTATCTCTAATTCATCATCTCACACAGCAGTGTTTTGGGAAGCCAGAGCTGATTTCAGCATGCTTCCTGATTCCCTCTGAGCTCTCTTAAGCTTCCACAGGTACTAGCAGTGGCATCATGAGCAGCTCTGTGAGGCCTTGATGTTAAGGAATGTCAAAGCAGCACAGCAACATATTTCCCTCCCCCTGGAGCTGCAGCTTGCCTGCCACTGTCTTCCTAGAGCAGGGAAGAACGGGAATGTTACAGTGCTCCCCAAAGGGAGGAGCTCAGTCAGCAGTCATAAAATTCATAGAGCTTTGAATGAGGAGAGATGAATGGCTGCCAGACAGCAGAGGCTAAATCACTGAGCAGAGTGATCTGGGTAGGCTTTGTGGGATACTGGCAGAACCCAGGTCTGTCAATAAAACAAACACCAGTGTTTAACGCTGGCTCTTTGTGCACAATAAAAAGGAGGAAAAGTGGGGAAAAAAGGCTCTCAAAGGGGTGGAAGACTAGTCATTTTTCCAGACAAAAGTCTCATTTCATTGTGTACACTTTCAGGCTGCAACCACACTACAAAATAACTTTGAAGTTAACTTCAAAGTAAGGGGCTACTTTGAAGTAGCCTGCAGAGCATCTACACATGCTTTTCCTTACTTTGAAGTTAACTTTAAAGTAAGGGAGGCTAACTTCAAAGTGACTACTCTATCCACAGGAATGAAATAGTGCCCTACTTCAAAGTTACACTTTGAAGTAGGAGGTGTGTAGGCACACAACTTTGAAGTTAAGCAACTTTGAATTTATTTTTATAGTGTAGACACAGCCTCACTGTCACCAAAAGGCATTTTGGAAAGAAAATCTGTACGTGTAGACATAGCCTAAGAGCAAATCATTGTTGCTATTGTTTAGCTGTCTGTCTGGAGGAGATATCCTTCATCTTACTTTCACAGGGCTCTGACATTCAAGCCCTTGGATTACCTAGGTTCTTTCAATTGAGGGTGGCCCTGTCTTTTGGGCCAGGTTAAGCATAAACCTGCTTTTCTGTATTCCCGCAATAATTACAACATTGGAAACAGTATTTTACTGCCGCAGCATTTAGTACTAAGGGGATTTGTACCCAAACCCTGCCAAAGTTGATCACCTTGACACCACCCTATCTGGTAAAGAAGGAACAAACTGTATTTCTATAAGCACATCCAAGTCTCTACCTCAAGCAGCCAGGGAAGCATTCATTCAAATATTGCTTATGCTACCAATAATAAATACCAAAGCTTTACAGAAACAGACATTTCTGTCTCTATATTCTTCTATGCTGTTCCCCAGGGCAAGTTCATGTTGATCAGTTCACTGGATAAAATATCTGGACAGCTATCAGATTTTTTGCTAGTTTTCATAGGGCCATGTTCTGTAGTCCTCGTGCACAGTACATAGTACCTCACACCTAATGTGGTCCCTTTCTATGGGCCTAGTCAGGGATGACGTGTGGAGTTAGACAAGGGGTCACATGCATTCCCTCAGTGCCTCCCCTCCCCCCACACTCACCGTCAGTGATGCCATAGTTGTGGTGTGCTTCTGGAGGAAGAGGTAGATGTGGGGGGAGCAGGGCTGGGGGGGCAGGACAGGGGCAGAGCAAAGAAAGGGGCATGGCTTAGGCAGAGAGGGATTGCTCCAGCCCATCCCTGGACTGATGGCAGACACATGGATGGTGTCTCCCCTGGAGTTCTCCTCACCAGTTGCCAGGGGCCTAGTCACATAGAAAGGAACCCTACTTTCAGAAAAATAAACACCTATAGACTAAGAGATTGTTATTTTATCTCAGTCCTTCAAAAACAATTCAGGAATGAAAAATGAAGTTACAGAATAATCAGTGTACTGCTGCTTCTCAGATGATGTTCACCTCATAAATTAACTCTGGATTTACTGATGCTTTGCATTGCCACAGTGTCTCAAAACAGCTGGAGTGTACCAGTAAATTGGGCTGTAAATCTAGAAAGCCCAAAGAGTTCTGTGCTTAGTTCACTACTAGGATACGCTTGGATTTTAAATTGCCACAGTATCTAGCAGTGAATGAAGTGGAAGAAAACAAAAGTTATTTCACTCTACCTTTCACTAGTTTTCAATGGTTTTGTTTGGTTAGAAGATTCCTCATCTTCTACTCTTCCCAGAGCCATAATTTTACCACTCCTTTCTACTCTCTTTTTCTGCCAGGGAAATAAAATAACAGAAATTATCTGAATCAATTAAATAAACTACAGTTGCCTTAAGGTTGCATTTAGTGTATTTCTTTCTTTCTGCTCCCCCCATCTTTATTCTCTTCTCCCGTTTAATTTGGTTCCTTCTGACCTAATTCTTTATTTCTCCATCTATTTTACAGAATGATTGCCCCTGCTCCTTCCCACTTGCACTACAGCTATTTTTCATAACCTTTGCCCAGTCTATCTCTGGGACATGTAGCTGCCTTTCAATGGTTTTTTGTCGTGGTGCCAGCCTAGACAGTTTCATTACAAAACTCACCTTCTTGTTGTAAGGTTGTGTACCCTGTTATCAATCAGTGAGTGCTTAATTTAATGAATGGTATAATACTAGCATGGGTTTGGCTTTGTTAATTTTATATACCATATCTAAAGCCTTGGAGCATGCTCTGTGAGAGCTCCATGTTCTCCAGAAGCTCTGGATGTCCATGTGGATCATAAGAGTACTTCCTGCCAAATGACCTGTGTCTCCATTGCTTACCAAGCATCCCTGTTTGGGTCTAGTGACAATTCTTATATGAGAATCAAATTCACAGATATGTTTGCTGAGCGTGAATGATGCTTGAGATAAGCTAGATGAGTCTGGCTCATTTTTAAGAAAACTAGTCTGCTTTCAGGGATTGTGCAGCTCTGGCTCAAAGGGAAACCAAAGAGCAGTTTATCCAGAGCTTTGTTCTGAGGCAACCCCAGGTGTACTGAGTGGTAATTGGGAATCCTTGACCAGGCCCTCTCAGAGATCCAGAGAAACCCAGACCACCTCCAGCTTTTGACGTGCCTGGTCAAGATAAAAGTTAAAAAAAAAAAAAATGACAACATGTGAAACCAAAATAAGGCACCAAAATTGAGTGAGATATAATTTGTTTTTTTTCTCTTTTAGCAAACACTTTTCTAGCCTTTTTCTGTGGAAATACATTACTTTTTTCAGGATGCACATAAAAGCAAGTTGCAAAATCTACCAGATGTCAAAAAATTAACAAATTGTCTAAATTTGAAGCATATCCTTTGAGCTTAAGGCCAAGAACAAATGGCCCTCTTGGTTCCTTCTCTGAATGGCCTTGACCCTAACTAAAACCCATTACAATGATTGCTTGTTATCACGCTGCAAATTCTGTGACACAACAGACAACATCCCTTGAAAGTAGCTTAAGTGGAGAAATTTGATGAAGAGTATCTATTGAATTCTGGCATGGAAAATTGGTGGGAAGTAAATATTTTATGAGTTTTTAGAATGGAGAACACACTGGATAAGTGCAAAAGTCCAGAAGTGGAAAGGGTCCAGTTGGCTAACACACTGAAGGGAGTGTGACAAAGAGGGTTGTGATGTGGAGTGAAGGATAGAGGTTTCAAGACTGTTGTGAATGAAATGTGGTGAAGATGAAGGTTCTGGGCAGCCTGTAAATTGGTCAGGAAGGTCTTCCTGAGTCAGCACTGTACACCAAACATTTCACATGTCCCTAGTGAAAAGGAATATGAAATGAAGTATTCTCTTTTTTGTAGCAGAATTTATAAAATGAGCACTGGCTAAGTCATCAGTAGGGAATGAATCTTAGGTCTCCAACTCAGGTCTCTGCCATTAGATTAGGTTAAATTAGATTAGATTAGATTTCGTTACATTAGATTAGATTAGATTTGTGTAATGTGTGTATCTTTTTCTCATTTTTAACAGTTTTCCTTCAATCCCATATGTTTGCTTTCTTAGTTTCAGAAATGTTTCTTTATTTTGCATGTATTCACACGATGTTAATAGTATTATTTAACCTTACTCAGTTTCTAATAAAACAGTTTCAACACACAAGAGAAATCAATGTCCAACTTTTAGGCCAAAATTCTGAATTACCTAGAAAGTTATAGTCTGATAATGAAAGTTATACTCATAAACTTCTCTAAATAGCGAGTATTCTTGGAAGAAAATCAGCCCTTTTTTAACACCTACTCAATAAAATAATAACAGACTGGCATTGTGTGACTAATAAACATTGTGTTAACTAATAAACAATTCTCAAATCTGTGGAGGTGCCAGTCTTTGCTAGTGGCATCTTACCCAAATGTGTTTTTTACCCCCATTTTGATGGTGGTGTGTGTTGTGGGGTGTTACAGGTGAATTGAAATCACACATTAGACAAATAGAACTCAAAGCTGGCATAGAAAATATTTCCAACCTGTTACAAATAGTAAAAAGTACAGCAAGAACCATTTTACCCCTTTGTGTACTTGGCACTGCATTTTTCCTCATTCCAACATATTCTGAAACAAATTACTCATGTGTTTTTCATTTTTTTATCTTCAATATTTTTGCCCTACAATATGTAACTACAATGTTTGTAGTCAGGGTAAAGTTTGCAAGAAAGTATTATACTTACACATTATCTATATTGAGCAAAAAAAAGGTGTTGTTCAGTAGAAGAACTCTTCTTAAATATTTGCATATAGCAAGTGAATTAAACAGCTGCTTGATAATAGATAAAATTATACTCATTAATTGCAGTTAAGTTGCACAGAGAGAAAGAAAAACACTTGCCTACCTAGAAATTGAGCAGTCATGGAATGCCATATTCAGCACTCTATGCACAAAACAAGGGTTTATAGTACAAAAGAAATCATCAGCTGTAGTTTTCGTGTTCATGAAAAGCTTCATTTGCATGTTTGTAATTTTCCACTGCCACATTTTTGAATGCTGACATAATTATACAAGAAAGCTAAATTAATGAAAGTAGCTAGTAGTTTTGTCTTCAAGAATGGCAGACAATAGAGGTATTATGTAATTCTGATCCATTGTTTAAATTTGTTCACAAGGATCTCACAACAATATTAGTAGTATATTTTAATACACATTCCAGTTAAAGCATCATATTAATACAGAATCTTCTGTCCATTAAACATTAAGAAAGCAGTTCATGTACTAGTACTGTACCAAGAAGAGCTAATTGAGAAAAAGTAGATAATTTTCTCAGTAAACAAATTAAAAACAGTTATTTAAAAATATTCATTTGCTGAAAAATGAAGCCACAGCAATTCTAGTGATTTTTAATTTAAAATAAATTGGTTCTTTGTTTTTATTCAAACTGAAAATTCAACATGTTTACTTAGCATTTTTGAGGGTGTTTAAAAAAAGTTTTGATGAAAAACTGAAACATTGCAACAAAAATGAAAACCTTCCCCAAAAAATGTCTTGACCAAAAAGCCATTTTTCATTTTAAAAACAGGGTTCAATAAAAATATATTATTAGCTCTTGTAGCCAGCCTTTTTAAAACTCTTGGATGATGTAACCTCTACCAGTTACCTATAGACATTATTTTACAGTTTAATAGGGCACAGTGTCAGAGACAAAGAACCTATATATTTTCCCCATAAATTTCATTCTCTTACACTTAGTTACCCTTCCAGAGGACTCTGTACAATTCCTCTCCATCTGCTGTGATTCTCTGAAATACATATTAACAGTTATCGTTCTCTTGAAGACTAACAGAAGGTGTATGCAGTGTATGCAGGGGGTAAGATTTTATGCTATACCCTTAAGAAACACAGCATTAATCCTGAAGTTCAGGAGGAAAAAGGGCTGAAATGGTTTTAAATGATCACTGTGCCCTCTGATTCTGGGGTGTTTCAGGGACTGTAATAGCCTTTGGTGTAATTTGGACAGCCCTGGGGAACTGTGTAAGTTGTGGCAGCCTTCTAGGGCTGTGTCTACACATGCACAAAAATTCAAAATAAGTGGCCCTTTTTCAAAAGAGAAGGAGGATCGTCCACAGGTGTAAACCTGTCTTCCGAAAGAAAATCAAAAGAACGGCGCGCAGACTTCGAAATTCAAACCCCAATCCCAGATCAGGAAGATTGACCTCTTTCAAAATACTAAATCGAAAGAGTACATGTGTAGATGCTCCACAGTCCACTTTTTTGAAATACGAGTCCACCATGGCGCCAATCAACTGGAGCGTGGGGCCACTGCAGCTGGCAGCAGCGTGTCTCTATGGTTCCGGTGTTCGGCTGCCTTAAAGCTGCATGCAGGAAACTCGTGGCAGGAAGCTGAGAGTGTGCTAGGAGCAGCCACTGCACATGCTCCATCCCCATGCTCCAGCCCCACAGCATGGCCAGCAGCCAGCCTCCATGTGAGCCCCACAGCCCCCAGGGCTCCCAGGGGGAGGGAAAAAAAGGGCCCCTCCTGGATGGAGTGGGAGCTGTGGGACCTCCTTGGCCTCTGGAAGGACGAGGAGGTCCTCCACGAGATGGGGGTGAAGCAATACAATGCAGCTGCCTTCACCCACCTGGAACAGGGCCTCCACACCAGGGGCCACCTGGAGCATACCGTGGACCAGGTACACTCCAAGGTAAAGGGGCTGGGGCAGGGCTATACCCGGGCCAGGGACCAGGCCGGCCGCTCCAGGGCAGCTCCAGCCATGTGTCCCTTTTTCCAGGAGCTCTGGGGCATTCTTGGGCCCCAGGACAGCCCCCCACTCCCGGAATTCCTGGACTCATCTGCCAAGGAGCTGCAGCTGGAGGAGGAGGAGGACCAGCAGCCCGGACTGGGGATCCAGCAGGGTGAGGGGACCACTGAGTGGTCAAGTAAGGAGGGGGACCTCACCATCATCATCCCCTCCCACTCCTCCAGCCGGGCGACTGGGAGCTGGACATCCCTGGACATCGCTGAGGGACCCTCTGGTATGTACAGGGAGGGGAGCACACCTGCTCCACAGGGTGGGGGCAACGCAATGGCTAGTCATCTGCACATAGGACCAGTGGTCCTGGGCTGCACACAGGCCACCCCCCACATGGGATGAGGCATCCTGCAGTGGCGCACCAGTGATGCCCAGCACCTGCCTTCAGTGGACAGCACCACAAGCTGCACAGGGGTGGTGGCTGGTCAGAGCTGGACAGCACCTGGGGCCTGCACACCGCAGGCTGAGAAGGGCCACCTACATGAAAGCCCCTGGATGCACTCCTAGGCCAGGGGGCCCAGCCCATGGGGAACGTGTCAGTGCCTCTTGGGGGGGTCAGTGTCCTTGGGGGAGGTGGGGGGCCCCATGGGGTGGGCTTGGGTGGGTGGGCCGGAGCCACGTCCCCTCCATTCGGGGCACATTACTGACATGCTGTCATTTTCTCCTCACACCCACACCATCCATGGGGCAGGAGAGCCCTGCGCCATCCCTTGTCCCTGAGAGCCCCCCTGCAGCCCTTGGAGGTGCCTGGATGCCATCCCAGGCAGTACACCACTGGGGCTGTGGCCAGAGGGCCCCCCACCGGGCCAAGGAGGACCCAGCCAGCTAGTGCCAGGCCGAGGTGGCCTAGCAGCACCTGAGGCTTGCCCAGAATGACATGGAGAGGAGAAGGGCAGCCTGGGAGAAGCTGCTGACCACCCTGGAGGGCATTGACCACACCCTCCAGGAACATACAGCCACCTTTGCCCACCTTTTGCCCCCCGCCCAGCAGTTCCCCTTGCTGAGCCTGCACCCCCACCCCCCCAAAACCTGCCACCCTTACCCCCACCGAGCCTGCCTCTCCACCCCCACTGAACCTGCCCCCTCTGCCCCCACTGAGCCCGCACCCTTCTCCCGCAACAGGCCCACTAGCTGGCATTACCTGCCAGTGCTACCCACACTCTCTCCTCCCTGCCTGGGACCCCACACCTGGGGCAGCAGGTGATCCAGAGGCCAATGGGGGTCAGGCCCACCACCCCTGCCTTGGAATGTGTGCCTTACCCCCCCTCCAAGTTAGGTTCCCCTGCTCCCTCCAAGTTAGGTTCCCCCCGCCCCTCTCCAAGTTAGGTTCCCACCCCCTGTATATAGTTAACGAGAATGGTGTGATAAATGTTTATTTTATTGTTCACCACTCCATGCTGTGCTCCTCAGGGGGATGGTGGGTGGTGGATGTGCGGGTGTGGTGCTGGTGGGGGTGAGGGTGGTGGGGACGGTGGGTGGTAGATGTGTGGAAAGTGGGTGTGCATGCAGGTCAGAGGTGGCTGTCAGCAAAGGCCTGCCTGAGGGCCTCCCAGACGTGGTGGCTGTCCCGGTGGGCCTGGCAGATGGGGGCGGTGCCCGGCTGCTCATAGTCAGCGCCGGCCGGAGGGCCCCCCCCGGGGATGTAGACGTCCCCCTTCACTCCACAACATTGTGAAGGATGCAACAGGTTGCAGGCATGGTTGAGGTGCTGATTGAATGCCTCCTGGGTGAGGTTGAGGTGTCCCATGTCCCGTGCCCCGCGGAGCAGCATGGTGACGTCCTCTGCCACTGGGATATCCCTCTGGGGAATGAAGGTGCTGGCCCCCATGCGCCAGCAGAGGCTGGACTTCCGGAAGACCTGGGCATCATGGGTACTGTTTGCCCAGCTCACATAAATGTTGGTGAACCAGCCCCTCATGTCCACCAGGGCCTGCAGCACCACCGAATGGTAGCCCTTCCTGTCAATGTACTGGCTGGCGCTGTGTGGCAGGGCACGGATGGGGATGTGGTTGCCACCTAAAGCGCCGATGCAGTTTGGAAAGCCCAGGTCTTGGAAGCTGGCAATGGTGTTGTCCAGATCCCCTAGGCGGATGACCCTATGGAGCAGCATTGCATTGATGGCTCTGACGACCTGCAGAGGGGGAAGGGGGACACGTGCTCTAGTTTGGATGTGGCGGCCGTTTTCCCCCACCTCAGGTCCATTCTGCCCCCCTCCTATCCAGCTCCCACCCTGTCCAGCCCCTTGCGCCCCTCCCATCCATCCCCCACCCCATCCGGCCCCTTGCAGTGGTGGGTTCCTCTTGCCCCAGCTCCCCCACCCACCCGGCCCCACCTTACCTCCATAATTATGGCCCTGACAGTAGCCTTGCACACCCCGAACTGCTGTCCCACACAGTGGTAGGAGTCCAGAGTGGCCAGCTTCCAGATGGAGATCGCAACCCATTTCTCTAGGGTGAGGTCTGGCCACATGTAGGTGTCGTGATGCTGGAGTGCGGGGGCGAGCCAGTGGCAGATCTTGTCGAAGATCTGCCTCGACATGTGGAAGTTCTGCAGCCACATTTCCTCGCCCCACTCCCCGAGCACCAAGCATTCCCACCAGTCGGTGCTGCTGGGGTGGGGACAGAGGCATCAGGGCACCCGGAGGGGGGAGCCCCACAGCCCCAGGGGGATTATGCAGCCACCCAATGAGCTCAGGTGCAGCTGCGGCAATGGTGCACAGCACTGCCAGCAGGGCGTCCCTAATGAGGGTGTCCTCCTGCAGGAACTGTCACTGGGTCTCCATTGTGGGCATGGGTAGGCTTTGCCGGGCTGGGAAAGGCTGGGCAGCACTCGGCTTGTGCGGAGGGGAGGGTGAAGGGAGGGGCCCTTTAAAGGGGGCAGCTGGCTGCGGCCCCAGAAGGGCTTGTCGGCCATGGGACCCCGTCCACGGTGTTTCCTGCCTCCCTCCTTTCGAAAGAGGGCTTGGAGCCATGTGGACACTCTCTTTCAAAAGACCGGCAGCGGCACTTTGAAAGAGCTGATTGAAATGCCGATCCTATAATGGCTGCAGGTGCTTCCTTTCTACGGCTGCTATTCAACCGCTGAGCTTTGATTTTTGCCCTTTCGAAAGGGTGCTCACGTGTAGACCCAGCTGAGGGCTGTAGCACCACTGGCATCACTATAAGCTAGAGCTTTGTGCCCAGCTTACCTTCCCACCATTAGCTGGGGCTTCCTCATGGGTCCTCAAAGATAGCATGTGTCTCTATTCCTCATTTCCTGCACCCTACTAATTCTTGCATAGTGGAACTGAGACTGTTAGAATTCCTCCTGTTGAAATATCCTCACCTGAGGTGCTTGATATGTCCCTGGCCATGGGCTGTGGTGTCTGTGTTTCTCCCCACATCTTAACCTAAAGCCTTAGGAACTGAGCATTTAAATATCTATGTTGTTTAATTCATGACTTTATTCCCTATCAGGCCCATAGAAACACTTTATAAAACTTTACTGCAAAAATCCCCCTTGAAAAACACCATAGAACTTTCTAGAATAGAGTAAACAAGAGTGACAGGAATGACAGTTGGTGTTAATATTCATGAGGGGTAGTTAATATGTATGAGTTACAGTTTAAAATCCTGATAATCAATTGGTTAGTTTTGGATACCTTATAAATATGGAACTCAGGACTTTTCTGGTTGCTATGGCAACCAAAATGCAACCAGAATGTAACAGGACTTCAAACAGGTCCTCACAGACCCTATAAAGTTAGGGGCCTGAGGCCCTTGGACTTGCTTCTTCTGGGGACCCGGACCTGGAAAGAACTGAAGAAGAAAGAAGACAGAAGAAAGAAGGTGACAAGCACCATACTGTAGCGTTGCACCCCAGCACCGAGGGACGACTACAGGAACTCGGACTCTGCTCCAATAGTCATCGAGGGACAGAGAAGAGCTCCTGAATAACATCACAGAAGAGTTCCTACTTGCTGCCATTTTGAAGGCTTCAGTTTTTCCCGGAGGATTTGTTCCGGCCTGTGGCACCGCCTACCAAGTGTGTGCCTGGTGACAGGGACAAACTGCAGCAGCGGTCCTGCCCTTCTCCTCATTGACCATTGCTGTGGCCGGTGGGGAGAACTAAGGCCATCCTGAAATCACTGCAAATTTGCTTGCTTATTTGCAAATTTATTACATGGGTTTTTGTATACCAAGTCGGTTCTTTTCCTCCTGGTTCTTTTCTTCAACCCTCTTTCCTGGCAGGCCTAGCGCGGCGCTGTAAAGACGCGCCTGTGCAGCCATACTTTCCTAGCTCCTGAAAGAAGCGATTGCAAGCCCAGCTCCTGGAAAACAGAGCTAAGGAAGAAGAGGTCATACTCAAATGTAATGACCTGGTTAATGTGTGTATTTTACATGTGTTGTTGTATCTTTGCTTGCTGCTGGATGTGCTAAGCAATAGCAGCAAAGCATCATAGGTGGTAGGCTGGGACTGCCCCAGTTCTGCTAACACAATTCAAACTGTGTAACCCTTTGTTTCTAGTAGCTCATGTAAAGCACAGGGGGCGCTATTTATAACCAGCCCGAGATTCCATCAACCCTCAGAGCATTCTAAAAGCATAATTTACTTTGCCAGTAAGAGGCAAGGAATAATTTGACTGGCCGTAATAGGGACTGATATTGTATTTGGAAACTACCGGGAAAGGTGTTTCTTACCTTGGGCTAGCCGTTAACTGGCAGTCCAATCTAGGGAGTCGTTATAAGAGGTGACCCCAAACCTCGGGAACTGTCGTAGGAGGCAGTCCCATTCCATCTGCTCCCCCCTGTTCGAGAGGGAGGTTGAGCGCCCGGGTCATCGTAAGAGGTGATTCCGGAATCAGGGTTGAGAGCCTCGTGGTTCTCCCCCCTGCTTGTAAGGGGATAATACCCCACAGCAGGTAATCTAGCCATTAACTGGCACCTCTCTAAAGGAGGATTTTTGTAATATTGTGCTTTAACTACTTTCCCCTTGCAGCACTCAGTGAAGACTCCATGGGATTCCTGGGATTCGCTGTAAGTAGTGGGACATTCTAGGGGTGCTGCTTACTGCAGCTATACATAAATTAAGGGCTGGTGTCATCAATAGACAAATTCTGTGCTAAACAACTAGTAGAGGAAAGGGAAACCTATAGTCTGTCAATTTAGGTTATCACAATGTGTAATTCCTCTCCCCTCAATAAACTCTTCTTGTGGTTGTACCTTTAATGAGACTCATTCATTCTTTCAGGGCAGACAGTGTTCAGCACCATTGGCTCAGATCCAATCACAACCCTGTAAACCCCATTGGAAGCAACCACCGTGTACAGCGCGCTGGGTTGCGGGGTAAAATCCAGGGAGACACTCCACCAGCATCTCTAAGGGTGTGCTCAGGTGTCTCGGAGGCAAAAAATCAGAAAAAATTAAAAATTTGTGTCGTGCCTCAGTTTCCCCAAGTGCACACACATTGCTTAAAAGCAATGCCTCTCGCGATACCTCCATGCCACGTAGTCAGTTGTGAAGACTGGCACAGGGATGGGAATCTCACCCTACACATTAAACTATATCAGTTGTTTATCTCTTAGTATTTCCTGAAAGTTATTTCCTTAATCCCCTTAAACATGGGTTTCATCCTGTATTCATCACAGGAAATGGCAATTAGATTAGAGAACTGACACTTCTTTCCTTATGCAACTCTTTCTGGTTTGTGTTTCTTTGGGGCACCTCAATACTGGAGAAAAGCTGACAAATCACAGAGGTGAAACTGATTCTGACCCACGTGGTAAAAGGGCAGAGTGTGAAAGCCATAATGCATTGCTGCATAGTTGCTCACACAACTGAGTTTGTTGGTTTCTGGTCCAAACTGCCATTTACTGTGATGAGTTGATACTTCAGTGCCTTTTTCAGAAGAAGACAAAGAGAGAGAGAGAGAGAGAGAGAGAGAAGCTCTTATTTAGCCAGCTCCCCACCTCCCAACCCCAACCAATCCCATGGCTGGGGATGCTGAGGTGCTGGTACTCAGTATCAGCAAGTACCAGCACAAAAAACAAACAAAAAAAAAAAAACCAGACAAATAAAAACTGAAAAAAACCCACTGCTTCTGTTGTGCACAAACCAAAATTTCATTGTCTTTTATTGTTATCATATGGCATTTCAAGTTAATATGTCACTCCTAGATCTCTTTTTTACTTTCTTGCTTTCCCCTTCATGTTGAGTGTAGTGGATGTATTTTTTTCAGCTCATTTTTCTTCAGCCGTAGTGGCTTACATTTTCCCATTCTGAATCTCATTCTGTTGTGTCTCCTCATATTCCCAACCTCTGTAGATCTCTTTATATTATGTTGCTGCCCTTACTAGAATCTGCGAGGTCTCCCAAATGAATACCATCTGCAAATTACATCAGCAGGCTGTTTATTCCCTCTCAGGATTGCTAATGAAAATGTTAAATAAGAGTGGATATGGCAGAGCTGTCAAGTTCCCCAGAGTTCTTGACATAAAATGTACTGACCTGAGCCACACAGTTTTAAAAAGATCTATATGTTAACAGTAACCAAACAACAAAAACTGGTATTTTATACTCTGGAGAGGGATTCTATCAGGCTTTATTCTTAAAGGGCATTCACTCATTTCCTTAATAAGGTTCCCCTGTGCAGAGTCACTCAAAAGGAAGGAAAACAAATTAAAGGTACACTGGGTAATGGCAATCTTTCTGTCAGATGAAGTAGAAGAAAAAGCAGAGGAAGTGAGGGAGGGAGAGAGAGAAAGAGATTACTCAAAAGCCCAGGACACAGAGAGCAAAGAAACCATCTCCTCTTACACTGTGTAAAGCCAGGAAGGAAATGTTCTTTGGCATATTCCTGACAAAATCTCTACCCTTACCAGAGGGAGGGGAGGAATTTGGTTGCCAATATCATAGTGGATAGAACATCAGACCCTTTGGTGATTTATGATGGAATATATGGACTATATGCTCTCTTGTAAACCAGTCAGATACCAATCCTCACTGCAGGTTTGTATGATTTGTAAATAGTCATGGAACAATATCTTCCAAGAGGATATCCAGATGCTTTACAGACATGAGTTAGTGGAAGATTCAACACACATGCCATGAGGAAGATATCATTACTGTTATACAGAGAAGAAGGCTGAGAATTCAAGTCCCTATTTACATACTATTATCCAGGTTTTTTTTTTAAACTGTTCAATGAAAGGCCCCATCATAATGCCTGGGCACAGAGGGCTAGAGAGGATGGTCAAGGAAAGGAGAAGAAAGCGATTCAAACTATGGGGACAATACACCAAATGAAAAAAAGAATGAGGCTCTTAATCAGAAGCCTATTCCTATTTCATAAAGCACTTAAGCATGTGCTTAACTCAAGGAAGTAATTAAATTCTAATGATATTAAAGGGATTTACACACAGGCTTAAGTGCTTTGCTGAATGGGAACAGAATCAAGTGGATGCTTATATGCTTTGTTGAATTAGGTCCAGAATGCAGCTAAATGTGATTCTATTCTGTTCTTCTTCATGAAATATATAAACTGATAACTGAATTCAAAGTTTGCAGTGTTCTTGTCTGTCATACACAGGAAAGAGGGTGAAAGAGGTATTTTTATTAGACCAACTTTTCTTGACAAGCTTGGGAGTTTCACTTATCTTTTACACATCTCAATCATTAAAAAGGCACATTACCTAGTAATATTAATTAGTAATTGTCTGTTGCAAGAGCTGATGCAGCACAGAGGCATTTTCTATCAGGATTTCAGTGTCCCAGACACATGGGAAGAAACATGACATACAAGATATGAGCTGCGTCTACACGTGCACGCTACTTCGAAGTAGCGGCACCAACTTCGAAATAGCGCCCGTCGCGTCTACACGCGTCGGGCGCTATTTCGAAGTTAACTTCGACGTTAGGCGGCGAGACGTCGAAGTCGCTAACCTCATGAGGAGATAGGAATAGCGCCCTACTTCGACGTTCAACGTCGAAGTAGGGACTGTGTAGACGATCCGCGTCCCGCAACGTCGAAATTGCTGGGTCCTCCATGGCGGCCATCAGCTGGGGGGTTGAGAGATGCTCTCTCTCCAGCCCCTGCGGGGCTCTATGGTCACTGTGGGCAGCAGCCCTTAGCCCAGGGCTTCTGGCTGCTTCTGCGGCAGCTGGGGATCTATGCTGCAGGCACAGGGTCTGCAACCAGTTGTCGGCTCTGTGTATCTTGTGTTGTTTAGTGCAACTGTGTCTGGGAGGGGCCCTTTAAGGGAGCGGCTTGCTGTTGAGTCCGCCCTGTGACCCTGTCTGCAGCTGTGCCTGGCATCCCTATTTTGATGTGTGCTACTTTGACGTGTAGACGTTCCCTCGCTGTGCCTATTTCAATGTTGGGCTGAGCAACGTCGAAGTTGAACATCGACGTTGCCGGCCCTGGAGGACGTGTAGACGTTATTCATCGAAATAGCCTATTTCGATGTCGCAACATCGAAATAAGCTATTTTGATGTTGGCTGCACGTGTAGACGTAGCCATGGTGTTTAATTTGGCCACTTTCTTAACTTCCCTGGGAATTCTCCAGTTCTAAGACATACAGTGCAGGACATCATTCCTTTCTCACTTACTTCCCTCTAGTGGAGTGCTGTTTTCAGCACCCATCCCTTCATTGTTGATTCTTGCCTGTTGCTGGGATAACAGTACGCTCACACTTTATGCAAATTAACTGAGGAGCCCTAGTGCCTAGCTTTTTTAAGGCTTGCCTTCCCCTATGTCCATTTCCAGTTGTAGTTGTAGAACCTGACTCTGCTGTGGAATATGTACTTGCACTGGACACCTGTTGTATCGTAGAAACTTAACTCTAACCTCCTGACCTTTCTGCAGATCCCTGAGCTGATGTGGCAAAAGTAAAAAAGTGCATCGCCTCAAGACAAACCTGTGGATGAGGGAAAATTGTGTCCCAGTTCCGAACTAGGCAGCTAATAAAAGTCTATGGCATATTCCATCCTGACCGCACCCCACTCCCACAACCCAGCCTAGTCCTACTCTAATCTCAGAGTGAGAGGATGATAGCTGCTAATCTTGGCATGAGAGTACTCAAGCTGGAGGGACATAGTTTATGTATCTTCTGAGAGAAATGTAGGGACCAGAGACACATGTGAGCCCACCAGGCCTCCCATTGTCTCAGGCAGTATCTTCCTTCCCTACCTGTCCAGTCCCATTCCCAACCCCAAAAATGGGAGCCCTCACAGAGCCAGTGCCTTTTTCTCCTTCCTCCCTCAGCAGTCCAGATAAAGCTCTCATGACTTTAACATGGCAGGAGATGTACTGTTTGTGGATGATTACATTTAGCAATTAAAAAAAACAATAAAATTGAGTAACAAATGCTGAGGGAACAGACATACAGACTTTTCAAATGAAGTCTCCAGAAAATAAAATCCCTTCACCAAGCCAGTTTTTGGATTTTTATATGACCTCCTCCAGCATCTTGTTGATTGAAACTCTGTGGATCACAAACTGATGTGTGTTAGGCGGCTGTGAAGCCTTTAATAGGCCTGAATACTATCTTCAGTTTTAACTTTATCATTTTTTGGAAAAGACTTGAAATAAGCTTAAAAATCACTCACTCCCACTGGATGGTGCTGTTGGATCAGGAACACAAAGATCCATAGAAACATGTGGGGAGGATGATTGTTGGGGTGAGTTAAATACAATTAAAAGAAGGATGGCTTCATTCACCTCTGTCATATACAATCTTTCATTTCTTCTTTTGACACAATGGTTGTAAATTAGCCAGAATGGTAATTCCTGGTGGCTAGGATTCTTGATAACTAGCACCGAGTGCACCGATCTTCAACACAGATTTCATGCCTCTGAAGACTGAGTTAATGAGGCTATTATTTTCATTTTTATATCATCTGGTTGTGGGCTAGAAGATTGCTGCTTTTACATCATTCAATGTCAACATTCAGCGCAAATTATATTGCTCATCTTTTAAAAATCTGTCATATGGTAAGGTGAACATTAAGATCACTAGATGATTCAATACCATATTTTCTATTATAATAAGAATATGATTGAGCCAATAACTTTGTTTCCATAGAATTAAACAGAATGTGCTTGAACAAATTTGAATATGTATTCATATTACACTCATCAATATAACTTTGCGACATTGAATTTCAGGCTGAAAACTCTGCTTTCCAGTGTCTATAGACCTATTTATAAACGTTCTTCAAATATGTTTTCTTTTGAAAGGTATACTATGCTGTTGTTGTAAACAATTTCTCTTATTTGTTTAGCAATGGCTTCTACTTACTGTAGCATGGCTTGAGGTTTTTAAGTGTTCTATAAAACGTGCAAGCAGGGCTGGATGTCCAATTAGACACAGGCATGGGGCACCAGCATTCTGGGGGAACCTTATCTGTCTAAATCTTTGTTCAACCTGAAGGTCAGCTATAGGCAGGCAGGGGTATACTGAAGATGCTGTTCCTAAGGGCACATAAGATGTAAATCTGGCCCTGCATGAGTGTTTGGTACTGCATGTTACACAAAGCAGAGTAGAAAATAACTATGGGCTTGCTGGGTTATGTGGAAAAAAAACCAATGCTATACTGGTGTTACATCCAGTTAGCGGAATTTCCTAAATTATATCAATTATTATGTCAAGTCTTTCATCAGGATCAGCTGCTAGTGATTAAAATGACATTACAGGGTTAGATTCACAAGGGGGCTCAGGTACCTAACATGGTAGTCAGGCACCATTGGATCTCATTGGGCAGCTACCGCCTGCCTCAAGCTGGGCAGCCCCCAGCCAAGTAGGTGCTGTCTCGCCATAGTCCACTTGCTCCACTAGGTGCGTGGGGCTTAGGGAATCACCGATAGGTGGATCATTAACCGTACACCAGGCAAAACAAGCAAACAACAAAATAATCCAGCCTTCAGGCTGGACACATGGAATGTAAGGATCATGACTCCAGGCCTTATAGAAGACCTACAGAGCATTAGTAACCCCCGGAAGACAGCAATCATTAACAACGAGCTGAGAAGACTGCTGATGGACATTGTGGCCCTCCCAGAAACAAGGCTATCATCCTCTGGATGTCTCAGGGTGAAGGACTTTTCCTTTTTCTGGCATAGGAAGCCTCCAGAAGAGACCAGGGAACATGGTGTTGGCTTCGCAATCAGAAACAGCCCAGTTGGCTCAGTCATACTACCAAATGTGGGAACTGAGAGAATGCTGAAAATCCAGCTTCAAACACTAGTGGGCATGGTCAACATCCTCAGTGTCTATGCACCTACTTTAACTTCTGCGCAGGAAGTTAAGGACAAGTTCTGTGATGAACTTAGCATTGCCATCAGTGAGGCACCTTCCCATGAGCTGCTATTCATCCTTGGCGACTTTAACACCAGAGTTGGCAGCAACCACCACAGCTGGCCATCCTGTCTGGGACAGTTCGGAACAGGGAAGATGAATGAAAATGGACAGCGCCTCCTTGAACTCTGCTCCCAACATGACCTCTGCATAACCAATACCTTCTTCAATGTCAAACCCCAGCACAAAGTTTCATGGCGACACCCAAGACTGAAACATTGGCACCAGCTTGACCTCGTCCTCACCAAACGCAGCCGTTTAGGTAATGTCAGGGTGACACATAGCTACCACAGTGCAGACTGTGACACTGACCATTTGCTCATGTGTAGTAAGGTGCACATCCAGCCGCGAAGGTTCTTTCACTCCAAAAAGGAAGGGAGGCCGCACATTGACACTGGCGATACTCGTGACCCTTCAAAAGTATGCGACTTTGTCCAAGCACTTGAAGAGGCCTTGCCCCGCCCAGACGACACTGATATCAGCAAGAGATGACTACAGGATGCTATCTATAATACTGCGATATCTACCTTTGGGAAGAAGACAGTCAAGTCTGCTGATTGGTTTGAAGCCCACACTGAAGTGCTGATGCCCCTGATTGAGAAGAAGAGACAGGCACTGGCTGCATACAGGTCGTCTCCCAGTGAGGTGAACCTGCAGGCTCTGCGGTCTGCTCGGAGTCAAGTGCAGCAGGTTGCTCGGTGGTGTGCCAGCGATTACTGGCTCCAACTCTGCTCCAAGATTCAGCAGGCCGTGGACACTGGTAACATGCGAGCGGTGTACGATGGGATCAAGCAGGCCATCGGTCCATCACAAAGAAAGACTGCCCCACTTAAGTCAGCCACAGACGAGGTCTTGAAGGACAGAACCAAGCAGATGGAATGCTAGGTGGAACACTACTCACAGTTGTACGCCAGAGAGACCATAGTTACAGAGAGAGCCCTGAATGCCATCTAGCCTCTGCCCACCGTGACTGAAGTCGATGCTGAGCCCACCTTGGAGGAACTCAGCAATGCGCTAAAAGCACTCTCTTCTGGAAAAGCCCCAGGGAAACATGGTATTCCCTCAGAAATCCTCAAATGCGCCAGTGGTACCCTAGCTTCAGAGCTGCATGGAATACTTTGCCAATGCTGGAGAGAAGGCAGTGTAGCGCAAGATATGAGGGATGCTAACATCGTTACTGTCTACAAGAACAAGGGTGACAAAAGCAATTGTAACAACTATCGTGGCATCTCCCTTCTCTGTACCGTGGGGAATCTATTTGCACATGTTGTTATGAAGAGGCTCAATGTTCTTGCGGAGAGAGTCTACCCTGAGTCTCAGTGTGGGTTCAGAGCTGAACGGTCCACCATGGACATGGTTTTCTCAGTTTGACAACTACAAGAAAAGTGCAGGGAGCAGAACAAACCTCTCTATATTGCCTTCATCAACCTGACCAAGGCATTTGACCTTGTCAGCAGAAAAGGTCTGTTCGCGATTCTGGCTAAGATCGGCTGTCCCCCAACTCTGCTCAGCATTATTAGGGCCTTCCACGAAGGCATGAAGGGGACAGTCATATACGACAGATCCACATCTGAACCATTTGAGATTCTCAGCAGAGTGAAGCAGGGGTGTGTGCTGGCTCCAACACTGTTCGGCATCTTCTTTGCAGTTTTGCTCAAATATGCCTTTGGAACTGCTACAGAGGGCATCTCTCTCCGCATGAGAATGGATGGCAACCTCCTCAAACTGTCGAGGCTTAGAGCAAGGACCAGGGTGCTTATGAAGCATCTAAGGGAGTTCCTTTTTGCTGACAATGCAGCTATTGCTGCTCACACTCAGCAGGAACTGCAGTCACTCATAACTTGCTTTGCGGATGCTTGTATGGAATTTGGCTTCACAATCAGCTTAAAGAAGACCCAGGTGATGGGCCAAAATGTGGGTAACGAGCCATTTATCAGTGTGTTAGAGTACGAACTGGAAGTCATCCATAAGTTCGTGTACCTAGGCTTGACGATCTCAGACAACTTGTCACTTGATAGAGAGATCAACAAGCTCATTGGAAAAGCCGCCACAACGTTCTCCAGGATGATGAAGAGAGTATGGGCTAACAATAAGATCACTGTACACACGAAGGTGCAGGTCTGCACAGCCTGTGTTTTCAGCACACTGCTGTACGCCAGTGAAACATGGACTTTGCGCTCAAAAGAAGAGCAGCAGCTCAACACATTCCACTTGCGCTGCCTTAGGCGCATACTCAGTATCTCATGGCAGGACAAGGTCCCCAATAGCGCGGTGCTTGAGAGGGCAGGCACTGCCTCCATGTTCACCCTTCTCAAACAGCGGCATATGCACTGGGTGGGCCATGTCTCACACATGACGGATGGCCAGATACCAAAAGACCTCCTCTTCGGCAAACTGGCATCTGGAAAGAGGCCGAAAGGGTGACCTAAATTGCGCTACAAGGACACATGCAAGCATGACCTCAGTGCTCTCTCTATCAGCGTGAACACCTGGCATTCGCTTGCCTCAGACAGTCATGTCTGGAAACAGGGAGTGAAGGAAGCTCTTGTTGCGTATGAAACTACCTTGGTGAAGGAAGCAGAAGACAGGAGAGCCCTGAGGAAGATCCGTGCCCGTGATACCAGAGCGACATCTGCCTACTGCTGCTCACAGTGTGGAAAGGACTGCCACTCCCGGATTGGATTGCACAGCCACAGAAGACGCTGCTCAAATCAGTCCAACTGGGGTGCAAACCCATGATCCCTCGGGATTGAAGGATGCCTACTACTAGTCAGGCGCCAAGTCCAACATTTAAATGGCTTTAGGGTTCATAAGATTCCTATTCATCTTCTGTGTAACCCTGTAGGTAACTAAAGTCCATCAGACCCTATGTCTTCAAAGTATCCACATTTCTGTTGAAGGGCAGGCACACACTGAGCCACCAAAGTCCTGATGCTGTTGAACTGGTAGGCACCTAATTCACACTTGAGCCAGAGGAGGAGATGGTGTTAGTGTTATACCCAGTATATGGGTGTTGCCAAGTTGGTGTGACTGTTCTGAATAGATGATGTGAACATGATTTGACATGGATTAAAGATGACTGGATAACAGAATTTTCTAGGAGCAGATGTGTATAGATGTAAACTTGATGAGTCAAACTGGAAAGGACCGTGGACTAGATTCCAGTCAATACTGGACTTATTGGTCAGTAATTATGGGCCCATGCAAACCTAAATATCATATGGGTAAATTTCCAGTATGGAGTACAAGCTGATGAGGTCATCATAATCTAATAGCAAAAGGTAGTGCAAAAGCCAAAGTAAATAATTGATAAGTGAATATAGGTAACCTCTCCTTGCCCCTTCCAAAAATACTAATTAGGTAAATAATAATAATGATTATAATAATAATAATATGCCCACTAGCCAGGTTTTTAAAACATGTGACCTCTTTGGACGAAGGAATGCATAAGAATCAAGCAAAGTAAATTATTGGTGGTGGGGATCCATTAATCTGAGTGTTGAAGGAAGTCAGTGATGCTCTGTCGTGTGGGACTGTGAACCAAAGAGCTTTCAAGGCAACCAAGGCCTTGCACTGGTAGATCAGAAAAGACCCAGATGAGCAGGGAACAGACAAGGTGAAGAGGTGTCATCTATAGATTGATATCCACCTTCCCTGTCTGACAGACAGGCACTGGGTGGGGCCAGCACAGGAGCTGTCTATGAAAGTTTGTGAAAAAGAGTCTCATTTAAGTGAGTATACAGTGTTCTAATGTACTGCTATGTCTAACACAGAAGTTGTGTGCTTGATATAATTCTTTTACCGCTAATATAATTCATTTTTAATAAACTTGCCTGGCAGGCTTGGGTTAAATTCTCTGGATTGACCATTTTTGTTGACATCAAACAGTAACCTGCTCCACTGGGAACCAGCAAAGATCCAGAAAGGGGTGTGTGGTTGAGGGGGAGGGAGGCAGGCTGGAATGAGGGGCAAAAAAATAATGCTAAATTCCTTATTGTCCCACACCCAGTAGTTCATGCAGAATGCAAGGAGCCCAACTTCAAATGTTGCCTGACTTGGACTAGATAGAGCCTTGCATGGATACAAAATTTGTACCTGCACTCACATCTGCTGAAACAATCCATGAATCTCTGCATCCACAGATATATTAAGCACACAGATGTGGATACCCATGGGTATAAAATGGATATCTACAAATTTGGAAGGTTCTAGACACAAAATATGTATCTGCATCCACATCTGTATCTGCAAAAATAATGAGCCACAGATATCCACATCCACAAACGTGGATACCCGAAGATACAGAGAGTATATCTGCAGGTTGGCAGGGCTCTAGGAATAGGGTTTGGGATGTGTCTTTAGGTAAGTGCCCAGCAACTCAGCTATAGGGTAGAGTGGGTTAAGGTTTTCTTCTTTTGAATTTGTTCCACTTTATATGAAATTCTGAGCAATTCACTGGCACAGACACTGGAATGTGGGTCCCCCAGATTATGTGACAAGCAATAGGCTATACCGTCAAAGTTAGTCTCACTTTGTCTGGCTCAGTGATTCTCACCCATAGTGTATTACAGAAGAGAGCCAGAAAAAATGGTAGCGCTTGAGAAGAGATTTTCAGTGACAAAATGGAAGTTTAAAATTTCACTTGCTTCAAAGGAATTGTGCCAGCAGCAGCTCTTTTCAGTATGTTGGTAGGCAGACACACTGATAGCATCTTTGACATGTGAGAAGAGGCAGCCTGAGGGCCCACATTTTGTTTCTCTGTAGTTAAAAGAAGAGGTGCTTAAACTCTCTTTGGAGGATGGTTGTTTTCAATTTGAGAGGAAGAATAAGCCCCCAGCTCTTTCCACCTCGCACATTGGTGTGTTATGTGGATTCTTTTTTCTTATGTTTTTCCTTTTTTTGGGACCAAATCCTGAGAGCTGTGCTGAACCATTGTAGTCAAATTAATCTGTTGTGAGCATGGTGCCAAATGTATTTATGGGTCCCAGTGCAGGCAAGGGAGCACAGTGTGTGGGGAGGGGTCAGTCTCCAGAAGGAGGGGCCATCCAGGAGCATGGCATGGCAGAGGTGACCCAGCTCTCCCCAGCTCAGCATGAGGGCACTATTTAAAAAAGCACAGTGGCCCACCTGGTCCTTTTCTGCCAGCCTGCCCTATGCCATGCCGTACATCCCTCCTGCCCACACCAGAACCCACACAAATCTCTATAACCAGAGCCACGTGCAGCCAAAATGCCACGTGCTCTGCCACAAATGCACACCAAAACTGCCCACAGGCCCACCCCTGCACGGCAACTGCCCAGCACCCCACACAGAACCCCCATTCCATAGTGCTGAGCATCCTTAGTTCCCACTGAAGTCAGCAGCAACTGCAAATGCATAGTGAGTGCTCGGTACTTTTCAGAATGTGACTCATAGTTCATTCTGTTTCATAAAAGTCTTTTCAAAGGCAAATTATGTATTGTTTCAAAGTTGAAGCTCCCTGTGGTAAGGATTGTCATAACTAATAGCAGGGAGGAAGTATTATCTAGTGTACAAAGTGAGAGATGGGGACTAAAGGGACTTGATTTCACAGGCATGGGATCTAGGGATGTGGGCCGGGGTGTGTGCTGTAAGATCCGTGGGATCCAGGCCTAGCATCTAGTATCCTAACTGCCCTGGGTCCTGGCTGCTGGCATCACACAACAGGCCTTTGTTCCCAGCCTCATCTGGAGAGTGAGAGGACAGGGGTAAGGAGGGAAGAGGAAGAGATGTCAACACCCCTCACTCTTAAAAACGTTCCCAGGCCACTGTTTGGTTTCTATTCTGCTCTGTGCCTCATTTCCCCTATCTATACAATAAGGATGATAATAATCCTTTAAAAGGTACTTTGAGATTTCTGATGAAGAGCCCTGAAATTGAAATAAATGTCTTGGGGAGATTAACCATCGTAGAGGTGATCCTGCATTTGTAGTAAGCTGCCACTCTTAAATCATCCCCTTCTTTCCTGACAACATTTCTGGGAAATGCCAGCGTGGCCAGAGAAAATGAAAATATCCATGATGTCCCAGACTAGGAATTTCAAAGTGTGGCAGTGTTACGCCTCCTCCTTCCCCCACCCCCCTGCATAGATGTGGTCAAAATATCATGGAAGGGGGAGGGCTGCAAACACTATTTGGTTAGATTGCAAAATCCTTGAAAAATGTGAGAAGGGGGAGGTCTTAAGGCAAGGGCGGGGAAACTCATGTTGTTAGTTGGTGTTGGCTGCCAGATGCTTGTTTACCTGAGCATCCACAGACGTGACTCTCACAGCTCCCAATGGTTGTGGGTTGCAAATCCTAGCCAATGAGAGACATGGGAAGTGGTGACTTCCCACACTGCTCCCAGCAGCTCCCCACTGGGAGCTGCAGGACTCTTTGCCAAGAGATGCTCAGCTAAACAAAGTGTCTCTCAGCAGGCCAGTGGCTAATCCTGACAAACTACATGTGGCCGTTGCAGCAGAGGTTACCCACCCCATCTTGAGACTTTTTCAGTTTTAGAGTCATGCTGTGGACAGAGCTGAGAATTAACCCTTTCTGCCTTGGTGATTTGTGACTGCAGCTCTAAGTTAAAGCACCTTTCATGCTGCTCTAAGCTAGCACCCAGGGACAAGCTGCACCCAGAGTATATGCCACTTTCACTAGCTTCACTGTGATATTTCTGTATGTTAGTCACCTGGATCTATCTTCATCCAAGCCACTTATGAAAATATTGACTGGTAACAGATCTGGTTTGATCCCTGTGAGTACCCTTCCAGTTTGACAGCAAACCTTGATAACTATTCCTTGCATATGGTCTTTCAACCAGTTGGGCATTTACCTCATGAAGTACTTATATCTAGAGTAGATTTCCATTGTTTGCTCATGACAGAGGGTGGGGAGCCTCTGGCCTGCAGTTCAGATCCAGCCCCCTGGACACTTTAGCCAGACTGTGGAGGGATGGGGCAGATCACATGAATCTAGCTTGCAGGAAAGAAGTGACAGACCCTGAGCTCCACCTGACTCACTCAGTTCATTGTGGACACTTCCACTCCTTGCCCTGCATGTAGGCAAGAAGCCTGTACAGGTGAGAAGGCCGAAGGGGGCAGCCATGTGGGTGGCCAGGCATCAGCACAGCAAACTCCAGAGCAGCTTCTGTGCTCTCAACAGCAGGGGCAAGAGTGCTTCCCGCCCAGAGCCTGGATGGCAGCAGAAAAAGGCAAGAGCTCTTCCTTACTTGGATGCTCACTGCCCAGAGCTGCCCCAGGCTACCTGGAGCAGATGCAGCAGGGACTCTGACAGTCTCACACAGTCTCCAGCTGAGGCTGCCAGGAACAACTCCTCCTCCTCAAATCAGGTAAGGAGGGTTGTGGAAAGACAGGGAAGGGGAGACCCTGATCTCCTTCCCTGGATGGGTGCTGGGAAAAGGGACTCGGGGACAGGGCAGCCACAGTTTGGCAAGTCTCTGATCCTCTACTCTGACCTGAGCAGCTGCAACAGGTGTTTTGGGTTTTTTTAGGATTTTTTTTACCACATGATGTCTTTGCTTATTGTACATGTGTTGGTGGCTACTTGAGGGTGAAGATTCCAACCCTTTTCAAATTAAAAATGATTTCTTCAAGCAAATAAGAAAAATAGATGCAGAATGTTGTGGTTTAAATGAAAAATGGATAAATGACTAATTTTTGTGGAGACAAACTGCAAGCCTGCTTGCTTGATTTGTGAAGAAGCAATTTCTGTCTTCAAAAAATCAAACCTAGAAAGACACTGCAAGAAAAAAGCATATTAAATATGTAGAAAATCACGGACATCTAAGTGTGGACAAAATTAAAGAACTTAAGAATTTGTCTATGCAGCAAACATTTTCACTAAACTATAAAAGTAGATGGGCAATATTACACAAACAAGTTATGTGTTGAGTGAACTTATGGCAAAGAAGTTCAGCCTCACTAGGAAGGTGAATTTGTAAAAGAGTGCCTGGTATTAGCTGCAGCTTTACTGGCACCAGAGGAACAGACTATTTGAGAGTGTGAGCTTATCTCCCAGGACAGTGTCATAATTCAGGATATGGCTCAGGATATTGAAATGTCTCTGATAGATTCTGCAGCTGATTTTGAGTTCTGCTTCCTGGCTGGTTATGAGACAACAGACATAACAAGTAAAGTCCAGCTGGCTATTTTTCTGCATGGAATCACAACAGGTTTTGATACTTGAGAGAATTTACTTTCTTTAGTACAATCACATGACAGCATCCTAGGTGGAGACATTTTTGAGCAGTTTACATCAGCAATGCCTGGGTATCAGTTATCTTCTGAAAAATTGAGCAGTCTTACTTCTGCTGGTGCTCAAGCTATGGTGGGATCTCACAAAAGACTAGTTGTCTTATTCAAGTAAAAAAAATTGATCCCTTTGGACTTGATCCAAGTTAGTTGATTGTGTATCGTTGTATTATTCATCAAGAGAATCTGTTCACAGTTCATGAGACTGAAAGTGTAAGATGAACAGCAGTATCAAGCATGAACTTTATCAAAAGTAGAGGATTAAACAGCCACCAGTTTAAAGAGGGATTGAAAGACCTTGAAGCACATTATGGCAATTTTGTTTATTATTGTGAAGTATGATGGCTGAGCAGAAGGAGTATGCTGATGTGTTTTTCATAAATTGAGGAATGAAGTGAAACTTCTCATGGAGAAGAAGCGAAAACATGTGGCTGAGCTGAGTGACTCCAAGTGGCTGTGTGACCTTGCATTCATGGTTGACATTACTCAACACTTTTCAGAGCTCAAAGTCAAATTGCAAGGGCCTAACAAGCTTCCTACTACCCTTTTTGCAAAAGTGAAAACATTCAGTGCTAAACTACAGCTGTGGCAAATGCACCTAGAAAGGGCCAAATGCTGCACATCCCAACACCTCAGTAATAAAAACCTGCATTAAAAGTAGACTATGCCAGGTAATGTGCAAATTTACTTCACAGATTTTGGGTCCAATTTCAAGACCTGAGACTGAAGGAACTGAAACTGAACATCTCTTCTAGATCATTCAACATAGAAGTGCTTGATGTACCTGAAGCCTTTCAACAAGAGGAAAATCAAGACTAAGAGGAAAAAAAACTGAAGAGAGTTCGCAGTTTTTCAAAGGGACATTTCCTGTATTGCTCTGTATGAAAGATAGAAACTATGGTAAAAGACTGTCTTGGCTTAGCCAGGAGATCTTGCATAATCTCAGAATCACAAAGGAGTCATATTAAGAAGTGGAACTTAGGAGAAATTACAAAGGATGAATATAAGCAAACAATATGTGTATGCAGGGCATCATTAGAAAGGCAAAGGCATAAAAAGAGCTCATACTAGCTAGATACACATAAAGGGTAACAAGAAGACATTCTGCAAATATTTTAGAAGCAAGAGGAAGACCAAGGACAGGGTAGAGTCCACTACTCAGTGATGAGGGAAAAACAATATCAGGAAACTTGAAAATGGCAGAGGTGCTTAATGACTTCTTTGTTTTGGTTTTCACCATGAAGTCTGATGCAGAAATGCCCAACGTGGTCAATGCTGGTGGGAAGGGTGTAGGTTTGGATGATAAAATACATAAAGAACAAGTTCAAAATTACTTAGAAAAATTACATGTTTTCAAGTCACCGGGGCTGCTGGAACGTATCCTGGAATACTCAAGGAGCTGGTAGAGGAGGTATGGAAATCTTTAGCTATCATCTTTGAAAAGTCCTGGAAGTTGTGAGGGATTACAGAAGACTGGAAAAGGACATATAAAGTGCCCATCTATAAAAATGGAAAAAAGAACAACCCGGGAAACTACAACCAGATTTTGCTGAAATTTTACAAACTGTGTGGGTGCTGATTAATTTCCAAACTTGAGGAGACATGCACTGAAAATTGCATCATTATTCAGTACTGCAAACCACTGTAAGCAGTGCTTTTCACAGTTATCTTGCATAGAACTACCTGCTAGCCAAATTAACAGGCATAAACCTGGAAAACCATTTGCAAACAGCAATATCTTCAGTTCCAGCAGAGATATCAAAGTTCATCAAGGAAAAAAAACTCAGTCATCACACTAAAATGTGAAATACAGAAGAATATCACCCAAAAAGGGTGTTTTGTGAGTTTTTGTATGTGTGGGTTTTTTTCAGTGATGTACTGCCCCTCCCTTTTGTTGCTTCTCAGTTCTGCATGACTCAGACTGATTTTTCCATGTATCAGTGGATTGCAATGCAGTAAAGATTCCCCATCCCTGGCTTATGAGAATGTCATGTGAAACTGTGACATACTGGTTACAATCCAGATTAAGAGTAGCTGGGGTGTAAAAGGCATCCCCTTTACAGTGATTTGCTGCTGTAGCCTCCAGGCTGGACTGCTGACAAACATCCTCCAGGATGGAAGTCACTCCCAGCTATGTATGTGTATGCTGCTGCCGGCTATATTTTGGCTCCTGTCAGCCTTGGTTTTATCTCAGAGTGACTCCAACACACATTTCCTCCCCCAGAAATGTATATCCTGTACTGTCCAGACTCTCCTGGGTAAGTGTTATATGAAAATCTATTATTGCTCTAATGGAAATAATATGCACATAATTTGTTACCCAAAATGGATTTTGCCAGATACTTTAATTACAACACACAGGGTTAGATAAAACGGTAAAACAAGTTTATGACCTGCAAAGAGAGAGACTTTTAATGAGTATGTGTAATAACACTTATAATTTAGAAATAGTTGCAGGAAAAAAAAATGAAAACTCTACTGGTGCCTAACTTAACCAACTATGTCGCATTCAAGCAAAGTTTCTCACCAGATGCTTTCAGTGGTCTTACTGAATAAACTTGTTAGGTCAGAACCTCTTTTCCCCAGAATCCAGATAATGCTTCCTTTGTCTTGACAGCTTGAGTGCTGTTAGTGTAATAAACATGGCAAGAGTAGTGGTGGTGGTGGTGGTGGTGAGTGTCCTGGGTGTTTGCTCCTCCTTTTTATATTGTCAGTTCTCCTACTGAAAACAATTCCACCTGAGTTCTCGGAGACAAAATGTCCACAGGGAAGGATGTTCCTTGCTGCTTTTTTCTCCCTTGCTGAACATCGGTGAATTCTCATTCTGCTTGATGACTATTTACCTCTTAAATGTCAATTAAGAAGAGCACATTTTCCTGTGAGACAGACCACTTTGGAAACTTGCACTTCGAACCCGTATTATGATCACTACATAGTGTAATCTCTTAATTTTGCATGTTTTATTAAGACAACACTGATCAGCAAAATATTAGTTTTCAAATGATACATCACAAGATTACATCTACAAAGATTATTACAATAGCATGGAGGGTGTAAACAGAGGCTGTCACAATGACTATCAAAACTTTTATTCAATGTGAAGGTATATCATTGCTTTCCCCATACCCAATAACCCAATAAATGTATCAAAGAAAGAAATTAGGTTGGTTTACCTTTAATTTTTTGGACAGATCCATGCTGTTCATCACCGATAATGTTAATGTCTTCTAGTTTGTTTACAAACTGATTGTTTTATAATTTGTTCCAGGATCTTTTCAGGTATTGACATTGGACTGACTACTCTATTATTTTGTGTCTCTTTGGCTACGTCTACACGTGAAGCCAACATCGAAATAGGCTATTTCGATGAATAACGTCTACACGTCCTCCAGGGCTGGCAACGTCGATGTTCAACTTCGACGTTGCGCGGCACCACATTGAAATAGGCGCTGCGAGGGTACGTCTACACGCCAAAGTAGCACACATCGAAATAAGGGTGCCAGGCACAGCTGCAGACAGGGTCACAGGGCGGACTCAACAGCAAGCTGCTCCCTTAAAGGGCCCCTCCCAGACACATTTGCACTAAACAACACAAGATCCACAGAGCCGACAACTGGTTGCAGACCCTGTGCCTGCAGCATGGACCCCAGCTGCCGCAGCAGCAGCCAGAAGCCCTGGGCTAAGGGCTGCTGCCCACGGCGACCATAGAGCCCCGCAGGGGCTGGAGAGAGAGCATCTCTCAACCCCCCAGCTGATGGCCACCATGGAGGACCCAGCAATTTTGACGTTGCGGGACGCGGATCGTCTACACGGTCCCTACTTCGACGTTGAACGTCGAAGTAGGGCGCTATTCCGATCCCCTCATGAGGTTAGCGACTTCAACGTCTCGCCGCCTAACGTCAAAGTTAACTTCGAAATAGCGCCCGACGCGTGTAGCCGCAACGAGCGCTATTTCAAAGTTAGTGCCGCTACTTCGAAGTAGCGTGCACGTGTAGACACAGCTTTTGTTCCCTTTTTTAAAAATTGGCCATATTGATACATTTCACCAGTCCTCTGGGACCTCACTCCTCCGATGGTAAATGTGGATGGCAATGTGGATGACACGTACAAAACCAATCTATAAAAACAAGACACACAAATGTGAATAATCTATTATTTTAGAGAAGCTTCTATCAGATTTGCAAATTTAAAATAATAAATTGTCGTGCTTTATAGAGTACCACAGTGTGAAGCCATTTTGTTATTTTCTAGACAGTTACCCATTGCTAACAAATTCTCCTTCTTTGCATTAAATGTATGACTTTACAGTAAATTGGCACATGCCCCAAACTAGGTTTTGATTAACTCAATTATACTGGACTGATAAAATGAGATATATAATATGTAGAGTTGGTTGAATTATTTGTTGTGAATGTGTTTTCCAAATGTCGGTATTTCAAAAATGTATTTTCTTGTATTTTTCTTTATTTAACCACATCTCCTGGAAGTACGAAAGAGACCAGCATTTTTTTATGTAAGGTAAGAATGTTTCTAATCTTAGCATGTTAGGGAAATCAAACACATCTGATTTAATATTAGAAATTGTCTCCATGTGTTCCTGAACTAAACAGAAAGTGTTCCATAAATATTAAATTATTAAAATAAAAAACATTCTCCCCCCCATCCATCCCCCAAATAGGCAAATAGATATACCCATGGACAAAAAATTGTATGTGAATATAACCTTTCCTGGATGAAAAAAATATCACTCACAACTGCTATTGAAATGTACTAATGGAAAATAGTTTTGAAGGCAATTTACTAAGAAACCAAAGAAATTGTGGCAAACCATCTAGCAAATGAAATGTTGCTATATTGCCTCAATCCATAATTAGGCAATTTTCAACATACTGTATTTTCTAGCATAACATTAACTTCTATGGTCATTGATTTTTTATACCATGCCAGTTCTTGTGATAGTTTATTTTCCTAATTGCTTTTACCTACTATCAGAAGTCCATGGATTAATTACATTGGATTATTTACTAGTGGTTATATAATCTCTTTATGTGTCCCTTTGCTTAACTAGCACAACTCTACCATAATTAGACAATTATATTATCTTCAGTTAATTTCAGTTAAAACTGTTGATGATGCCTTTTTATATAGTCCATACTCCATAAAATTTAAGGTACAGAAAGATGATTTTTACTATGTCAGCTCTGAAGAATATAGCAATTGATTCAGCAGCCACCTAATTCAGTGGAAAGAGTCCAACTGACTTCAGTGGGTATCTGATTCATCTCTTGCTCTTGTAAACAGGGAAGTCTCAGAATAAAGATGCATCAACACTGTTTTGATGACTAACAATTCTCTGTTTGATGGTGTATATGGTCAAGGCAGTGGCCTACACACTGAGGCCATGTCTACACTACACAGTAACTTCAAAGTTGCTTATTTCGAAGTCCAACTTCAAAATAACAGACTTCGAAACTGTACATCCACACACACAAATCCCCCATCTGCTATTTCGAAATCCTGGTACTTCAAAATGAAGTGCTTATACATCCATGCCCTAATTTCAAAATAAGAGACCAGGAAACACCATGGAGAGGGTTGCATGGCTGATGAGCCCTTTCAGGTTGCAGCCAGCCACTCCCACAAAGGGGCACTCCCAACACCCCTCACCCTGCAGATGCTCAGGGCTGTCAGGCGGTACACAGAGCCACTGCAGACACTGTCATGGATTCTCAGCAGCTCCCCAAGGGGGATTTCCTCCAGACCATGGGCAGCCTTCTGGCAGTGCTTCTGGTGGCTGTCCTCTAGCAGAAGTGCTAGGCCAGCTGCACAGCCTTCCCCCATCCCCACAGGCCCCCTGCCAGGGGCAGTGGCTGCACACCACCCCAATGATCTGGGACGCTGGGAATTTCCCACAAACACCAACTTCTGGAACTGCGTTCTGCTGGGGGACTGGGATGACAACCAGTGGCTGCAAAACTTCAGAATGACCTGGCAGATCTTCAAGGGGCTGTGCCACTGGCTTGCCCCAGCCCTCCAGCACCAAAACTCCAGGATGTAGCCCACACTCCCCCCTTCATAGCAGGGTAGCCATTGCCCTCTGGAGGCTTGCCAATCCAGACAGCCATTATTCTGTCAGATATCAGTTTGGGGAGGGCAAGGACACCATCAGGGCAGTCCTGATGGAGGTAAGCCAGGATGGCGCCATGTACCCATTATGTGGGGGGCACCAGCAAGGGGTGGCCATGCATGGGGCTGGGGAAGGGGGGTCCTGCATGAGGATGGGGAAGGGGTCCTGCATAGGGCTGGATACCACCGGGCCACAAACTTATGGACACATCTGTCTCGCACCCCAAGAAGTTTGTCCAGGCAATCAACACCCTTCTTCTCAGGGTGGTCACTGTCAGGGACCTGGACATTGCCCTGTCTGGCTTCGCAGACCTGGGATTCCCCAACTGTTTTGGTGCACTGGATGGCATGCATGTTGCCATTTGTGTCCCGGACCATAGCACAGGTGCCTTCATAAACAGAAAGGGCACCACTCAGTAGTCCTCCAGGCCCTCACTGATGCCACTGGAAGGTTCATAGATGTGTGAACAGGATGGTGCAGCAGGGCCCATTATGCCCAGATGTTCAGGAACTCATGAATCGGCCACAGAATGAAGAAAGGAACTTATCTCTGCCCCCCATGGGAGCTTCCGGTGGGAGACATCACCATGCTCCCCTTCATTGTGGCCAACACTGCATACCCCCTGCACCCATAGTTCATGAAGCCCTGCACTGGACACACTGACCCATAGCAGGACTGTTTCAATGCATGCCTAAAACACACCTGTGGAGCAGGCATTTGGGCTGCTGAAAGGGTGATTTAGATGCTCCCTCACAAGGCTAGCGGTCAGCCTTCCAAATGTTCTGGAAATATTGTGAAAAGCAAACAGGAGCCCTTTTTCCAGGGCTGGGCTGCCAAGACCGCTGCCAGGTATGAGCAGCCACCTCTTGTCCCTTGCCACCAGGTGCAAAGGGGTGGGGTGTGAGTCAGGGACACCTTGCAGGAGGCCTTCACCTGGACCCACAATGACCCTCCCGCACCACGACCCTCCCCCACCACACCCCCCAATCATGCACCCCTACTACACACCCCTCCCCCACCACACGAAAGGGACACAGGTTTAGGGGTGCAACATCAAACATTTACTTAGGCAGCAATACACTTTAGATATAAAGAAACACGTGAAAAAGAGTTTGAAACTATTTACTAGGGAGGTGACTACACAGTGATGCAGCACAAGGTGGGGTGCTGGTTTCCTGTCCCTCAGTGGCTGAGGGCTGGACATGGGTGTGCCTGGGGAGGCTCCTGGATGGCAGGCCTGTGGAGACCAGAAGCGGACAGATGGACAGCCCATCTGTCATACATCCTGACCCTTGGGCCAGGGATCCCACAACACCTACCCCACCCATTGTCTGGTGGTCCAGAGGCTGTATGGGATACTGGGTTCAGGAGGATCCCTCCACGGTGCACTGGTGCTGTGTTTGGTGTAGCCCCACCCAACCTCCCTAGGCAAGTGGACTGTGGAGCTATGCAGGGCTGCAGGTGATGTACATCAGCTGGGCACGTGGCCCCCTGGTGGCTGTGGCAGGGGTGGGATTCCCCTCCCCAGGCTCCAGAGCATCCTGAATTCCCAGGGCCTACCTGCTGGTACCTCCCTGAACACAGGGGAAGGCTGGGTGGAGGGGTCCTGGCTGGATAACATGGAGGGCAGAGTGATGACAAGGGTCCCAATTGCTGGAACCCTTATCATTGCTCCCTGGGTCAGTCCCCTGGTCCCTTGGGCAGGGGATGGTGTCCCCAAAGGGTCCTGGCTCCTCCTTGTTGCCTGCATCTGGTTCCTGTGGGGCATGCTCCTGATCAGCAGCTGGCATTCCTCGCATGCCAGTAGGCCTGGAGGAGCTCCTTTACTTTGGAGCAAATGTGCTCTCCACTCATGCTCAGGTGCCCTCTGGCGGTGAGGCTCCTAGCCAGCCACTCGAACACGTCGGCGTTCTGTTGCCACATCCTGGTCTGCAGGAGGACCTCCTCATCCCTATCCAGGAGGTGTCCTTTCTCTGCATGCACTGCCTGGTATCCTGGGTCCTCTGGCTGGATTCACGAGGGTGGGGAGTTCACCTGGGAGGCACTGGGGTCCTTGTTGCCTGACGTGGCTGGCTCAGGCGTGGTCTCACCACAGTGGTGTTGCGGGGAGGGCATGCTGCAGGGAGCTCATGGCCTCCCTGCTTCCAGCATGATCTCAGCTTCCTTCCTGGGGTTGCTAGGTAGCTGCTTCCTGGCACTCGGCAGTTGAGGGCCATAGAGCCATGTGTGGGCTGGCCAGAGCGTTGCCAGACCCTACAGGAGCACTGTGGAGCTATGCAGAGCTGCAGGTGATGTGCATCAGTTGGGCATGTGGCCCCCTGCTGGCCATGGCAGGGGTGGGGTTCCCCTCCCCAGCCCCCAAGTCATCAGGAATACACAGTGCCTAGAGACCCTACAGGCCGCTGCCATGGCAGACCAACTATTTCGAAACTGGAGACCAGGGAGCATCTACACATGTCCTATTTCAAACTTAAAAATTGAAATAAGGTGCTACTCCATTCCTGGGAAAGGAGTAAGGACTTTGAAGTTGGGTCTCCTTACTTCAAAGTGTATTGTGAAAAAAGGCAAAACATGTGCAGATGCTCTGTGCTATATTTCAAAATAAGCCCTAACTTATAAGTTAATTTCAAAGTGCATTGCTAATGTGGATTCAGCCTAATTGAGCCATGTATAGGTGTAGTGTAGGGAGAACAGCCATATGGAAGAGCCTGTAATGGAATACGAAACTGGATTATAATATTTAGCCTATTGGTGGTACCAGGTGTAACATATCTTGTCTATGCTGATATTAACCAGAATTAGCAGCTGATGAATGATTTCATAAGGAACGATCAAGTGAGGTGTCAAAATTTGAAAACGATACAAAACTGTTCAAGATAATTAAGTCCAAAGCAGATTGTGAAGAATTACAAATGACCTCACAAAACTGGGTGACTGGGCAACAAAATGGCAGATGAAATTCAGGGTTGATAAATGCAAAGTAATGCACATTGAAAAACATAATCTTTCCTAAGTATATAAAAAAGAGATCTTGGAGTTACAGTGGATAGTTCTCTGACAACATCCACTCAATGTTCAGCGTCTGTCAAAAATGTGAACAGAATGTTGGGGATCAATAGAAAAGGGATAGATAATTAGATAGAAAACAGCATATTGTGTCTATGTAAGTCTATGGTATGTCCACATCATGAATATGCAGGCAGGTGGTGGTGTCTCATTTGAAAAAATATATATAGTAGAGTTGGGAAAAAGCAAGAAAGCTAGAAAATTATTAATGGTATAGAAAAGAGATTAATTAGACTGGGACTTTTCACATTGGAAATGAGAAAATTAAGGGGGATGGTACACAGTTTTATAAAATCATGATTAATGAGGAGAACAAAGTATTAACAAAGTATTATTTACCTTTTGTCATAACAAAATAACTAGAGGTTATCAAATGAAATGAATAGGCAGCAGGTTTAAAACGAAGAGAGCAAAATATTTCCTCATGCGATGCACACTCAACCTTTGAAACTCTTTGCCACAGGATGTTGTGTTGTGAAGGCAAAGGCCATAGGAGGATCCAAAATATTAGTAGTTAAATTCATGGTGAAAAGATCCATCCCTAGCCTTTTTTGACAGAAGCTGGGAATGAGTGACAGGGAGTGGATCACTTGACGATTGCCTGTTCTATTCATCCCCTCTGAAGCACCTGGCACTGACAATTGTTGGAAGCCAGTGTAGTGGCCTGCATGGACCATTGATCTGACCCATTATGGTTGTGCTTAAATACTTACATAGCTATCCAAAATGTCAACATAGTATGATCTAGTGAAACGGCAAAACCAAAAGCAACTTACCAAACTTGGAAAACAAGTAAAACAAGGTAAAAGCTTAGAATTTATAAACAGATGTAGCCTTGGTGCTAAAAGCTGTGTTTATGAGACTTCACAGACTGAGAGGGACAAATTTAAAACCAATTAAATTACATTTCTGGGTAGATGTACAAGATGTGGGAAAATTCACAGCACAAATGATGTATGCCTAGACAGTGGTGGAAGAGAAACTAAATGCACAAAGTATGGGCATTTAGTAGTTGCTTATCATACTAAAACAGTGGGGGTTTTACAGTCAGACAAAAAATCCAGAGCCATTGTTTCTGAGTTTTATCATATGTGATGACATAGAGTCTAAGAGAATAGTGAAATCAAATATTCATAGAAAGGCCATGCAATTTAAAATTGACACAGGAGCAGAGATGAGATTCAGAGGAGACTTAGCATTACCTTCAACCCCTCCCAGGCCTGATATTACCTGACACAGACTTGACTAACTCTTGAGGCATTGTTTAAAATATGGGCTAGTTCACTAATAGGGTAACTTTCAGAAAGGAGAACAAGAAGTCTTGTGGCAGCTTCTAGACGAACAGATATTGTGGAGCATAAGCTTTCAATGCATCTGATGAAGCGGGTCTTTGCCCACAAAAGCTTATGCTCCAAAATATCTGTTAGTCTGGAAGGTGCCACAAGACTTCTTGTTGTTCTCGAAGCTACAGACTAACACGGTTACGTCTCTGATACTTACAAAAAGGAGATCTTTCTACTCAGAGTGTGTAGGATCAAATGTTCAAAGATCAATCACCTCAGCCAAGGTGAGCATAGAAAAAAAGTAATTGTTGAGAATATTTGATGATATTGGATAGTACAAATAACCATATAACATGAGCCATTAGCTGAATCATACTTAAGCACATGTACCAAACAATCCTTGAAAGAGAAAAATGAACATTTAAGAGAATTCAGAGTACATCATTGCTGGGCCAAGTTGATTGCTTTTCTAAATAAATGCAAATATACTATTTGAAAGGTATAACATATTGCAATGTTACAGAGAAACTTAAGTATACTTTTGCTCATTTCAGTATCCAGAGTAACTAATGATGGACAACAGACCATCATTCAGCTCAGTTGAATTTAGGCATTTCCTAATCAGTTATGATGAGGATCATGTTACCAGCAGCCCACATTAACCAAAATGAAATGGAGGGGGTATGAGATATATACAGACAACCAGGAAAAGCCTACAGAGCAAGATCAATTCTTACTGTTTCTGAGTTACAGATCAACACTAATACCAGGTGCTGGATACAGTCCGGCAAAACTCCTGATGGGAAGGCAATTCTTAACGACTTTTCCAACCTTGGAAAAGAACTTCTCGCTGAAGTTACCAGACCAGAAGAGAATAACAGTAGATGAAAAGGCAAAGAGAGCTTATGTATACTTTGACAACAGATGTCACTCAGAGATTCACTAAGCCTGGAACATGGTGACCATGTTTGTATTAAACTGGATGGAGAAAAAGAATAGAGAATTCCAGTGTCAAAGAAAACAGTTCGTCACCCATGTCATATGTGATCAAGTCTGACAGAGAGCATTGACATCCTCAGTTTGTTCCTCTTGAAGAATCAATAGAGCAAGCTTTACAGATGCCAGCTGATGAGCAAGATGAGGACTGAAAAAATTCCAAGCAGATCAAAAACTCTCGTTGCAACTCATGCAGACTCAGACACAATGTTCTTACGCATTCTAATAGTGTAATTAGAACAAACTGAACAGCTCAGATACACATAACAGGTTGATCCATACTGAATTTTAAATACACTGTGATCATGAAATTTTGTAAATGGTAGAAATGTAAAACTTAAAAGGACAGCATGTAATGGAACGTTAAACTTTATTATAATGTGCAACCATTAGACAGCACCATGCATAACATAGTTTGTCTGAAACTGGCAATAATGTGACCCAGCATGGCATTAAAGATATTTTAAGGGGAACAACTTGCATGTATCTCTTTGGAAACATTAATCAAACCATATATGGGACATGAGAGATCCTGCTCACTGATGCTGTAATAGCAGGTAAAAGATGGGAGGGACATGCAACCATCTGCTTCCTGTTTTGAAGCTGAAAGTTGTGGATTTCACCTCCCTATCTCATCCATGTGCCAGACAGCAAATTCCTGCATCAGAAAACGTTTGCAGATAGTAGGTAGTAGTAGGCATCCTTCAGTCTGCATAGACTATGGATAGCGCCCTTTATATAGTTTCAATTGAGAACTTCATTTACAGTGTCTACTGTGACTATGAAGACCCACATGAGAGTGACAGTCCTTGCTGCATCTCTTGCAGATGTGGTGGGTGTCTGGCAAGTCCTTAGTGTGCTTTCTGTGTGCTCGCTTCTCCTCTGCTAGCTCTCTGATCCTCATCTCGCCCTTTTGAAGGCCCTTGTGTAACCCCTGCCTCCATTTGCTGCGGTTGTCTGCTAGTTCTTCCCAGTTGTCCAGCTCGATGTCTACCTCTCTGAGGTCTCTCTTGCAAACATCTTTGTAGCGCAACTGGGGGCATCCGGGAGGTCTTTTGCCAGAGGCTAGCTCACCATACAGGATGTCTTTTGGAATCCTTCCATCATTCATCCTGTGGACGTGGCCAAGCCAGCGGAGCCGACGCTGCCTGAGGAGGGTGTGCATGGTTGGGATTCCAGCTTGCTCAAGGACAGCGGTGTTGGCTACTTTGTCCTTCCATGATATTCCAAGGATGCACTTGAGGCAGCGCAAGTGGAAGATGTGTTGTGCAGAGAGGAGCAGTTTGCAAGGTGTGAAATGGGGGAGTTCCCTGCCAGGTGAGCCTTCAAGGGCTGATTAGACTGGAGGCAAGGCTTTGAGCCAGGCCTAACCAGCTAGCGGCTCTCTCTATAAGAAGAGAGCTTTCAGCGAACACTGTGAGCAGCGGACAGGGGCAGCAGCTAACAGGGAGGGGATTTTGCCTCTGGGCAAAGGGTCCTAGAGGAGCTTGGGTGAGTGCGGGATTTGAGGGGCTGTGTGGTGAGCTGGTGGGTGAATGTCTGTCTGTGCAGCTGTGCATGTTGGCAGATAATGAATTGCCATATTCTGTGCTTTGGATAAGAACTCTTTGCTAATAGGAACAGATGACACAAGCAGTTTGAATGAGATGTCAGTAAACACTTAATTCATAAATATTGCAAGTCCCACTTATGTATGGATGTCCTCACTCTAGTTATAAGGAACAGATTTGCACCTCTTTCATTATTACTGCCCAGCTCAATCTGTTTTTAAATTCAGTTTTGAAAAAATGTCTTGACATATGTTAATAATTGAATACATGCATGATATAGAACCTTATAAAAGCTATCTAGTTCTTTTTTCCCCTTCCTCACTCCACCTTATTGGTTTAATTATAAGGTATTCTTTTTTTTTTTTTCTGCATGATCATATGTTCTTTCATAAGCATATTCTACACTTATTTATTTTATGAGGTATGTAACAACTTCTGACATTTTTTATTATATTTTTTCTCTTAATTTGTACCTACACCTGATTTTAAAAAAATGATTTTTTTAATAAAAATACATATTTTACATAATCTCACTTGGAATATCGGAAGTGCACATTCAAAAATTGTAAATTCCAACCAACCAGAACTGAGTGAATAATTTGAAGAATTTAGCTTCTTTTTCCTTCTGGTAAAATGTCCATAAAAATCACTGTTTTCTCCAGATTAATTCATTATTCACATTACTCAACCTTTATTTTTTTTAAGCTGGGGTGGTTAAGAGTGGTATTTGATGTTCAGTGGGCAAAAGTTAACCCATGTTTGTTATGTAAGTATTGTTTCTGTTCGTTCATGAGATGCTAAGCTTTGAAAACCCAGGAGTCCAAATCCTCAAAGATACTTAGGCACGTATCTGCCTAAGTCACTAAGTCTACCATTTAGGTGGAACTGCCTTTTTCAAAATGATTCCTCAGTCATCACTGAATGCTGTGAATACCTTATGTTTATTATACACTGGTGATGGTATGAAGGGTACGTGTAGCTACCCACAACAATACAAAACAGGCTATGTCAACACCATGAAAGGTTCTTGGCAGGAAAGAAGAAACAGAGTTTTTTCTTCACTGTCTCTCCCCTACTGGAACCTTTCACTTGGGCAGGGAAAGCAGCTGACATTTTTGTGCAGTGAGGAAAGGTTGTGGCGGGGGGATGCAGTGGGATACCACACTGCTAGAAATGCAGTGAAGACCTGGGAGAAATTGTCTGGGGATGTAGAGAGCCATACAAGGGGTATATCCTTAGCTTCTGGCATATCTGTACTCCTCTAAGCTGTGCCTCAACAGTTGTGTTGCCATTTATACCCAAGATGGGCATGTTGTCCATGAATTTCCATAAGTGTGGATATCAGCCAGCATTCACAAAGCTTTCCAAATTCCTGCACTGCCCCACAGCTGATGAGCAGCTCCAAGGGCCAGTTCCAGCCCATATCATTTCACCAGTGGGGCCCAGTTTCATAGACTTGCTCTGAGCACTCCAAAGGGCTGTCAGTGCACACAGTAGGCAGGCCAGATTCAGACCACAATACATGGACAGGGCAGCACAGCAATCCAACTACAAGGCAGTTGAGGGCCCAAGCAAATTTAGCATGTGCATAAGTAGTACCAAGAATGAGAAGGGCACAAAAGGCTTGTCTACGTGATGCAGCAACAGGCATCATGGAGCGTGAATTCTAATGTGTATGAATATACTGCTCACTAACTGGCGTGCATAGACCCCTGCTGGCACACACTTCAAAGGTCCTTTGTGCATATTAACATGAGGCACTAGTAACAAAGAGATAGCCGTGTTAGTATATACGATCAAAACAAAAATGCAGTCTAGTAGCACTTTAAAGACTAACAAAATAATGTATTAGGTGGTGAGCTTTTGTGGGACAGGCCCACTTCTGATGGTACTACTGGACTGTTTTTTTGTTATGAGGTACTAGGGAACATTTTGTGCATGCCGGCAGTGTGAGCAGTACGTTGGTGCTCATTAGAATTTATACCCCATTAGTGCACTACATGGACAAGATGAGGAACAAAGAGAGAGGGAGAGGGAGAGAGAGAGAGAAGGTTTTAGCGAGCAGGTTATTGGTTACGTAGGGGGCTGACCTGGCTTAGATATTTAACTGCAGGATGGGGTTCATGGCTGTGGATGCTGAGTGGAAGAAGCACCAATTCAGGCACTCTTGCACTTTAGCTTCTCTCCTTTCTCCCTGCCCACTTGCCTGGATTTCCCTGCTGCCTAGCTTAAGTGGCTCTCTGCTCAGCTTCCCAGGTTCTGAAAATTCCTTCCTTAGATAGGTAAATCTCCCATGCCTTGTGTGGGGAACTTGGGTGAATAATGTGGGACTGACAATTCCCCACTGGGCTGCAGGACCCTAGAGGGTTAGTCATTGCAGTGCTGAACAGAGTAATGCCTAAATGTCTTCAAAGAGCTGGACCTTTGCACTTATCTCCCATTGGGAGGTAAAATCTAGCAACATTCTCAAAAAGCAGTTGGACACCTAACTTCTGAAGATTTTAATGGCAACTAGATACCCAGATGCATTCAAAATCCCATTATAGGCACATAAATATCTAAAAGTTGGAGAGAAGAAGCTGGTAATTGGGGGACAGGCTGTTACACATAAAGATCTGAAGTGAGGAAGTCCACTTCATTTCAAGTGACAGCCTCCAAAATGCATCACCCCTTATGCTATGCAGTCTGTCCCATCTTCAGTTTAGCTCAGACTCTCTGTTCCTTTCCTCAGTTCACAAGAAGTTCTCTGTATCTGGCCAGATGTTTGCAACTTCTGCCTACAGAAGTTGGTCCAATAAAATGTATTACCCTCCCTTCACATGCCTCTTTCAGCCTGAGATGAACATGGCTATAATACTGCAATGCATTAGAACTCTAGACATAAGCACTCGATCCACAAAGGAACTTGAGCATCTGCTGTGCTAAGCGTATAGATTTAGGTGCCATGGGGAGCCTCAAAACCCCTGATCATCTGCTACTAAGACTATGGCTACACTACAGAGGTATTTCAAAATAAGATCTTTCATAACTATTTCAAAATATTTTTTTCAAAATACAACAGCAACACACAACATGCATTTGAAATAACATTTCCAGACATGTAGCACTATTTCAAAATGGTGTCATTGGACTCCATTATGGCTTATTTCAAAAGACTGCTATTTAATGTCTTTAGAGCACCTATTCTAAAATATCTATTTCAAAATAGGCAATATTTCCCCTGCAGTGAGGGCTACTGATTTCAAAATTATGCACCCACCGTTTCAAATTTATTTTGAAATAATGTGTGCATAGAGTAGATGCTAGTAAAGTTATTTTGAAATAACAGCCATGATCTTGAAATAACTGCAGTGTCGACATGGCCAAGTGGTCCCTAAGTTTTAGATAGTAAAGTTCCCTAGTCACAACAGCTTCCTCTGGAGGGACATGTCTACAGTTACATACAGGAGGATGCTTCTGAGCTGCTTGGCACTGTCCCTGATGCATACATTCTGGCAGGATTCTCAGTTTAGCAATTCCCTTGTGGGACCCAATTAACTAGGCTTACTTAGACCACTCCAGGAGACGGTTCATGGTTGTGAATCTGAAGCAGAGGGAGACAACTAACTCTCCCCACAAAATGTGTAGGGGAATCCTGGGTTAGGGATGCCTAACTCAGGACTCTGAATTCCAGTGGGTGTCAGGGTGCATAAAAGTTAGGCAATGAGATACCTAAATTCTTTTATAGATTCAGTTCTAAGAGATCTGCCCATGGAGGCACAGGAAGACTGTTGCAAAGTTTGCTGCACTCATCAGTTGAATGCCCCCTGGATGTTGAGGGAGGAGTCTCTTATTTCCTTTGGATCCCAGCACCCACTGCAGGTTGTTAGCTGGCCTTTGTGTATTGGCCATTCAGCCAGGTCACATAGACTGCTCTCTGGGGCATAACAAACTTAAAAACAATCCCTAGCTACTCAGAGCCAAATTCAAATAAAGTAGTTCCTAACCCTGTGGTATCCAATATACTTCCTGTTTGCCATGTGTCAAACAGGACGTTTTAAAGTGGCAAAGGTGGTTCCTTAGACCCGTACACATGGCGTGCCCTCTTCACACGCCACACATTGTTGGGACAATTGTGTGGTGCTCGTGCATGTGGTCTAGAGATGCACAGTACCTTTAGCCCAAGCATAGCCCCAGTGGTTGCAGCCTGGTGCAGCTAGCCTTGTGTGGGGTGCCTGGCTTTGGGGGGTTGGGGGTGTCGCCTGGGTCTGGGGGGGTGGGGCCTGTGGCAGTCCTTAAATTTTTATTGTGCACAACTGTTGTAACCCTTCTGGGCTAAATTCCCTTCAGGGAATTGATTCACCAGACTTTCTTTTGACCCCCTGCCTCTGCCAGTGGCCATCTGTGTGCTCTGTCCCAGACTGGTTTCTTTCAATTTATGCTAGGAAGCATCCCCACTTGTTCCTCTAGCTCCTGCCAGGAGCTGCCTTTCTGAGGACAGGCAGCTTCTTTTATTTAGGTGTGTTGAACCTTGGCTGGCAGTTTTTGGTCCCTGTTTCTTCTGGCTCCTACAGAACCAGATCTTACTAATTATCATGATGTCTTCAGTTTTCCTCTCAGAGAGCTTATTCCTATGGTGAGCTACCTAATGGGCCTCTAATGGAGGTCCACAAAGATATACTACATTCCATCACACAAAAAAGAGAACTCAACTTAAGTGTTTTTTTTTCTAGTCTAGACTACTGCGCTATCTGCTGAACCATAATTCTTTTTCTGATCAGAAGCTGGTATGAAAAAATCACTGAGGCTTTAAATCTCCCAGTTCGAGACAGTAGTTTACAGTGAGCAGCACATTAAGATTAGGGAAATTAAAAAAAAAAAGTTTAAATTTCTCCTTATAGCCCAACATAGCCATACAGCTGCATTTCTAAAAAAAATGAGGTGATTATACAATTAAATGACACACTGTTCCTACTAGCTTTACCTGAAGTAATTGTGAGGTGTTAACTGCAAAAGTTATGGTAAAACTCATGTCTGTTTCTGTGTGGACATAGGTTATGGGAAACCTGACGCCATGGCCGTCTACACTCAGTAAAAACTTCAAAATCGCCATGCGTGTAGGACCTCAGTGTAGACAAGCCGTGCGGGAGCAAACCATGGCACTTTCGAAGTGCTGCGGCCTCTGACATGCTAATGAGGCTCTGAATATGCCATTTTGAAGTTTTTAACTAAGTGTAGATGTAGCCCATGTGTGATGCCTCATAAGAAATATCAATCTGTAAATTCATCTTATCATCACAGTTCCTAATGCAAACAAATTATGTCAGTACATGTACTCCTAATGGTAAAGTGTGTGAACATAAACTTCCCTGACTCACTCAAATGTCTCTGTGCTAGGGCTTTGAGACAATCTGGGAACTGTGGTGCATGAAGCAGTAAGTAAAGAAAATTTATGACAAACCCCAGTGTTGATAAGTTGTCTTTTCAGCTGCTTGACTGCATTTCAGTTCATTATAAAATATATTCAGGAGACCAATAACTAATATCAATCAAGTTTATTGCTAAAAATCAATAATAATATAGTACAGGAAAACTTAATATGATACCAGCATCTGGGGCATTGTCTTGTGGAGCATTGTTAAATTCAAGTCACCCAGAAGGCGTATCCCATGTCATATATTTCAGCTGGGAATATTTACAGATGATTTTTCAAGTTGCAAAACTCTTTGCACATCACTAAAATGCAGCTCATCAGTTTATGCCAGTTCTTGAATTTGTTGCTCCATATCTTTACTGTCCTTATCTTTGTTTTGCATGCTAGCTTTCTAGGTATTGTCCAAGAAGGTAACTCCATAGTTTCTACTAAGGGCCTGTCAACATTTATGGGCTTTTCACAGAGCATTCATACTGCCATGCATGAAAATTCAAGATAAGAGGGCTTTTCCCTCAAAATAATAACTCCAGCTCTGTAAATGACTTTCATCGACTCCTTCCCTTTCCAGATCAAAAGTGAATGCATGTGAACAAAGTACACCTATTAGTGGCTTATGTGAAGACTCATTTTGCAATGCTGTAGCTGTAAACTGTTGCTGTGAATGAGAATGCTCCATTTCAAAATGTTGTGTCTGTGTGAATATAATTTTTTGACTTTATTTATTTTGCTATTTGGATGTACAAATTATCATAAAACACCATGCAATGTAGACATAGCCTAAGTCATTGAATGTAGGCTTCTAGGTTTCGACTAGTGTACTATCCGTTTATGTCAAATGTTGAGTTTTATTTTCCTTCAATACCCTGTAATCATCAAACACCAGTGATGTAGCACATTAAAGATTTAATAAAATTATTTATTTGGTGATAAACTTGTGTGGGATGGACCCAATTCATCCGATCAATAGCATTTCCAGTACAGACTGAAATCTATAAGTATAGAAGTCCAAAAAAAATGCAATAAAAACTGACAGATCAAGTCCATGGGACTGAAGGAGAGGCAGGAAGGGTGGGGGATGATAAATGTCTTGCCTGAGATAATTAGCGCATCAAAGGTAGGGAAGCAGTTCTTGTAAAGTGTGAGGTAATTGTTGCCTTTGTTCATACCGAGTGTTCATGTGTCGAATTTGGATATGAACTCCAGTTCACAAATCTCCCTGTGAAATCTGTTTTTGAAGTATTTTTGTTGTAAGATGCATATTCTCAGGTCTTTAAAAGAATGGCCCACTCCATTGAAATGCTCACTGACAGGCTTACATGTACTGAGATTCCTGATATCTGCTCTGTGCCCATTCACTCTCTGACGAAGAGTTTTCCTTGTTTGTCCAACGTACATAGTACGGGGTATATATAATATTGGTCAAGGTACACAAGAATGAGCCCTTGTAACTATCATGGTTAGGTCCAATGAGGATATCTCTAGAATAAATATGTGGACAAAGTTGGTAATGGGGTTTGTTGCTAGGAAAATTTCCAGGATCAGTTTTGCTGTGGTGTAGCCTGTGATTGTTAGTGAGAATCTTTCTTAGGTTAGGGTGTTGTGTATAGGAGAGGACAGACCTGTCACCTAGGGCCTTCTGAAGTATAGTATCATGGTCTAGAATAGGTTGCAGGTTTTTAACGATGTGTTACAGGGGTTTGAACTCGGAGCTATAGGTGATGACAAGTTGAGTTCTATTATTTATCTTCTGGGGTTTATCTTGAAGTAGGTGGCTTTTGGGTATTCATCTGGCCCTATCAATCTGACTTTTTACTTCTCTCAGGGCTTGTCTACACTACCACCTTCCTTCGAAGGAAGGATGGTAATTAGGGTTTGGCGAGTTTACTAATGAAGGGCTGCCGTGCATAGGCAGCACATCATTAAGCAAATTCCCCACCGCAGCAACTTCGAAGTTTTCAACTAAACTAGATGTGTGCCGGTACTTAGAAGTTTAAAACTTCGAAGTTGCCGTGGGCCGGAGGAAGGCGGGGGAATTTGCTTAACGAAGTGCTGCCTATGCACGGCAGCACTTCATTAGTAAACTCCCAACACCCTAATTACCATCCTTCCTTCAAAGGAAGGTGGTAGTGTAGACACAGCCTCATTGGGTAATTAAGTTTTATGAATGCTTGGTGGAGGTCTTGAAGTTTTCGGTCTCTGTCCGTAGTATCAGCGCAGATGCAATCGTATCTAAGGGCTTGACTATAAAATATGGATTGCGTGTGTGTGCTGGATGGAAGGTAGGGGCATGTAGGTAAGTGTAGCAGTCAATGGGTTTCTGGAACAGAGTGGTGTTGATGTGTCAATACACATAAACCATTCACTGAGCATTTCAATGGAGTGGGACATTCTGTTAATGATCTGAGAATATGCATTTTACAACAGAGAGAAGTCCTGTGTGCACCTTATAGAATAACATATTTTGGAGCATAAGCTTCTGTGGCTCTTTGCTCCAAAATATCTGTTAATTCATAAGGTGCCCCAGGACTTGTTGTTTTTGAAGTTACAGATTAACTTGGATACCCCTCTGATATTTTATAACAAAGAGACTTTAAAAAGAGATTGCATAGAGAGATTAGGGAACTGGAGTTCATATTCAAAATCAATACATAAACTCTCAGTATGAAGAAAGATAACAATTACCTCATACATTACAAGAACTGTTTCCCTTCCTTTAATGCTTGTAATTATCTCATGCAAGACACTTAATATCCCTCACCCCTTACCCTGCTCTCCTTCAGTACTATGTACTTGATTTGTCAGATTTTACTGCAATTTTTTGGACCTCTGTACTTATAGATGGCAGTCTGTACTGGAAATGCTATTGATCTGATGAAGTGGGTCTATCCCACCAAAGCTCATCATTGAATAAATCATTTTATTATTCTTTAACATGCTACATTACAGCTGTTTTGTTTTGTTAGAATACGGACTAATATGGTCACCTCTCTGTTACTATAGGGTATTGTAGGATGTAGCTTAGAATGAATGAACAAAACGTTGAGAAAAAAACATAGTCCAGTTCATCTGTTATAACTGCAGACATTCATATAAATGGTGTATACAGACCTAACATAAATATATATAGCCCATAACTGTTTATTAGAACCTGCCCACTCCACTGCCCAAATCAATAGAAGATGTCATATCTCTTAATGTTTGCTTAGGATAGCTGACCTTTAGAATAATTCATTGAAAAATTTGTTTTCAGAACAAGCATTTATATACACAACAACCTAAATATGATAAACATTTGAATATTACAAACAAGGAATGAAAATCTGGAGGCATATGACCAAATTCTCATTATGATGATGAAAAATACTCAGCTCAGACAGGTTTGAGATCTTATAGGACATGTGGCAAATTGCATAAAATATATTAGAAATTTTCTGATAAATGCTGGAAAATGTAATACTTTGATTACTTTTACCCACTTGCAGCGATTTTATCAAGTTATGCTACATTTCCAATCTAATGAGATCACAGGTCTCCATCACATATGCAAGCCTGATGTTTTTCTTCTATGGCTATATCCAGTTATTACTTTCATGGAGCTTTTCTCTATGACCACTTTCATCTATCTCAGCAATGCAAAGCAACCAGAAAGCTGCTGTACTGGAGAAAATGGGGATTCCCTGATGGGAGGTAGTCACCAGTTAACATAAAACCAGTATAGAAGACATCTGCACCATCCATTCCTGTTATAGGAAACTGAAACCAATCTGCTGCTTCAGGCAAGAAAACAATATGCTGCTTCCCCATCAGTGCTAGTCCAACAGATATACCCTTTGACCTATGAAGTTACTTTTTCCATGTTATTGAGTATTGATGGTTAATTATGTAAAATTAATGAACAAATTAAAAATCCCCCAAAAAAGTTTCTTATTTGCCCCTTCCTAAGGAGTCAGATATTATGGAAAGATAATAAAGTTAATTCTGTTCACACTAAGCAAAATTTCATAAGGCTCACTTGTACTGCAAGCTAACCTGAGTTTGTGCACATTGAAGAGCCCAGCATACACCTGACACAAACCTGAACACATAATGACTCCACAATTAAAGTGAAATCTATACTGAGGTTTGAAAGTTCTGTAAACTACCTGTGTACTGAGTTCATGGAGACTATCATTTCTGTACATGTCACTCATTTGTACTATTTTGACAGTTTTTCAGCTACAGGTCGAACCTCTCTAATTGGGATTCTCTCATCTGGCAAACTCTGAGAGCTGGCATGATTTTAGTTAGCTGGATAACCACTTATCATGGGCGTGGCCAAGTTTGCCATAGTCCTATAAAGTTTGTTTACAGCCCCCAGTCCTGCTGTTAGTGTTCTGTGCTGATATTTAGCTGTAATTTACCCCTAAATATCTTCTAAGAGCCCAGTAAGCAGTGTTAGTAATGTGCTAGACAATACTAAACTCCCATCGTCTAGCAAATTTTCTCATCTGGCACCTCTCAGGTCCCAAGGGTGCCGGATGAGAGGAGTTCAGTCTGTAATATCTTACACTGCTTTGTCTATCACTAGTCCTGACCTGTCCGTTTACCGGAGTGCCTATCATTACTTAGGGATCAAATTGTTAGTTATCAATGTCTGATGGCTTGTTCCTAGCTTATCTCTATATGCAGGCACAAAAATTTTTGTATTTTTGCCTTAAACTACATCGGCTGTAGTGAATGCCGCTTGTAGTACATTACCTGTCATGATTATCCCAAAGTTACTGTCTAAGTCCAGTTATAATCAGAGACATTTTTAATATAAAGACACTTGGACCATGAGTCTCTTACAGAAAACAGGAAGTTTTTGAAAACAGAATGGATAAATTGCAGTAGATCTGTATTATTACTATTTTTTTTTCACTGCATATAAAATTATTTAACGGATTAGTTGCTAACAAGTTTCCTAATCATAATACATTGAAAGGGTTAAATAAGGATAGACTAAAGTTTTATCTGAAAAAGCTAGTCTGGCAATTTATTGTCAACAACATAGTTTGATTGTTTTGTCTCACTAACTCCAGAAATGGCCTGAACTTCAATTTTCCATTCAGTTGCGTGGGCTGTTGTTACACTTCCTGACCTGGGAATTGTTAATTATATGGGGAACAATTATTTTTTTTAAATGTCTCACCCTTTCCTCTACAAATATGCACAATATTTTATCTAATCCTAGGCCTTGAAACATGACAGCCACCATACTTACAGGTACACATAATAATATGGTCATTCTGAAGGTTCATCCTTGCATGCAAGGTACAGCTGTCACAGCAGGGAAACAGTCCTTTAGAACAAATAGCATAATGGGATGATTTGCAGCAGGCTGTATTTCCTACCTCAGCTCTTACAATGAATCACAGCAGAAGTCCTGTCACTCCAGATTTCTAAATTGGAAACCTTAACACTTGGAGAAATCTTTCTCATATTTCTTCTGAAACAAACCTGAAACATAATGAGCAATCAGTGGCTGCAAAGATGTGCTGTTCTCTCGATGAGCTACTTGTAGCTATTTCAAGTAGCCCATGTGACTAGTATAGGGAGAAAAATGTCAAACTGATATGCTTCTTCCTGTTTAGTCTCAAAGATCTAAGTTGCCAAGCAACAAGTGTATCTTCTTGAAAAAAATAGAAAGTGTGGCAAGGAACACAATAGGTATAGAATCTAAACCAGTACCAGAGAATGTAATTGCCTAGATTTTATGTGTGAATGTAGTTACACAGGAAGAAACTTCTAATTAGAGGATTGCTACATTGCTACTTCATAGATGCCCTTCATGAGTAACCATCAACATTGTTTGAACTTGTTTCTAAAAAACACAAATCCACTTTAAAAGATGATTAAACCATCAAACGTTAAGAGGATCTATATAGTTCAGGTAATCACATATAAGTTGACCTTTTATCAAGAGTTTTTTTTCAATATCTTTGGTTTGGAAATATAGGAAGAAAAGACATATTTGTGGTATTTGAGAACATTAAGTCAGATTGCACATCTCAAGGTGTGCGAAAATAAAAAGAAATAAGCAAGTTAGCTAGTTTCTATTGAACTTCAAAATATGTAGTTTAGAGTCAGGTCAGTTGGAATTTTAAGGGAAAAGTTTGGGTCATTTTTTACCCAAACTGGTTCATGATTCCCTAAATAGCAAAATATATGTAGTGGCTAAGACAATGATTCCAGCTTCAATGGTGATACAAAGTTAGATTTGGGTGAAAAGCTAACATGGCCATAAATAGCAGACTAATGGTCAACTTGGGTTTGACCCTTATGAGTGGAAAATTGAAGTGGTAGGTACAAGAACCATTCCCAAGTGTATGTAATCTGTGAAAGGGCCAGGCTGAATTACAGACCCTGCAATAAGGGGAACACAGAGACTGTTCTATCCCTGATTCCCACCACTAGTTAATGCAGATGTAGGAAGGACCATGTCTTCAAGTTTTCCTGGATCTCTTGTGCCTAGTTTGGGTTGCACACAGATCAGGCTACGTCTACTCTTGCCAGTGTTTGGAAAAATCTGGGACTCTTACAAAAAATCCCATGGAGCATCTCCACTCACAACATGTTCTTTTGATTTTCCAGCAGCCCTTTTGCTCCCCCAGATGAGGAAGACAGCCTTTTTCCAGAAGATCTTTCAGAAAAAAAACAAGTGTAGATGCCTGGGAGCCCTTTTTTCAGAAGGCCAGTCCTCATGATGCCAGATTATTCAATCTCTGGCTCATTCTTTTGAAAGAGAGTGAGCTGTGTGGACACTTTAAACTGAAAGAGAGGATCAATTTTTGATCAGCTTTTTCAAGGGTGGATGTGCTCTTTCAAAAGAATATCTTTCGGAAGAGATCTTCTGGAAGAAGTTCTTTCAAAGGATTGCTGCAATGTAGACATAGCCTCAGAGAAGGCATTGGTGCAGGATTACCAACAATTGTGAATTTATCATGAGTGTGCTTCTGTTCAGTGCTTTGCATAAGAGACAATGATTATGTCATCCTCTCATCTTTCATTTTTCCAAAATGTGTATGTATATGTACCTGTATATGTATATGTACATGTATATGTACATGTATACGTATATGTATATGCAATTTCTCTAAAAGAGTTTATAACCCTCTTGGTTGTGGAGAAAAGTCCCCAGATAGGAGCTGGGTCACTTTGAAGGGCAGCTGCTAGAAAGGCACATAAGAACAGACAGAATGTATTATTTTTGTGGTAGGTGTGGTTGTAGATTTTGGATTTGTTTGGGCCTCTTTTGGGTTGTCGGAGGTGAAATAGAATTTAAAATATCAGAACTGAATAAAAACTGTTAGCATGAGCCCTATCCACACTTCAAGGATACACACACCTTTACCAAAACCCTAGGGCTCAAGGTGTGACCCTCTTCATTCAAACTCCGACCCTTACTCAATTCCTAGGACTCATTGGGTAATTACCTGTAGGTATACCAGATCTGTGCCACTGCAAAAGCCTTAGATAGTAATATATATTTGCTATACATTGCCCAGTTATTTGAGTATAATTTTACTAACCAATCATAACCTACTGTAACAGAATTACCTATCTAATCATAATCCATCACCTTAATTTGATTCACACCTAACAAAATTAATTATACAGCAGACAGAAACAATTACAACCCAGACAGAGATTAAACAGAAAACAGTAGAAAAGTGAGGACAATCATCAGAGAATGGGGATTCTACAAACTCAGTTATTGATAAATAGTATCTTGCCAGATGAAATACTGTAAACTAAGTTATCTTTACCCAACTTGAGATCTCCTTTATTTTATTTGGTGACAGCAGGTGAAATTAGGCTGTGGTCTCCCTCTTAAAAGTTTTGTGTGACAGTAATGTAATGAAATGTAGATGGAATGTGAGTATGTGACTTCGAGCTCCACAGTTAATGGCTGCTGCTCTTTTATTGAGGCTGCAAAGGAGGGCTTAAGGCCCCTTAATATGGTTATATTAAAACCATATTCTTTATACTTTTACACCTGTATATTGTTCCTTTTCACTTAAATGAAGGAATAATTCTGAGATACATTTAACTGTCTATCAGGAAGGTTATGGAGATATTGTAAGGGAGGTACTGAGGGATAAACAAAGGAAGGCATCCCTTCTTCACTGTGTTTTATTATTAATTTGTTTATTTTTAAAGTCTATTGGCCTGATCCTCTTCCAATTTACAACTTTTTTATATGGGGCTAAATCCATAGGATCCAGTGATGTTCCGCCTGATTTACACCAATGCCACAGAGGGCTGGTACACACTATACATGTTAGTCAACAAATCTAATGCTGACATGAAAAAAAATGACAAAAGCAAAGTCATCAAAACATGTTCCCTCTATCAACAGCTTGTGTCATTATTATTACCATTAACAACAGAGTGAGAGATGCATGGCGGGTATTTACTCCACAGTGCTTGGTGACACCACTCATTGCTAGCTGTTGTGGGAATGTGGAACAGAATGTAACATGTCTTGGGACTGTGCAACATGTCCTGTCAGGCACTGCTTTTTTATCCCAGCCCTTCAATGGTTTCTGGATTCCCTTTGTGCCATTTTTTCCAAATTCCATTATTTGGCATGAACTCCAGCATCTTCAGTGAAAGATATTGGATCCCACGCTTCTCTTCTGTACTCTCTTAAGTGTCATGAGAACATAACACCTGGCAGCATCTCTATGGCAGAACAGACAATATAGAGGATAATATCCTGGTGGTTACAGCTGTATGCTGCACTTCACATAATCTGTGTGGATCTAAGGGTGAAATGTTTGCTCAGGATGGCACACTGAGGAACAGCTCTTGGCTGCAGAGTTTGGGCAGACAAAGAGTAGGGCTGTCAGAGGAGAACAGAGGGCTTCTATTAATATTAGGGAGGCTTTGGGTAAGGACTTTGATGACAATGGACACCAACATATATTGGTTTTGAAGTTGCTTCCCTGCTTCATACCATATAAAATATCGGGGCCAAATACCCATGCAAGAAAGTGATTTAAAAGCCTGTACCTGGGACCAAAGTGAATTTTTGGAACACAAAATAAAAACAATGTACTGTTTTAAAACTTTGCCTTTATTGATCAGGGTAAAGTACAGTGAAACACTCCAAAACCTGGTAAAAGAGATGTTTGGAAAGGGTAAAACATCACTACTGTGTGTAGCACCAGCTCTCTTTGTTAAAGTTGTCAAAGGGGATGGAGCGAACTAAAAGCTGAGGCATTCCACAAAGTGAAAAGGAAAGTGTGGGAGAAGAGGAGTTGCTTGACAAAGAATTACGCATATGCTGCAGTAGAGGTCAAACCTGGATCTGCTCACTATTCAGTTCAGTTTAAAGACTCAATCATCTCTGTCTGCTCCTGCATGACTTTTATCATCTGTTCAGTCACTTCCCTAGCAAACACCTGATTCACTTTTCTGTCCCACCTTTGGGCTGCCCAACATTCCTTTTTCTCTTTGAAGGTGTGCTATCATACCTTCCTAAAGATATCTTCTTTGCTATGTCTTGGTCTCCCTCTTATCTGAGACATTTCATCAGTCATGTACAGTGAAGCTCAAGGTCTCCGCTATTGTGGACAATACACAAAAAAGGGATTGTTAAATTCCATCTCAGCAGTAAGACATTTTCCTGACAAACATCTCTTGCAACATTCCAACCACTTTCTCACTCACCCTTCACAGCCATACATTCCTGCAGACACCATAGGGTTAGGGTTGCCCATACCTGTTAGCTATATAGGGCAATATCCAACTCACAGAAACACAGCTACCTTCCCAACTTTTCTGTACCCTACACACAGCTGTGCACTCTATAAGCCATGGCCACTTACCCTGTGTCTTGTCTCCTGCTTCATGCTCCCTAGAGACCAGCTGCTGAGACTGGATATGCATCTCAGGAGTGTAGAATGGGTCTTCACTGCCTGTCCAATTGGTGACCCCCCCCTGGGAGCTCCAGATTTCCATCTAGCTCAATATTTTCATCAATTATTTCATACGCCAAGTGAGATTCTTTTTTAACTGCTTTCATGACGCCCAAAGTTGCCGTAGGACTCTTGGTGGTAGAAGTGGAGCCACAATGAGGATGATATCTAGTTCCTCATAGAAATGGCAGGTCTTAGAAGCAGCACTGGAGTGATGGTTTGCCTCTCTCACTCTATGATAGACCTGTCTCATCTCCTTTATCTTACCCCGCACTGCAGGGTGTGCCAATCATAGATCTTCTCACACAAGCCTCGAGAAATTTGGCCAAACATGTTGCAGTTCCTCTTGGTCACTTGGACTGGGTCTACACGTACCCCTTCCTTTTCGAAAGGGGCATGTTAATGAGCAAGTTCAAAATATGCTAATGAGGCGCTGCAATGAATATGCAGTGCCTCATTAGCATAATGGCAGCTGCGGTGATTTGAAAGTGCAGCTTTTCAAATCGTGCACCACCCGTGGAGATGGGACCTTCCGAAAGGACCTCCCCCAGTTTTCAAAAGCCCTTCTTCCGATCACCAGATAGGAAGAAGGGCTTTCGAAAACTGGGGGTGTCCTTTTGGAAGGTCCCGTCTCCACGGGTGGTTCGAGATTTGAAAAGCCGCACTTTTGAATCGCTGCAGCCGCCATTATTCTAATGAGGTGCTGCATATTCATTGCAGCTCCTCATTAGCATATTTCCAACCTGCTCATTAACATGCCCCTTTCAAAAGGAAGGGGCATGTGTAGACCCAACCTTGGAGTTGGGCCTGAACAGACTCCTATCCCCATATTGAGATCAGATCCAATAGCTTCACTGTGGTCCAACAGGGGGAAGTATTTGGTAGTAGTATGGTCTCCTGTGGAGACAACCTGAGACTCTCCATGTGAGTCAGCAAGCAGGAAAAGTAATTTAAAGTTCCCAGGACTTGCAAGGGGGAGGGACATATTGCTGTTTACCTGGCTGCAGGACAGCAGAGTCCAAATCAGTGACCAGACTGGCAACATGGGGATGTGGGACACTTCCTACAGGCAAATTCAAGCAAAAACTGCCTTGTACTGTCTAGACTTGATGTTTGTCAACAGTAAAGGAAGGGGAGAAGAAAAAATGCATCTTGTTGGACTGTAAAATTTTTTGACACCAAAACTGAACATTTTTGACAAGAAAAGTCACATTGCAGTGCGTACATTCTCGCTGCTTTGGTTAGAAAACTTGGCAGTGTACGCAAGGCCTGAAAACTAGAATAGGCTGGGTAGCTCATCTGGGGACATCTACAAATGATGCAAAAAATAAGGATAAATGGATGCAGCACTTATGCCTGTTATTTTGTCACTAGTCAACTCAGCATGTGCTATTGGGAGAAAAAAGAATCAGTACCTTGATTATGTAGAGATTTGGAAAAGAAACAAAACTGTTTCATAAATCTCCCATTGTCCCATGAAAGCCAAGAATAAAACTGCAGGATGACTATAGTCTGCAACAGCATTTTTGTCAGAGTTCACTAGCAATTATCGTAGCTGATGTTTTCTTTCTCCAGGAGATGTCACTGTAGACACTAGTGAACATGCATTTCATGAGTTTAGAGCACAAATAAAATCAGAACAAAATGACAAAGATTTATTCATTCCAAAAATACCTTGGCCTATTTCAACAATATTCTTGCCAAATGTGCATGTCAGGAGTGAAGACTGGAGTTTTCAACACTACTCTCTATAAACTACACTTGTTTGCATCAGTCCATTAAGAAGTCATCACTTATTTACATTCACAAGAGAATGGATGCTCCAAAGGGTTTCAAACTGAGCTGAAAAGAGAGAGAGACTTTGGGAAAAGTAAATTCATACATAAGTTATTACAGCCTCAAGGAAACAGATAGTGCCAGCAGGTAACTACATGTGCATTTTTATATCTATTTATACTACCACTACATCAAAGTAAGAACTCAACAAAATAAGAGCTTCAGTATATCATTGTGTCAAATACCCTTCAAATATATAGCTGAGATTTTTTTTCTCTCCCTCATTGCCAGTGAGAATTAGGCTGCGTCTACACGTGCACGCTACTTCGAAGTAGCGGCACCAACTTCGAAATAGCGCCCGTCATGTCTACACGCGTCGGGCGCTATTTCGAAGTTGAAATCGACGTTAGGCGGCGAGACGTCGAAGTTGCTAACCCCATGAGGGGATGGGAATAGCGCCCTACTTCGACGTTCAACGTCGAAGTAGGGATGTGTAGACGATCCGCGTCCCGCAACATCGAAATAGCGGAGTCCTCCATGGCGGCCATCAGCTGGGGGGTTGAGAGATACTCTCTCTCCAGCCCTTGCGGGGCTCTGTGGTCACCGTGTGCAGCAGCCCTTAGCCCAGGGCTTCTGGCTGCTGCTGCTGCAGCTGGGGGTCCGTGCTGCATATACAGGGTCTGCAACTAGTTGTTGGCTCTGTGTATCTTGCACTGTTTAATGAAAGTGTGTCTGGGAGGGGCCCTTTAAGGGAGCGACTTGCTGTTGAGTCCGCCCCGTGACCTTGTCTGCAGCTGTGCCTGGCTCCCTTATTTCGATGTGTGCTACTTTGGCGTGTAGACGTTCCCTCGCTGCGCCTATTTCGATGTTGGGCTGAGCAACGTCGAAGTTGAACATCGACGTTGCCGGCCCTGGAGGACGTGTAGACGTTATTCATCGAAATAGCCTATTTCGATGTTGCTACTTCGAAATTCGCTATTTCGATGTAGCGTGCACGTGTAGACGTAGCCTTAGTGAATTAGCTGCTGCATGTTCAGAACTTCTGAATTATCAAGACAAGGAGGAAAAAAGGGTGTCTTGGGAAAGACTGAGGTTGTAAGGGCGTATACAAGAAGACAGTGTTGCTGGGCACAGAACCCATAGAGACACAGATTGACTGGGGATCCCAGGGAGGGAGGTTATGACTGGCAGATAATAGGGATGGGGAATGTGGATGGTGGTAGAAGGAGATCAATGAGGACCAGGTTGTAGATAGAGACAGATGGTTAAGAACAGGGAGAGAGAGAGAAGAGGGATCAATGGGCAGAGAGACTGAAAATGGAAGTGTAGAGGAATGGAACTAAGACTCACTGGGTAAGGAGCCTGGAATTGAGATGAGATGCCTAAGGAATAGAAACATGGTATAGCTGGATGAGAAGAATGGTAATAGGATGAGTCAGGGGTGAAAAAAGACAGGAACTGGACTGGCACAGGGATGGGGCAGAAGAACTTCTGCTTGGTGGAAACAGGCAAGAATATTTCCACCTGTTAGAGCTCTCTCCTCTTCAGAGCTTGGGATGTAACATAAGGTCTTCAAGTCTCACCATCCCTTTCTTGTCAGCAGAAATCCTGTCAAATCTCCTGAGAAAGTGTCTCATCTCCATGTATAGCTGATCCACACAGCAGTATTACCCTGTAATTCTTTATCAGCTACTCCATTGTTCAAGTGGCAAATCCAGAGGCACCAACCCCATCGATGAACCATGTAGATAGCAATATAACACGACATTCTAAATTCTGATTTTTTTTTCAGTTTGCTTTCTTTAAAAGAAAAATCTAGAAAAACATATACAGCCTCAGGGAAACAGATAGTGCCAGCAGGTAATTACATATGTATTTAAAGAAGTGAGGTAGCTGCAAGCAAAGCTAATATTGAAATATATTAACAGGAGTGTCCTTTGTTAAATATGGGGGGTCAATGTCCTACTCTATTCAGCATTGATGACACATCATTTGTGTCAAGTATTGGGTGCCACACTTTGGCTACGTCTACACTAGCCCCAAACTTCGAAATAGCCATGCAAACGGCCATTTCGAAGTTTACTAATGAAGCGCTGAAATGCATATTCAGTGCTTCATTAGCATGCGGGCGGCAGTGGAACTTTGAAATTGATGCGCCTCACCGCCGCGCGGCTCTTCTCGACGGGGCTCCTTTTTGAAAGGACCCCGCCTACTTCGAAGTCCCCTTATTCCCATCAGCTGATGGGAATTAGGGGACTTCGAAGTAGGCGGGGTCCTTTCAAAAAGGAGCCCTGTTGAGACGAGCCGCGCGGCGGCGAGGCACGTCAATTTCGAAATGCCGCGGCCTCCCGCATGCTAATGAAGTGCTGAATATGCATTTCAGCGCTTCATTAGTAAACTTCGAAATGGCCATTTGCATGGCCATTTCGAAGTTTGGGGCTAGTGTAGACACGGCCTTTAAGTCATAAATGAATACATTAGAGAAATTCCAGATGACAGAAATAAAAATAACAGCTTTAGAAAAACCTGATCTATGAAGAAGGTTTAAAAGAACTTTGCATAGTGAGTCCTGAGAAAAGAAAATGTGCACCTGGCTCCTGATACAGACCAATTTTGTCTGCTTTCCCCAATGAGGATGCTCAGAACATCTACAGGAACCCACTGCAGCCCCAGCTGATCTTCTGGGGGTGTAGTGAGCTTGATCAATATCTCACTCCACAGTTGCTCTCAGGGAGTTGAACCGCTTCCTGAGTATGGACAGAGCCAGTTGGTTGATCATCATTTCTGCCTCCTCCAAAGCACATCTCCATTCATTTTTGCAACTCATCAGCCATGCTGGCCTCTAGATTGCTCAAATCTCCAGTGGGAAGGGCAGTAGCAGAAAGCTAGATGCCCAGAGATAGCAATGGACTCACACTTCACTAGATGCCATGGAGCTCAGGTGGAAGGGTGGCTGCCTTCCATCCATCTTCAACCATCAGGCCAGAGCTCTTGACACAGTTAGAGGAGGTCACTAAATAGACGGCTTGCACCCAGTCTCCTAGCTTTTAGATCAATAAAATGTCCACATGACAATAAGACTACCCCAGTTCAGGTCTTAAATCACAAAAGGCATCATCCTTCTGCAGTGGACATGGAGGAAGACTTCAATATCAAGATTGTAGGGATGGCTTGAGCAGGCAGTTCTGATTCTTCCTTCAACAAAAATGATGGTTTTGGTCAAGGACTAGTTGACTTTTACCAGAAACATTTCAGAACAAAGAAAAAGCCCACAAAGGGAGCCCAAATCTGAATACCTACAGAATACCCATGACATATCCATGAAACTTCTTACCACATGCCTTTTTCTGGTCCAGCGACAGGGAAATGAATGACAGCCCACCCCTACAAGATAGGTGGTACTAGGTGGTGTAGCTCTTGGACAATGCAGGCAGTATTCAAGATGGTCTAGCCGAGATGGTGTAAGTCTCATCAAGGTGGATAACGTCTACCACCACAGACCCAAGCCACAGCAAAGTGGCTTTTGCTATTACCTTGTAGTTTGTGCTGAGGACAGAGAGACTGTGTACCAGCTCCTTCTGACATAGAGGTTCCCCTTTTTGGTCAGCCAAGTGAGTATGACCTGCCTGCTCAATGGGGAGGAACACACCATTTTCAAAGAACTTGTCCCAGATGGCGGCAAGATCTGGGCTGAGGACATTCCAGATCTCCAAATAGAATTCCACACTCAGGCTGTTTGTGCCTAGAAATTTGCGGGGCATTACATTGAAGGTTTGTGGGACTGCAAAGACATTGGACTTGTTCAGATTGGATAAGGGAGGCTGGCATAGAAGGTCTTGGCTCTTGCACGTATTTCTATAGGATCTGTCATGAAGTGTCATCTACTATAAGGAAGCAGGGAATAGATTTTGGTATCTCTCTTTTTCTTCAGGATGTAGAAGAACAAGGAGTCTGATCCATATCCCAAGGGAGCTGGATATGGGATCTAACAAAGGCACCTTGGGAATATCAACTTTCAACAAGGTAGGCCACACAAACTCACCACCTCCAAGGCTAAGCCTGTGGGCTTCAGAACTTCTACTTCACATGGTGAGCTCTGTCCAGCCCACCAGACTGAGACAGACCCCTGGCTGAGGGGCTGTATGCTTTTCAGAGATTGCTGCACCTTAGCAAGTATTTGCAGAGACACCAATTAGTTTTCAAAACAGAACTGGATTTATTAGTCAACAAGTACCCAGCACTGGAAGCCCTGAGGCCAGCAACAAGAAAGGAGTGTGAAAATACAGTCCATCTGGCCACCCCAGAGCAATCCACCAGCCAAACTCTAATGAATTCCATTTCAGGTGCTGTCTGTCTCTCATTATCTCTCCTTCTCTCCCTAATTCCTTTGTCTGTCCCTAGTAAGAGAATCAAGCTTTCCCCACACTTTCTATCCTGCTGGTCACTCCCCAGTCCTTTGTCTTTAGACAGGGTCATGTGAGTTCACAACACCCCCAACTTTCACCTGCTGAGGGCCAGTTGCTGGAGCTTCCCATGTACCTCTGAACCCCCTGTTGATCAATTACAGTCAATTCTTTTATGCTCCTGTTTATTGAGTCCCAGACAGCAAGGTGACACCCACAGCTCCTGTACTGCACCGTTCCTAGCAATAGAGGTAACTCTTTGTTCTCTCCTGGGTAGTAATACAAAGTACAGAGGGAAACAGCGGCAGACCTAGGCTTCATAAAAATATTACAGAAAATTCACACTTTGTCACCTGGTTCATTAAGTGATCACTATCTATCCTTTTCACTGAATGAGGCAAAGATGCTGTAGAAAAAATAACATGACCAAGCCCACCGATGTGGAGCATGGGAAAAGGGGTAGTTGCCCCCAGACCAGTAATTCAAAGTGGCTCATAGTTCCAGCTGCTGCCACTACCTAACCAGCAGCAACTGGAGCGCTGGACTCCTTTGAAACTCCATGGAACACTGTGCCATCACTCTGAACATGGTGGGAGGGGCCTAGAGGGGCCCAGGGCTGACTGACCTAAGCCACAGCCCTTCTGCCCTTGACCCCACCCCTTCTGGGTGCAAGGAGTCAGGGTCTTCTCCCACCTTGCCCTCAGGCTTATCGCATCCATTAGCACTGTTGTATGGGATAATGTGATTACAAATTGGTTCATAGTGCCTGACTGGGGAAGTCATTTCCCTTCTTCTACACCTCAGTTTTCTCATCAGTAAACACACACACACACAAAATTACCTGCTCACTGTTTTAAAATGATTATTGTGCTTATAATGTCTTATATTTATTAATCTACTGGAAAAGAACAATGGCAAGTTTTATTGGAAAAGACACAAAGTCCAGTTGTTGACAATTTGATGTACTCATGTAGGATTTTGGCAATAAAATCCTTGCTTGTTTACATAGTACACATAATGATTCAGGGCAGAAATGACAGTTCTGATACCAGCTGCACCTTGCATGTGAACTTTAAAGATAACAAGGAATGGAAACACTAATTTAGTGTATTTTAGAAAAAGTTTAAGTTTTGGTAATATTGTTCCTTTTTCAATTAATAGATACTGTATAGAGATTTCTGATCAGATAGTCTGTTCAGCTCGTATATAAAATTTGTCAGTGATGTTGAATCTCCTATAAACTTTGTTAAATGTTCCAATGGTGAATAACTTTTAGTAGGAAGAATATAACCACATTTGCAATCTGAATTTGTCTTGCTTCTGTTCCAACGTATATTTGCAGTCCACTGTCTTCAGCTCTCAGCCACCACATCTGTTTGCTAAGACAGCAATGTGACCACTGTGTACCAGTGCCCAAATCTGAGGCCAGCTTTACACTAGACCTGAAAGTCAATTTCAGATACACAACTCTAGGTAAGGCAATTAGAATCGACATATCAGAAATGAACTTACATGACTGTCTTCATTAAGTAAGGTTGATGGGAGCATTTCTCCCATCATCCTTCCTTTCTCCTTGCGATAGCAAAGAGTACAGGGGTTGACTAAAAAGGCTAAATGTGCATAAATCAATGGGGCCCAGACCTACTTCATCCTATGGTTCTGAGGGAGTTGGCGTATATTATTGACAAGCCCTTGGCCGTTATCTGTGAAAAGTTGCGACGATTGGGAGAGATCCTGGATGATTGGAAAAAGGCAAATGTAGTGCCCATCTTCAAAAAAGAGAAGAAGGATGATCCAGGGAACTATAGGCTGGTCAGTCTTACATCAGTCCCTGAAAAATCATGGAGGGGCTTCTCAAGGAAGTCATTTTGAGTCACTTGGAAGAGGGGAGAGTAATCAGGAATAGTCAGCATGGATTCATGAAGGGCAAGTCATGCCTGACCAATCTGATTAGTTTCTACAATGAGATAACTGGTTCTGTGGATAGGGAAAAATCAATGGATGTGATTTATCTTGTCTTTAGCAAAGTTTTTGATACAGTCTCCCACAATATTCTTGTTGGCAAGTTAAAGGAATGTGGATTGGATAGACGGTAAGATGGATAGAAAGCTGGCTAGAAGGTCGGGCCCAGAGGGTAGTGATCAACGGCTCAATGTCGGGATGGTGGTCAGTTTCTAGTGGAGTGCCCCAAAGTTCGGTTCTGGGTCTTGTTCTGTTCAACATATTTATCAATGACCTGGATGAGGGATTGGATTGCACCCTCAGCAAGTTTGTGGATGACACTAAGCTAAGGGGAGAGGTAGATATGCTGGAGGGTAGGGACAGAGTCCAGACTGACTTAGACAAATTGGAAGACTGGGCTGCAAGAAATCTGATGAGGTTCAATAAGGGCAAGTGCAGAGTTCTGCAGTTGCGCCGGAAGAATCCCAAGCATTGTGACAGGCTGGGGTCCAACTGGCTTGGTAGTAGTTTTGCGGAAAAGGATCTGGGAGGTGTAGTGGATCAGAAGCTGGACATGAGTCAACAGCGTGCAGTTGTAGCCAAGAAAGCTAATGGCATATTAGGTTGCATCAAGAGGAGCGTTGCCAGTAGATCCAGAGAAGTGATTATTCCTCTTTATACGGCTTTGGTGAGACCACATCTGGAGTACTGTGTCCAGTTCTGGGCCCCCATTTATAGGAAGGATGCGGATACACTGGAGAGGGTCCAGCGGAGGGCAACCAAAATAATTAGGGGGCTGGAGCATATGACTCATGAAAAAAGGTTGAGGGAATTGGGACTGTTTAGTCTGCAGAACAGAAGACTGAGAGGGGACTTGATAACAGCCTTCAACTTACTGAAGGGAGGCTGCAAAGAGGCTGGAGAGAGGCTGTTCATAGTGGTCACGGATGGCAGAACACAGAACAATGGTCTCAAGTTGTGGTTGGAAAGGTCCAGGTTGAACATTAGGAAAAACGTTTTCACTTGGAGGGTGGTGAAGCATTGGAATGGTCTACCCCTGGAAATAGTGGAGTCTCCATCCCTTGAGGTGTTTAAGTCTCACCTCAACAAAGCCCTGGCGGGGCTGATCTGATGGGTTTGGTCCTGCTTAGAGCAGGGGGCTGGACTCGATGGCTTTTTTAGGTCTCTTCCAGATCTATTGTTCTATGATTCTATGATTCTATGACTGCTGACCCCAGATAGATAGATTTTTCATGTCTTCACCAGATGACGAAGTCTAATTCCAGAAGATCGATCCTGAGTGTGTCAGTCTTCCTGGAAGTGTAGACAAGCCCTGAATCTCACATACTACTATGTGAGATACTCACACTCACTAATGCTTACGCTCTCTATCTTTCCACACAATATTTGGGACAATCTTGATAACATTCTAAGAAGAAATGCATCATAGAGAAAAGGAGTGGCACAACAACTATGCACGATGCCCCTCTGCGGATGAATAATCCTTTACGTAAAAATACGCATTGTTCAGTGCATTGTGACCATCATCCCTTTTTCTGTTAAAAAAGATCAATAAACTGCAGCAAACCACTTTCCATTTCTTTCTAATGTAGCAATGCTTTGTTTGTATGGGCCATGAGCTTTGCAATTATCTGAGGTTCTGCCATTATTGTTTTTTAGTTAACAAAAAAAAAATCAATACCAGTGTCTATCTGATTTTCAAGCTGCATCCTACATCCTTAACAGCTCCAGTGACTGTCAGGATCAGAGATGGTGACTTTAGTTTTATTTCAGAAAAAATAAAAAAAGAAAGAAAGAAGCCTATCTTGAGAAGTAGTAGTATGTGTTAGTGTTAACTGCACATAAAATAACACAAACTTTATGAACAATACAAATGGTCTTTAAGTGCAATAGGCTGGCTTCATTAGATTAATGAGCCAATGACTGCAACTTTGATGTCTCTTCTAATTATGCATGATGCATATTTTCCTTTAAAATACATCTAATTAATTAGATACAAAATATCATCTATAGGTCATTGACAGCAAAGAAGATCATCACTGTTTCAGGCAAGTCCTCCAGAAAATGTATTACTCCTGTGGGATTACCACCAAATGTCATTACTGAATCTAAAAGAGCTAGTGCAGCGGAAAGATTACAGAAAGGAGGAAAAAAATTACAAATCTCTCCTTACCACCCCAGCTCATGCTAAGTTATCTGTCTGACCTTAAGTAGGTAAACACAGCTCTCCTGAGATGCTGGATTAAAAATTTCCTTTTAGTTACACAAAATGAAAAAAAAATGCTGTAAAGCCCCAAGTATTCTGTAGAGTACATACACGGTAATGTAAAACAATCCTGCACTGAAAAATACTAAACTAAATACAGTGCTCCTTTAGTAGAAAGCTCTCTGGTCTAGTGCACTCTGTCTTAAAAACTGCCTGAAGTTACAAGGCAGAAGTTACAGCTTCAATTTCCTGCCACAAAGTTTTCCAATCCAGCAGAGTTCAAGCAGAATTCTAGGGCTCCATTAAAAGCCTCTGAAACATTATGGCTATGTCTGCACTAGCCCAAAACTTTGAAATAGCCGTGCAAATGGCCATTTCGAAGTTTACTAATGAAACGCTGAAGTACATATTCAGTGCCTCATTAGAATGCTGGCAGCCGCAGCACTTCAACATTGCCATAGCTTGCCGCTGCGCAGCTTGTCCAGTGGGGGGTCCTTTCGAAAAGGAGCCCCATCTGGATAAGCTGCAGCAATTTCGAAGTGCCGCAGCTGCCGGCATGATAATGAGGTGCTGATTTCATGGCCATTTCGAAGTTTAGGGCTAGTGTAGACACAGCCTGTGGGAGTGTAAAAGTTTGAGTCCAGTTGAAGGCATGATCCAATATCCATGAAACTGAAGGCCTTAATTTGGTGTCAATCGGGAGTGTTTTCCGAATCCATCACTATGTCCTCATGTAACTCAGAATATTTTGCTTACACTTACAGAAAAGCTGCTAAGCAGGAGCTGTAGTGGGATGTAGTACTTTTCTAAAAGATAATTTTAGATCTGGCCTAAATACAGCATTTACATCTGACTTGAACATCTGTGATTATAATATTATTTTCTGTTTTTTTTTGTCTCCGACAATCAAAAATTGCAGAATTTATCAGAAGAAATGAAATATTAAGAAATAATTTGTTTCAAACTGACTTTTGGTTCATGTGTGCTTTATTGCTTCAACCATTTTTATTCTATTCTGTTGTATAAAAGTTGAAGAAATAAAGCTGAACTGAAGATTTCATTAATTTCCCATGTAAAGTGTTAATGAAACTGATGAATTTCCATCTGTCCTCCAAAGTTCTAGTGTACTGGGAACTTTCCACAGAACATAGTTGAATGTGACTCATGCAGTTTTCTGTAGAGGGCTTCTCGCTCACCGAATCCCTAAAATATGTACTTTGGCAAATAAAATGAATGCCCTCAAACCAATACTCATAACCTGCATCTCTGAGTTATAGATGTTGGGGTAGTTTACTGGCTTCTTACAGAATTGCAGACAAAGCTGGTTGTTCCATTAATAGGAGACATTGAGAGGCATCAGGCTGTCTCCTCACGTGATTTTCAAAACAACTAGTTACCATAATGACCTGCCATGTCAGACATTAGATATTGATTTTTTTCACTGCTTGGAAACTGATAGCATAAACAGAATTTTGGTTATATGACTAACATTTACTCTAGTAATCAAAAATGAAAGCTTCAATCCTTACTTACACTGGGACAGAGTGGCCCTAAAGCCACCCACAAGAGGGGCACCACAACATGCTAGTCTGTAGGTGGTGTAGAGCTTTTGTAGAATATTATATTTTATGCCAACTGCCTTTCTGCAGCCAGTGCATGAGATATGGCCAGAATAGCCTAGTGCCCCAACCATCCCTCACCACCATACAGCCCCTTCTATTCTCTGTCAATCAGCAAAAATTAGAGAAACACTGACATGCTCCACTGATTTACAAATCTCATGCTTCATTTGCATAATCTCACCTGATTGTTTTTTCATAAGAGACTCTTTCAAAAAAAAAAGCAGTGTAGATGGGTTCTTTCAAGTAAAAAAAAAACAAAAATCTTTTTTGAAAGAAGCCTTATACTGGAAACATTTCTTTTTTTTTAGAGAACCCCATTTACACTGCTTTTTTTTTTTGAAAGAGTCTCTTATGAAAAAAATAATCAGGTGAGATTATGCACATGATGCATGAGATTTGTAAATCAGTGCTTCATTTGCATTTTCAATTTCCCTCATTTGCAGTCCGCTTTCGAAAGAGGAATGTAGTCTAGCTGCACGTTTAGGCTCTCACCATGCTACCCACTCCTTTTGGAGGGGATATGGTACTGAGCCACTTCAGTAGATGCTAGTGAGGCACTGCTATAAATATGCTGCACCCCGTTAGCATAATGGCAGCTGTCCATGCTTCAAAGGTGCTGGTTTGTAAATGCACGCTGCCCATGCATGTCAACAAAGTCTGATGAAAGTTAGATGTGGAAATAGAAAGATGAATGTAGTCTAGATGCACCTTAAGTGATTCCTTGGGTTACCAGTTTGTTCCTGGATTACACAATGACAAGATCTGTAAAAGTTACTGGGTGAATTAGCACTTAGCATTCAAGAAAGCTATTGAAATATCTATTGTTATGGAAATTTCTGAGAAGGATACTCTGGAAATGAGTGTAAGCTTAACAGTTCACCTCTGAATAAGTGAGACAGAGGACCATGGGAAGAGAAGGACTTTATGTGTGGCCATGGTACACAAACTATTGGTTCTGAAAAGCACTGCTGGGCATGACATCTTCAGAAACTAGAAGAAGAAGGGACACATTGTTATTAGCCGTTGCACAATTCAGCAACCAACAACACAGAGTAATAGTCCATCAAAGATGATACCTTTGAAGATTAAACCTAAGAAAGGGTTGAATTTGGGAATTCATAATTTGGAAGAAGATGATCTCTAATTATACTAACCATGACCTATGCACATGACCTAAGGTCTAAGTACATGGTATTGCAAGTTGAAGTCAGAGATGACATCTGGATCAAACCTTTCATTGAGGGAGTTCCACAAGAATGGAGCTTCATACTGTAGCAATTGTCTCACTTATTTCCACATCTACCTTTCATCAGACTTTGTTGCAAATTCTTTTGCAGGAAGAAAACTTCACAGTTTGCAAACTTACAATGAGGGAAAAAAATAGCCCCAAAAGCAATACTCCAGGTGAAAGATCAACTAGATGGCGATTCAGTTCTCTCTGTCTTTGCATGTGATCAGAAGAAAGCGTTCACCTCTATTTGGAAGATCTTGACTTAGGAAAGTCAAGGTAAATTGGACCAAATCAAGACAATTGTGAAAACACCTTGAAACCTTTAAGAAATACTGGATAGTCAAGACAAAGTTTTTCAAAAACAATGTGGACATAGAAGCAATGTGTCAGTGACGTTCACTGTTTGTCAGCCAGGCAAAATATTCACAAAATCATAGAATCATTGAACACTGGGGCTACGTCTACACGTGAAACCTACATCGAAGTAGCCTATTTCGATGTGGTGACATCGAAATAGGCTATTTCGATGAATAACGTCTATACGTCCTCCAGGGCTGGCAACGTCGATGTTCAACATCGACGTTGCGCAGCACCACATCGAAATAGGCGCAGCAAGGGAACGTCTACACGCCACAGTAGCACACATCGAAATAAGGGTGCCAGGCACAGCTGCAGACAGGGTCACAGGGCGGACTCAACAGCCAGCCGCTCCCTTAAAGGGCCCCTCCCAGACACACTTGCACTAAACAGCACAAGATACACAGAGCCGACAACGAGTTGCAGACCCTGTGCATGCAGCATGAATCCCCCACTGCAGCAGCAGCAGCCAGAAGCCCTGGGCTAAGGGCTGCTGCACACGGTGACCATAGAGCCCCGCACCGGCTGGAGAGACAGCGTCTCTCAACCCCCCAGCTGATGGCTGCCATGGAGGACCCCACAATTTCGATGTTGCGGGACACGGATCATCTACACGGTCCCTACTTCGACGTTCAACGTCGAAGTAGGGCACTATTCCGATCCCCTCATGAGGTTAGCGACTTCGACGTCTCGCAGCCTAACGTCGAAGTTAACTTCGAAATAGCGCCCGACGCGTGTAGACGCAACGGGCGCTATTTCTAAGTTAGTGCCGCTACTTCGAAGTAGCGTGCACGTGTAGACACAGCTTAGAAGTGGAAGGGTCCTTGAGAGGTCATTGAGTCCAGCTGCCTGTCCTCACAGAAGGAGCAGGTACCATCGAGACCATCCTTGATATGTGTCTATCTAACCTGCATTTAAATATCTCCAGTGATGGAGATTCCACAATCTCCTTAGGCAATTTGTTCCAATGTTTAACCACCTTGACAGGAAGTTTTTCTAATGTCCAACCTAAACCCCCCTTGCTGTAGTTTAAGCCCGTTGCTTCTTGTCCTATCCTCAAGGCCAAGAAGAATAATTTTTCCCCTGCCTTCTCATAAAGCTCTTTTAGATACTTGTGATATTGCAAGCTCTGATTTGTCCCTTATGCACCAAAGCCTCCAACAGAAGCTGATTTTAATTGTTTAGGGAACGCTGGAGTATTGTCACTGGTTTCACACATAGATTAGGCTTCACCTATTGTAACAGTGGCTAAGAAGTATAGCTCTGTACAGTAGTAGTAGTAGCATCCTTCAGTCTACGTAGACTATGGAATGCGCCCTTCGTAGTTCCATTTGGCATCCTCATTTGCAGCTTCAGCTGTGACTGTGAAGACCCACACGAGAGTGACAGTCCTAGCTGCATCTGTTGCATATGTAATGGGTGTCTGGAGGGTCTTGCTGTGTTTTCTGTGGGCTCGCTTCTCCTTTGCTAGCTGTCTGATCCTCAACTCACCCTTCTGAAGGCCCTTGTATAGTTCCTGCCTCCATCTGCTGCGATCGTCTGCCAGCTCTTCCCAGCTGTCTGGCTTGATGTCTACTTCTCCGAGGTCTCTCTTGCTAACATCTTTGTAGCACAGCTGGGGGCATCTGGGAGGTCTTTTGCCAGAGGCTAGCTCGCCATACTGGATGTCTTTTGGGATCCTTCCATCATTCATCCTGTGGACGTGGCTAAGCCAGCGGAGCCGACACTGCCTGAGGAGGGTGTGCATACTTGGGATTCCAGCTTGCTCAAGGACGGTAGTGTTGGATACTCTGTCCTTCCATGATATTCCAAGGATGTGCCTGAGGCAGCGCAAGTGGAAGACGTTCAGCCTCTTTTCCTGGCGGGCGTACAAGGTCCAAGTCTCGCTGCCGTAAAGGAGGGTGCTGAGGATGCAGGCTCTGTAGACTTGCATTTTGGTGTGAGTGTACAGCCTGTTGTTATTCCACACTCTCTCACTGAGTGTGGACAGAGTTGTGGCTGCTTTACCGATCCTCCTATTTAGCTCAGTCTCCAAGGACAGGGTGTCAGTGATGGTGGACCCCAGGTAAACGAACTCGTGGACGACCTCTAATGTATAGTTGTCGGTGCTGATTGATGGAGAATCAGCAACGTCCTGAGCAAGTACATTTGTCTTCTTTAGGCTGATGGAGAGCCCAAAATTCTTGCATGCTTTGGAGAACCGATCCAGCAGCTTCTGAAGCTGGTCTTCTGTGTGTGACACGACAGCATCATCATCTGCGATCAGCATATCTCTGATGAGGACTTCCCGCACCTTAGATTTAGCTTTCAGCCTTGCAAGATTAAACAGTTTCCCATCAGATCTTGTGTGCAGCAAGATGCCCTCTGTTGAAAATCCAAAGGCTTGTTTAAGGAGGAGTGTGAAGAAGATTCCGAACAATGTCGGAGTAAGGACTCATCCTTGCTTGACTCCGCTCCTGATGCTGGAAGCATCCAATAATGTGCCATCGTATTGGATGGTTCCTCTCATGTCTCCGTGGAAAGACTGGATCATCTTGAGTAACCGTGGTGGACAACCTATCTTGTGGAGCAGTTTGAACAGTCCATCCCTGCCAACCAAGTCGAAGCTCTGTACAAATGTATGGGTATTTCAAAGCATCATTGAATCCAGTTTTTGTGCAGACCAGACTACTTCAAATTGAAGATTTGTTTGCTACTCCAAGTGCAGGAATGTTGCTTCAATAAACCAGATTTTTTCAGTGCAAACCTATAAATGGAAACTGACATATTGCACATACCCCACCATCAATATGCAAACAAGCTTATTTTGCTGCAGTAGGGTGCCTTGTGGTATCACGTTAACATGTACCCTGTTCCAGAAAGCCCTGAGACTGAGAAGAGTTCAGTGCTATTTGAACAACATCCTTGTTACAGGAAAGGATCTTCAAAATGTGGGCAATCTTGCAACACTTGAAAGTCCATGAACTGAGAATTCATCGTGACAAATGTGAGTTTTCCAAGACTTCAGCTGAATACTTTAGATATGCAATTAAAGTCAGGGGCTTATGGAAATCACCAGAAAAAGAGAAGCACCACTGCTAGAGAATGTCACAGTTCAGCAGTTCTTAGGACTGTTTAATTACTATGGTAAATTGCTGCATAATCTAGTGATTATATTGATACTTTTATGTGAACTTTTTCAACTGACATAAAAATAGAAATGGGCAAAAAAGTGTGATTGTGCATTTAAGGAATCAAAGAAAATGTTACAATCAGCTGATGTTCTAACACATTTTGATGCCTCACTATTACTATGATTAGTTTGTGATTCTTCACCAAATAGAAGGGGTTCAATTGCCTTTGATTCACAAACATCCACCACTCTTGATGAGCACTATGTACAAATAAAGCAACACACTCAGCATCATCTTCACACTTGGGAAGTTACCTATGTGAATGGTAAATATTTTACTTTGCAGAGTGAAATGGGTGTCTGAAGAGCTTGTAAAACTCTCAGGACTTGTTTTATTTAATTCATGAAGACATTCTATGGAAATTATATACAGCCCATTTGCAGCTTCGACAAATACCAGAGTCCAGAGATATTGCAGTGGGTTTTCTGATCCTCTGATTGCATCTCCTTACATTACAGCTCCCAGTTATGATGACAAGGGAAAATGGGAAAAAAAAACATTGTGACAGATCCAGTTGATTCTTTTGCATAGACTGTAACCATGCTCGGGATACGACTGCACAACACTTAGTTATCCCAAGAAAGTGTGAAAACTAGTGATGTTCCTGCATTTATGAATAATTTAGTTAATGAGTTTTTATTTAGAGCAGTAAAATCTCTTGCAATTTAACAGTCTTTGTTAGTCTATCCACAACATTTTAAGGTGCGTAGTGTGTTTGTTAGTTATGTAAACAAGAATTGTGGTGGTGGTGATATGTAGGATTGTTTTATAAAAATCAGAGTGAATGTGATCCCATATTCCATTAAATGTTTGGGTGCTTTTCAGTCTTTCCTCCAGCATGAAAACTTTGACTTTTTTGCTGGTTTCAGTTTTGCTGCAAGAACAATAAAATTCCGGAGCCGATAGCTATGTTTCTACCAATACTCTCTGTGTGCCTATCTCTGTTTCTTCTGGGTTCTAATATAATTAAGTGTTGTTACCTGCCTCCCACCTCCTGCTGTTTCCTCTTTCCCATTTCTGCATACTGTGACCAATCCAAGCACACAGCTTCAGCAGTTCTCTTCAATTCTTACTCCTCCCTCCCCTCCCCTCCCCATTCCTTTCCTTCACGGGGGAATGGCACTTCAAAAGGCAAGGAAGTGGGTTACAGAGTGATAAAAATTAAGGGGACACTTTGACTAGCTAACTCATTGTAAAACTATAATCTACTCTTTCCTTTCCAGGGGCTTCAGCTCATGTTCTATATATGTTCTTTTTCAACTCATTTCTGTAGCATTGGAGTGTCCGGTAGCTAATCAGGTATGAATACACCTTTTTTTCTTTGTGAAGACTCCCCACTGTGCATTTTAAAGCTTCCATTTAGAGTTTCCAAATATCTTTCAACCATAGCAAGCCACAAATAAAATGATAAGTGCTTTTGAGTTGAAATCCTCAAACTGTCTTGCCTGAGAAAAAGAAAAAACAACTGGAAAATATCAAAACTTGTCATTTAAAATGACTTAATGACTTTTGTTTAGAAATTTCTTTCCATTTTATCATATGACAAATAAATAAATACATACATACATACTTTAAAAAGCTCAACATTTAAGCAATCTTGATCCATGTTGAACTGTGTTGTTTGACCTAACTAAATAAAGTGTAGGTCACCATTTCTAGGGTGGTTCTTTTTTTTTTTTTTTTTTTGTAAATGGCAGCTGGTAAGCACGACGCCCAAGTCTTCTATGATGTGATCAAAGATGTGTACGGCCTTCTCCAATCTGCCTTGGCATTGCTTACAAGTACTGATGGTGAATCTCACATCACAGATTGCATTAATGCCATGGGAGGCATAAATGTTAGTGAACTGCTGAATTACCTACTATTTCTGATGAGTTGCTGAATAATGTTCATAAATTGCCCACACCCAATGCCCTTGTTGATCCTCCCCACTATCACCCTATCATAAGCCAGAGTGCTGAAGGTTGTTACGAAAGAAAAAATAACAAATTTCCTGGTCTCATTGCGTTTCCAGCTGAAATTGTCAAAACTTGGAGAGACTCTTCTCATTGACAGGCTTTTAAGTTTTTCTCTACATGTCTGTCTCCATGAAATCACACTGCCACAGCTAAAAGTTGGTAGTGCCACTGGTCTAAGCATGAAGGATCAAAGAGCAACTGTTGTAATTTGCTCTGTATAACTGTCAAGATTCTTTCACACACAGCCTCCTGAACTGATACCTGACCCAAATCACTGGCAAAATTCTACCTCAGTGACAGTTCATCTTTTGTGCTCAGCACTGTTAACATGATTTCTATTGTTTGAAAATTACAGGAAAAATATCACGAACAGCACCTATCTTTATACATCATGTTTCTCATTCTAAACATAGTACTCAACAAGTCAACTGGACTACCTTCTGGAAACTGCTTGGTACATTTGGGGGCCCAGAAAAATGCATTGTTATTCAGCAATTCCATCAAGACATGGCTGTAAGAGTTAGCATTGATGGTGACCTAGAAGTTCAATTTGCCATCACAAATGGGGTGAAGCAAGAATGTGTCCTCAGTCCCATATATTTGGATCTATTTGCTGATGGAAAGCCAGAGAAGCCCTTCCAAGTGTTTCAGACAATGTCTTTATGTACTTCTGCTCTGCTAAGCTCTGGAATTGTTCCCTTTTAAACCAACATGATTGTAGATTGATTCAGGAAGTCCGCTATGCTGATGCTTGTGACTTGAAGGCACACTCTGAATCAGCACTACAGGATCTCACAAACAGTTTTGCTGCAGCTGCTCTGGCTTCACCATCAGCCAAACAAAAACTGAGGTTAAGTATGAGCCAGCTCTTCAACAAGCTTGAACAAGTTTCATCAATAAGTGTGGAAGCTACCCCATTTCAAGCTATCGGACAACCTTCTTATCACTCCAGCAGGTTCAGCAACACAGTGACATTCATCCACAAAGTAGATGTGCAAATTAAGAAAGCCACCATCACATACAGTTGCCTACATCATCACATATGGAAGTTACGTGAAGTCTGTCTACAGACAAAAATCAAAGAGCATAATTCTGTTGTTTTCCCAACATCATTCTGTTGGTGTGAAACACAGACCTGTTATGAACAGCACATAGAAAAACACGGCAGTTTCCATTTGTGACACTGCTCATGATCTCTGGGCATCAAATGGCAGAACAGGGTTTCCAACACAGAAGACTTGGCAAGAGCTACCTCAGTTATCATCAAGACTTCTTTGATCTGTGCCCAAATGAGATGCACTGGTTATGTAATTCATACTTGAGACCTGTTTATCAAAATAAGTCCTATATTCTGAATTACACTACAGAAGTCATAAGCATGGAGGGGATCTGTAGTGCTTCAAAGACACACTGAAAAACAATTTGAAAAAGGAACATTTCTGACTCCACCCTGGAGTGACTCTCAGTTGATCACATTGGACGATACCATGCTGTAAGGATGAGAGTTCACAGCTTTGAGAAAACTGGCTCCGAGCAACTGTGCCCTATGGAAACTTGTAGTACCATGAATAAAAGCAATATGCAATGCAATCAACAGCTAGACAAATGTCTTTGCGATCAATGTGGCAAACATTGTTTTAGCCAAATTGGTCTACAGAGTCATGCAATACAAACTATAATTGTCAATGTCGTCCTCAAAACCAATATGCATATCTGCATAGCGGTAGGCAATGCCACTTTGTGGTGAGATATATAACTGAGGCCCTATATTTTGCCATTTAAGATTTCTTGGAACATTTTGCAAGAATCCTTCTTAAATTCTAGTTTGTTTGATAAATTTCTGCCTAATTCCCCACATATTTCTAGTTGAATACAGCATCCATCTCTTCTTGTCAACAGTTCTGTAACGATGACAGTTTTCGGTGTGCACTGTTAACAGCTGTTGTATTCCATACAGAAATAGCTGCATTTTAATGGGAAGTGAAGTGATTCTTGTCTATGCAGTTAAAGTACCTTGAGTCTTCTCATATCAACAGACGTTAGGCAAATATAAAATATCGTAAGGAGAATTTCAATATAGGGGTATATGAATGGCCTTACTGATTAGACTATTACTCCATCTAGTCTAGAACCCTGTCATAAACAATAACTTGTCTTGTGCCAATGTTTCACAAGAAAATGGGAGAAACCCTGCACTAGATAATTAGAAAACAATCTGGCCAGAGAGAATATTTTCCCATATAGCCCAACAGTTGTCATAAAACCTGAGGCATGAGGATCTCTTTTAAATATCCTTGGATTTTAAAAAAATTATTTCTATTTATTCTTATTCATATAAATATCAAATCCCTTTTTGAAATATCAGAAGTTTGCACATCTGCAGTGCCATTCACAAAATCAAGTCCCACCTCCCCCCCACCGCCAGTTCATCATATAATCTAGAGATCGCTATCTAACTACTAGACCACCCTGTCCTCCCAAATGTGTTTTCATGGTACCCTAACACTCTGCACTTCTTTCGTCTACACACAACAGTGTGCAGCACTGACTCCTTATTTCCTTGTGGGAAAGGATAACTGAAGTTTCTGTTTTGAGCTTCAAATGATGTATGGGAACTGAGTTTCTGCTTGTCCCTCCTTGCCTCCTTCATCCCATATCACTCTTTTGGCTTGTTTCATGCTTTTGGTACTTCAAGCTGATTTTCTGCAGTTTTTCTTCTCCCTTCCCATGTTCTCATCCTTTCTCCCAATTTCCAGATCACAGGACATAACTCTTGAAGAAATTCATTTGTCTCAAAGTGCACGTACATTAGGGTTCATTCCAGCAGCTCCATTAGCTCTAGCAGTTCGCAAAATCTTATTTGTGTCTCCAGCTAGAAGTAGGTGGGGCTGAGGTGGAAAATAGTCCAATATCCACCACTTTTTATAGCCTTACACTTCATTGCTGGATTAATAGGCACATCCAGATTATCAGGAAACAGCCTACCAGGTAGAAAGCCAGATGGCTGAGGAGTTTCAAGGGGCTTGTTTGTCATGGTCCATAACTCTGAGATAAAATCCAGTGTTCCTCTCTTTACAAAGGGAAAGATCAAAGCGCATGTTGGGTGATGAATGGGTTATATGAAGCTGCCTCCTTCCTTCGGGTCCATATGTATGGCATGTGGCCGCAGCACAATACTGGTTCCCTGAAGCAATCTGATTGACTCAGCTGGAGCATGAAGAGCTGGAACACGGCCCTTCTCTTCCAGAAAAATGACATATGCTGTCTATGTTCTGGCTCAGCTCAGCAGTCTTTACAGGGTGCCATCTGTACAGCCTGTGACTCTTAACATAGAACATTTATGAAGCATATTACCAGTTCAAAGCAATGTACAACCATTAACTAATTATTACAACACCCCTAGATGGAAAGGAGCACCACAACACTGCTACGAGGAAGGTACATAAGCATTACTCATAGACTGGGATAATGAGGTGGACATTTGACTTTCCTTGCCCTGGGCTGTACAGTGAATCACAGCTGGGATGAGAATGCAGAATTTCTATCTGTATACATCTAGTTTTTACTGTGGCCAACTCCTACAAGGCTGGAGCAAGGGTAACCGTTTTCTCTCCCTACCTGAGTGCTAACAAAGTTTGGCCTCTATCTTTGTTTATCTATAATCTAAAGTGAAGTCCTGTTTCTAGACATGAGCCGAGGTGATGCTGATCTTGTTGACATTCCCTTCAAATGGTCTATTTTTATCAGAGGTATTGATTGATTCCAAGTGAGATCAGTGAATCAGCTGAAAAAAAAAAAAACCTGCACTTCATATTTTGTAATCTTTAAAATGAATGCACTGACAAATTTCTGGGTTTAAAGGAAAGGAATCAAAAATGGTCTTTCATTTGTTTAGAACTGTACACAATATGTAAGATAAAGCAATCAATACCTAATTACTAGTCTATCTCCAAGACTACAGCTTTCTCTATTTTAATGCTTCAGCTTTACACTGAGATAAACCACCTGCTGTGTCCTGATGCATTTGTTTTGACAGCACTGGTTAAGGGGCTCTGCTTCAAACATGACAATAAATATAGTGCTCCATGAGCAACCCCCTCCTCCTCCTCCAAATAACTGAACACCACAAAAAGTTGGACTGTAACTTTTTAGTAACTTTGTTATTAAATGCTAGACATAAGCAAGAAGAATAATTTATGTACTGAAGTGTGAATGTGCATTCAAAATAAGAGACACTCTGAACCAATTTTTCCCCTTCACACACCAGATTACATCTGGACCTTGGCTGAAGAAAATGGAGTTAGTCCATATTTTCATCAGTGTAAATATGGCCCTCTGTACCATTTATCTACACTGACAAGTTCCTGATAGGTACATTTAAACTCACTCTGTTGAAACCTGTGTCCTTCTTAGTAGACATGACCTTTTGAGGTACTGAGCACCTCAGTGCAAAACCTGATAGAGAGGGAGAAGGAACTTATATGAAGTATTCAGGCAGGAACATTGGCATGATGAGTGGAATGGCCAAATTCTATCAATTAGGTTGCTATGGTAAACTGAGTCCCATCACCACAGCATCTAGGTTGCACTGATCTCTGATATACCAGATCTTCAGTATAATTTCTTATTATTTAGCATTCATATTGCAATAATATGTGGGAGGCACAGTCATGTGCTAGATCCCCTTGGTGCTGGTCACTGTGGAAACAGATAATAAAAGCCAGTCCCTAATAACATCTTCAAGTTCAGAAGTGAGGGAAAGAATAATGACAGACTGGGTACCATGCTATAGTCATTTCGGGAAGTATGTTCATTTTTGTATAGCCTACTATACTTATACATAGTGTGAAAATGAAGAGATAGGGCCATATTACAGGTACATTGAAATAAATAAATACATTCATCCTGAAGAGTGAGTTTGACTGAGTTAAAAAAAAATCCTGTCCATATTTTGTTCTGTAATGTGCTGACTTTCATATCACATGAAAATTGCCTCACTCTTCAATTTCTCTGGGCCAGTCAGGACTAAAATCAGAAGCTGCCTTGTCCTGATCCAGATGTTCCTATGTCTAAATTTGTCTCCTACCAGTGTAAGGCTACATCTACACTAGCCCAAAACTTCGAAGTGGCCATGCAAATGGCCATTTCAAAGTTTACTAATGAAGTGCTGAAATACATATTCAGCGCCTCATTAGAATGCTGGCAGCCACGGCACTTCGAAGCTGACGCGGCTCACCGCCACACGGCTTGTCCAGATGGGGGTCCTTTTCGAAAGGACCCCAACAATGTCGAAATCCCCTTATTCCTATCTGCTGCTAGGAATAAGGGGATTTTGAAGTTGCTGGGGTCCTTTCAAAAAGAAGCCCCATCTGGACGAGCTGCGTGGCGATGAGCTTCAGCAATTTCGAAATACCATGACTGCAGGCATTCTAATGAGGTGCTGAAGATGTATTTCAGGGCTTCATTAGTCAACTTTGAACTGGCCATTTACATAGCCATTTTGAAGTTTTGGGCTAGTGTAGATATGGCCTAAATATCCCATTTACACCACATTAGTAACACCAGCTCTCTGTGGCCACGCTAGGCCCTCCCTTCGGAAGGGCTATGGTAATGTGGCAAGCTGGAATATGCTAATGAAGCACTTCCATGAATATGCAGTGCCTCATTAGCATAACGGTGGCCGTATGCACTTTGAAACTGATGGTGTTGAAATGCATGCCGCCCATGTAGCCAGGGCCTTTTGAAACAAACCCCCTAATTTCAAAAACCCTTTCTTCCCAAAACCAGATGGAAAGAAGGGGCTTTCAAAATCAGGGGGCCATTCTGAAAGGCCCCCAGCTACATGGGCAGAGTGGGCTTTGAAATTGTCAGTTTCAAAGTGTGTGTGGCTGCTGTTATGCTAATGAGGCACTGCATATTCATGGAGTGCCTCATTGGCATATTCTGAAGTGCCACTTTACCATAGCCCTTCCAAAAGGAGGGATTAGTGTGGCCACAGCCTGCATTTCCACCCAGTTCTCCAATAGCTGCCACAGTATGCTCATATGCTGCTTTAATCACAGTTTTGAACTCTGCTGCCATGCAGACTGGAAGTCCCCAGCCCATTTAAAGCCCCTCCACATTTTTATAAACTGTTTCCTAGCTATCCAGTGTGGAGCACACATCTCTGGCTGCTCTCCACTGTTGTGCTCAGCTGATCGTGCCTGCCATTTATGTTCCTAGGGCTGCAGAGACATGGCAGTAACTTCCAAGTGCCATTGTAAGTGCTGCCAGGACCCTGCACAGTCTCCTGAACCCAAAACCCCTAACCCACCCCAGAGTCCCCTCCAACATCCAAATGCTCTCCCAGATCCTGTACCCTATACATCCCCACCTTCTGTCCCAGGTCAGAGACCCTTCCAGTGCCCTAAACCACTCATCTCTGGCTCCACACCACAGCCCTCACCCAGCTGAAGGCCTCAACCCCATCCTGCACTCCAGCATCCCACTGTCGCCTTGTGAAGGTGAGTGAGGGTGCAAGAGGATGAGTGACATGGGAGCAGGTGTGGAGTGACTAGCGGTGGAGGCTCAGAGGAGGGGCAGGGTAGGGCAGGGCCTCATTGAAGTGTGGGGCAGAGGACGGCCCTGAAAATTTTTAAATCAAAATGGGGGTCCTCGGTTAGATAATGTTTGAGAACCACCTTAATCATTCTGGTGACTCTTTTCCAAAACCTCTCCAATTCATCAGCTTTGTTCTTGAGTTGTGGGCATCAGAACTGGGCAAAGTATTCCAGCAACCATCACAATAGGTAAAACAACTGCTCAATTCCTTCTCAAGAGTTCCCTCTTTGTATATCCAAGGATCATGTTAGTTCTTTTGGAATCTGCATCACACTGGGAGCTCATGTTCAGTTGATTATTTATCAAGATCACCATATCCCCTTGAGAATCACTGCTTCCCAACACAGTATTCCCTATCCTCCCCACCTCTCCCACCAATTATTTGTTCCTAACCACATTAAGGCACATATTATCCCCTTGTGGTGCAGGAAACAGTAGAAGATAGGGTCCCCAATGCAGGGATATCAATAGTAATTTGGCATCATGGCCCAGACTTGCCAGGGGCTTCAGCAAGCATCTGCCCAGCTTAATGCAGCAGTGCCTCCTAACCTAGCTCCACCTTTAAGCCCCAACCTTTCTGTGCCCATTCTATCAAGTGATCCAAGTCGCTGTGAATCAGACCTGTCCTGTTCACTTTTTGCCACTCCTCCAATGTAGGTGTGGTCTGTCCACCATTCTCCATCTTTCTCCACCTTTTTACTTAAATATTTTTTTCTGTAGGAAGTGTTGTGGGGAAAAATGTCAACATATTGTTCTCCTGGGATTTGTCCTTCCTCTGGGAGGAGTTGATTCCCTACACTTCTACTCCACACATATTTATTTGGTTAAGAAAATTAGTCTTCTTATTCTGATTTTCTACCTTGGCCATCATTTTGCTGCTCAACCAATTTCCACCCTTTGTAAAGTAACTCAATAGAATATAAACAAGTCCTTTGTTCTAATCAAGATATGCAGCATGTGTTTGCATGGATCAAGGGAAATTCGTTTGTCAATACCTTTAAGATTTGTTGTATACTTTGATCTTTTTCTTTTTTCTTGTAGCTCCTCTTGAGAACTGGTCTGCACCTAAGTCTATCGGAAAGGGGAAATATCTCCTTTAAGACTCTCCATATTTTTTCTTTTGTTTTTTTGTACGGGCTTGATTCTGTGACTTATGAAGCACTGCACCCTCAACCCCCACTGCAGTTGGTGAGAGTTTAGGGCACTTAGAACGCTGCAAGAATGACCCGCTTGCATAACTTTCTGGATGCAGAAAATATCCAGGATTTCAGTGTTCTCTGTATCATCTTGAGAATGTTTTTCTCAGATTCACTTTTCACTGACACTTAGGCTGTGTTTACACTAAACAGTTTTGTTGACAAAGGGGGCCTTCTGTCGATGTAACTCATAGGCCGTGTCTACATTAGCCCAAAACTACTGTATTGGTGATGTATGCCCCTTTCTAGATGCCACTGAGTCCTGTCTCCTTTGCTGTTTGCTACAGTTCCAGAACTTAGAATGAAGTGCAAATTTCATGATAAGCTTCTGGGGGCGTTGTAGGAGCAGTGGAGCCAGTTGCTCAAGAATGTGCCTGCCATTGCTGTGACTCTGCTAGCTGATTCATGGAGCAACATTATAGGTTATGGCAGACAGTAAATAACCTGTCAAACTCCTGCTGCTTCTCCTACCTGATTCAAAGGATTCATCAATCTCTCCATTCTCTTGCACTGCACATCTGGATTGCTTATTGATAATCTGGATCGTGCTCATCAGTTTCTTGCTCATTTAATGCCTCTATAATCACATCAACCCTGTGTAAACCTTTTCAGAATCACTGAGTTGTAAAACATCTTCCTTTTGTTGTTCAGAGTTTTGCTCAGTGTTTTCTGACTGTTTGACAGTACTCTATGCTATCACAATCCCACTGCCTCTGCCCTTCTGCCAGCCCCTTTACACTGAAGTAATAAATGTTTCTAACTAAAAAGACAAAACAATACAAACTATAAATAAAGACATGCATACTATTTCGTCTACCCTTTCTTCAATGTAAAGGAGACATTCGTTATAAGGGCTAGCTTTATTGAATGCTCTGGATTTTATAACCCTTTTTATTTGGACAGGGAAAATGGAATTGCTCATTTTTTCCTGTGAACTTTTATCTAGAAAACTAGCAATTTTTAACTCATTTATCGATTACTGAGGACTGGTGATTCGAACACTGAAACTTCCCTCAAAGGCGCAGATCCTGGGGAAGTTTAGCATACTCTTACAGTATGACAATGTACATACAACATGTCACAGTATGGCAAGATAAAGCTTGTTAGAAAAATAAAAGTGTCATTTCTGCAGTTTTGATTACAAAATGTGTTATGGGGAATCACTGGTATACATGCTTTAAGAATTATACATGCTTTAAGAAATGTTATAAGAAATTTTGTTCTCCTAGCTTAGCACTAGTCACTAAATTTGTTGAAGTCTTAGGCCCAGGTCAGGCTGACGTGAGCAGAATAATAGGGAGGAGGCTGCAAAACCAGTAGAAACTGGTTCTTGATGAGCAGAAAAGGAGTTTGAAAAGACAGCAATGAGAGAGGAATGCAAGGAGTTTGGATAACAATTGCTTGAAGATGATCGGGCATCTACAGCAAGATCATCTTCCCAGCACCTGGATCCATCCAATTAGGAAGAGTGAAGACCCCTACTCAAATTAGGGGATTGGACTCTGGGCAGGGGCATGGGCGGTGTTACAAACTGTGGGGGTATAATTGTTAATGGTTTTTGCAAGGCGGGGTCCCTTCCTGGAGGCACCCAGCTCGAGCTGCACTTCTGCACATCAATAAACCTGTGTTTTGGATCGGGCCCTTAATGTAGTATTTGCAGGATCCTAGAGTCGGACCTAGCCCTGTTGTGGTGGCCGGTGAGCATTTCCATAACAAATGAAAATCTTGACAGTTGTGTGGTAGTAGAGAATGTGCAAGGAGTAAAGTAGAAATCCAGTGAATATATTCACTGTCACTGAATGGAGAGTTGAACTAAATAAGAATAGCCAATTAGAAGCTAAAACCAAAATGTACAGCAATTTGAGCCTTATCTAATGCCTTCAAATATTAACAAAGACAGATTGACTTTGGTGGACACTGGATCAAGCCTTTATGAAGTTCATATATGGTACAGGTTGAACATCTCTAGTCTGGCTCCCTCTGGACCTGACTGGATCATGGGAGGTCAATATTTTCTAGCCACATTACCAACACTTCCACTACTTACTTAGCTCTTAGAAGACATTTGGGGTAAATTGGAGCTAACTAACAGCACAGAACACTGAGAGCCAGGACCGGTGGCTGTAAACAAATTTTATGGGACCACGAGACACTCGGCCACACCCATGATATGTTGGGTGACCGCCCAACTAACCAAAATCATTCTGGATTATGGAAGTTGCTGGATGAGACAGTGCCAGACTAGAGAGGTTCTATTTTTATTCATTGAGGTTAAAATGAGAGGGGTATATTTTCAGCACAATATATATATATGTGATTTAATCACACAGCTTCCGCTGTATTAATGAGAACTGAGGAGTTCAATCTTCATTTGTCACCTCAGAATATATAGCCTCAGGCCATACAACTACTCAGATATACTTATTCTTGTGCACTGCATTTATGAGTATTTTCAAAATTGGAATCTACACTGTGGCCGTGTCTACACTAGCCCCAAACTTCGAAATGGCCATGCAAATGGCCATTTCGAAGTTTACTAATCAAGCACTGAAATACATATTCAGCGCTTCATTAGCATGCGGGCGGCTGCGGCACTTCGAAATTGATGCGCCTCGCCGCCGCGCGGCTCATCCCGACGGGGCTCCTTTTCAAAAGGACCCCGCCTACTTCGAAGTCCCCTTATTCCCATAAGCTGATGGGAATAAGGGGACTTCGAAGTAGGTGGGGTCCTTTTGAAAAGAAGCCCTGTCGGGACAAGCAGTGCGGCGGCGAGGCACATCAATTTCGAAGTGCCGCAGCCGCCCGCATGCTAATGAAGTGCTGAATATGTATTTCAGCGCTTCATTAGTAAACTTCGAAATGGCCATTTGCATGGCCATTTTGAAGTTTGGGGCTAGTGCAGACACGGCCTATGAAACCTAAAATGTAGTCAGGCTTTTAGAAGCCAAACATAACTAAGAACCACAAAAGGTTGTTTTTCTAACTTTTAAACCTTTGTAAGATAGATAGATAGATAGATAGATAGATAGATAGATAGATTAAAAAAATCAGAGGATTTTGTTTTAGGTTTACCTTTTAAAGTATGATTAATCTGAGGAGATTAATAGATCAAGTCCCAGCTACATTCAAGACCACATCTTCATTACAAAACCAGTATTGTTCTCTCGGACAATGACTATCTTAAATCCACACCTACGCTTATGAAAGTTGAGAACAAAGCATTCTAAGTTGACATCATGCTGTGGAATGAAGGAATTTAGATAAATCTAGAGCTGGATCACCTTTAGAAGTACTGCAAAGCATTTCTATTTCATAAAACCTCTTCATGCTAACAAGAATAGCATTCCCCTTTTTCTTCACCATGGGGCACCCTATCTCAAGCAGAGTTTTCTATAAACCAGAACGAGAGAATAGGCAAAAAACAAAAACAAAAACAAAAACAAACACAAAAACATTAAATCAATTTTGGACTTCATTATGACAGACCTATTTTATATGGACAGTGCTTGAATATTGTGGTACAGGATTGTACTGGTCCAGCAAAACCCCTTTTTTGGGAATGGTCAGGTCTCAAGGGTGCCAAGCCTAGGAGGTCTAACTTATTATGGGTTCCAGTACAAACTCCTCAGATACATAGCTCAACAGATTAAGCAGGGTGATCTTGATCTCTTTTAATTCTTCTCTTCCTTTATGTATCTCATGTGTAGTTAATGTCTTTGGGATGGTCTATACTATACTGTTAGTTCTACATAAGATAACTTACGCTGACCCAGTTATGTCAGTGTCTACACTACAGCCTTCCTCTTACCAGAGTAAGTGCTCTACTATATCATCATAATAAGTCCACGGCTACGTCTACACGTGCACCCAACTTCGAAATAGCTTATTTCGATGTTGCGACATCGAAATAGGCTATTTCGATGAATAACGTCTACATGTCCTCCAGGGCTGGCAATGTCGATGTTCAACTTCGACGTTGCTCAGCCCAACATCGAAATAGGCACAGCGAGGGAACGTCTACACGCCAAAGTAGCACACATCGAAATAAGGGAGCCAGGCACAGCTGCAGACAGGGTCACGGGGCGGACTCAACAGCAAGTCGCTCCCTTAAAGGGCCCCTCCCAGACACACTTTCATTAAACAGTGCAAGATACACAGAGCCAACAACTAGTTGCAGACCCTGTATATGCAGCACGGACCCCCAGCTGCAGCAGCAGCAGCCAGAAGCCCTGGGCTAAGGGCTGCTGCCCACGGTGACCACAGAGCCCCGCAAGGGCTGGAGAGAGAGCATCTCTCAACCGCCCAGCTGATGGCCGCCATGGAGGACCCCGCTATTTCGATGTTGCGGGACGCGGATCGTCTACACGTCCCTACTTCGATGTTGAACGTCGAAGTAGGGCACTATTCCCATCCCCTCATGGGGTTAGCGACTTCGACGTCTCGCCGCCCAACGTCGATTTCAACTTCGAAATAGCGCCCAACACGTGTAGACGTGACGGGCGCTATTTCGAAGTTACTGCCGCTACTTCGAAGTAGCGTGCACGTGTAGACGCAGCTCACCTGTGTAAGAGGCATAAGGTGTATGTGTCTGTAGCTAGGGTGACACAATGTAGGGTGTTTAGGGTGGCTGGAACCTGCTTCCAGCTGAGAGATGGGGTGAGAAGCTCTGGATGGCATCCCACAGCTTCCAGTGGGGAATGGGGCCCAGCAATTTGAAAGGGCTCAGGGATCCCAGCTGCCACTACTGCAACAGGAGCAATGGCTGCGGCTGGAGCCCTAGGCCCTTTAAATTACCTTTCTCTGTCAACAGTAACTTCGGTTAACAGATGCTTCTAGTAATTACTGTTGTGGCTGTATGTCCATCTAACATATATTGACTTAGGTTGTAGCACAGACACACTGTTATTAAGAAGTCATCAGAGGGAGGGAAACTAAAGGGGATGACTAGATTCCTGTATGGTTCTGGTTTTCCTGGTTAGCAGAAAAGAAGCAATTATAGATATTTTAGCATGTGATTAAAAAAAAAATAAAGAAACCCCACAGACCTGTATGAACTAGACAGACATTTGCTATAAATTGTTTTTAATAATAAGGACGTAGCTACTTAATATCCTGATGAGCTTCAGCCGAATATTAAATATAGCATCTATATCTTTAGTCAAAAATCTGAACTCGGAATAAAAATCTACAAAAATGCTGTCTTCGGTCCACAACATAGAAATCCACAGCACATATGTATTGCGGCTATTCCTTTTTTCATTCAAAATCTGACCAAAATATGAGGGCCATCTTCATGTGTCTGCAAATTATACATATATATTCAATGGAATTAAATCAAATTGAGTTTTTGGTGGTCTTTAATTTGGAAAATACAATTTCAGAAATGAACCTAGATATTACCATACAGATGGAACTGAATAGTAGGTCAATATTGATTGACAAAGCTGATATATTGCTTGTTGTTTTCTTTTAGATTAATTCTAAATTTTCTGGTGGGAAATATAAAAATGTAAAACAGTATTTCAATTTTCCATTCAATTTAAACTGTGAAGAAAGATATAATTTAGAGAAAACTAATAAAAGACTCTGCTGTTAGAATGTGATTGACGTGTGTTAAAATATGTTTTGGTTTTAAAGACCATCCAGTAGAAATAGTACAGTGTTGACTCAGTAGCTACCTTTGGGCCTCTGCGGCTCACATATAATTGATTTTAAAGCAACAACTGAAAGAGAAAAAGAATACTGTGTTATGTCTATATGGCTTTCCACAAATACATTGCTGCTGTTTTCATTAGAAATACATTTGAAATTAAATGAAAATGTAACCTAGGGCAAATCTAATTAATTGTTTTATTTCTTTTGCATTTTGTAAAATGAAGGGTAAACTTCAGAGGGCTGGAGTAAAGATGAAATACTCTCTCTCTCTCTCAGGTATATGGAATCATGCATGCCTACAAAGCATACAATGAAAGGTAAAATGAAATATTGTATATATGAATGGGAACCAACCTTACAAAGGCATATGTTATTAAAAGCCAAATGCAAGTGAAATATTCTTTTTTTAGGGTCTCAATGAGACAAAAATTAATTTAAACAAGTAGTTTTCTCTCAGATGTGTAGGCCCACTGATTTTAGTTAGTTTTTAATTGTGTGTCTAAGGATTACTTATGACTTGGAGTAGGAAGGATCAGGTTTTGAAACAGCTACTAGTTATTTTGATTTGTATGACAGTTACCATAATATTACACAGGTCTCAAGTTATGGGCATCCATGACAGTTATTTTTAGAAATATAAATAAAATATAATTTCCTCCATCTCATTAGAGTTAATACATTTACCACACCTTCTGCATAGCTGTTAGTACGCATCCTTCAGTCTGCATAGACTATGGATTGCGCCCTTTAAAGTTTCAATTGAGGACTTCATTTACAGCGTCTATTGTGACTATGAAGACCCACACGAGAGTGACAGTCCTTGCTGCATCTCTTGCAGATGTAGTGGGTGTCTGGCAAGTCCTTATTGTGCTTTCTGTGCACTCGCTTCTCCTCTGCTAGCTGTCTGATCTTCATCTTGTCTTTCTGAATGCCCTTGTGTAACCCCTGCCTCCATCTGCTGCGGTCGTCTACTAGTTCTTCCCAGTTGTCCAGCTCGATGTCTACCTCTCTGAGGTCTCTCTTGCAGACATCTTTGTAGCACAACTGGGGGCATCTGGGAGGTCTTTTGCCAGAGGCTAGCTCACCATACAGGATGTCTTTTGGAATCCTTCCATCATTCATCCTGTGGATGTGGCCAAGCCAGTGGAGTCGACGCTGCCTGAGGAGGGTGTGCATGGTTGGGATTCCAGCTTGCTGTTATATGCCCTCCAAATTATTTTTCTAATTTACACATATTTCCTTTATGTGGATTGTGGTATACTGTGATGAAGAAACCAATAAATCCACGTAAAGAGTGCAAAATGATGCCAGGAAAGGATTTTTCCTCAAGAACCTTCCAGTATAACTTTGCTTGTCTATGACAAACTCATATGCCTCATACTACACACATGAACACACATGACCTATTTCCCTGTGCTCAAACATGCAGGCACTTCCTCCCTTTCTCATTCACGTCTACATGCAGACAGAAAAGAATATGAGTTTGAAGCCTATTGAGTATGGCATTTCTCCAGAGTACTATCATTGAGAAACACCTGTTCTAAATAATGCTATTTATTCAACAGGGAATTTCTCAGGCTGTTCAATTGTCCTTAAAATGTGTTATTTCATAGCTGAGATGGCATGGACTTCCAATCAACTGCAATGTACGATGTGCAGGGACACTGCAGATTCATTCAAATCTCTTGAAACAAGGATTTGTTTCTTTTTTTTTTTTCCAGGATATGGGTGTTTCTTTCCTCATTTTGCTTACGGAAACAGCTAGTTCTCTGAGATGCAATGTGCAAGTTGACGTTCTTGGGTCATCAAAAATGGTACAGGTTCTCTATAGCACTTTTTCAGAGGGACACATGAGGTGGTGGTTTTATTTAGAGAGTTAGTAAACAAACATGTAGCTCATAAGTAACTACCAAGTTTTTTACTTGTTAAGTTTTTGCTTGTATGACAGTGCACAAATCTTGTTTGCCTTGCCAATTTATAATGAAAATTTTCTGAGGGGCAGGGAACATCTCACACTCAAGCCATGTCTACACTTCTGGGAAGATCGATGGTGCCATGGTAGGGAAATGTTAAATCAAACTTAAGTGAGCACTGGTGTTCATGCCCCTCACTAGGAGTAAGGGAAGTTGACAGGAGCAAATATAATTAAGACAGCTGGAATTACATATGTTAATTTGACCTTCTGTGTAGACCTACCTTCTGTGTTGGTAAAGCTCACCAAGGGACCCTGACTATAACCATCAGGTTTTGCCATATTACAAACAGCCAATAAGACTACAAACCCATGTGTACTGCATTGTGGCTTTAAAAAATTAGTAAAATTATTAGAATTGCCTGAAGCACATAGAATATGGGGAGAAAAAAAGTTTGATGTATGTAGCATAAACACAGAATTATATTCTGTAATTCTTACAAGAATTAAACAAACCTTGTGATAATTACGATGAAAACTGTTGGTGTCTCCCACTAACTCCATGTTACCATATCAGAGAGGTAGCCAAGTTAGTCTGTATCTTCAAAAACAACAAGAAGTCCTGTGGCACCTTATAGACTAACAGATATTTTGGTGCATAAGCTTTTGTGGGAAAAGACCCACTTTGTCAGATGCATAAGTGTTGCGGGGTGGGTCAGAGGAGGGTTTAAAAAGGGAGTCTCAGTCAAGGGGAGGGCCAAAGTTGACAAAAAGGTGTAGGAGAACACTTCAATCTCCCTGGACACTGAATAACAGATTTAAAAGTAGCAGTCCTAAAACAAAAAAAAAAACCCTCAAAACTAAACTCCAAAGAGACACTTCAGAGCTGCAATTCATTTGCAAATTTGACACCATTAACCAAGGATTGAACAGAGACTGGGAGTGGTTGGCCCATTACAAAAGCAGCTTCTGTGCTCTTGATGGTCACACCTCCGCATTAGCTACTGATAGTGGGCCACATCCCCTGTGACTGAACAGACCTTGTCAACTCAGGCCTTCCCCTTAACTGAGACTCCCTCTTTAAATCCTTCTCTGAAGCCACAGGACTTCTTGATATCCATGTTACTGATTTCTCCTGTTGGATTGGGGCCTTGTCCCATCAAAGTCAGTAGGATTGCCACTGTCATCAGAGATCAGGATTTGACTCAACAGGTCTAGTTCTGAGTTAAAGTGCTACCCATCATGAACAAGGGAATTCAGATCTTACCCTGAATTATAATAGTTTACATTTATATAGCAACTTTCATACTGAATGATCCCAAGGTCTTTTTCAAAGGGCCTGAATCTTCTCCCTAACTGAAACGAAAGAATTATCTACTCAACAGCAAGGCTACTCACACACTAAGGTATTCGTTGGTATGAGTAAAGGTGGTGGAAGCAAGCTATTACACACAAAAAATACTTACCTGCCAATAAATATAAATTTGTGCAGATAATTGTGCCTCTGTGCTCAAAAGTACTAATATTTACTTTTTTTTAATTTAAAAACAGCCCCTAATTAATTTGATTGAAGTAAAATACATATTTTTCAGATGTCTGAGTTATGGAAATAGAACTCTTGTCCTGATCTTAGATTATGCATAGGTGAGTGAATCACCCTTGTCCAAAGGAAAGTATTTGATATCGTGTAAGTAATCAAAAAAAAAACTTAAATGCTTTTTAACTCACACTGTTTTCATAGGAAACAACACTCTACAGAGTCAGCAAGCTGCACTACTCAGATAAGACTTATAAGAAAGAAATATAGGTGATTTAAAAGGAATTAATCCCAGGGGCCCTGGCTACCACCTCATAGTTTCACCATCAGAGCTACTCAGCCAAAAGTCTTTACTTTCTGGAGCAACAATACCTCTAGGCATTTTTCTACCTTTATTTCTGCAACTGATATTGCTGACAACAGTGTTCTGCATGAAAATGTGTATCACCTTACATACATGAAAGCTTGATAAAGAAAGAAGCATCTCCCTTTTCCATGCAATCAAAATGTAAACTGCATTGAAGTGCCACGGAAAAAGAATAAAGCAGTGGAAAGAATTAAGATTATGTACAGGAAAAAGACATTGTCATGGCTGTTTATATGCAAAAGACTCGAGTTAAAAATAAAAGAATCAGTTTATCCATCATGAAATGGGCAGACTTGGCAGCCCCAGCTCCAAAGCAGGAAAAGCACAAACAATTGCTTTCACCCTGTTATACCATCATGCCTCAAGTATGGCTCAGAGGGCCCATTAATATAGTAAGAGTAATGCTACTTCTAGGAAGTCCTTAACTTTTCATCTGAGCTTCCAAGCAGGGTTCCAGTAAGTGCTAGTTAGAATGGGTGGTGATGTGGATGCCTGAACAGAATGGGATTGGTACCTTCAGCAAATCTTCATGTAAGCTGTGTAATGAATAGGTGCCCTAGAACTGAAAATCTCTCTTTACCAATACTAAAGATTGATTGCTCAGTTTAAAATGCTAGAAGCCATCCTAGCTTAAAGGGGATAGCAGGCAGTCATTGATGCAAAATAAAAGCACGCAATGATCACAAGGTTCTACAACTTGTTAGGTAGGCATCACTGATACAAGCACACTGGAGTCTGGCTCCATAACTAGGCACTACCAAAATATAAAAAATATTTAAACATTTGACATGTTTATAATGAATAGAGACTGTATGAGTATAATCTCATCCCCAGACACAAATTCAGTGACCCTATTTAGGCTGATGATCCACAGATCTCTCTCAACCAGATCTGACTCATTCTGCACAAACTAACATATTAGTCTGTCTCTCTGACATTTTGTGGATGCCCATCATCAGACGAAGCTCAGTATGGCTAAAAGCAAGTGCTCAATATGATTACAAGATCTCCCACTGACCTCCTTTCTTAATCACAATGGACACTACCACTACCCTGCCTGTTATTCAGGACCATAATTCAGGTATTATTTTCATTTTGGATCTTTCTCTATGTATTCACATCTCTAAGTCTAACTCTTTTTGCCTATCATTACTTAACATACAGCATTCCCTACCTACCTGCAGTGGGTCTGAAACTTACTGAATGGTCTGGCATGGCCAGAATCCCTATGATCTTCCTCTTCCAGGCCCTTTAAAAGCCCTCCATGCCTTTGCTCATAAATCACATCATCCTCCATTTTGGGCTGATTTAACGATCACAGAGAGTTCCAAACATTATTATGGCCATAATTATCAAATAATTATGCCACCAATGTACACTTCCATGCCTTCTAGACCATCTAGCATCTGGCTCACATTACAATTAAATACTTCTGAAAGCAGTTTTAGGAAGGAGTGTCTGCCAAATGGCGTGTTGAATGTGAAGCTCTGAGCATTCAAGGGGATCTGTCAATGTCCTGCTGAGCCATCCAATTTGCTGAGGAATTTGGCTCCAGCCTTCACAGACATTAAATCATTTCTTGTGAACGAGTGAAAGTGTTCCATTTTATGGTTTTTTCCCCTCTGAATCTTAGGTTTCACACACTGATTTATTCCCTTTCCTTTTTTCTTGACAGTTATTGAACCCAAACTGTTTGCCCTACTATTCTATGAATGACACTGTTTGCTGTCATCTTTTGTGGGTCTCCTTCTAGTCTCCTTCTTAAGGCTTGTGGAACTTCCTATGTAGCATGCCCTGAACACTTTTTCTTCCTCACTTAACTGTATTTTGCATGCTATTGTGAAACACCAGTTTTCCACAAATACCTTTTCATATGGCACTGTTAATATTTTCATATCTTATTCCAACTCATCTGTCTGTCTATCTGTGGCATATATCCTTTTAATGGTGCTAAGCACTAATGATATATGCAGACCCAGGACTGGTTGCATGTCTCTGTATACTACTACAAACTAAACATATATTTTTCCTTTGCCCTTTGGTTATGTGTCTGTATAATCTTCCAGATTTGGACTTGGTGGCTCCCTTGTATGTCACATACTTGTCTTTTGCGCACATTTTAATTAGCTAATCATTGGAGTCTTCAGTCTCCTCAATTACTGTGCTTATGAATAACTTGTCCTCTTCAGTTCAGAAATCCCGTTTTGAAAGTATTATGTGTATTAACCTGAATTCTCTGCACGTTTTAGCATGATGGTTTGGCTTATTACATTTTCTACATATTTGATTGAATGCTGAGCACATTTCCTATACCAATTTTGGTTACTAGATGACTGGCATGGGTTCCTGCTTTCCATTTTTTCAGGCCAATAAAATGTCTTTGAGATTTTGTCATGGTGGTTTAGCTATGGTGTAGACAGGCAACACTTTGTGACTTTCTTGGGCCGTATCTACACGAGCAAGTTTTTTTCAGAAAAAATAGGTCTTTTTTTAAAAAAAAAACATGGAGTGTCTACACTCAAAATGCATTCTTTCGATCTGAAATTGAAAGAACGTGCCCGTTTTTCTGGTGGTCCTCTTCCTCTCCCAGATGAGGAAGAGCACCTTTTTCACAAAGATGCTTTCAAAAAAAAAAGCACGTGTAGATGCTCCTCGGGCCCTTCCTTTGAAACAACAGTCCTCAGACTGCCGAATTTTTTGATCCCCACCCTGTTTTTTCAAAAGAGCTGGGACACTCTGGTTACGTCTACACGTGCAGCCAACATCGAAATAGCTTATTTCGATGTTGCGACATTGAAATAGTCTATTTCAATGAATAACGTCTACACGTCCTCCAGGGCCGGCAACGTCGATGTTCAACTTCGACGTTGCTCAGCCCAACATCAAAATAGGCGCAGCGAGGGAACGTCTACACGTCAAAGTAGCACACATCGAAATAGGGATGCCAGGCACAGCTGCAGACAGGGTCACAGGGCGGACTCAACAGCCAGCCGCTCCCTTAAAGGGCCCCTCCCAGACACAGTTGCACTAAACAACACAAGATCCACAGAGCTGACAACTGGTTGCAGACCCTGTGCCTGCAGCATAGATCCCCAGCTGCCCCAGCAGCAGCCAGAAGCCCTGGGCTAAGGGCTGCTGCCCACGGTGACCATACAGCCCCACAGGGGCTGGAGAGAGAGCATCTCTCAACCCCCCAGCTGATGGCCGCCATGGAGGACCCGGCAATTTCGACGTTGCGGGATGCGGATCGTCTACACGGTCCCTACTTCGACGTTGAACGTCGAAGTAGGGCGCTATTCCGATCCCCTCATGAGGTTAGCGACTTCGACGTCTCGCTGCTTAACGTTGAAGTTAACTTCGAAATAGCGCCCGACGCGTGTAGACACGACGGGCGCTATTTCGAAGTTGGTGCCGCTACTTCGAAGTAGCGTGCACGTGTAGACGCAGCTTCTGTGTTGCAAGAGCAGATCAGTCTTCTTTCTTTGAGTTTTTTTCTGTTATTTGTGGGTTTTATTTATTTATTTATTTATTGGCTGTGGAGTGTTTATTGACCTACTTTCCTAACTTTAGGGAATGCTTATTAGTTACATCTGGCTTTCAGACTCCCCTACAAAATTTCTGTTTGCTCTTCCTATTTACTATCTCCTTGGATCATTTACAAGCTGGCTTTTTAAACCCCTAGTCTCCCTGACTTAGCCCTGTCCTCTTTTCAAGTCATCCCAGAGCAGTGGATCTCAAACTTTTTTGGCCTATGGACCACCCCACTCAATTCAAATCTTTCCTCAGACCACTAGCCAACGTCCCATTATAACAAAATGCATTCTCTTATCTCTAAATACATTAAATACTAAATTATTCATATTATGCTACTGCACCCTAAAACCATAAATATACATTTGTAACAAAGAGGTGCATATATTTAGATTTTATTGTGTATATCAGGTTAGCTTACCAAACTTCATTTTAATAAAGGAAAATATTAATATATGTCACAAATAAAAGTTTTCAACATCGTCTTTATTTTTTGGCTGGTGTGGTGAACCTTTTTTGGGAGCCCCTGACCACAGGAAAATCAGCTGGATCCACAAAAAAGTGAGAATACATAATAATAATAATAACAATAATAATAATAATAATAAACCTGACTGACGTGGCCCCCAACTGAGGCACATCACTTCTCCCATGCTATAGCCCCATGAGGGGAGAAGGGGTTCAGGGCTTCCCGCATGCCAGATTAATTCTTCTGAGGTCCCAAGGCGAGTAGATTTTTGTGGCACTCCTATGTTTTAGGCCCAAAATGAGGGGTTAAGTGCATGGGAGGGGGCTGTCAGGGAGTCAAATGAGGATGCAGTATCTGTGCATGAGGAAGACAGTGGAATGTGTATGGGGGTATGAAATCTGTGTGTGATGGAGGATCCAACGGAGGTCAGGGTGGAAGATCTGGGAAGGAGACAGGGTGCAGGAACAGACTGGAGGTTTGGGGTCTGACTGGGGGGTTGAGTGTAGGGGTGGGCTAAGTGTGGGGGGTGTGGCCAAGAGGGAAGATGCAGGAGTGGGTTGGGGGTGCAGGATCTGGATGAAAGGGGGAATGTGAGTGGAAGTGCAAAGCCTAGGTGGGTGGGTGTTCAGGAGTGTGCTGGGGATGTAGGTCTGGGTGGGATGGAGGGAGGCTACAGGAGAATACTGGGGATGGGAGACAGGGTGGGAGAGAGGATGCAGCAGCATCCTGGGGGTGGGGTCGGGATGGGATGGGGTGCAGGAACATGTTAGGGCTGCAGGGACTTGGAGGGAGGGTACAGGAGCAGGCTGGAGGTTCAGGGTCTGGAACGGAGGGGGTATATGAGTAGTTATAGGATGTGGGGTCTAGACATGTGTAGGATAGGAGTGCTTACCTAGCTCCGTGCTCCCTACCACTCCAGGCACTGCCAGAACTGCAGCCAATGGAAGCAGTGGGGAAACCCTCCAGGAAAGCAGCTTCTTATGAAGCCAGTCCCTCACTTGGGGCAGGGAGAGCTGCAGTACACTGAGCTACTTCTTCCCCAGTGAGCTGGATACCTCCCGCAAGGCTCAGGGTTCCCTCCCCAATGCCCACATCAGGAAACCCGTAATGGCACTCCAACCGTGTGTGTGTGCATGTGCGCGTGTGCGTGCGCGTGTGTGTGCGAAGGGGCACAGAGCTGGAGCACAAGTGCAGGCTCCTCACTGCTGGGGGAAGGGCTGAGCCCTGAGCCTGCAGCCCACCTGCAAAATAGTCATGGACTGCTAGTGGTCCTTGGACCACAGTTTGAGAAGTGCTATCCTACAGGGGTGACAGATGAAAGGTGCCATTTTAGGGCTTCATTAAGAAGCGCTCAGCAGGCTATGGTATAAATCTCAATCAACCACTGTACAACAAAGAGACAAACTCACTCCCATTGTTAAGAGGTCACTTTTCTGAAAAACCCAGTCTTAAAACTTCCATTTACAGCATGTTTCCACCCACACTGAACATATATCAAAAATAATGTTTTTTTCCCTAATGACACAATGACCCTCAAACATTTCTGCCCTCCTCCCCATCACCATCAAAATGAAATGCATTGCACACATGTAAGGTTTTTGTGCCTGGCACTGTTAATGACAGTGCTATCTTTTATTCACCCTCTAGTTTATAAGATACACATAAAGCTTAATTTGATCATGAACTTTTTTCCGGACATATTCATCATTTCTTCTCATATTCAGGTTTGGTGGGCAAGTGGGCAGTTCCTCAGGTTCTGTGGCAGTTATTGCTTTTTTACATTGTTCATGGGGTCATCCAGGATGCAGTGCCTTCCACCTCTGGTACCAGGTAGTATTGCACTAATAATCAAACTGATGTCAGGATAAAGCCCATAGACTTTATTATTAACTATATACAGGAATGAGGTAACAAAACTTGCTGCTATTTTGCGTAAATGCATCCTGTGACTGTCTTTTGTAAATTTTTTAATTTTGTTTTTTTTATTTGGAACTGAGCAAGAAAGGAAACGAAAGATTGCAGAAAGAATATGTAGGAAATATAGCATCTTCACACTTCTTGGAATACTTACTCTATATCAAAGACCACTGCCCACCATACTGAACAATATTCCTCTAGGTTGCTATGAGAGATATCAGCCTGTGTAGGATAACAAACATTGATAAACAATGGGATGCTGACTGTATGTGGGCAGAAGGCTGGTCAGAATGCTGCCCAGCTCTGTGGTGCAATGGCACCTCGTTGCTTACTGCTGGCTTGGCATGGAAAGGTGTCCTACTGTGGACATCGGAATAAGGCAGGTCTCCCCAAAAAACTGATGAGGAGGATTAAAGTGTACCTGTTGACAGCTTTATGGAAGTGTGCAGTGATGCTTGGCCTTCCCTCTCCACAGACTTTAACAAGTTATTGAGGGGGGCTCAGCATCTCCCATTGATCACCCAATTGCCTTAACCCACTTTTAGCATGATTACAAATGAGAACTCCCCAGAGGTGCCCTTCCCACCGTCAGGCTGCAAAATGTCCTGGGAGGAGGGGATGAGTTCCAAATTTTAAAAAAGTTCCTGGCTGTTGCTGAGATCAGCTGCTCCATTGTCCTGCTGACCATTGTCCTCCTCCTCCTCCTTCTCCTCCTCCTCCTCCTCCTCCATATCTTCCCTGCTGTTGCCAGAGGCTGCCTGAGGAATCTCTTGGGATGTATCCGCTGACTGTTTGGGGACAGAGTTTGGGTTCCGCCCCCAAAAATCCCATGAACCTTATCTTATAATCGGCATGTTTGCGGCATTGATTCAGAATGTCTTTTTACTTCCTTTGTCTTCTGGTACACCTGCCAGAGCTCCTTTATAGTCATGCACCAGTGCTGGTAGTTCCTGTCATGTCTTTTCCCAGCATGCCCTGTGAGATCTTAGCATAGGTATCCGCACTTCTTCTCCTGCTTCCTAGTTTCCCCACAACCCACTAGCAATTAGTTCCAGGATTTCATGCATGGTCTATGCTGGAGCTTGTCCACAATCCGGGGAATTTATGGCCAGGTGTGCTGCTGAGGTGTGTTGTGTGCTGACTGTTGCACTCAACATGCTGGCCAAACAGCAAATGAAATTCAAACTTTCCCAGACCATTTTCAGCTTGCCTGGAGAGCAATGGAGCTGAAAGCGGTGGCCAGAGTTTTCACATTGCTGCATTGTGGGACACCTCTGGGAGGTCAAGGATGTTGAATTTCATAATGCTCCATCTGCACGACCCTAAAGTCAACTGTGCAAGGTCAACTTTGGTGTTACTCCTTGTGAAAAGCAGGAGTACAGAAGTTAACCTTAGAAGCCCTTAAAGTCAGTGAAATAGACCCTGTAGTGTGGACTGATTGCTTAGAAAATGAAACTAAGTCAGCTAAGTTCAACCTAACCTCCAAGTGTAGACCAGTCCTGAGACTTCCAATAATGGCAAACTGCAAAGAATGGGGCAGAAGATGCTCAAAACTGGTGATTATTCCAATAATTAGATTCACCCACCCAGCAATGAATCAGCTTCTACAAAACCTTACTTGTTATCCAGAAGCCCCCTTAAAGCAATCTAGTCTCAATTTCCCACCCAGACACCCAAGTCAAATAAGATGAGGATTAACAAAAAGCCTGTTCATCATAGATAAAGTTCTACCCATCCCAAGTGAACATACACATTACCTATTAGATTAATGAATATTTCAGATCTTACCCTGATACACACTTACAGCCAATTCTCAGTAATAAAGCAAAGATTTGTTGAAAAAGAAAAAAAGAGGGAGTATTGTGGTTAAAAGAGCCTTATACCTACAGATATGAATAAAATTCTTCCATGAGCTTCATAGAAGAGATGGTAAGCTGCTGAGTTGTAAAATTTTCTTTCCAGAATCAGTTAATCAGGTTAAAGTTCAAATATGCATCCGAAATACATAGTTTGTTCAAATTCATCAGTAAGAATGATCATGGCAATCCATACTGGATTCGGAGACCTCATTCTTGTGACTCCTGCTCCCTCTGACCAAACATAAGCAGATCGGAAAGGACAGGATCAGGTATAGAGTTATTTTATTAGTCTCTTGCAGACTATTATAGTTTTTTGTCAACATCACAACACAACAGGCATTTCCTGAGTAACACAATAGGCATTTTGTTGGGTTTTTTTTTTTTTTTTGGCTTCAAGGTATAAAATCTGCGCTTTCTATGCATACACAGCAGTGTTAAGTAGCATAAGCAATTATCCGTTCAAAATTTCAAGTCATTCCATTGTGGCAGAGAGAACTTAAACTTTAGATAACATAACTAGTATTATTTCTTGCAATATTGTATAGTTTTAATCTTAAAGGTAACTGAATAATCTTCAAGCCTAATGTAATGTAATTAAGACGTAAAGGGAATTGGCATCCACAGACTAATCGGGTTAACAAGTTACCAACAAGATGTAAGTAAACACATACAATTATTATTTACTTCTAATTAAGATGGCCAATTTTGGTTGGAGGTATTCCTGGAATTTTCATCATATCATATAATCTTTAATTAAAAATTAATGTTTAATTCCTAGAAACTTTGGGTATTCCTGAAGGGCTAGCAGTACTGTCTTTAATTCTGTAATGAAACAGATTTGCATTTCGAAGCTGTGTGGCGGTTAGCTATTTATAAGGCAAGTCCCTAATTATCATTTATATATTTTTCTAATTTTTATTTAAAAGGTCATGTAGCCTGCCTGGTGCTTAACACTTCCTGGTCCAGTGTCACACAAGGAAACAGTTTTTTTCACAGAAAAAGTATTTATAAAATCCTTGAAAAATGTGTATTTAATTTTTGTGGGAAGCTAAAGATAAGAAACCTATGAAAATATGATTGTTTGGCCTGCATTATAGCTTTTTTCTTCCAACACCCCAGCTTCTGATCCACCAAGCTATACTCTGAGGCCTAAATACAGCAGAATATTTATGTTCATGCTTAATTTTAAACAGTAACATCATAGTCTTATTGACTTCATTGGAATTACAATACACATGCTCAACATAACCACCGATCTACTGAATTAGAGAATTAAACAGTAGTAAATGAAATTCTGAAATAAAACTTATTTGTGATTCAGCTATCTGCCAAGCTGGCTAGAAGTAGAAAGGAAGAAGGTGTTTTCCACCATACCACTGTCAAGGACTTGTGATTGTATTTGTACTTATATTGTAAGCTCTTTCAGGCAGCAACTGCCTTTTTCTTCTGCATCTAGTTAGCACATAGCACATGAATCCATGACTCAGGTTCCTAGTTTCCTAACAAAAATAAAACAATAACAACAACAACAACAGCAACAGCAAATAAGTGGGGATCAGGAACCAGTCTATTAGTGAGAGAGAAATAATACGCGGAAAAAATAAAAGACTGATGGCAGACAAACCTATAAACTTTCCAAGGCTGCAACTCAAATTAAATGTAGTGGGCATCAGGATTTAATTTGCCAGCTGCCTTCTTATGTTAAGAAGAGAAAATAAAAAAGAAGAAGTTAAAATTTACTCAGAAAAATTAGATGTTTGCAAGTCACCAGATCCTGATGAAATACATCATAGAATACTTACGGAGTTGATAGAGAAGGTATCTGAGCCTTTAGCTACTATCGTCAAAAAATCAAGGAAGTCGGGAGAGATTCCAGAAGAATGGAAAAGGGCAAATATTGTGCCCATGTATAAAAAAGGGAAATAAGAACAATCCAGGAAACCACAGACCAGTCAGTTTAACTTCTGTACCAGGAAACATAATGGAGCAAGTAATTAAGGAATTCATCTGCAAATATCTGGAAGAAAATAAGGTGATAAGTAACAAATAGTATGAATTTGTAAAGGACATATAATGTCAAACCAATCTGATAGCTTTTTTTGATAGGATAACAAGTCTTGTGGGTAAGGGAGATACAGTAGATATGTTATACCTAGACTTTAGTAAGGCATTTGGTATGGGTCTCTCATGATCTTCTTATCAATAAACTAATCAAATGCAACTTAGATGGGGCTGCTATAAGGTGAGTACATAACTGGCCAAATAATGGTGCTCAGAGAGTAATTATTAATGGTTCATAACCATGCTGGAAGGGCATAACAAGCGGGGTTCCACAGAGGTCTGTTTTGGCACAAGTTCTGTTCAATATCTTCATCAACAGTTCAGATATTGGCATAAGCTGTGTCTACATGTGTTCCCTCCTTTGGGAGGGGGCAATGTTTCTGAGGCACTTCAGAAGATGCTGATGAGGTGCTGTCATGAATATGCAGTGCCTCATTAGCATAATGGCAGCCGTGCGCAGTTTGAGAGTGCCACTTTCCAGACACGCGTCTCATGTGTAGATGGGGGCCTTTCTAAAGGACCTCCTGACTTTCAAAGCCCCTCCATCCTAAAACCAAATAGGAAGAAGGCTCTTTTGAAGTCTGGGGTCCTTTCAAAAGGCCCCCATCTGCACAGCCGATGTGCATTCTGAAAGCACCACTTTTGAATCACGCACCGCCTCTATTATGCTAATGAGGAGCTGCGTATACCTGTCAGCACATCATCAGCATCTTCCAAAATGCCTCATAAACATTGTTCCCTCTGAAAGGAGGGGGCGTGTGTAGACACAGCTGTAGAGAGTACGCTCATTAAGTTTGCAGATGATTCCAAGGGAGGGGTTGCAACTGCTTTGTAGGATATGATCATAATTCAAAACAATTTGGATAAAGTGGAGAAATGGTCTGAGATAAATAGGATGATAGTTCAGAAGGACAAGTGTAAAGTACTCCACTCAGGAAGGAACAATCAATTTCGCACACACAGAATGGGAAGCGACTGGCGAGGAAGGAGTACAGTAAGATTTTGAAGATCTTTTGCAAGATTTGAAGCTTCTACACTCCTAGAGACAACCAGTGCAGGGATTCTAGTAGGGACGCTGGCCAAATGTCCCTGCCCCACCTCTGCTCTACCATGCCCCACCCCTCCCACGCATGTACCGCCTATGCACCACCACTTCCCTGCCTTTGCTTCTCCTCTCCCGATCCTGCTGACCCCATGCCCCACTCCCTCCCTCCCCTCTTCCTCCACTTCCACCCACCTCTTCCCAGCGAAGCACATTACCACTTCCAGAGTGTGCAGTACAGTCATTCCCCTCCCACCCACCGGAGCACCGTGAACAAGAAGCTTGCACTGCTTTTGGTCTGCCCCAGTCTGGTGGAGGGGTAGGACCACCCTGTGCACTCATCAGCAGTGGCTGGGTGCCCATGGTGGGGGGTCTAGTGGTGGGAGGGATGGGTTAGTGTTAGTGTGGGGGATGATGTAGCCCCCTGTGTACCTCCACACATCACCTATGTACACTCCCATTGAAATTAGTGGAAGCTGAGGGCACTCAGTGTTGTGCAGGAGAGTACAGAATTTTTCTGGATCCAATTTTAAACCAGATCATGATGGAGATCAGAAGCAGAGAAATTGTCACATTGTATCAGACTGCTATTTTGCTTAATTTGGTACTGATGCCTTCAACACGTCCAAATATCCATAGAAATTACCAGCAATTTTTTTTAATCCAGCTAAGCTCTTGGCCACTGGTATCTTGGTACTGTGAGTTCCAGAGTCATATTGTGTGTTGCATGAAAAATGTTTCCCTTTGTCTGTTTTAAATGAGCTGTATTTCAGCAAGAAATAAATATATGTGTATTGTAAAAGGATGGAAGAAACTTACTCAGATATTGAAATGTAATTTTTATTGGTTTCATTTTAGGATGCAACAAAAACATTTATGTATATGGTAGACAGATGCACATATCATTAAATTTAGAACACACAAAGAGACAGTAACAATGATTGATTTATAGATCACAAAAAAGGAAATAATATACAAAATGCAAAACATATTCAGGTCCTATTGATATCCAGTTTAGGGTGTTCAGAACATTAAAAATTTATATGGATAAGATTTTTAAAGAAAACTTCCCTTGTTAAAGTATTAGGGATTTCAACTTGCAATAATTCCTAAGTACTGAATAAATATCATAAAGCTATTCTGATACCTTTCTAACAAGTGACTCTAATGTGGTAGGTAGCGTCTTTGTTCTGCTTTTTGTATCTTTGTTCAGGATTTGTCTTTATATTTGTTTTTCATTTCTTCTTTCCCAAAACAGCATAATAATATTAATGTTCAAAGACTATGCAGTGCTTTTCAAGGAGTTTTATGAAAGTGGAGTTCATTTTTCTCTTCATTTTACCAAAGAAACGGAAGCATGGCAGTGTTCAAATGTCTGGCACAAGGCCACACAAAGACTTCTTGGAACAGCCAGTAAATAATCAGGAACATCATGGAATTTAAATTCCTATCCATTGATCTACTCTGCCTCCTTTATAAATATGCAACTTTTTACTGTCAGAAATTGTAACTGTGAAATTCCATGAAAAAATTTTAATTAGCAAGCATTTAAATTTTCATTTGTCTTGTTTAGTCATTTATATTTAAGTTGTTTAAAAACAAATTACGAAAGACTTTGTGAAATATCCTGCTGTACAGGGCTATTTTATATAGTCTGATCACAGGTAACCTTTCCAGAGAACACATAAAAGACATACAATTGAAGTAGTACAGATGCACAGAGAATTGGAAACTATTATTTAATTTGAATTATTGCTGTGAATGAAGCTTTCCTTTCACAGGTAACTATTATGTATGAGAATATGATATATTACTTTAAGTTGTCCTGATAGTCTTATGTATATTTCTTTCACCCAAGACAGTTGCAGTTTAATAGTGCATTAAAAGACCATGTGCTGTGCCATTTGTCATGTATTATGTTTATATAATCTATGATACAAGTTCCTACTGAGTCCTAATTAATCTAGCATCCACCTCATTAACTTTAAAAAAACTCATTCTAATTTAAGGTTAATTACTTATCAGTTGTGCTATCACTGATGTACTAACCCCACATGTGTGCATCTTTCTCAATTTAACAAAGGCACACCTATTAAAAAAAAGCCCTCATTAATAATGATAGCTGCTTTGAGGAGCAGGTGGAGATATTTGGCACTTGCTTCATCTATTTATAATAATCAAAAAATAAATTAAAACACCACATGAGAATATAAATCTTATCCATATGTGATCATATCTTGAGCTTGGTTGAAAATTTATCATGGGAATTTCATTCTCTCAAAAATTCAATTTTGTTATAATCAGAACTTCTTAAAGGAACATATTGGGTTGGCCATAATTTAGTTTTAGGAAAAAAGAGATTGAAAAAAGCCCCAGTTTTGTTAAGGACATTTGTCTCACAATAATACTTTCTTCAAAAAATCCCATTATTTTGTATTTACATCTGTATTTCAACCGACTTTTTATTTTTGTTTTGCGGGGAATTTCAAAATTATTTTTATTGTTTTGATTCAGAATTAAACAAATTTTGAAACTGCACAATTTCCATCTTTAATTATTCTCTTCTCCCTCCTGGTTTGTATGTCTCACCTTACTGGGCCTTGCCTCAGAAACTGGATCCATGTGGATGGAACCCAGTGCCCAAGGGAATCTAGTTGCAGGGTTCCAGCTTCAGTCTCCAAATTCTATAATCTGAGACACAAGCTTTCCTGCATCCATTCATGGAGGTATACAATTAAAAGCTCCCCTTGCTCATGGCTGTCCAGTGACACTGGAACAATTTTTGGAGTGAGGCTGCTGAGCTGTGACCCCTTTAGCTCTCTCCACACACACCCCCATGAGATAGGGCTGGTGACACTGGCCAGGACTGCACGGCCAGCAGTGGAACCCCTTGGCATGGGGCCAGCAGCAGAACAGGATTTGAAGCTGCCATTCAAGTGGAACTGGGGTGGACATTAGGATACCAGGCATGAAATCTGGGGGCGCAGCAGAACTCCCATGTCCCTGCTCCCCACTCCTATGGCTGTGCCTAAAATCTAACCCTTTGTCGATATATTTTAATTAATAGTAGGAACTGCAATAAAATCCACCAATTCAAGACTCAGGCAAAGGAAACCCAAAATGGTCACCCAGTGTATAGGGTCAAATTCAACAGAACATGTGCAAGAGGTTTAACTGTGCCTTTTCTCAAACCCTTCCCATTTTTCTAGTTAGTGTATGACTTTTTTTCTCAAAAGAGAGCATCATTGCAGCACTGCCATCCCACCCCATCTTCCGGTTCTATCGCTTTATTTTCTGTGCCCAGTCTACATCACTGGGACAGACTGTCACCTGGTGAAAATTGCCATTGCTTCATTTTGGTCACTGGAGAGAGCTGACACAATTTACACCAACTGAGAATATACCCTGCAGACTTTGGATCCCCTGGAACAGAACTTCCAGTTCTAAATATCTGCCTAGGATCAATCAGCACTTGCCTTTCTCTCTGGTAACAGCAGGTGATGCCTTGGGAAAAAGAACAAACAGTACTATCAAACTTCTCATTCCTTCTCCTCTGCAAGCCTCAAACTGACTTAGAAGATGCTGCAAACCCAGAACTCCACAAATGCATTTAAAAAAAAAATTACCAAGATCAACAGCATACAAGATGAAGAGAAAAGTAAAATAATATTCCAACAAATCTGTTTAGAAGGACCTAGGAATAAGACCTCTGTTTTCTTTTTAAAAGTGTGGTTTCATAGCAAAAACATGTAGAAGCGTTTTCTAAAACTCATACATGAACTGTGATCTGACTACTCACCTTCTGCTGGTGCCAGTTCATCCAAGTCCCACAAATTCTTCTCTTGTTTGTTGATCATCCTGGGTTTCATGTGAAGCAAACATTTATCTCATTTGTTCCTTGATCTGTTCTCACCTCTCATGCACACTTCCCGGGTGATTACTACTTATTTTAGAATATAGCTTTGGAAGGTAGAGAGCATTGAGTTAGAGAAGTCTTCCACCAATTCAAGACACTAGAGTCAAGAATATAAAACAGGAACATTGTACAACCTACAAAGTCTATAGAATTAAACACGTCCTTAGTGATAACATGAAAAGATTTTTCTAACTTTATTCTACTATTATGAGCTACGTCTACACGGGGATGCTACATTGAAATAGCTTATTTCGATGTAGCAAAATCAAAATAAGCTATTTCAATGACTAGCGTCTACACGTCCTCCAGGGCTGGTGCTGTCGACGTTCAACCTTGACATTGGGCAGCACTACATTGAAGTAGGAGCTGCAGGGGAGCGTCTACACACCAAAGCGGCCCACATCGAAATGAGGGTGTCAGGAACAGCTGCAGACAGGGTCACAGGGCAGACTAGCACTGCTGGGGCAACAGCAAGCCTCTCCCTTAGAGGGCCCCTCCCAGACACACTCAGCCTGCACAGCACATGGTCTGCAGAGCCACAAGCACGCACACCCCATGGAAGCACCATGGAGCCCCAGCAGCAGCAGCAGCAGCCAGAGGTCCACACACCCGCCCCTGGAGGAGCAGTGCTTGCCCTGCTTAATGCCATTCAGGAGGCAGCTGACCATCTTTTATTTGTGGAAGAGGAGCTGCCCCCAGGGGATGAGGAAGCAGACCCAGACCTTGCTGCCCTCCCAGCCCTCCCCCGGCCCCCACCGCACATGCTGCCGGCTGTGGAGCTACCCCACGAGCACGGACTGGTGGGAGTGGCTGGTGCTCGGGGAGTGGGACAATGAGCGCTGGCTCCAGAATTTCCGGATGAGCCGGCAGACATTCCTGGAGCTCTGCCTGTGGCTCACCCCTGCCTTACGGCACCAGAACACCTCCATGAGACGTGCCCTCACTGTCGAGAAATGGGTCGGCATCGCTGTCTAGAAGCTGGCCACTCCAGACAGCTACAGATCCATAGGGCAGCAGTTCGGCATGGGCAAGGCCACTGTCGGGGCTGTCCTCACGGAGGTAAGAGGACCCGGTGGGGGGAGCCCTCGGGGGAGCCCGGGGGGGAGCCCAGGGGTGGAGGGCCAGACACGCCCTGCATACCCCTCACTGGTGCTCTCTCATGTCCTTCCCCTGCAGGTCATCCACGCAATCAATGCCCAGCTCCTCCACAGGCTCGTGCGGCTTGGGGACCCGGATGCTGCCATAGAGGGGTTTGCCAGCCTGGGCTTCCCAAATTGCTTTGGGGCTCTGGATGGGACCCATATCCCCATCCACGCCCTGAAGCACAGCGGAGAACGCTTCCTCAATAGGAAGGGATACTATTCCGTGGTCCTCCAGGCCTTGGTGGACAGCCAGGGCCACTTCCTGGACATTTATGTTGGCTGGCCTGGCAGCACCCACGGTGCCCGGCTGTTCAGAAATTCGGGCCTGTGCCGCTGGCTGGAGGCAGGGACCTACATCCCCCAGCGGGAGATCCCTGTGGGGGATAACACCATGCCCCCTGCGTCGTTGCAGATGCGGAGTACCCCCTCCAGCCCTGGCTCATGCACCCCTACACGGGCCATGTCACAGCCAGCCAGGAACGGTTCAACACGCGCTTGAACCATGTGCACCAGGTGGTCGAGCGCACTTTCGGCCGCCTCAAAGGGCGCTGGAGGTGTCTCCTCACCCAATTGGTTGCAGGCCTCACCAACATCCCCCAGGTTGTGGGCACGTGCAGCGTACTCCACAACCTGGTGGAGAGCAAGGGAGAGGCCTTTTTCCAGGGCTGGGCTGTGGAGGCTGGCAGGGCCGACATCCAGCCACCTGCTGCCCCCAGTTGCCAGGTCGACCCTGAGGGGATCTGGGTCTGGGAGGCCCTGTGGGCCCATTTTGACCAGGTTGCGGGGTGAACACTGGCAGGGCCAGCTGCGGGAGAGCCACCCACTGCACCCCCCATCCTCCACAACACTCCCTGCCCCCACACCCACACCACAGAGCACCCTGAGAGCACACACCCCCACACTTTTCTTTGAAATAAATGGAAATGTTGTTTCAAACAAAACAGTGCAACCTCTTATTATTAACACAGAAGAAAAGTGGGGAACTATTTACATGGGGGGGCAGCTACTAAAACAGGGGTCCAACAAAAACTATTTACAAATGGGGGAATATGTGCAAAGGGGGGGGCACGTCCTTGGCCCAGCACCCTAATGTCCAGTGCCCGGTGTTGGGGGGTGTGACCCATGTCTCGGCCGGAGCCCTGGTCGAGGTTGGGTGGGGGCTGGGAGAACCGGCAAATATGGCCGGCTGGTGTCTGCAGGCCCATGGTCCCCCTCGGCAGCAGGCCCCAGGGTATCGGACAGTGGAGGGAAGGCAGGTGGAGCAGCGGGTGGAGCGGCGGGTGGAGCAGCGGGCAGCGTGGCGGGGGGGCCAGGTGTTGCGCAATACGATCGAAAGTGTGCATGAAGGCCCCCCAAGCCTCCTGGCTCCAGGCCAGTGCTCGCTTCTGGAGCTCTAGCCGCCACTCCTCCATGCGCAGGCACTGGTCCGACACCTCCACCTGGCGGCGGAGGGTCGTGAGCAGCTGGGGGTCCGTGGCCGTCCGCGGGTGGATCCTCCGTCGGCCTCGTCCTGGGGCTGGTCAGTGCTCCGCCGAGGGGCTGGCCTGCTGGGATGGCCCCAGTGGGCTCTCTGGGACCACGGACACCTCGTCGGTGCTCTCCGGGCCCTCTGATGGTGCAGCTGCGGAACACAGGGGGGAACAAGAGTGGAGACAGCCGTTAGTGTGGGCCCTGACCCGTGGCCCTTGTCCCCCCACCCCTCTGCTGCTGGTTCCCCATCCCCATGCCCCGGAGATGCTGATGATGATGATGGGTGTCCCACCCCCCACCCCCACGGGGGACCCTAGGTTCCGCTCCCACCATCCCCAGGGATGGGGCATGGCGCTGTCCTGCTGGGGGGCAGGGGCTGATGCACTCTTCTGAGGGACATGCCACTGCTGTCCTTGGGGCCGTGGTCATCTGGGCATGTGGAGGGCCTTGGTCATGTCTGTTGTCCCCACTCCTTAACCCCGGGGGTGTGCATCGGGGGGGCACATACCTGACGGTCCGCTCCCACGGTCGGGGGACACCCATTGGGAAGACGCCCTGCTGGAGCTGTGGGATGGGAGGGCAATGAGGAACCCCCCGTTGCTGAAGGAATCCCCCTCCTCCTCCAGCATCCTGGGGTGGGCTCCTGGGGGGGGCCCCTGGGGTGCAGAGCTTGCCTCCAGGGTGGACTCCGTCTCCAGAGCCTGCTGGGGCTTGTCAGCCGAGGTGTCAAGAGTGGCCGAGGGGGAGGAGGTGTACCAGGGGCTCAGGATGGCCCTGAGCTCCCTGTAAAAGGGGCAAGTGGCGGGGGCGGCCCCAGATCAGCTGGCCACATCCCAGGCCCGGGCGTAACCCTGCCACAGCTCCTTAACCTTACTCCTGACGTGGTCAGGAGTGCGGGCAGGGTGACCCCGGGCAGCCAGGCCCTCGGCCAGCCGAGCGAATGCATCCGCGTTCGGCCTCTTGCTCCCCATTACCTGGAGCACCTCCTCCTTGCCCCAAAGCCCCAGCAGGTCCCGGATCTCGGCCTCCATCCAGGAGGGGCCCTGCTTCCTCTTCCCCAGCTGGCTGCCAGCCAGGGAGCCCTGGCTCCCCTGGGGGGGGTGCCCTGGGGGCACTTGGGGGGCTGGATGGCTGCCATCACTGCTGGGTGTTGGGCTGTGGCTGCTGCAGGCGTGTAAGCTGAGCACGTGACAGTGCTGCTGCCTGCACATGCTCTCAGCTTCCTGCACAGGAACTCAGGTGGCGGGGACCTTTAAGGGGCTGCTGCACTTGGTGACCATAGAGCTCAGGGGCTGGAGAGAGCATCTCTCAACCCCTCAGCTGATGGCTGCCATGGCGGATCCCGCTATTTCGATGTTACGGAATGCAGATCGTCTACACGTGCCCTACTTCGACGTTCAATGTCGAAGTAGGGCGCTATTCCCATCTCCTGTTGGGGATAGCGACTTCGACGTCTCACCGCCTTACATCGATTTCAACTTCGAAATAGTGCCCGCCATGAAGTAGCTGGCTCGTATAGACGCGACTATGGTCTGTTAAGAGTCATCATTCATGCTAGCTTTCATTTTCTCAACTATTAAAGCTATTGTCATTTCAAGTATAACTGCATGTACTTTTCAGGAGCAAGTTATTTTCTATTTAGACCTGATCCTAAAGAAATCAATGTTATTTTATGCTAGATTAAGGTGTTATATTATAACACAATATAGAAAGTGTAAGTGTTATATAATTTCATCACATTCTAGCAAACAATATAAAATACATTGCATTTTATTGTTATCTCAGATTCTTAATTAGGAGAATATAGACTATACTTTGATGAGTGGAGAACAATGTAGAGAAAAGACTAAGGCAAAGGAGTTTAGTCAGTTTTCCATATTGAGATGCTATTTGGTAAATAAAGAGCATTTGCCTATGCTATCTATCCTAAAGATGCTTGCCACATAGACCTTGACCACCCTGTACTTACAAGTTATATGTTTTTTGGCTGCCCAGCCAAATGAAGGTAAGAGTGCTTTATAGAGTCAGGGGGTGTAGGGGAGGGACTTCATTGTTCAGTTATACTCAACTCCAGGTACAACCAGGGCCATGAACAGGCAGCCCCCTCCCACTGCCAGTGGCACACATCCTTCCTAACTTAATTTGCTTCACCTAGTGGTCCTAGTAATAACAAGTAAGCCTTTTTTCCCTCCTTCCATCCCCCACCTTGCTATATAAACCCTGAATTCTAACTGGCTACTCTAATGATATGAAGAAATATGTCTTACACACAAAAGCTCACTACCTAATAAATGTCTTAGTCTTTAGCATGCTACAGGGCTGCTTTGTTTTCTGTGAAGCTACAAACTAACATGACTACCTCTCTCAGACCATCCATAAGACAGTTCAGGGCAACCAACCTGGATCCTGCACATTGGGTATCTGGGGGGTCTCCCAGCAGCTGCTTCCGGGAGGATGGAAGGCTCCCCCCATACTGATGATAGTTACAGAGTCCAGGGCTGCCTGGAGCATTACTTGAGGAGCCTGGAGCCAGGCAGGAGCTATGGTCAGGATCTCCTGCACTCACAGTGGTGGCAGGAGCCATGGGCAACAAAGTGATGCAGCAGCCTGCTCTGCACTCTGCCATCTCCCAGCCAGGTCACTCTGCTTCATGGTGACAGCCCCAGTCCACTTCACCCTGCTGCTAGTTCCCAGGTAATCCCCCAGGTTGGCCTGTGCCCCACAGCTAACATCAGTATGGGGGACTTCCCCATCCATAAGAGAGCTGAAGCAGCAGTGAGAAGCACAGCACCCTGCCCTTGACCTCAGCCCCTACCTGCTCGGTTGCTGCAGTGAAGTGCAACAACCTGGCTGGGAGACAATGGAGTGTGAAGCAGAAAGCTGCATTGCTCTGCTTCCCACAGCTTCCTTTGCTGCAGTGAAAGTGTGTGTTTATGGGGGAGACTGATTCTTGCTTCTGCAATAGGGATAGGGCTTGGGGGGAAGGGTTGGAATGGAGGTGGGGCAAGGGCAGGGCCGGAGAAGTGGGCAGGAGGGAAGCAGGCCCTGCACCCCTCAAGGAACAGCCCTGCCCATTGCCGTCTCAAAATGCAGTCAAGAACTCTTTTACTCAGCTCCACTGCTGTATGCTGCGTGGGCCCTTTCATGGCCCCCATATATAATTATGGCTCATATTGGAGAAAGTTATTTAGAAGTGCTTGAAGGGATACATGTAATGCTCAGAACAAGGAGGGGTTTCAGGCTGATCCTTGAATTTTTTTCAGGAGTTCACATTCTTTGATCAGACATGCCTCAGCATAGGATCTGGTGGGAAGCTCTGAAAGGCTCCCAGGCGGACAAGACAAGGAGGTATGTGAACCGGGAGGTGGCCAAACCCCTAGGGAGCATAGAAGGGGCAGGAATTGTGCATCCAGGCATAGTTTATTGGGCAACTGAGTTGTTTCAGGAGGATGGAATTCACTTATTTGACTTGTGCTCTGTAATATTTTTATCTGATGTAAAAGTCTGCATTAGAATATGTCTAGAAACCAAACTGGATTTGGGGAAGAGGCAGCCAAGATAATTAGTGGCACCTCCTCATGGCATATGTCCTGTGCAGGTACTCCATAGGAACGGTCTACAGTGACTGGATAAATGGCTTGGAAAAATACTTTAAAAGTGTTGTTCACTAAAGGGACAAATGAAGGTGGCTGGAGACTCTTGTAACCACCCCCATTTGTTCCTTTAGGGAAATATACTTTGTAAGTCATTTTCCAAGCTGTCCTTAACCATCCTATAAGGAAGGGTGAACGTTAAGATCCAGGCAATGGATTTGCTGGAGGGACCAGACAGAAAAATAGAGGAAGCCAGTGGAAGACCCTCAGCCCAGTATGGTCAGGTCCCACCAATAGATTTGCTAGAGGGTCAGTCATGGAAAAGGGGGATCTAGTAAAAATAGCTCCCTCAGGCAATTATGGAATAAACATAGGGTTACATGTACTGTACACTGTTATTGCCAGGTAGTCCCAGACACTGACATCTAATAATAAATATACAGTCTGATTAAATCTATGTAAATTTCTCCTGTCCTTCTTTAGGTATGGCCAGGTAATCTGAAAACATTATCTCAGGAAATATGTACACACACACATCCACTTGTAAATGTTTTCTCAAAAAAGCCCCTTGGATTTATGAAATTAATATGAACACAAACTAGCATAGAAATTCAAAGTTAACATTATACTAATCCTTTTGAAACTCTTCACAGTCTGCTTCGGTCTTAACTATCTTGAGCAGTTCAGTATCATCAGCAAGTTTTGCCACCCTACTGTTTACCCCCTTCTCCAGATCATTTGTAAGTATGGTGAATAGGATTGGACTCAGTATGGATCCTTGGCAGCACCATTAGTTGCCATGCTCTATTCTGAAAACTGACCATTTAGTCCTATCCTTTGTTTCCTGTCTTTTAGCCAATTATCAACCCCTGAGAGAACCTTCCCTCTTATCTGATGACAACTTACTTTACTTAAGAGCCTTTGGTGAGGGAACTTGTCAAATGCTTTCCTGAAAGCAAAGTACACGACATTCCCTGGATCCCCCTTGTCCACTTCTTGCTGACCTCCTCAAATAACTCTGACAGATTAGTAAAGCATGATTTCCCTTTACAGAAGCCATGTTAACTTTTCCCCAACGTATAATGTTCATCTGAGTCTGACAATCTATTCTTTACAATACAAAAAAGCAGTCAATAATTTTGTTAGTCTTTAAAGAGCTACATGACTGCACTTTACTTTTTTTGAAGATACAGACAAACACGTCGACCTCTCTGTGACAATTCTATTCTCTATTATAATCCCAACTAATTTGCCTGGTACTGATGTTAGATTTACTGGCCTGTATTTCTCAGGATTACCTGTAGAGACCTTTTTAAAGAGTGGTGTCACATTAGCTATCTTCCAGTTATTTTATAGGGAAGATGATTTGAAGGATAGTTTACCAACCTCAGTTAATAGTTTCCTATTTCATACTTGAATTCTTTCAGAACTCTTAGGTGAATGTCATCTAGTACCAGTGACTTGGTATGTCCCAGTGACTTGTTCCTGTTAAGTTTATCAACTTGTTCCAAAATCTGCTTATATCTGGGAGAGTTCCTCAGATATGTCAGTTAAAAATAATGTCTGAAGATCAGGAATCTCCCTAACATCCTCAGTCATGAAGACCGAAGCAAAGAATGCAATTTGAGTGCTCCTTTAGCATATCCATTGTCTATTGGCCCCACTGGTTGGTTACCAGGTTTCCTGCTTCTGGTGTACTTAAAAATGTTTTGCTTTTACTTTTTGAATGTTTGGCTAGTTGTTCTTCAAACTCCTTTTTGGCCTAACATGATATTTTTACACTTAATTTGAGAGAGTTTATGCTCCTTTCTATTTTCCTCACTCGGATTTAACTTCCAAGGACTAGACCTCATGCTGCACTTAGGGCTAAATCAAGACTTGCCTCTCCCTTTGCGAGTTCCACGACTAGCTTATGCAAGATGGAGTCACTAATGATCTCCAGAAATTTTTCTTCTTCTGAGATGGCATGTACCCAATTAATGTGGGGATAGCTGAAATCTCCCATTATTATAACAAAAAAGCAGTCCAGTAGCACTTTAAAGATTAACAAAATAATATTGACGATTCTATTTCAACAGACTTCATACCCTTCCAGAACATTTCACAGTTACCACTCCCATATTGGTCACATGGTTGATTACATACTCCTACAATTATACTGTCTACTATTCAAGAATGGAATTCTCATGTATGCAACTTCTATAATCCTGTTTGATTAATTTGAGATTGTTGCTATAATTGACTCTATGGTTTCTTTCACATGTAGTGCCACCATGATCCACTACTGCCATCATGATCTGCTTTGTTATTCCCATATATTTTTTGTATTACCATCCCCCATTTATGATAATAATTCCACCAACTATTAGTGATGCCTATCATATCAATATCTTCATTTAATACCAGGCACTCTAGGTTACCCACATTAGTATAAGACTACCACTGCTTTAATGTACCTCTTAATGGGCAGATCAGTAGAGCACAAATTCTTACCTTGGGCATCCCTCAAGATTCAAATCTAGCCCTGTTACTTCATCATCCACACACCAGAGATATAACACCAATGTAATCAAGAAATTCTTTTATGTGGGATACATTGCCTTAGCTGTTCAGCATACAAGCTATTATACAATTGGTTAGACCCTAACCTGAGATCTTAGCACAATGGCTGATTCTTTCCAATGCAGAAACCTTAAACATACTTCCACAACAAGCACTGTGCAGGTTGAAACTTTGAAATCCTAGACTCTCTGGTCTTGTAACATTTGTGGCCCAGCAGAATCACAGATGTTGCTAAAAGAGAAATTCCCCAGCAGGCAGAAGCCATGGCCCAGGGTGGGCAGCCACAGCAGGGCTAGCAGCAGGTGGACACACAGCAATTCGGGTGCCACAGCTGGGCCTCAGGGGCAGTGGCTCGGAAGCCATGGCTGAGGAGCAGCAGGCTGTGGCCAGGGCTGGGAAGCCAGCAGCATGCAACCAAGGCCAGGAATGGGAAACCTGGTAGCTGAGGCTGAGAGCAGAGGCTAGGGCCAGAAGCAGGAAGCCAGCAGCCTGGTGGCTGGGTCCAGGAAGCCACAGGAAGTGGACAGGTCTGGAAACCTGGAGTGGGTCAATAGCCTGGGAGAGGAGGCTGGGAGCAGGAGCTGAAGACCAGTGGGAGAACATTGACCTTCCCAGTCTGCCAAAATCCTTGATGCTGGACTCCTCAGGTTCTGAATGTGCTGGCCCATAGAGGTGCAACCTGTAACCACTTTCCTTGTGAACAATAAATGAGTAATGCCAAACGTGATGTGCAGTTCTGAGGTGAAATCGTCAGCCACAAGGCCAATCTGAAGTATTTTAGAATTACACTGGACTCAATTTTCACCTTTTGACAACATCTTGAGAGCACTGCAATAAGAATCACAACTTGTTTTGCACTTACCAGAAAACTGGCCAGAACATCAGGAGGCTACAGGCACAAGCATTACAGATGGCAACAATTGCTTTGGTATATTCTGCAGTTAAATATAGTGTCAGTGCTGTCTCACAGCAGCCACATTAAACTTCTTGATACTGAGATCAATAATGCTCTGTGCATCGAATCAAGGATTCTCAAATCAGCCACAGTTGACTGGCTTCTGGTCCTTCAGGCTGGTGATAGACTTCAACAGATGCTGGGAAAGGTGCGGGAGGGGCTCAGCTATGGGTCCTCCAGACGGGGCAGGGACTTAGGTAGAAGAGTTGGAGGCTGGGGACTAGGCTCCTCCACCCAGCCTGCAGTGCCACCTGGCACATAGTGCCTACTGTTTCAATGGCAATGTGAAGGGACCAAAGCTTGTAATGTTGGAGGTGTGAGCAGTTCCCACTGGTGACAGGGTGACCTAGTGGCTAGACCCCCTTGCTGGGGCCTGGGATGTTGGTCTTAAGCCCCACCCGAGAGGCTCTTGGATAAGCTTGGGGCATGGCCCCATGAATCTAGTTTCTCCCCCTGCAGGGGAGGGGTTCCCTGGGAGGGGCTTTCCCCCACCCTTTGTGTCTTGGGGAGGGTCCTGAGGCTCTGCCCTCTGGTGGCTGACCAGGTGGCAGCTCTGGCTTGGGCCCTGCTGCTTCAGAGCCAGCTCCTGCCTCTTGGCTAGTCAGCCCTGAAGAGGGCTGGATTCCCTCTCTTTATACTCCTCCAGGCCCAACATGGCTGCAGGTGAACCCGATGGGGCGGGGCATGCTGATTGGGCCAACAGGCCCTGTTTAACCCCTGTGCTGCCTGGCCTTTCTGTCACACTCATACTGGAGTTTTTTCTGGGCACAGCTGAGAGTCAAATCAGGGCAAATTGTTTAAGACAGGGCTACTTACAGCCCAAGACTAGAGGTCCTCTGCAATAAGGCATATCAAACCAGTCACAGAAAACACTTCTGTTGCCAAACTGGCCAGCAAGCAGTCACACAAGCATTTCTCTCAGACACTCCAGTTTCCCTTGTGCCACATCCAGTACTTCTCTTGCACAGATGAGAGGTTATGTAAATCAATCTTCCAGTCCTGAAGGACCAGCCACATTCCCAGGTCAATGTGTACCTCAGATCTTACTCGAAAGATCACAAAGTGCCGGTTGTTTAGAATCTAAAATCTAAACGTTTATTAATAAGAAAGAAAGAAAGAAAGAAAGAACAGGTTGATAATAAAATTGTTAAAGCAATCCAACTACATACACCAGCCACAAACTTCTTGTGCAGGCAGAGGATGAATAGACTACTATCTTAAAAGTGTTTGTATTACAGCCTCTGTTTAGATGGGTAATGAATTCTTTCCAGCTCAGTTCATAGCATAGATAATCCTGAAGTGATGAGCTGTATTGAAGACAATGATGGAGGAGCTCTCAGGGTCCTCTTGTACCCTTGCCCATGTGGAGTGGATTCCAGTGTTCCTCCCTGTCTGGAAGCACATCTGAGATGCAGCCTGTCACATGAGCAGGTCACCTGCCCGTGTCATTTTTAGGCAATCTCTCCGCTGGCTTACACCTTACAGCCAGATTCCTCAGCAGTTGATTGGAATCTAATAAGGTCCTTTCTCTGTCAAGTAGTGCTTCTTCCCCTGACGAGGAACTCTTTTGCAATAAGCTGCCACATCTCCTGTTATGGGTCTGCAAGAAACTAAAATTTCAAATACAAGCACAAAGCCAATACTTATAATGTTGCACAAAAAAGTGATACAAACATCACATACAACAGTGATACATTTGAGAAGTATAAACAGATTCAGGGAATCACCAGCTTTCAATGGACAGTTCACTTGATTCACTTGGTGCGAATCTAGGATGGCGATTTCAAGAATGGTTTGCATGTTCATCTTAAAATCCAATAGCATCACACCACTGCTGTGGCTGTTGTAGTGGTGATTGTGGCCCATGGCCCCAAAGCCCTGTGCCCTTTTAAATCACCAGGCCCTGGGGCAACTGTCCTCTGCTCCTGGCATTCTTAGCCCTGTTGGTCCTATTGCACATCCATAGTTTCCAAATTAGAAGAGCTCCTCAAACATATTATTTTCTTAACAACGTCAATGCAAACACAAGGATTTCACTGGATGATGACCTGCAGAACCTACCAACAATTAGATTAAAATCCTTCAACCCTTTATTGAACTTTTTGAAGACTCTTACACCCAGTTTTGATTCTGAGGCTCAGGAGAGTGCCACATGCAGCATTTCAACTGCTCAAAACAAACATCTCATTGTTGACCCTGCTGTGGTTTTGTCTTGTGTCAGAAAGACTGGTACAGATTGAATCATATTAGGCCATCTCATGGGAAATGTGGACAAACTTTCTTTAAATGGAAAATGAGGCAAACACTTGTATACCACTATATCAGAGGAGGGCCAGAGTTGACAAAGTCAGTTCAGTCGGGAAGGATGTGGCCCACTTCCAGCAGGTAATGTAGAGAATCCTGTTAATAGAACCCCCCTAGTAGAGTTCTCTATCTGAATCATGCGATCCTCTTCACTTGTTACCCCTGTGTTTAGTTTAAAATCACCTCTATGACCTTTTTAATTTTGCATGCCAGCCATTTGGTTCTGTTTTGGTCTAGGTGATGCCCATCCATCCTTTTTAGGCTCCTCCTTTTCAAAATGGTTTCTCATATCCCAATTAACCTCCTCCCTACAACGTTGTCTCACCCACACATTGCAAACTTGCAATTCTGCCTGCGTGTGGAACTGGAAGCATTCCAGAGAATGTTGCAATGGAGGCCCTAGACTTCTAAGTCTTACCTAGCAGCCAAAATTTGTCTCCTCTCCTATTTTTATTTATTTATTTTTATAGAATATATGAATTGTGAAATCATGGGTCTTTTGATGTCTATAAGACCATTGATCTTGACTTCAAGGAGGCTAGTATTTCATCTGCAAACTATACAATGTGTGTATGTACGTGTGGCTTCACACACACAAACACACACACACACACACACATATTAATCATAAAGGTATTATAATAGGCTTCAAAAAAGTTGAAGTTAATAACAATTGGATTGTGAATCCTTTCTGTATAGCTTCCGGCCATTAAGCAGGCATTTTACTTTCCTTTTAGGAGCAGAAACCATTTCTCTTTTTTTTTTCTGAATCTAGCAACTCTTTCTTTTTTCTTTAGTCAGTTTGAGTTATTTCCAACTCTTATAGATCAATAAAGAGCCATCTATCAATTTGCCCATGCAATCAACAATTTAGTTCAGCCTATGTATGTATATCACAGGGATTGGGCAGATGAGAAGGTCCACAGAAAAGCGGTGAGTCGTTGAATTGAAAGTACAGCTATTAACAATAAAAGAGTTTGCATATGCCCTGGTTTTCTGGAGATAATTAATTTCCAACATACAATAAATCCTCTAAATGTGCAATTTAGAATTGCACTTAATTTGCATTAACACAAGTTAAGTGCAACTCAAAATCCCACTCCCCCTGGCTCTGGCTCAACCCCCTCCCGGCTCCATGTGGCCCTGGTTCAACACCTCCCCAGCCCAGCCCCGCTTTCCACCTGCCACACTCCTGCCCCTGCCTCTGCCTCCAGCTCACAACCACTCAGGTGCAGCCCCAGTTCAAACCCCCGGTATGTGGCCCCAATTCAAACCCCTGGTGTGTGGCCCCAATTCAAACCCCCCAATGTGTGGCCCAGCTCATCACCCGAGCATAGCTTGGCCCACCATGCCCACTCATGACCCTAGCTCATCCTCCTATCCCAGTTTAACCACACCCCCACACACTGTCCTGGCTCATCTCCAAGCCTCTTCCCCCCCCTGCAGTCCTAAGCCACCCCCCAGGCTTAATCCCCCCCGCCCCACTCCCATGGCTGCATCCCATCACCAGGCTTAATCCTCCCCAGCTGCCCCCCACAATCCCAGGACTTACCTTCCAACAGGAGCTCCAGGTGCCCTTGCAGCTTCCCCGGGTGCAGAACATGCATCCTGCTGGGGAAAAAAGCTGCCCCTGACTTATGTGAAATTCCAGTTACGCAAGGGTTCATGAAAACGCAGCCCTTGTGTAAATCAAGTCACTACTCTATTAGCAACAAATTACTGAAATGTTAATAGCCCAATAGAATAAATAGCAAATAGAATTACCTTCTTGTTGTATCCTGTGATCTATTTTCATATTAACACCATTTTAGAACAAAGGCAGATGTGTAAAGAGAATCACCACATGCTAATATCCAGGTACTGTGTTCAGCATAGAATACCAAGATGCTTCACATGGCAGGTAGGAAAAAAAATTCATAAATGCAATCTGATATAATCAGGCTGGTACTATTCTAGGTAAGGCCCATCTGTAACAGCTGTCTGGCACAGACAAGAAGATAAAGGCAGGAACCAATAGAAGAAAAAAAAATCAGCCCTCCCTCAGTGCAATTATGTGACAGTAAGTTTGTACAATTTTTAGTGTTTCTATTGTAAGCTATTATTAGCAAATTTGTCTTGTTTGCTGGTAATCTAGTGAAAAAGGAAAAGAGTAAATAGTCCTCCAACTCCTACTCCAAACACCCTACATTTTGTGGAAGTGGAAGTAAGAATTTAGATCAAATTGTTGTGTCTGAGACCTATTTATAAAATAAATTGACCATGAAACATTTTCAAGTATTATACCATTATAATCTTAATATGATTAAATACCAGATGTGGTTTTCAGTTAGTTATAGTAATGCCAGTAGATGATGATTCTATCCATTTCAGTTAGGCCAGATTATGATACTCCTGTTCACATCTGAGCACTTTATAGGTAACCTCAGTGATGTTAATGGGATTACTTGCAGAGAAAGGTACTATTTGTAGGCAAGGTTATCACAATCTGGTCTACAGTTACCCCAGATCAGTATGGCTGTAACAGAGAACAGATTTTATTCCTACCTCTCAGTTCTCTAGTTACCCTTGACTTGCTGGAAATTATTTTCTTTTCTATTGAATCATAGGATTTCATGTAGAATATTTATTTATAGTTTTGCTGCATACGTATGTAATGCTGAAAGACAGGTTGACTCAAACCTAGGCTCTTTGTTCCACTGTTTGGCAAACCTCAGTCAAATGTTCTGTCTTTCTTTTGCTTCTCAAAAGTGACTATCAACACACACTCTGCAAGGACATTTTCTTTCAGATCAGATTAAAGCCAGATGCTCTCAAATGCCACAGAGGAGTTTACAGTCCCACTTTGGTGGCCTATTGCTTAGTTTATGAGACTCTATTGTATGAGCTAAAAATTGCATTCACCTGAGCTAAGATTGTAGCAGATTAATCTCTAAGCAGTCTGAGTGCTAGCAGAAGTGACACAGTGTCATACACAGGAGATTTATGGATTACACATATACAGAATGTTCAGTGTTTCTCAGTACACCCTATCACAAAACCCTGTTTTCTATTTATTTTAACTCTGGTAAATTTTAACCTGTTCGGGTGAAATTTTCCATGCCTGATGTATGCCTCAGATGGAATTCTGCTGCAGAACTCTAGCAAGTTATAAGCCTCTGAAAAACCTCTGATGACACAAACTCAATAGAAACCTTCTATGCAGTAAAATTCTCCAGAGATTCCACCTTCGCAGAACACATTCCATCCCAGGACTGTGAGATGAGAAGGACTTTTCTGATATTGTTGCTCCTAGATGCTGCAGGTTGCTGTGGCATCTGACACATTAACTGGTGAGAGCAACGCTGTGCCTCTTATGCTTTTAATAGTGTGCTACTGGTATCCAAGCCAAGTGGAGGAAGCTATCCTGACTGGAATGTAGTGGGGATAAAAACCAGACCTGAGGGAACCCTAGATTGTCATAAGGAGCCTGTAAGCTCTAAATTATGTACAAAAGGGAGTAAATTAAGGTTTAAAAAGCAAGAAGTTTTATAATAAACAGTGTTATGAAATCTAATAACTAAAGGGGTTCCTACCAGCTTTCTGAAATATTGACATATCAATTAACGTATGATTTTGTATACAGTATACAAAAACTACTGCAAATGTTCTCTTTTTAGCAAGCTACTGTAACATTCACCTATAATTTATTTTCTATGGCTATGGTTACTCTACAGCCCTCTGAAAAAAGAAGTCACTGTCAGAGGAGATTTCCCAACCAAACTTCTGTTAACAGAGATCAGCCACACACAAAAGCCCGTCAGGAGAGTGCTCCGTTCTGTTGACAGAGCAGCTGGACTGCTGGGCTGCTCTTGTGACACAACAGACACCCAGAAAGCACAGCAGATAGGGCTGCCCATAGTTCTGGATGCCCTGTCTGTTGAGAGAAGCCTCCAACTTCCCTGAGCATACACACCTTTTTTGTCAAATGAATCTGTCGGCAGCAAGGTTATGCCTCATTGCTGAGAGGCAGAGCGATGCCGGTGAAAGTGTTGAGTTTTGTCAACCAACTGTCGACAAAATTCATTTTGTGTGTGGACCTTCCACCAGTTTTGTCAACAAAACTGGGGTTTTGTCAGCAAAATTTGCTAGTGTAACCATACCATATATGACCCCAACTCACCAGAGTTTCTAACTTTATTCACTGTAAAAATGCGCTAGGATAATTCAGTAAGCAATACAGGCACAGTAAAACAAACCGAGAATCTAACCACTGATCTAAAACTGGCTCACTGAACAGTACAAAATTACTGTAATACATTCTGTCTTGATGTTTCCCCTCAGGATCAAGTACTCTTCAAGAGTTACACTGTATTTTCTGACAGTGTGTTCTAGAAACTCCTTGCCAATTACTGCAAATGCTTTTGTTGACCTACTTGCCAAACCACTAGAGATCAAACCACAGTTATAGCAAACAATCAGTACAAAAAGGGTTATGCTTTTTTTTTTTTCATCCTGTCTCTCAAGTTTCAAGTTCTCTGAAAGCTAAATTAATGATTACTTGGTTGGTTCAGGTAAACCTGAAGCAAATCCCTTTGTTCCTGTGTTTGACAGACCTCAATCATACTTGTCTAGCTTGTCTTTCTTTTGCTCCTCAGAAGTGACTATCAACTGACACTTTGCAAGGACATCATCTTTCAGATCGGATTACAGGCAGACACTCTCAAGTACTAGAGAGGAATTTGCACTCTCATTTTGCTGGCTTGTTGCTTTGTTTCTATTAAATACAAGATAGAAAGGAGCTGTTAGAAATCATGGGGTTCCAGCGGATTCATAACAATTTATCCAACTGGCCAAAAATTATCTCCTTTCTCTTCTGGGATACACAAACATGCAGATTTCCATTATGGGTGAGCACCTGCATGTTTCTCCACATGCAACTAAAATCTTCATTGCATGCAATTAGTGCTGCAGGACTCATTTTAAGGCAGCCAGAAGATTTAGCTACAACTACTTATAATGGGCTCAGGAGTTACTACCGCTGGTGGGCATAATCCGCCAATCTCCTCTGATTTAGAGTTCCATTTGCATTTTATTTTCTGTTGTGAATTTATTGCTCTCCACTGAAGTTCAGAGGCTACTCCGTAATTAAACCACCACACCACTGAGTGGCCATAGCTGTTTTGATGGGAGAATGATATAGCATTGTCCACATCTGTGCTGCTATCCCTGTAAGTTACATTACTCAGTCTATGTCTAGAATTCGGGGTTTCGTTGACAACATGGCTTGTTTGTTGACAAAACCCATAGAGCATCCAGATTGCAAAGTGCATTCTGTCAACAGTAAGTCGACAGAACACAGCACTTTTGCTGACTGCCATACCTCACTCGCCATGAGGAAGAACGCTGCAGTTGAGAGAGATCTGTTGACAAAACATGGGTCTGGATGTTCATGGGGTTTTTCTGTCAATAGAAAAGGCCTCTAGAGTGCCCTGCAAGTGCCCCAGTGCACACCCTGTTCACAGCAATCACACGCTATCATTTCTGTCTCGAGCCCTTCTTAAAGCCTTAGGGAGCCTTGGAAACCCAGGTCAGGAAGCTGAGAGATGGGAGCAGCTGAAGAGCATGCTGAAATCTCTCACACCCTCACAGCTATACCCTCCTGCACAGATGTGACATGGCAGAGCTGCAGGGAGCCTGAGATACTGCTGGACCACGACAGAACGAGTCTCAAGGGTCCCAGGACCCTCCCGAGGGCTCCAAGAGGTAAGCCCCATCCTGGTCCAGCCCAGAGACCAAGGACCTGCAAGACCCCATGGCCAGATTGCCAAAAAGCAAAGGTCTATGGCTGCTTGGCCACTGCCCTGGCCGAACAGGGCCCCCCGGCTTCAGTCTGGAGCAGATCAGAGTGAACGTTAAAGAGCTTCAGCAGGGATACGTGTGGTCCTGGAATGCTTCCCAACACTCTAGCGCAGGACCACCAACATACCATTGTTACCAGAAGCTGCACACCATCCTGGGGGAAGGACACACATAACTCCCTGGCCTGAACCTCGACAGGTGGGTTTGAGCCCCCCACCACCAATGCAACAGGAATCCCCAGAGGATGAGGAGAAGGAGGCATCTGAGCCCTGACCCCGCAGCAGCCATAGTTAGAGACCAGCATCCTGGTCATCACCCTGGACCCAGTTCCCGGCAAGAATGCCATCTCCCAGACATCTTCGGAGCCAGGAGAGGGTCCCTCCAGTGAGTACCTTGTGCATCACACACCCCAGAGCAAGGGAGGTGGGTGCAGATATGGCACTCTTGAGCATTGCTCAGCCAGAGTAGGCTGGACCTTATGCTGTGATCTCAGCATGTGCAACCACATGCATAGTAAGTGTGCACTACCCAGACCCAGCAGCAGCCCCCAAGCATGGGCAGCATCCTGCTGCCAGGCTCACAGAAGGCTGGATAAAAATCAGGCCCTGGTGGGAGGCCATCCCCGCATCTGCTATGGCTGGAAGCAGGTTAGCCACCAAGGAGCATGGCACCCAGCACAGGGGCATGCCCAGAGGTGAGAGGCAGCACCTGTTCCCATAGGCAGTGCTGAAAGCCACAGGTGTATGACTGGGCCTCAGGGTGAGCTAGGCTATTCCCATCCCACTCACCAACAATGAGGGAACCCCTCTTTGGCCAGACACTCCCACTTTGGCTGTTAGCCCATCAAGCAGGGGAGGGAGGGAGCCACAGCTGTCAGCACGGTCACCGAGGCACTGCAGAGACCCCATGCAGCAGGTTCCACTGTGTAGGCCACACATATTTTTGCTCCTGAGACATCACTGTCCCCTTCTTCTGGGTGGTGGTGGTGAACTTCCAGAGGGCTACTGTGACCCACTTCTCCATGGGGATGGCAGCTTGCAGCTGGGTGTCATGTCTCCAGAGGGCATGCACAAGCCAGGCACAGAGCTCCAAGAAGGTAATAACATAATATATATGGAGATAAACATCTCATAGAGCTGGAAAGGACCTCTGGAGGTCATCAAGGCCAGTCCACTGACCTATTGGTGGGACCAAACACCATCCCTGACAGATTTTATTTTTTAATATATTTGCCCCAGACACTCAAATGGCCTCCTCAAGAGCTGAGCTCAAAACCCTGAGTTTCCCAGGCTAATGCTCAAATCACTGAGCTATCCCTGCCCCCCACAAAATTATCCGCTAAGAAGATAAGGGTGCAAGGTCAGATGAATTCAACAAACGAGGGCACCAGGCCCTGGCAGCTCAGAATCCCAGCACTGCATGTGAAAGTTCTGGAGCCACTGCTGGTCATCTCACTGATCCATGACCAGCTGTTCCGACCAGTATGAACTGGTGTGCTGCCTCCAGAGCTGCCTGTGAACTGGGGTGGGGTGTGCAGGTGTACAAGTCCTGCAGCCAAGGGGTCATTTCCCCAGGTGCTCTCAGCCTCAACCTCAGCGAGAAACAGGAAAATAGTTGCCAGAAAGTTCAGTATCAGCTGCAGCATGTCCATGCGGGACCATAACAAGCCCAGGTACCATTTATGTCTCCCCCAAAGACAGGGCAAGAACTGCAGGCACAGTGAGATCTCTGTTGTCCCTCGCATGGGTAGGCGAGGCCACAGCAGGGTCCTGGAGTGGTTGTCCTGAGAAGTCCATTTAAGTGCCCATCCCAGCAGGGCTCTGGCACTGGCTCCCACAGGGAAGAGATGACCTGTAACCTTGGCTAACATTGTTCCGGATAGCAGTTTTGTTGAGAGAATTGTTGAATTGCTTTTTCAATGTGCCTTGCTCTCTGTTTATCAGAAGTTTCGTTGCAAGATATCTTCCAACATGAACCTCTGCTGACAAATCCCTGCAATCTAGATGTAGCCTCAAAGGGGTGTTTTTCTCACATCTCTCAGGCTATATCTACACTAGCCCAGGAAATCAACTGACAGGGTCTGGTAGGGACATACAAAATTGACCTCCCTGTAACTCCTCTCATGATGCAGAGAGTTTGGACAGGAGACCTTGCTTGGTATGGACAGTCAAGAACTCTGAGTCCAGATTGCTTGATTCTAGCTATGTAATTGTCATAGGTAGAACTGCATGTCTGCAGTCAACTTACTTTGCCTGGTTTAGACATAGCCTAAGAGAGGTAAGTGTTACTGACAAAAGTGCTAGGGTAGACAGAGTCTAACTCAGGGTGTCACTGCTAAGTCCAAGGTGGAACAGATTGTTTAGTGTAAGCAGTTAAAAGATAGTTCAAAAGACCATTCAAGTTTAACACCCCTCTCGGTCTGAGGAAGAAAGGAAGTGCTGAGAGTGTGGGTGAGCAGCTGTGTGGAGGTTGTTAGTAAGTAAGAGATAATTGTAATAAACCATAGATGCAGGATGTGAAAATTGTTCACCCACAGGTGATGTGGTTTTGTCTTTTATTTTTTTCCTGTGGAAGTTCATTAAAGGACAAATTTGTGTGTGTAGGATCCATGGATCTTGACAGATTATGTCATGGGTTGGGAGGAGAGGTGCTTCAATTTTTAATCCAGTTAAATTATAAAGTACACTATACTGGATCATAGGATTTTTGTAGGTTATGATAAGGCCCAGAATTCTTTGTTTTCTCAGTTTCTTTCTCCAAAATGAGTGATAAAAGTAATAATTCTGACATTACCAACAAATCTTCCCTTCCTGACAGTGTAAACTTTTGTAACTTCAATGAAGCTGTACCAAATTTACCACCTGGGTTCTGGCCCTTCAGGATTTTTAACTTAATTAGAAAAGATATATAGTCCATGAAAAGTGTTTTGTGATTGTATATCACCACTATTTTCTCTGGAGGATGTTCCACTAGTATCTTGGAGGATGCTAACAGACTCTGCTAAGTTAGACATTTGGAAAACTTGCATCCAAGAGTTTTTAAAGAGCAGGACGATGTGCTTGCTGGACAATTAATGTTGATTTTCAAAGAGTCCTGAAATACTGGAAAAAAAATAGAAAGCTAATGTACCATTTTTTATGGAAAAGCTACATGGGAAGACCCATTATAAGCTCGTCAGTCTGAAGCTGATCCCATGTAAGATAATGAAGTGGCTTTCATAAGTCTAAATGGATAAAGAAAGAAAGGGGGATAATGTCAGTCTACTTCTCAACTAGGATTGATGGAAAATAGATTCTGTCAAACTAACTTGATGTCTGTTACTAATGACTTTACAAGTTGGTTGATAAAGAGAATAGTGTTGAAATAATATATTAGACAGAAATTCTGTCAGCAGTCCTGAGGGTGGGCCTCCCCTATTCTGGGAAGTAGAGACTTCCTGAAAGATTTCAAGGTTGTGCTAAATAACTGCCTAAACATGAGCTCCCAGTCTGATTCTCTGGCCAAAAGGGCTAATGGAATCCTGGGCTGAATAAAAATATGAATCTCAAGGGGTTGGGGGGGCGGATCCATTTCAAGACGTTCTGGTGCTATCTGGGTCCAGTTCCGCTGCCCACTGTTCAAAATGTATGTTAATAAATTAGTGAAGGTTTAGAAAAAGGCCCCAAGAATGATTACAGGATTAAAAGACATGCCTTACCTTGATAGACCCAAAGCAGTCAATCCATTTAGTTTAACAAAGAGACAGTTAAGGGGTGATTTGATTACAACCTATGTGTCTACACGTGGAACACATATTTAAGAGTGGGCTTTTCTGTCTAGTAGAGAAAGGCCTACCATGATCCAAAGGTTGGAAGCTGAATCTTTACAACTTCAGACTGTAATGAAGGCATACATTTGGGCGGCAGCTACACTAGAGTGATCTATTGACAGAAGGTACCATTAGGAGAAATACCCTGACAGAACTCCTGTCAACAGAACGAGTCTACACCTAACAGAGACTCATTCTGTTGACATATTCCTGTTGACAGAGAGTGTCTACACCACCCAGTGGCTCTGTCAACAGAATAGGCCTTGGTGACCCAGAAGACAGGCTTGCATGGATTCCAAGCCCTTCCTGGGACAACAACCCTGTATGTCATTAAAGGGCCACCCACTATTGGACCCTGTTTGTTGCCTGTGCCAAGGCTTGCATACCTCCTGGAAGGACAGGGAAGCTAGTGCAGACTTCTCGGGCTTTCTGTGAGAGAGACTGACTTTTCCAGCAAGCCATGTTGCCACCAGCCCCTGGGCTTGCACTGGCCACACACATTACTGCTAGAGCTGCTGCTGCACCCCATCCTGGTCCTTCTTCTCCTCCACCTTTGGAAGGGCAAGCCAGACACTTCCTATGAGGAGGAGGACATCCTCTTTGCTGCTGCATGGCTTCATTGGCACCTGCACCCTCGAGTCACCAGGCATGTCTGGCAATACACCACCAGCTCAGACTGGTGGGTCTGGCTGGTGTTGGGTGGGTGGGATGACCAGCAGTGGCTCCAGAACTTCTGCATGTGGAAAGACAGTTTTCTGGGGCTCTGCACCAGGTCTGACTCTACCCTCCAACGACAGGACACCAACCTGTGGTCCGCCTTTCCCTTGAAGAAGAGGATAGCCGTCACCCTCTGGAAGCTGGCCATCCCCAACAGCTACTGCTCCTTGGGAAATCAGTTCAATGTGGGGAAATCCACTGTTGGTGCCATCCTCATGCACATAAGACACTCCCAGGCTGCAGGAATGCAATCACACGAGATTATGCAAATGAATCACAATATATGTAAATCAGCACTTCATTTGCATTTTGCTCTGCCTCATTCGCATTCTTCCTCCTAAAGGGGAATGGAGTGTCCTATAAGTTTTTAAATCTTCTTTTCCTTTGGGATTTCACTGCTACATCAGTATACTTATCATTAAACTTGAGGCAATTCTGTCTAGGAAAGGTGATGAGACAAGCTTTGAATTTTTGTCTCTAACTCTAAAAAGCTATTCCTCTTCACTGTCAGACAGAGTTCTGTGTAACAAAGTATAGAGCAAAGAGAAAATAACCTTTTAGTGTATTCTTTCCACAACGTGAGCTGTGGTTATTCTATCTTCCAAACTTTAGAGTAAATATTCAGATCCAATTTTTCACAGGTAGATAATTAATTACCACAGATTAAATAGGTTAGTGAGGAATGAATGCAAAATTATAGATGTGCAACATTTGGTATGCAAAATTCTGCAGGGACTACCTTTGAATATTACATAGATGTTTTCAAATCAGGTCCATCCAAATGATTCCAATTTATAAAATTCTTTTAAACTTAACAGCTGCATCATTTGCTGAATGAGTCTCCCTAGGCTCATCAGTCTGAATAAAAAATTCAGATGACCATTCTTTATCTTGAACAGAAACCTGGCAGCTCCCACTTTAGCTAGGCAAGTGAGGTAGGAAAAGAAGAACTGGGTATGATTATGAATATCCATTGCATGTTGTGGTACTGATCCAAAAACCTCTGTGCAAAACCTCTGTGCATAACTTCTGCAAAACTGCAATGCTTAAGTTATGTAGTGCACTGCCTTAAATATTAGCCTGTTCTAGGCTTTTCCTATAGATATCAAAGATAAATAATTAAGCTAGCAGCACTGCCATGAACAGTGTATGGTTTGAGTCGTTCTTGTTTATAGTCTTTGATAAGTATAACCATAAGAGTTGTCTTGACAATTTGCCCACATTTTGCCTCTCTTCCTAAAAAATCATTCCCTTGTGAGGATCCCCATGTTCGAGAGACGGGTGTCTTGAATGAAATAACATAAACCAAAGCTCTGTTTCACCACCTGTTTTAAGAATTCAGCAAGGGTTAACAATTTTCCAAATATGCTGAAGTGTGAAATCCCAGTGCGAGGCCCTCCAGGCTTTACAACAGTAATCGTAATATATAGCATCTAAAGGTCAGTGTATGTTTCATGAAAACCCGTTGATGACAGCTGTCATTACAACTTCACCACAAAGAAAATTGTAGTTATGAAGGCACTCATGGGGAATAGCACGCACTTCGGCACCAATGGTTTACTGCTGGTGCTATTTTTACATGTCAGTTCTGCTTACAAACAGACCAGTAAGCAAGATAAATGACAAGAATATTTGAACTTGACTGACAGGTCCTATTTTACTTCAGCTTAAATTTTGGCAATTTAATTGGTCAGGCTTTGGAGGTCACTCATTACAAATGGGAAACAAATGAGGTTTTCTCCAACAGGCATTTGTAGGAAAAAAAAGAAAAAAAACTGATTAACTACATCATTGGCAACTTCCAAAATAATGCCATATGTGAGCAAGTAGAAAGAAATGTTTTTCTCCTGTTGGCATTTCACTCCTGCTTCGTATGGTTGACAGAGGAACCCAAGGTTAGGTAAAAATACATTCCCAGTTCTGTCAGGTTATATTATTAGAATGTTTATATAGGGTTGCACAATATAGTAAACTTCTTGTTCCCTTCCCTTTCTCCCTGCATGGCCACTCAAAGCCAGCTATGACTTAGTCTTGGCCCTAGTTGTCTTTCCTTTGAAAAGGGGAATGGGGGACTATCTGGGCCGCACAGGGCACAAGAACCAAGAACATGAGTGAATGTTTAAAAAACTGCACCCAAACATTGTAGGACACAATAATTTTGAGTCTCAAGGCAGGCATGCCACAACCCAGCAATTTATATCAACATCAGATCACATATAATGTTGCTAATTCCATATTCAGTGGATAATCTGACTGCAGCAAGGTTGACAGCTAGAGGTCCATGGACATTTTTAGTATGATTGCCTCCTCCAAAGGTGAGGCAAAACATTTCCTTTTCAAAGGATGGTGATGCTTTTAGTCTTCTCTTCCACTCCAAAACCATAAGTTTTAAGAACTTTTGGGGTCCCACTACAGAAATGATGAGGACAAATTGGACAGTCAAGCAGAGGGCAACACAAATGACTGAAGGCCTGGGGCATAGGATTTATGAGCAGAGTTGGAAGGGACTAGGATTATTTAGTCTGCAGAAGAGACGAGTAAGGGGTAATTTGACAGCAGCTTTCAAGTAATTTTCGAGGGGTTCTAGAGAGGATATTCTCAGTCAGAGCAGGTGACAGAACAAGAATCAAGAATCTCAAGTTGCAGTGGGAATGGTCAAGGTTGGGTATTGGGTATTCACTGTGAGTGAGGGTGGTGAAATACTGGAATAGGTTGCCTATGGAAGTGATAGAGGTATTGAAGGCCAGACTAGAATGATTTAGTTGGGGTTGGTCCTGCTCTGAGTCTAGGAGTTGGACTAGATAACCTCCTGAAGTCTCTTTGAAGCCTAATCTTCTAGGGTTCTATTATATGGGTCCCATCCATGACTATGTGAAGAATGGCTGTCCTGGAGAGTGCAAATAATGTACTAAATAAAGCTCTCTTCAACATGAATCCAGTGAGTGTTCAGCTATGCATGACACTCAGAGAAGCATGGCTCTTTGACTTATTATTAAGGCTAGTGTAGGAATAAAGTCTGGACACTGTGTAGAATCAAGCAGGAGGGTTTATTACGCACAGTGCTGGTGAAGTACCACCTTGCCAGTCAGGCTAAGCTCAGTGAAGCACTGTTAAGCAATAGATTACAAGTAATTTTAATATAGGATATCAATGGGTGGTGAGAAACAAGGGGGTGAGAGGTCCCAAGCCCCTGGATAGATGCCGGCAGCAAGACATGATGAGGACAATAAGCCAATAATCTAAAATGTTACACAATGACTCCACTCATAATTTACATGCAACATTTTAGATAATATACAGGTGGTATTTTATTTTAGTCATCTGTTTAAACAACATATACATTGATTCTAGTCCCGCTTATATATCAATGGGAGTAACGATGCCTTTGTTTGATCGGGTATGATCCACAGGTCCATGTCTGAAGGAATTAAAATAAAACAATGAGAGTATACAACAAACATCACTTATTTGTAACACATTGTTCTTGTATCTAGGGCCCTGGATCAGTGAACTAGGGAAAAGTCTTGTAGAAAATACTGAAAGGGAGGAGGGTACTTCATCTCTGGCAGCTCAGGCTTGTCTTACAGACTCTGGATTTGGCCTTTGAGCACAGTTGCTGTGGTCATTATCTCTTTTTCCAGACTATGAGAAAGCTATGTCTTTGCTTGTAAGTTCCTTCTGACACTAGCCATTTTTGTGAATGGTAATACATGTTGGCTACGTCTTCACTAGCCAAAAACTTTGAAATGGCTATGCAAATGGTCATTTCAAAGTTTACTAATGAATCGCTGAAATATATATTCAGCACGTCATTAGCATGTGGGCGGCCACGGCACTTCGAAATTGACGTGGCTCACAGCTGCGCAGCTCGTCTAGACGAGGCTCCTTTTCAAAAGGACCCCTCCTACTTTGAAGTCCCCTTTTTCCTATGAGCAGATGAGAATAAGGGGGCTTTGAAGCAGGCGGGGTCTTTTCAAAAAGGAGCCCCATCTGGACGAGCCACATGGCGGCGAGCTGCGTCTATTTCAAAGTGCCGTGGCTGCCCGCATGCTAATGAGGTGCTGAATATATATTTCAGTGCTTCACTAGTAAACTTCAAAATGTCCATTTGCATGGCCATTTCGAAGCTTTTGGCTAGTGTAGACACGGCCGTTATGAGTTAGTTAGGTCTTATACCAAACTATGAAATTTGGGCATAAAAGTGGGGATTCTTAACAGAAACTATAATATGCATCAGGAACTTGGGAGTTTCACCCTACAGCTAGTTTTGGAATTTGTGATCCCAGTTTAATATTTTTCCCAATTTAGACTACTGAAGGTATATTGGCTATAAATACAAAAAAGCCACATTTCAATACATGGATAACATGGACAGCAAAGCTGCTCCTGATCAAAAAAAATTTATATGAATATCTTTGAACTCTACAGGCATGTTAACAAGAAGAAGGTGATCAGAGAGGGCGTGGGGCCCCTACTGGATGAGGGAGGTAACCCAGTGACAGATGATGTAGGGAAAGATGAAGTACTTAATGTTTTCTTTGTCTCTGTCTTCATGGACAAAGACAGCTCCTGGACTAATGCGATAAGTGATGCCTTGTGAGATGAAAGTGGACAGACTTTGGTGGGGAAAGAACAGGTTAGGAGCTACCTAAAAAGGCTAAATGTGCATAAATCAATAGGCCCAGACCTAGTTCATCCTAGGGTTCTGAGGGAGCTGGCGTATGTTGTTGACGAGCCCTTGGCCATTATCTTTGAAAAGTTGTGGAGATTGGGAGAAAGCCCGGATGATTGGAAAAAGGCAAATGTAGTGCCCATCTTTAAAAAAAGGAAGAAGGATTATCCAGGGAACTACAGGCTGGTCAGTCTTACATCAGTCCCTGGAAAAATCATGGAGGGGCTCCTCAAGGAAGTCATTTTGAGGCACTTGGAGGAGGGGAGAGTGATCAGGAATAGTCAGCATAGATTCATGGAGGGCAAGTCATGCCTGACCAATCTGATTAGTTTCTACGATGAGATAACTGGCTCTGTGGATAGGGGAAAATCAATGGAAGTGATTAATCTGGACTTTAGCAAAGCTTTTGATACGGTCTCCCACAATATTCTTGTTGGCAAGTTAAAGGAACGTGGATGGGATAAATGGACAGTAAAATGGATAGAAAGATGGTTAGAAGTTCGGGCCCAGAGGGTAGCGATCAATGGCTCAATGTCAGGACGGCGGTCGGTTTCTCGTGTAGTACCCCAATGTTCAGTTCTGGGTCCTGTTCTGTTCAACATATTTATCAATGACCTGGATGAGGGATGGGGTTACACCCACTGCAAGTTTGCGGGTGACACTAAGCTAGTGGCAGAGGTAGATACGCTGGAGGGTAGGGACAGCGTCCAGACTGACTTAGACAAATTGGAAGACTGGGCTGCAAGAAATCTGATGAGGTTCAATAAGGGCAAGTGCAGAGTCCTGCACTTGGTCCGGAAGAATCCCAAGCATTGTTGCAGGCTGAGGTCCTACTGGCTCGGTAGTAGTTTTGCAGAAAAGGATCTGGGAGTTGTAGTGGACTAGAAGATGGACATGAGTCAACAGCATGCCGTTGTAGCCAAGAAAGCTAATGGCATATTAGGTTGCATGAAGAGGAGCGTTGCCAGTAGATCCAAAGAAGTGATTATTCCTCTTTATTTGGCTTTGGTGAGGCTGCATCTGGAGTACTGTGTCCAGTTCTGGGCCCCCATTTATAGGAAGGATGTGGATACACTGGAAAGGGTCCAGTGGAGGGCGACCAAAATAATTAGGGGGCTGGAGCATATGACTTATGAAAAAAGTTTGAGGGAATTGGGACTGTTTAGTCTGCAGAAAAGAAGACTGAGGGGGGACTTGATAACAGCCTTCAGCTTACTAAAGGAAGTCTGTAAAGAGGCTGGAGAGAGTCTGTTCACAGAAGTCATGGATGGCAGAACATGGAACAATGGTCTCAAGTTGTGGTTGGAAAAGTCCAGGTTGAACATTAGGAAAAACTTTTTCACTGGGAGGGTGGTGAAGCATTGGAATGGTCTCCCCAGGGAAGTAGTGGAGTCTCCATCCCTTGAGATGTTTAAGTCTCACCTCAACAAAGCCCTGGCGGGGCTGAGCTGATGGGTTTGGTCTTGTTTACAGAGCTGGACTCAATGGCTTTTGTAGGTCTCTTCCAGCTCTATAGTTCTATGATTCTATGAAGAAATTCAGATATGAATCGATGTTAAAGCCTTGGGACGGGCCCACATCTCTTTAATGAGTCTAATCTCAACCCCCTAAACTTGGTGGAGTACAAATAAATATCTGATTCTGAATTTTTGCAGCTTTGGTTTTCTTTAGTATTAGTGAAATGAATTAAGGATGTTTATTCAAAATAACATTGGTTGGAGCAGTGCTTTTTTGGTAAAAAAAATAAAGAGGCAGTACTCAGGTGGGTTCTTGTCCCACCCCACCCCCAGTTTCCTGTCTGAGTGTCCTGCATCTGGAGCTGACAGTGCAGTGAGTGCTCAGTCTGTGTATCTGAGGGTGGGCAGGGGCTCTGGTTCTGGCCCAGCACTGCGTGGGAGCTCCAGCTTCAGTCCCGCACTGCTGGTGAGGGCTACATCTATGAGCCCCACTCTGCTGTGGGGCACTGAGGCTCTGTCTCCCAGCCCCACAGCAACCGCCCTCACCCCACACTGCTTCAGGGACAGCTGGAGCTCTTTCTCCACCCCATACTGTGGGGCATGGGGACTCCAGCTCCAACCCTGAGCTTTGCAGGGAGCCAGCTGGGGCACAGCGCCCTGGAGACAGCCGCCACTGGAACATCAATGCAAAGGATCCAGTACTCGGTACAAAAAAACATCCTGGGCTGGAGTTTTAAAAAGTGGATTAGTGTCCATTATTACAAAAAGTTGGCTGTAGAACAAGTGTATATTAAAATAAAGATCTGAGAAGGAAACATTCACAATGGGCTTGTAGTAACTGCAGACTCTTGAGTCACTATGTTTGATACAGAAATTGTATGACAAAAGCATTTTTAATTTAACTGAGAGCAAAACCAGAGTTGTAAATATGCGTAAGTAACAAAATTTAAAAAGGGGGAAACCCAGCTTTGTTATAGTCTGATAAGGGTATAAGTCATCCATCAAGTATAGCAATATGACACACAGATCTTGTGGCAGGAGAATTGCCAGGGGTTTGTCTAAACTTAAGGAGGATTCCACTAAGTCAAGGACCCCTTGGTGACTACACAATCATGTCTTACATACAAGAAGTTACAATATGTCCTCTCTGAATTACTCCTTAGAACCTTCTGTTACCATTGTTAGGAGTAAACTAGTGTTTTTTTCATTGACTTTCACCTCTGACATTTTCAGGGGTCTTCCAGACGAGAACATGTCCTTCTTCAAATTTTTGAGATTCACAGGATTGTTGCCTCCTCAGGGAAGCAGGGAATTGTGCAGGACAAATAAGCTTGATACACTCAACATGGAGAAAAATAATTAAATTTAGAGTAGCAAAAGTAAAACCATTCCTAACTAATGTGTCTCTGGTCCATAAATTTATACTGTATTCTGTGTTATTATTTGTGTAAATTGATAGTTCACCCACCTTATCTAATAGACCTTGTAATAGACCTTTGTACCTTAGCTCTGCTAAGTGAAAGCATAATGGTATATATAACCACAGCATTCAAAAAGGACTGCATTTGCTGGTGACATTCAGATATTCTAGCAATGAAAAGCAACGATAAACTAGACTTAACTGATATAAAGCAGCCCCATGACACCTTAGAGACCATCAAATGTGTTAGGTCATGAAGTTTCCTGGCAAAACCCACTTTCTCAGATGAACAACAGGGAGAAAAATGAGAATACGGTGTCTTTATACATGGAGGCAGGGAAAGTGAGATAAAAAGGGGTTACCTGTAACTAGTAGGATGAATTAATGAAGCAAATTTAGTAGGGTGTTTTTCATTCCTACAAATATCAAAGGTGGGGAAATTGTCCTTGTAATGCATAAGATAGTTAAAATCTCTACTCAGGACAATGTTAAAGATATCAAAGGTGTAAGTGAATTCCAATTAAGGAATCTGTAATCTTGTGGTAAAATTCTTTTGTAGAAGATTGGCTACTTTCAAATCCAGTATAGACTGTCCAGGGAGGTTAAAGTGTTCCCAGGTAGGTTTATGTGTTCCCATTCCTGATGACAGATATATGTCCATTAACTGATTGGTGAAGACATGCATACATCAGCTTTGCTTAAGTGGAGTGGTACAAAACTTCCACATCTTATTGTCCCCAAACACTTGAAATATTGTGTAAAAATGTGTCAACACAATCGCTTTTTGCACACTATTATGCTAGCAACTGATTTGTCCTCAGCTGTGTCTTCATTGTCTCTTAGAGCCCTAATGCAACACAATCTTAATATACAGGAAGCTGTACATGAGGGACACTGACTTTTCAAATTGCCTAGAAGAAAGTAAAACTGATCTTATTTTTCCCAAAGGCACCATAATGCATTTAAAGATTTTTTTTTTTAATCAGTGAACTGTAGTTTTCATTTTGTTATTAAAAGCAGCTGTGAATGAAACATCTAGCTTTACTGCATTGCCTTTGGGAACTCTGACTAAAACATGTTTCCACAAAGGTAAGTTTAATGTATTGAGCTTTCTAAATGATTATGAAAAATATCAAAGCAGATATTGAGTTAGAAGGACAAGAGGAAAACCCAAGCAAATATGGGTTTTCAAACTTTGAACATTATGTCTTGCATGGGAGTCGCTGAACAAACCTTTAGATAATATTCATTTTATTTCTAATTAAGGAAAAAGAGTGTGTTCTTATGTTTAAATTACTGAGTGTTGGTCGATTCAGCCCCTCCACAAGTATATTTTATTGCTAATTGACAGTACCTGAAGTGATCCAAGCAAACCTAATGAAGTAAAAAATAAGATTTTTCATTCAGGTTAAAGTTTCAAGATTCAAAGTTCCATGCTAACACACTGTAGCTGTGTCTACATGTAAGCACCCTTTTGAAAGGGCAAAAATCGAAGTTCGGCTTTCGAAAAAATGGCCATCGAAAGAGAGCACCCGCTGCCATTTTTCAGATCGGTGTTCCGATCTGCCCTTTTGAAGTGCTGTTGATGTCCTTCTAAAGAGAGCATCCACACAGCTCCAAACTCTCTTTCGAAAGAAGGGAGGCAGGAAACGCCGGACGGCGTCCCAAGGCCAACAAGCCCTCTTGGGGCTGCAGCCAGCCGCCTCCTTTTAAGGTCCCCTCCCTCTGCCCTCCTCTCCACATGAGCCGAGTGCTGCCCAGCCTGTCCCAGCCTGGCAGAGCCCACTTCTGCCCACCTTGGAGGCCCAGCGACAGCTCCTACAGGAGGACACCCTCATTATGCACACTCTGCTGGCAGTGATGTGCACCATTGCTGCAGCTGCACCTGAGCTCATCGGGTGGCTGCGCGGTCCCGCCGGGGCTAGGGGGCTCTCTCACCGGGGCACTGCTGGGCACCCTCCCGGGTGCCCTGATGCCTCTGGACCCACCCCAGCAGCACCAGCTGGTGGGAGCGTGTGGTGCTAGGGGAGTGGGGCGAGGAAAGGTGGCTGTGGAACTTCCGCATGTCGAGGCAGACCTTCGACGAGATCTGCCACTGGATCGCCTTCACACTCTGGCACCAGGACACCAGCATATGGCCAGCCCTCACCCTGGAGAAATGGGTTGCGATTGCCATTTGGAAGCTGGCCACCACGGACTCCTATCACTCCATGGGACAGCAGTTTAGGGTGGGCAAGGCCACCATCGGGGCTGTACTTATAGAGGTAAGGTGGGGCCAGGTGGGCAGGGGGGCTGGAGCAAGGGGAACCCTCCCCTGCAAGGGACCGGATGGGGAAAGAGGCTGGACAGGAGGGGGCAGGGGCTGCACGGGTCAGGGGCCAGACGGGGGGGGGGGAAGAATGGGCCCGAGGTGGGAGGCAAAGTCCGCCACACCTGCACTAGAGCATGTGTCCCCCTTCTCCCTCTGCAGGTTGTCAGGGCCATCAACGCGATGCTGCTCCATAGGGTCGTCCGCCTGGGGGATGTGGACAACACCATTGCCGGCTTCCAGGACCTGGACTTCCTGAACTGCATCGGTGCTTTGGATGGCACACACATCCCCATCTGCGCCCTGCCACACAGTGTCAGCCAGTATGTGAACAGGAAGGGCTACCATTCAGTGGTGCTGCAGGCCATTGCTGATGGGTGGCCTGGAGGGTGGGCCTGGTGGGGGCAGAGGGGGCAGGCTTGGTGGGGGTGGAGTGGGCAGGCTCGGTGGGGGCAGAGGGGGCAGGGTCAGCAGGGGGAGACACTGGGGGAGCCAGGAGGTGGGCCACAGTGGCTGTGTGCTCCTGCACAGTGTGGCCAATGACCTCAACGGTATCCAGCAGTCTATCCCAGGCCACCCTCCACCACTCCATGTCGGCCCAGGCATGCTGGAGGTGCTCCTCGGCCAGGTGCTGGGTGGCTGAGTCTTCCTCCGCCCTTCAGGGGGCCCTCAGGCCAAGGCCCCGACGACCCACTACTTGGGGTGGAGTCTGGATACCTCCAACGGCTGCAGGCTGGCTCTCCGGGACTAGGGATGGAGAAGGGCTCTCCTGGCCCATGGATGGTGCGGCTGTGTGTAGAGGAGGAGAGCTGTCAGTAGTGTGCCCCGAACAGAGGGGACCTAGCTGTGGCGTACCCACCCGAGCTCACCCCCTGGGGCCCCTGCCCCCCCAAGGGACACTGACCCTTCCAGGGAGCACCGACCGCCGCCACCCTGGGATTGGACCTCCCAGCCTGGGTGTGATTCCAGGGGTCTCTCCCACAGGTGGCCCTTCCCAGCCTGCGGTATGTGGGCCCTGGGCATGGTACAGCACCGACCGGCCGCCACCCCTGTGCAGCTTACGGCACTGTCCACTGGGGGCGGGTGGTGGGAGTCGCTCCAGCTGTTCAGCACCATGGCAGACCTGTATTTTGAAAGAGCGGACTGTGGAGTATCTACACATGTACTCTTTCGATTTATTATTTTGAAAGGGAAAGATCCTCCTGATATGGGATCAGGGTTCGGATTTCGAAGTCTGCACCCCATTCTTTCTATTTTCTTTTGAAAGGCGGGTTTACACGTGTGGACACTCCTCCCGCTCTTTTGAAAAAGGGCCATTTATTTTGAAGTTTTTTGCATGTGTAGGCACAGCTTATGACTATGTCTACACTAAGGATTTTTGTCGACAAAACTGGGGTTTTGTCGACAAAACTCACAGAGCATCTACACACAAAATATGTTTTCTTGAGAGTGTGATGACAAAACTCAGCATTTCCTCCAACAACATTCTGACTTTTCCTGATGAGGAATAATGCCTTTGTTGACAGTTTCTATTGCCAATAACAAACAAACAAAAAAAATATATAAAAAGACCATGTAGATACTCCAGGAGGCCTGTTGATAGATAGGTCTTCTGGCTCACCAGGCAAACCTGCTTACTGAGCTTCTGGTTGGCTGTTCTGTTGAGAGAGCGATCAAGCAGTCTGGCCAACTTTACTGATGGAGCAGATTGCTGCTTTTGATACAGTTTTCTGTGTGGATGTGATCAGTCAACAGAAGTTTTGTGGGAAGATCTCTTCTGACGGTAACTTCTGTCAACAGATCACCGTAGTGTAGAAGTAGCCAAATATTTGTATATTTGTGTAATAAGGTATCTCTAATTGTACAAGCAATTGTGAGAAGAGGTGCTCTCAAAAAACAAGTTTCAAAATGCATGTATGGCTTTAGAAGTTACTTTGAAAAAACTTGGGCTTAAAGTTCTCAATTGAGACCCTCCTTTCAAGATTGAAATTTAAAACACAGCTATTGAAAGCAAATGACATTCATTTTTCTAAAAAGTTTAAAAAGTAATACATCTTCAGTTGTCCATTATTACAAAAATTAGATATAATAGTACTCTTATACAGTTAAACGTTATAGGCAAAACAGGCGCAGATTTTCAACATCTTTTTCTTCCCTGTTCTGTTAAGTTTAAAAGAATGACCCCTAAACAGCTACTTTAAAGCAAGGAAAGGAAATTAATGATAGCTATTTTCCTATAGTCTCAGAAAAGTAGCCATGCTAGTCTGTAACATCACAAAAGAAAGAAAGCAGTCCTGCAGTATCTTAAAGACTAACAATTTTATTTATTAGATAATGAAGAATCTGAAGAAGTAGGTCTTCCCACAAAAGCTCATTACCTAATAAATAAAATTGTTAGCCTTTAACGTGCTATGGGACTGCTTGCTTTATTCTACCATTATGCAAAAGAGCCACATTACAGCCACATTACTGTGAATACATTGTTTCATTTAATCTATCTATCTATCTATCTAGGAAATACTACACTACATGAGCTCTTTTGAAAAATCCGGCCCTTTTTTGAAAGAACATGTGGCGTGTTGTTAGCCGATGGCCTGGTGAGATACCACATAACCCTTCACTTCATCCGAGTCTTTAACTGTTAGGACAGACAGTCCTTTCGCAGCGGGAAGCCAGGGTTGGCTGATGGGTGCCCCAAGAGTCTGCCCCGTGGAGGCGACACAACTCAACGTTCAGCTCTCAGTACACCTCACCAGTGACCACGCTAATACAGCCGAGACTGGCTGGGGTTCTTTGTTTGTGTTCGGTTTAGCACAGTAACAGGAGGAGTCAGGCTGAAACTTAGACAGTTACTATTTATTAGATAAGAAAGCTTAACTTTTATGGTTACAAGGCTATTGCTTCACTTCTTTGGTTACAAGCAGCTTGCATATAACAAAGTAATTTAGTTCATATATCTATTATTAAATGCGTGCAAAAGAAAAACACATAGCAGGTCTCATTCTCACCCCTGCGTTACCCGACTTTGGCGTAGATGCTCTGCAGGCATATTTTTAGAAAGAGCAGCACTCAGAGTGAAAGATTTTTCGACCACTGGACTATTTTTTCAAAAAAGCAGGGGTTGTGTGGAAGTTCACTGTCAAAAGAGCCGACAGACCTTTCAATCTGCTTTTTTGTGTGTGGACATGATCTTTCCAAAGAAGATTTTCAGAAGACAGCTTCTGGAAAATCATTTTTTGAAAGATCGCGATAGTGTAGATATAGCCTTTCTGTACAGCATCTTGAACAACAGGATCCCAGTTTCAAGACTAGGCCTTATAGACACTATTACAGTAGAAGTGGTAATTGCTGCTACTTATTACAGCCTTTCATTTCATTTTTTTCAAAGAGCAACAGTACAGGGCAACAACAAGAAGTCCTGTGGCACCTTATAGACTAACAGATTTCTTTAACAGAAACAGTATAGGGCAGCAGACCTACTATGTGTCTCATTTTCACAGCTGGTCCTCACAATTTCCTTTTAAATACATATTTTTTAAAAATGCTGATGAGTTTGGTTTACTGCTAGTACCTTCGTACATAGTCTAAACATTCAATTAAAAGAAGTCAGATATTTAAATATTGGAGGGTGTTTTTTCTTTTCCTTTCTGAATTTAAATGGTTAGTTTATTCATTACCACAATAATGTTATATTAACTACTAATGTATGTTATATTAACTACTCACATAAAACGTCTTTTTAAAAAATATCCTAGATAAAATGAAGCATGGTGCTACTAGCAAATGTGTTATTAGTGATTTATTTTCCTGCAAGGTCAAATTTTCCTGCAAGGTCAAATAATTAATTAATAGACCTAAACAAATTCCTGGGAAGTCTATAACCAGTCATTCATTTAATTAATTCATTTAATTACATCCATGATACAGCTCTAGCAGTAGTGTGCCTCTGGGTTACCCTGGTACATATAAATAAAGCTTCCTGTTTTCTCACCTCTCATCCTGCAAATAACTGGTCATTTCATATTTTTTCAGAGCTTTGCTTGACTAAAATAACATTGACATAATATTTTAAAAACCATATTAAATTCCAGTCCTTAGTGGATATAATATATTGCTGTGTCAAACACACCCATCACTAAAACAAACGTTGCATTCTCCCTGCTATCTTGATTTATTCTTTCTTTACATAATTGTGAAAATGTGTTTTTGCCTAGCAGTTCAGGAAGGGATGAGCCCTCAGGCAGAAGGGGCAGGCCTGAGAGCTGACATTAGCAGCAGTGGCATCCAGGAATCCCAATCCCTTTTACATTGGCTTGGCCTGGAGTAGCTGCGTCTTTCCCCTCCCCACCCGAGTTGGAAGCCCTGGTGCCTAGTTCTTCAACATTACACCTGGAATGCAACTACAGAAATGCAGTAGTGAATAAGGTCCATACGATAAAATCCTTGGGTTCATTAAAGTAAAAGACTTTGGCTCAGTGGAGTCAGAATTTCATCTATACTGTCTAGTCTGTAAATCTGGTAAGAGGGCAAACTTTGATATGAAAAATTGACATTAATTTCCTGGGAACTCATACTTGTACCTCCATGATACACAGTCCTAAGCCATGGCTACTCAATGAGCCACTTCGGCAGATGCTAATGAGACACTGCCATGAACAGGCAGAACGTCAATAGCATAATGGCATCTGCACACATTTTGAAAGTGCCGCTTTCAAAGCTCACCCTGCTCACGTAGACGAGGTCTTTTGAAAGACCCCCAGATTTTGAAAGCCCCTTTTTCCCAAAACCAAATGGGAAGAATGGGTTTTTGAAGTCCAAGGGGCCTTTCAAAAGGCCTCTGTCTACACGAGCAGCAGGGGTTTGAAAAGCGGCACTTTTGAAATGCACGCGGCTGCCATTATGCTAATGAGGCGCTGCAAGTTCATGGCAGTGACTCATTAGCATCTGCCAAAATGGCTCATTAACATTTTGAAAGGCGGGGGCTAGTGTAGCCACAGTCCTAATGTATGACTGTTGTAGTCTTGGCAGATTTTGAAACTCCACAACTTTATTTGAAGATTGTACTTTATGTTTTTCATTTATGGGCGTTCATAGGGAAAGGCCACTCCTCAGTTTGTGTGATGATCATCTGAGAATATCCTCAAAGTTGCTCAAACCCACTATATTGTACGAGTCCAGAAAACAGTAGCCTCAGGAATTTGTGACCAGAAAGTGACTTTAAGCCATTTTTATACTCTACCACTCCCCAGATGGCACTGAATATCCCTAAACCAACCTTTCACTCATATCTTCTCTCTTGATCTCTTATTTCTATATGTACAAGGAGAACCCTGATTATGTGATGGAAACGAGACCACAGGATGGTCTGATAACTGGAAATGTTGGAAAATATGGGGCTGGCTACTGGCTGCCCAGAGCTTGCTGCTCTGGGGCCAGCTGCTGGCTCCCTCGGATCTGCTGCTACATAGATGACTGCTGCAGAGCTGGCAGAGGAGGGCTGGTTGCTCTAGGGCTGCCGGAGCATGTTGGACAAAACAGAATGTTGGGTAATCAAAGGTTGGGTAATTGGGGTGCTATGTATTTTAAATTAGATATCTTCTTGGATTTCCTAGAGCACTTTATCAGCTATTATAGTTGGCAGTGTCCGGGATGGAATGGAAAAGGTAGGAAGATTATTCATGTTAATAGCTGCTAAGTTACCTTTTATAATCCATTTTATAAGTAATGTCATTCAAATGCTGTACATCTATTTCTAAAGTGAAATGAAAATGAAATCATATAGCTGTTCTATATTGTATGATGATTGGATTCAGAAGTAATAATTGAATTTTTAGCTGAAATGAATCCATACTTAGTCTGTAGCTCTTATCTTTCTGATGCTCTAAGGTTGATGTATAGGGTCATGGTCTTCTTTTGATGAACAGTGATACTTCGTCACAACCTTGTAATCCTTTCGTTCTTCCCTAAGAGATGCCTGGGAATTTTATATATATATATATATATATATATATATATATATATATATACACATATATACACACACACACATCTTTAGTATGTAATGACTATTATTGAACTGAATGATTTTAAAATTTGGGTCTATGGTGAAGACAAAAAGGGGAAAAAGTGGGACCCTTGCCAATTTCAGTTAGACAAAGTAAATATTTCTGTGCTATCCATTATTCCTCACTACTGCTATAAGTAATGAATACAATGTCTTTAAGAAAATTTTCACCATTATACTGTACAAAGACTTGCATCAAATAGGTCCACTCTACCCCAAGGGGCGTTCCATATCTCATGAAAATAAATAAATGTCTTATCTTGTTAAAGTCCCTTAAGTTCCTCAATACTGGAAATTATGCATGTAGTCAGCCTATATATTCATACCATCCTCACACTGCTGTTCTTAACATCTGTCTATCCTACCCTCTGTGCTTGATTGTTAGACATATTGTATCGTGCCTTAGAATAGGTGGTAAGCTTTTTTGTTTTTGTTTGTTTGTTTGTTTTATGTTTTTGTTTGTACCTCTATAGTATGTTCCAGAAAAAGAGTAAGAAAGAAGTTAAGGTTAAGTTCCTCAGAACAAATGGTGAGCCACAATTTTTAAATGTTTTTTGTCTATTTGCTTCAAAAACACATAAGCCATTTAATTTTTAAATACTTCCAGTTTTAAAGCAATGAACTGTACTGCTAAGGACTTTTTAAAAAAATCACATGTATTTGGATTATTTCTAATTTATTTGGCAACATGAATTATTTTGTATCCTACATCTTTCATGTCATAAACATAAGACAAAACTTAGGTGCAGTTCAAATTTAAAAGCAATTAAAAGGATGTGAAATGGTAACAAACATACACATGATACTTTGTAAACAACAGTTAGAGGGATGGGTGTCTTGGTCCACTAGGCTAGTGTTATGGTTTCTGACAACAGTTTACAGTGAAAACAAAGTGCGTTTTGCAATACTTTTCCACAGTGGTGTTGGAACTAGCAGTGCTGGGGCTGAGAGGAGGGCAGCACCCCTTGACTTGAAGTTGTAAAAACAAACACCAAATACATGATTTCCATGGTGTCCATCAGCTGGTCCCCCACTATAAAATTGTTCCTGCAACCCTGGTTTCTCAAAACTTTTCACATTTGTAGCTGTATGTTTTACAGTGATTTTAGTAGTGATAGGAAACAGTAATATAAAATGAGTCTATAACTATTGGACTTTCAAACAAATCTCCTTTGCCGACTGCAATACTTTCAGCAAATTCTGCTGCTGGTAATTTAATTAATAATGTATTTTAAATATAAGCACTTTCTAAGTGCAGTAGGCACGGTCATTTAACATGCATGAAGTCAGGCACTACACATTAAGGGCTTAATCTAGCAGCCCCTAACTCAGGAGAATAGTCTTAGGTGACGTAAATTGCCAGAGTTTCATTTTCTTCATTAACTACCAGATGAGCTACCAGCTTTGTATACCTTCTTACTATATACAATCAACATTGCTAAAAGGACCAAGTACAGTAAACTTACATGACCAAACACCTTTTCTAATTTCTGAACAGTTTGGAAAATCTTTCTTTTATCTGATCAAACATTTTTGTTATATAAAACCACAACTAATCTGACACACAAAGGTAAATCTTCTTAAAGTTGAATAAAGATGCAGTTATTCATTCTTTGTACAAATCCAAGATACATAAAGTGTAAGTGAAGAGCAATTAAGATATTTACCTTGTTTGTTCTATGGACCTTCTGTCTCACACAGCTTATTAGCTAGTTCACTTGCCCTGTTAGCTTTATTGTCCCTCAGAAAGGTAATTTGGCATTTATCAAGCCAATGGCATAAACTGAGATCTGCAATTGAGTTCTGATCCTAGATTATACCTAACACATTCTTGAAATTATTTCTAATTTATTAACACAGGAAATTCAATAACAAAACAAAACAAAAAAAGCAATCAAAAAAAAAAACCTCCCTTCATTTTTGAATTTTTTTTCCGGTGCATCTGTTAGATGCTCAAAGGGCCAGATTTGTTTCTTTAGAACATATTGAAATAGAAGCTACATTACTTTGTAAAAGGAATAGCATGAACTCCCCTCACCTTTCTGCCAGATAACTTCCTGGGCAGGTGATTAGAGCTACGATAAGGTGATGGTTCCACAGTCAGTGCTATTTCTGGACCTCTCGAGTGATGTTAGATTGGAGCAGTGCCTCTGATCACCACTTGTTTTGTATCTGTCCCTCAGACCTTCTGCTCACCTCTTACTTTCTCTGCTATGGTGGGCCAGCAAGATAGTGGCCCTTAGAATATGATACATTAAAAATAAAGGGCAATGTTAAAAAGAAAACAAGTCATTATTTTGGTTTTATTTGGATGTTCAGCTTTGGATATCTTTAAAGGGTTGATCACCTATCTTTAGTGTATTGGGTCCCTGTGAAAACCTCATCTAAACCTTTACTTTTTCCAAGGCCACAGTTGTTAATCAATTGGGCACGACATCTTTATTCCCCTTTAGGTGTTGAATCGGAGGAAATACAGTAATTGTGCCCAGTCTCACTACTTCCAAGGGCACATCTTCACTCCAGGGAAGATGGATGCACCCATGTTCAATCTTCCAGAGTTCTATTTAGCACATCTGGGAGGGATGCACTAATATGAAGTCACATGGTCCCCATGTTAATGCTGATATTCCTGCTCCTCGTGAGGAGAAAGGAAAGTCAACAGCAGTGTATGTTCCCATCAACCTTCCACGGTGGAAATGGTGCAGAAGCTCAAGTTAAGGTATGTCAACTGTGGCTACGTAATTAATGTAGCTGGGGTTGTTTGTCTTAATTTGACCTTCCTTTTTAAAGTGGAGCTGGTCTAAGAGACAAGTAACTGAAAATTGCATGAACCCAACACATACTTAATTATAAGTCGGATGCTTTATTTTTTTGATAGTAGGTGTTCCAGTACAAAGGCAATGACTTTGTATGTCAAAAAAGAAAGTGAACAAAGCTTTATTGTTTTTCAAGACTGTCTTCTAATAATTTTATGCATTTATATCCAAGCTTCTTAAACACATGTTTTCTGTCTTATAACCATTTATTTGTGGGTTGTACCAGAAAGTTTTAATTGAATCAAATGCTAGCTATTTGCATGGCTTGTTATCTTTTTCTCCCTTTTGACTGCAGTTGCTTCTGGAATATTTACTTTGTTACTCTACCTCAAAAACCAGTGACCCAATGGCAAACTGTTCTAGTATCTGAGTTTTATATAACCACATGCTGCACAGTAGCTTTTCAAAGAAGGTAGTGCTGTGAAACTGCAGAATGGGATTGATACAGTTAAGACTTCTTTTCATACAACTTCATGGCCTGAAACTAATACCTAAAACTAATAAGATGATAAAGTCCTTTAGTCATTTTCTCACCATGGACAGTTAGGATATTGCTGCTGAATCAAGATCCCATTAATTTATGAGGTAAGATTCATTTCAGCGGCATAATTCCTAGAAATCTGCAGGGAAAGTCTCTCAGTATCACTTCTGTGATAGATTTGAACAACTATAGGCCCACCTTAGAACTGCCCTCCACCCCCTTACAAACAGTCTTTTCCAAAACAAGGATGAGGTACTACTAGGAGTCTACTACAGGCCCCTCAGCCAGGTGGAAGAGGTGGATGAGGCTTTCTTTAAACAGCTAACAAAATTATCCAGGGCTCAGAATTTGGTGGTGATGGGGGACTTCAACTATCCAGGTATATGTTGGGAAACTAATACAGCAGGGGACAGACTGTCCAATAAATTCTTGGATTGCATTGCAGACAACTTTTTATTCCAAAAGGTTGAAAAAGCTACTGGGGGGAAGCTGTTCTAGATTTAATTTGAACAAAAAGGGAGGAAATTATTGAGAATTTGAAAGTGGAAGGATGCTTGGGTGAAAGTGATCATGAAATCATAGAGTTCACAATTCTAAGGAAGGGTAGAAGGGAAAACAGTACAATAGAAATAATGGATTTCAGGAAGGCAGATTTTGGTAAATTCAGAGAGCTGGTAGGTAAGGTCCCATGGGAAGCTAAACTGAGGGGAAAAACGGCTGAGGAGAGTTGGCAGTTTTTCAAAGGGACATTCTTAAGGGCCCAAAAGCAAGCTATCCCGCTGCGTAGGAAAGATAGAAAACATGGCAAAAGACTGCCTTGGCTTAACCAGGAGATCTTGCGTGATCTCAAAATAAATAAGGAATCGTATAAGAAATGGAAACTAGGACAAATTACAAAGGACGAATATAGGAAAACAGCACAAGCATGCAGGAGCAAGATTAGAAAGACTAAGGCACAAAATGAGCTCAAACTAGCTACAAGCATAACGGGAAACAAGAAGGCTTTTTACAAATACATTGGTAACAAGTGGAAGACCAAGGAGAGGGTAGGGCCATTCTTCAGTGAGGAGGGAGAAACAGTAACAGGGAATTTGGAAATGGCAGAGATGTTTAATGATTTCTTTGTTTCGGTCTTCACTGAGAAATCTGAAGGAATGCCTGACATAGAGAATGCTAGTGAAAAAGGGGTAGGTTTAGAAGCTGAAATAAGAAAATATCAAATTAAAATTAACTTAGAAAAATTAGATGTCTGCAAATCACTAGGGTCTGATGAAATGCATCCTAGAATCCTCAAGGACCTGATAGAAGAGGTGTCTGAGACTTCAGCAATCATTTTTGGAAAATCGTGGGAGACGGGAGAGATTCCAGAAGACTGGAAAAGGGCAAATATAGTACCCATTTATAAAAAAGGGAAACAAGAATAACCCGGGAAACTACAGGCCAGTCAGCTTAACTTCTGTGCCAGGAAAGATAATGGAGCAGGTAATTAAAGAAATCATCTGCAAGCATTTGGAAGGTGGTAAGGTGATAGGGAACAGCCAGCATGGTTTTGTTAAAAACAGATCATGTCAAACAAATCTAATAGCTTTCTTTGATAGAATAACGAGCCTTGTGGAGAAGGGAGAAGCGGTGGATGTGGTATACCTAGACTTCAGTAAAGCATTTGACACGGTCTCACATAATATACTTATCAATAAAATACGCAAATACAACTTAGATGGGGCTACTATAAGGTGGGTGAACAACTGGCTGGATAACCATACCCAGAGAGTAGTTATTAATGGTTTTCAATCCTGCTGGAAAAGTATAACTAGTGGGGTTCCGCAGTGGTCTGTTTTAGGACCGGTTCTGTTCAATATCTTCATTAATGATTTAGATATTGACATAGAAAGTACACTTATGAAGTTTGCAGATGATACCAAGCTGGGAGGGGTTGTAACTTCTTTGGAGGTTAGGGTCATAATTCAAAAGGATCTGGATAAACTGGAGAAATGGGCTGAGGTAAACAGGATGAAGTTTAATAAGGACAAATACAAAGTGCTCCACTTAGGAAGGAACAATCAGTGTCACACATACAGAATGGGAAAGGACTGCCTAGGAATGAGTACAGCAGAAAGGGATCGACGGGTTATAGTGGACCACAAGCTAAATATGAGTCAACAGTGTGATGCTGTTGCAAAAAAAGCAAAAATGATTCCAGGATGCATTAACAGGTGTGTTGTGAACAAGACACGAGATGTCATTCTCCCGCTATACTCTGTTCTAGTTAGGCCTCAGCTGGAGTATTGTGTCTAGTTCTGGGCACCGCAGTTCAGGAAGGATGTGGAGAAATTAGAGAGGGTCCAGAGGAGAGCAACGAGAATGATCAAAGGTCTAGAGAACGTGACCTATGAAGAAAGGCTGAAAGAATTGGGTTTGTCTAGTTTGGAAAAGAGAAGATTGAGGGGGGACATGATAGCAGTTTTCAGGTATCTAGAAGGGTGTCATAAGGCAGAGGGAAGGAACTTGTTCTTCCTTGCCTCTGAGGATAGAACAAGAGGCAATGGACTTAAATTGCAGCAGGGGAGGTTCAGGTTGGACATTAGGAAAAAGTTCCTAACTGTCAGGGTGATCAAACACTGGAACAAATTGCCAAGGGAGGTGGTAGAATCTCCATCACTGGAGCTATTTAAGAAGAGGTTAGATAGATGGCTTTCAAGGACGGTCTAGAAAGTGCTTGGTCCTGCCATGAGGGCAGGGGGCTGGACTCGATGGCCTCTTGAGGTCCCTTCCAGTTCTACTCTTCTATGATTCTATGATAGCTGTTCATAGATTGTCCTGCATGTGTACTCCATTAGAAGCCCCTGCTTCTTAGCCCAGCTGAGGTGGTAAGGAGATGATCTTGCAAGAGCACCCTGATTCCTGATGGAAAGCTGACACCCAAAATTACAAGCAAGTATTCTGCCATTGCTCCTATGTGTTCACATTGTATATTGTACCAGCAGAGACAGTGTTCAAGAGTCATGCTACATTTCCCTGTCATGCAAACACACACGTATACAACATTAAAACAACAAGCAGTCAAGTAGCACTTTAAAGACTAGCAAAATAGTTTATTAGGTGAGCTTTCGTGGGACAGACCCACTTCTTCAGACCATAGCCAGACCAGAACAGACTCAATATTTAAGACTCAGAGAACCAAAAACAGTAAGCAAGGAGGACAAATCAGAAATAGATAATCAAGGTGAGCAAATCAGAGAGTGGAGGGGTGGGGGGGAAGGTCAAGAATTAGACTGAGCCAAGTATGCAGATGAGCCCCTATAGTGACTCAGAAAGTTCCCGTCGTGATTTAAACCATGTGTTAATGTGCCGAATTTGAGTATCAAAGCCAGCTTGGATGCTTCTCTTTCCAGTACGGTGCGATAATTCTTCTTCAGTAACACTCATACCTTTAGGTCATTGACAGAATGCCCCATTCCATTAAAATGTTGACTAACTGGTTTGTGGATCTGGAGTGTTTTGATGTCTGTTTTGTGCCTGTTGACCCTTTGTCTAAGGGAGTTAGAAGTCTGTCCAATATACAAAGCATCTGGGCATTGTTGGCACATGATGGCATATAGGGTGTTAGTAGAGGAGCATGAGAAAGTGCCCGTGATTCTGTGAGTAACCTGGTTAAGTCCAGTGACGGTATTTCCAGAGAAGCCCGCTGCCAGCTTTGTCCACATATCTTCTCTGGAAATACCGTCACTGGACTTAACCAGGTTACTCACAGAATCACGGGCACTTTCTCATGCTCCTCTACTAACACCCTATATGCCATCATGTGCCAACAATGCCCAGATGCTTTGTATATTGGACAGACTTCTAACTCCCTTAGACAAAGGGTCAACAGGCACAAAACAGACATCAAAACACTCCAGATCCACAAACCAGTTAGTCAACATTTTAATGGAATGGGGCATTCTGTCAATGACCTAAAGGTATGAGTGTTACTGAAGAAGAATTATCGCACCGTACTGGAAAGAGAAGCATCCAAGCTGGCTTTGATACTCAAATTCGGCACATTAACACATGGTTTAAATCACGACGGGAACTTTCTGAGTCACTATAGGGGCTCATCTGCATACTTGGCTCAGTCTAATTCTTGACCTTCCCCCCCACCCCTCCACTCTCTGATTTGCTCACCTTGATTATCTATTTCTGATTTGTCCTCCTTGCTCACTGTTTTTGGTTCTCTGAGTCTTAAATATTGAGTCTGTTCTGGTCTGGCTATGGTCTGAAGAAGTGGGTCTGTCCCACGAAAGCTCACCTAATAAACTATTTTGCTAGTCTTTAAAGTGCTACTTGACTGCTTGTTGTTTTGATAGTGTATAGACTAGCACGGCTTCCTCTCTGTTAGTATACAACATGGAACATAAATGGATTAGAGATAGTTTCCAAACCAACTGAGAATTTTAATTTCTCTGGTTAGCTTGCAAAGGCTTTTGATCTGAATAAAATTTCATTAATGTTCTTTACTGAATATTGGAGTGTCATTTTATATCTGAAAATTTCACTTAGAGACGCAATATTCCTTTGATACATGTTATCTCCTGGGAGCTGTTGGTATTTAAAAATAAATAAAACAAACAAATGCTGTGATAGCAAATGGCTAGTACAATATGTACAGTTCAATAAGTTATTCATAATTAACACTATGATGACAGAATTAGGAGCAAGAGGACTTTTGAGACAATGAGGACTAACCATACTAATAAGACCTTCATGCTTAAAACAACAACTCCACAAAGTATTCCCTAGGGAACCTCAATACTTTATATTATGCATCTACCTGGCCACTAGGTGGCACTGTTTACCCACAATTATCATGGAATAACTATAACAACAGAAAGGTTGTGTCTTTAAGAAAGTTAACTCAGAAGTTTGAAAACTCTAGTGAAATATCTTCATCAAGATATTTAGTTCAGTAGCCCTCAGAAAAGAGTTTACAGATGCAGTCAGAAATGCAATATCATAAATGAGAATAATATTTTTCACAATCAGTCATGTATTCTTCTGGCTGCACCATGATGATTTAAGAGGTCAGACCTGAGTGTAAGCAGGCATACACCACGTAGGCTATGACAAACATTTACTATAGTCTTAGGTTCTTTTGTTGTTCTTCAGGTCCATTATTAACCATGGTTTTGGTTTCCATGTTTATTTGTGCCTGTCATCTTAAGGTTTCTCTAAGTATATACAGAGCTTGAGCAGCAAAAGTCTCACTCCAGCCAAAACACACACTGTCACATTGCAGACACTGTTCTTGGAGCTTTACAGATCTTCTTTTTCTCCAGTGGAGCAGGGATGAGAAGGATGCATGTGGGTTCATGTACTGGTCCTTCTTCTCCTCTTTTCTTGCATATATTGCTCCCCTAAATCATTGTAGCATAAGGCAAGACCTCTCAATCATAGAATCATAGAAGAGTAGAACTGGAAGGGACCTCGAGAGGCCTTTGAGTCCAGCCCCTGCCCTCATGGCAGGACCAAGCACTTTCTAGACCTTCCTTGAAAGCCATCTATCTAACCTCTTCTTAAATAGCTCCAGTGATGGAGATTCTACCACCTCCCTTGGCAATTCGTTTCAGTGTTTGATCACCCTGACAGTTAGGAACTTTTTCCTAATGTCCAACCTGAACCTCCCCTGCTGCAATTTAAGTCCATTGCCTCTTGTTCTATCCTCAGAGGCAAGGAAGAACAAGTTCCCTCCCTCTGCCTTATGACACCCTTTTAGATACCTGAAAACTGCTATCATGTCCCCCCTCAATCTTCTCTTTTCCAAACTAGACAAACCCAATTCTTTCAGCCTTTCTTCATAGGTCATGTTCTCTAGACCTTTGATCATTCTCGTTGCTCTCCTCTGGACCCTCTCCAATTTCTCCACATCCTTCCTGAACTGCGGTGCCCAGAACTAGACACAATACTCCAGCTGAGGCCTAACCAGAACAGAGTAGAGCAGGAGAATGACTTCTCGTGTCTTGTTCATGACACACCTGTTAATGCAAGGAACGTCCAGAGGAAAGTTGCGTAGATCCAGATTGCTAAAATGTTCAGTAATCCATCTGGGGGAAAGGTGATTGAAAAATAATCTCTTTTTTTTAAGTTCCTCAACTTTCTGTTTATAACAGAGCATGGCTCTAGTCAAATTCCAGACTGCCTGTCTGTGAAGCTATATTGTTCAAGGTAGAGTTCTCAAGACCACAAGTGGTGCCAAGAGAGGACTGAGGATATAATACACCACTCACCTTGGCTGCGTCTACACTGAGCCCTAGTGCCAAAAGTTTGATGCAAATAAGCAGTCTCAAAAATGCAAACTAGTGAGTTATTTGCATATTTGCATGGCTAATTTACATATTCACAGCAGAAATGAAACAGCATGGATGTGGTTTTGCTGGAAAAAAAAACCTTTGTTGTCAGCTCCTTACACCTGGAAAAAAATCAGGCATAAGGGGCTGCCAACAAAGGAAGCTTTTGCCAGCAGAACCGCATCTACACTGCTTGATTTCTGCTGTAATTATATAAAATAGCTTCATGAATATGCACATTAACCACGTGAATATGCAACTGCATCATCATTTTGCATTTTTGAGACTGCTTATTTGCATCAAACTGTCAGCATTAGGTCTCAGTGTAGACACAGCCATTATTTCTTATCTTCAGATGATTCCAGTCCCCTTGGTGTCTGGGATGTAGTATCTCAACTCGTTTAAAGGGAGTCACATTAGTTGTGAATTGTGCAGATTATGTGTCACTGCATGTCTAAGATGGGCGAGCCACCATATTTCCCATGGCTGGATGAAACAGCATTCTATAGAGCATCCTGGATTCTGCAGTACTTGCTATGGTCAGAGAAATTCTATAGCAGCTTAATGACATTGATAGATGGAGGCCTGTAAGTAATTGTGAGAATGACCACCATGACCAGGGCACTAACCCTTGTTTAGTTTCTGTTCTGATTTGCAAAGATGTTTGTATTGGCATCAAATAACTACAGCGTAGTGCTAGTCTAGCCTACTAGAACTGAATGTATTTTCAGGAGATGATCCCAGCACGTGTTCACTTTTTCTTTCCCAGTGTATGTCAAATCCTCAGTATCTTTGAAAATTAGATTTATTTTCAATGATCTTTCAGTCATTTACATACTCACTGCTTATTGAAGTACCCAATATAAGCATAAAAATTTTGTACTTCTATTAGCATGAAGTCAACCTTGTGTAAGACAAGTGGTTATTTGGAATTTACCAAACTGACAGTAAGTTTGCAACATATCCAATGACCCATCTAAGGAAGACATTTAAAATCCAACGCTTTCTTGAGTTCGTATTGAATTATAGACATTTTAAACGTACAGTGTCATTTTAGGATTTAGTGTACTTGGAGCCCTCAATCCATTTATCACAGCAGATACACTCACCCAACAGCACTGCTAAGTATTATGATTTCACTTCTGTGAGAAAAAAAAAAATCCTACAGATCCATGCTGCGCTAAACCTAAAATATCTCGGAGATGGGTCTTCCACAGTGCCTTTAACTAAGGGATAAATCAGGCACAAAACATTCTGCCTTTGTGGGTAGCCACTTATGCTTTCAAACTACCTATTAATCACTAGGTAACCTTTAGCCCCCTTGCTGCCCCAAAGAAATGTCTTTGCCCAAACTAATTATTAGTCTGAATACTACTCAGAATAAGATCCCTCATCTGTACTCTGTATCCCTGAATAGCAACCCACCAAGCAAATGTATGAAGCACACCCACACTTTCAGAAAAGACATAGTCATTTTATAAAATATCTCTTTCTGTGTTACAGATTAAGTCTCAAAATGCAGAGGCACCAAACCCCACGGGTTGAAGAAAAAGCAGTTAGCACCACACACCACCTCTTTGATAACCCTCTGGAAGTACTCATGCAAAGCTGCAGTACCAAACTGGGGTTCAGACCTCTTGTACATACTGCATGTAAACTGGAATCTGGAGGGCACCTTGAACGGTCGTCATTTAAAGAGGTAATAAGCTCATTTTCCATGGCTACACCTACAGAGCCATACTTCTGGCAGCATTATGTAAAGAAGGGCTCTTGAAAATGCAAATGGATGATTATTTACATAGTCACACAGCTATTTTGTATATGTGTGCACTATCGCCCAGCTGCAGAGGCTGCTGTCTTCAGAAAACACATAGGCTGCATCTACACTACAAACGTACTTCAAAGTTAACTTCGAAGTAAGAGGCTATTGCAAAGTAGCCTGCAGAGCATCAATACGCACTTTTCCTGATTTCAAAGTTAACTTCAAGAGGCTAACTTTGAAGTCACTACTCCATGCCTGGGAATGGAGTAGTGTCCTACTCTGAAGTTAAACTTTGAAATAGGATGTCTGTAGACGTTCTGCACTCACTATTTCAAAGTAAAGGGTCTGCCAAGGTGGCAGGCCCCCGGAGCAAGAAGAAACTCTGGGCAGTCCAGGCAAGGCTCTATGGTCCCTGCTGGATGCCTGAAAGGAGCCAGCCTCCCAGCTACCACAGGCAGGAAGCTGAGAGTGTGCCACAAGCAGGAGGCCACTAGCCTTCTGCTTCAGAGCCACCTCTTGAAGCCTCAGCTGCCACCTGCACCCCCAGACAGCCATGGCATCCCTCCCAGAGCACTGTGAGCCCCTGGAGCCCACCAGCAAGTCCCCTGAGGGATCTTAGCAGCCAGCAAAGCGGCATCACAAGAGGGGTCACTTATGGAGTGATGCAGAAGTGCAGGACTTCCTCATGCTGTGGGGGAATGAGGAGGTCCTGCTGCGGACAGGGGTATGTCCCCACAATGCCTAGGAGTGCCTGGCAAGGGGGCTTGTGTCCTGGGTGGTACCCCATCTGGACTGGGAAAGGCATCCAGATTAAAGTCAAGGAGCTCCAGCAGCTGTACTGCAGGGCAAGGGACACCCACAGCCACACAGGGACAAAGCCCACCTGTTGCCCCCATTATGAGCAGCTCCACCAGCTCCTGGGGCCGAAGGAGGTCCAGCTTCCTGAATATGTAGTAGACAGGTGCTGCCCCACCACTGGAGATGGAGGAGGAACCAGAGTTAGAGGTGGCAACTTCTGAGAAGCCAGAGACCATCCCCTGCCCGAGCAACCAGGGAACTGAGCCAGGGAGCAATGATGAGGGTTCCAGCAATGGGATCCTCATCTTTGGTCTCACTTCCATGCCATCAAGTTGGGACCCCTCCAGCTGGGCTTCCCTGGAGTGTGTGAAGGTACCTGCAAGTAGGCACTGGGTGTTCAGAATGCCTCAAGGGGAAGCCTGCCCCCAATATGGCTGTCAGGAGGCCATGCGCCCAGCCGATGCACTTCGCCGGCAGCTCTGCCTAGCTCCACAGGGCATATGACTGGGAAGGGTGTAGGGGAATGCAGTGAATCCAGCCCCAGCCATACTGTGTGGGGACACTCCTGCACCCAGTATCCCATGGGGCCCCCAGACCACCAGGCAATGTGAGGGGAGAGTAGGGGCTCAGAGCCACAAAGTCAGGATGCACAACTGATGGGCTGTCCTTCTGTCCCCTTCTGTCTCCACAGGCCTGTCAGCCAGGGTCTGACCCAGGGCCAATCATGACCAGCCCTCAGACAGTGAGGTCCAGGAGGCCGGAACCCCACCTTGGACTGCCTGCCACTGGAGTTGTCACCAGCCCGGACACTGTTGTCACAATGGGGAGGAGGAGCAAGCTGCACATACAGCTGCCCTAGGGGAGCTGACAGCTGTGGTGTGGGACTGCCTAGCAAGGGAGCAGGAGGTTTGGTTACAGGTGGCCGACTGCCTGGAGTCCCTTACCTTGGCTGTTGCCACCCACCTTACCCAACTTCCCTCCCTACCAGCCTGCCCCACTGTCCTCCCCACGGCCCCTCCAGTGCCCCCCCCGCTGAATCTCCTACCACAGACAATGACTTCCAGGCCCTGCCCCTTCTGACTACCTGGCACTGGTGGAGTGGCTGATGGCCAGTGTGTTGGAGGGCGAGCTGACCCCTCTAACCTCCACCCCCCATGCCCCTCACTGATCCTAACATTGTCACATCCCTACCACCCTGTAGTTCAGTGGAATGGCCAAGGTGTAAAAATGGTGGCACAGGGTGAATGATCATATTCTAAAACCATTCTAGGATTATGTTTTTGTAAATATTTGAGAATAAGACAAGGTGGATGAGGTAATATTTTTATTAGATCAACTTCTATTGATGGAAGCGACAAGCTTTCAAGTTTTGCAGAGCTCTTTTTCAGATCTGTGAAGACCTAAAGCTTGTCTGTTCCATCATTAGACGTTGGTCCAATAAAAAGATACTGCCTCCAATAAGAGATATTGCCACCTTGTTTCTCCCTCTGATATCCTGATTGCAGGGCTGTCCTCAAGACTTATGCAGAACTATTAAACTAATATCCCTATGACAGCAGCGAGGATGGGTCAATTTTTTAGAAATGGAATTTTATATCTTCAGGAGCACACTAATGAAATATTTTTAGTACAAATTTTAAACTAGGGTCCTGTAGCATAACACAGTAAATTCAGAAAACGAATAGGGTTGGCAGATGCCTGTTAAATGCCTTCATTACCATTTGAATGGCTCTTTCACAGGTTTCACACTAGGCTAATAGCTCAGGCAGGTTTTTTCACTTTTAAGTTACCTTGATCCTCTCCAGAGGAAGCAGAGCCATAGAACATGGGTTGGAAGAAGTAGGTTGGTGGACATTAAAACCTAGTGGTGCCCCAAATCTTTGGGTTCCCCTGTGTAACTGTGTAGTCTGCATATGGGTAAGGATGGAACTTCCTGGGCTTCCAAAGACCTGCTTGTATTTAGATCTCGGCAAGGATTTGCTGCAAGAAGTTGAAGAAGACATTCTGCCTTTTTTTGTCTCTGATTTACCTTCTGCTCTTGCTTAGTTCAACTGTAAGCTTCTCAGGGCTGGGACTGTCTCTTAATCTTTATGCATATAGTGCCTAGCACAATGGGGCCCTGATCCTGACAGAATGTTTGAAGCATCTATGTACTAGTGAAATGTAAGTACTGTACTAGTAATCCTATATCATGTCACATGTTTATTGTGCTACTCTCCTTATATATATATATATATTAACAGACAGGTAGCAGTGTTAGTCTGCATTCTAACAAAACAAACACAACTGCTGTTTTTTTTTCCTTATATGTAAAGTATGATCATTCCTTCCGTTGTGCTTACTTTATTTCTGAAAGCTCATCTCTTCCTTTATTGAAATTAAATACATACATTATCACCAGGAGAAAACATGAACAGTGCAACCTTCAAGCCACTGGGTCTTTGTCCAGCTACCTGGAAGTAAAGTAGCATTACCCCTTTAAGGGCTACCTAACAGCCTGTAGGATGAAGGGGGACAGTTTACATGGATGGGCAGGAAGTACTCAAGACCACGTCAGAACAAGGTCAGTGCATTACCCTTTTCCTTAGTGTATGAGGGAGGTATTGACACCTACTAAGGCCACATTTACCGGAATCAGGCAGGCAACACTCATAAACTTTGCAAAAGTACTAGATTCCCTTTGGATTCACTGTGGGCATTGGACTTGGTGCTGCCTTCCTTGGGGCCCTACTATGGCCAGTTCAGCTACATGGTGTGAAAGGGACATGTTTATAGGATAAAATGGCTTGGAAAAAGATTTGAAGGACAGCATCCCTTAAGGAAGCAGTGGGGAGCTTGGGGTTCCCATGTGTTGTCATCAGGGAGCTGACCTTCCTCCTCCCCTGTCTCTCTTATGTGGAGCTGAAGGAAGGGGGTTGGGTTTCTGATGTCTGAAACATTTGGAAGCCAATACCCACTTTCCTGTACTGGAGTTTGTTGCCAGATACTCCCAGATATAAGAAGTAAATAATGCATGAAAAAAAAAGCACCTCCAGCATCTCCTGTCTTTCTTCCAGCATTCATTTATAAGGGTCTTTTAGTTCCAGAGACATACAGGCTGAGTCTACACAGAGTGGCTTTTCCAGCAGGTCCATGCTAACAAGCAGCTTCAAAAGTGCAAATGGCTGCTCATTAGCACGGTCATGTGGCTTATTAGCATAGCCACTCGAAAGCTCGATCTCAGCAGAGGGGGCTGCCAGCAGTACAGAGGCCACGTGGATGTGCCCCTGCTGGCAAAAGGCCCCTCTGTTTCCAGGCCTCTTTACTGCCAGCACCCCCATCAGCCGAGACCGAGCTCTCGTGCAGCTATGCTAATGAGCCAAGGGACCATACTAATGAGCAGCCATTTGCAATTTTGAGGTTGTTCGTTAGCATGGATCTGCTGGGAAAGCTGTGCCATGTAGACTCAGCCACAAAGTTATAGTAACACCTTTCAGAAGAGAATATCTTGCTGGAACCCTGCCCTCAATGGATCCTTCAGGCCACCGCCATGTTGCTGTGTGCTGCATCATCAGATTTTTGTCATTCTGATGAGACAGTCCACTCGGAGAAGAGACTAATCCAGAAATCAGACACTTGCTTGAAGGAAGAGCTCTTTAAAGTTATTGGTATAAGGATAATTACAGACTGGCAGGTATCCAGTTTCATTAACGGAAGGTTGCCGCAGGGCAGATGCAACAACTGATTGCTTCCCTCAGTGCCAAAAAGCATGCATCTGTCTTCTTTCAAACCGTTCTTATTTTAGGGCACATCTGCCCCATACCTCTTGAGAATCAGCTATTGGGCTTCAGAATCATTATTGGGCTAATGTTTTTCTTTAAAGCAGACACCACGTCAGATGCAGTAAAATGTCTTTCACATTGTTGTATTTGACAACTAAATGCTCCATTTTTGCTGCTTATCTACAAGAAAAACAAGGGCATTTAATGAAAAAAAATCCAGCGAGAATAGTGTTTTTAGGCAACAAATTTAATATCATTTTAAAATGTTTTCAATTAAAATAAACACTTCTCCATGTAATCTCTGTGGCATCGCAACCTTAAAAAATCCAGTCATCTGCCCAAGCTATTTCAGGATGAAGGCTTTTCCTTTTTGTTCTGGGTGCCCAAGAGGAAAGGGGTAGTGGACAGGAATTTAACAACTGTATATTTCCTCTGCAATTTTCAAAAGAGCAGCAGGGCTGGTCAGTTACATTTTTATAAGCTGTGTGAAAGTCAGCTCAGGGATTCTGATTTCTTTATATTCCTCCTCCTCCTCCTCCTTCTCGCTTACCTCACTCAGGGGCTCTGCCATGATCCATGAAGTTTCCACTGCTCCAATCCCTTTCATCTTCTTCCTATTTTAAAGAAAAACTCATGTTTTTGCTTCTGTTCTCAGACTTAGAACTTTGGTCTTCGAGAGAACTGTCAATGGCAAAGGGCTGTCACACTGCTCACCTAGCCTAGGCAATAATCTAGGACTCTACTACATAGGCTGCTTTCATTACCAGAGGCTGGGTCTACATGTGCCCCTTCCTTTCGAAAGGGGCATGTTAATGAGCAGGTTTGAAATATGCTAATGAGGTGCTGCAATGAATATGCAGGGCCTCATTAGAATAACGACAGCCACGGTGATTTGAAAGTACAACTTTTTGAATCGCATGCCGCCCATGGAAACGGGACCTTCCGAAAGGATCCCCCCAAGTTTTCGAAAGCCCTTCTTCCTCTCTGGTGATTGCCCGTCTCCACAGGAGGTGCGCGATTCGAAAAGCCTCACTTTCGAATCACCACGGCCGCCATTATGCTAATGAGGTGCTACATAGTCATTGCAGCACCTCATTTGCATATTTCAAACCTGCTCATTAACATGCCTCTTTCGGAAGGAAGGGGCACTTGTAAACCCAGCCAGAGTGTTTATTTAAATGAGGGTTTTAGACCTGTTGCCAAAAAGACATAATTCTTGTGGTGAGGTCAAGTGAATGCTTCCGAAATAGTCATTTTGATTTAATAGAGGCCTTCTTCTGGGCCAATCACCCTAATATCCAAGAAATTTCCAGGAATGCCATAAGCACCAAGAATCCTTGCCATATGCAAGCCTTTCTATCTTTCCTCAGGATAGAAAACTGCATCTGGACTTTTCATTATGTCTTTTTTTTCCTTAATATCTGTGGTGCTATGAGCCCCTTATTGAAAACAGGGTGAAGAAGTGCCCACCGGTACTTGGAATAGAGAGCGGTGCGGTGGTTTTGAGATCCTGCATGACTTCATTCCACAATCTCAGACCATCCTGTAAGAAATATCTGCCTCTGGCAAAAACAACCATTTCTCTTGGGCTGTGTCTACACTAGCAAGTACATTTGATATCCAGGTTGGAAGACTGAGTTATTTCAAAAGAACCTGCAGAGTGTCTACACAAGTGAAGCTTTTTCGAAGTTAACTTTGAAAGAACTACCCTATTCTTTGGAGGTTGGTCCTCCATTCTTGGGATGGGAAGAGTGCCCCTCCCTTCGAAAGATAATTTCGCAAGAGAGCCAGTGTAGATGCTCTGTGGTCTGTTCTTTTGAAAGAGGGAGTCTTCCATGTCTGCGATCAGCTGGCAGGTGGCTCGCCGCTCACAACACAGATGGAGCTCTGTGGCTGCAGAGTTCAGCCATGCTTAAGGAAACAGGCTCCCAGAAACCCTCAGGCAGGAAGCTGAGAGCATGCAGGCAACAGGGAGCCTATACTGCTCTCCAGCTCACCTGCCCCCCGTGATGGCCAGCCAGTCCCTCACATGTCCTGGACACATGGCCAGCCACCCAGATCCCCGTTCTCCTCAGGAGCTCTCCAAAGACAGTGGAGAGTCATGCCAGGAGATGAGCCAGGCCCCGAAGCGCCAGGCCCTCTCCTGGACAGAGGCTGAGTTCCAGGACCTCCTCTCCCTATGGGAGGATGAGGAGGTCCTCAACAAGTGAGGGTTCATTCCCGCAACACCGAGCATCTGGCAAAGGGGCTGATTGTCCGAGGCCACCACACCCGTACCCTGCACCAAGTCTGGTCAAAAGTGAAAGAATAGCGGCAGGGGAATTGCAGGACCCAGAATTCAGCTGGGTGGTCAGGAGCAGCACCCACAAGCTGCCCCTGTTACAAGAAGCTCCACTGCCTCCTGGGTCCAAAGGATGCTGAACCCCACCATCACTGTGCTCAAAATGACCGTAGCAGACACCGGACTGGAGACAGCGATGGAGGGAGAGGAGCACCCAGGACTGTCATCCAGCACTGGGCGTCTGCGGACAGTGAGGCAATCCAACCCCACCAGCGATGATGATGGCTCAAACAAGGGGGCCCTCATCATTGACATCCCGTCCGAGCTGTCCAGCTAGAACCCTTCTAACTGTGCCTTACCTGACCTCCCAGAGAGACCTACAGGCACACCAGCCCCGCCAGTGCCCAGGGAGGTAGGGTCAGGACCCACCCAGGGTGGCTGCAGGCATCCAACACAGGCACTAGCCCTGCTTCATGTGGACCCTGGACAGCTATGCTTCCCGGGCTGGGGGGACAATGCACAGCACTCAGCACCACACAGATGGGACAGCAGTTCAGACCAGCCAGCCGTGGAGGGACAGGTGGGGCAGTGGGGGGATCCCGCAACCTTGGCACTCATGTGAGGCACCCAGGGACATGGCCACCACAGGGACCCCAGGAGGAGTGGCGGGGACACAGGGACCTACATGTGGGAATAATGGCCCATCCTCCCCCCTCCCCTTCTGTCTCCACAGCTCTTGCAGACAGCAGCTGGACCAGTCCCATGATCGAGGGTGAGGGTTAGGGGCTCAGATCCTGAGCAGGACTGCATGGAGCCACTGCTGGGCCATCTGCCAGCACCACCAAGATGGGGAGGAGGAGGCGGGGGATGCTGCACACACCACAGCACTGACGGACCTTACCAGCATGCTGCAGGAGTGGCTTGCCATGGAGGGAAGCCTGGGACATCTCCCACCTCCCCGGTTCCCCAGTCAGCCCCCTAACCTCTGACTTCCCCTGCATCCCCAGTCTCCTCTCCAACCCCACCCCTTTCATTGACCGCCCCCACATGAGTCTGACCTCTCTGCTCTGATCCCAACTTACGTGTCCCCGGCCAGCCTCATACAGTTGGCCCATATGTTGTTGGTCAGGTCTGGCCAGGAGGAGGCCGTTTCCCCCCCACCCCCCCCGAGTCCCCTTGTGCCATCCCTGGGGAGCCTGCAGTGGCCCCACCGCAACTGCGCCCCTACCTCCCTGTGCCACTTGCCCCAGCCCAGCTGCGACGGAGCACCCCCACATGGGGAAAGGGGGTTGGTGCAGATGATGGGGATCCCAGCCCGCAACACCCCACACATAAGTAGGGCTTCCCGCCCTTACCCTTGCCCCTCCCAGAGCCTGGAGGGTGACTGCCTGGGGCCACAATGCCTCATATATAGTTCCCCCCAGTCCCCTTGTTAACAATTCCCCAATATATAGATCACCCCGCCCCCCTGTTTGCAAGTCCCCCCTGTATGTAGTCCCCTCAGCCCTCCCTGTTAGCAATTCCCCCCCGTAGGTAGGCACAGACTAGTTGTTGAAGTGTTCAGTAAAGTATTTATTTTGTGTATCCATCTGAGTCCCCTGTGCATGTTTGGTGGTGGGGGGTGTGTGTGTGCACAGTGGTGGTGAGGGGGGAAGTGGGTGCAGTGGCGGGAGTGTGGAGTGGGGTGGTTACTGTGGTCCCCACTCAAAAACCTGGCACAGGGCCTACCATATCCACACCGTCCTGCTGGGTCTGGCATCATGGAGTAGCAGGGGGATGCTCGTACCCATGCCCCGCCTCAACAGCCCACCCCTGCACGAACTGCTCGTGCTTCACCTCCACGAGGGAGTGCAGGGCGCAGCAGGCCCCAACCACTGCCAGAATGCTGGGGAGGCCCACCTGCAGCCTGGTATGTGAAGCACCCTTTCAAGTGGCCAAATACTCACTCCACTGTGTTGTGGGCCCAGTTTAGACAAAAAGTCCTGGCCAGGCTGAGTACATCCTGTGTACAGCCTCATGAGCCAGGCCTTCAGGGGGTAGGCCACGTTTGCCACGAAGCAAGGCAGCATTGTGGTGTCCCCAATGGGGAGTTCCTGCCGGGGGGGCAAAGGCCCATTTGGCCATGCGGCAGACCAGCCCAAAGTTCCAGAACACCCTGACATAATGGGCACAGATGGACCAGCCTACACAGATGTCCTGGAACCAGCTGTTGGCATTGACGAGTGCCTGCAGAACCATGGAATGGTTGCCCTTGCGGTTTATGTAGGGCCTGCCACTGTGCTCTGGATGGTGATGTGTGTGCCACCCAGGGCCCAGAAGCAGTTTGGGAAGCCCAACTCCTCGAAGCCCCGGATGGCATCATCCAGATCCCTGATGTGGACCACCTGCCACAGGAGGACCCTGTTGATGGCCCGGATGACCTGCAGGGAGTGGGAGGAAGATGCATTCATGAGCATGGGATGGTTTGTAGTGTGCCCGCCCGTCCCTGTCCTCTGCAGAGCTGGTCTCCCTGGGGCCCCCATTCCCATCCCTGTATCATCTCTGGTGGGGGCTGCCCCATAGTCCTCAATGGTGCCCCATGCTGGGGTGCTCCCTGTCCCCCGGTCCCCGCATGTGGTGGGGTGTGATGTGGGCATCATTGAGGATGGCCCCAACGGTGGCCCTGCTCACCCCAAACTGGTGGCCGATGGATCGGTGACTGTCCAAGGTGGCCATCTTCCAGAGAGCAATGGCCACCCTCTTCTGGAGCAGAAGCACTGGCCTCATGCTGGCGTCATGGTGCTGGGGGGCTGGGGTGAGCCAGTGGCACAGCTGCAGGAATGTCTCCTTGGTCATCCGGAAGTTCTGTAGCCACCAGTCATTACCCCAGTCCTCCAGCACCAGCCAGTTGCTGCTGGTGGGGAAGCTCCACTGGTGGCGGATGACCCGTGGGACTGGGCGGGGATGTCACACCCTCAGGATGGCTTCCAGGAGGGTGACTAGTAGGCTGGTCACCCGTATCCACTTGTTCACGGAGGCCAGGACCATGGCCTGTGTGCTGGCCATGGCCTCAAGCGTGAGGGGAGGCTGCTCTGGTTCCATGGGGGCCTGGGGTGCCACTGCTACTCTCCTCATTCTGAAAGCCTGGGTACAAGTAGCTGGCCCTCAGTGTGTGCAGGCCAAGGCTTGGGCTGGGGGGCCCTTTAAAGGGACGGTGTGCAGTAGCCCCGGGAGGGCTCGTCCACCATGAAACCCTGCCCTCTATGCTTTCTGCCCCTGTACTTTTGAAAGAGTGCCCTGTATAGTGTGAATGCTCTCTTTTGCAAGTGCATATGGGGCCTTTGGAAAGGGCGGGTTGAACCTTCGATCCCTGTTTGTCTGTGTGGATGTTCCCTTTCAAAAGGACGGCTTTCAATGTTCCATTTCAAAATCTGTCCTTTCAAAAGGGGGCTGTAGTGTAGACACAGCCATAGAGCAGACAGTTCTATTGTGCTTAAAATGCAGAGCTACAATGCAGGTTTATCTCAGAGCTGTAGTAAATGTTCCCTATAGTCTTCCTCACCCATGGACAGACTTTTTCTATCCATGCGCAGAGTAAATATGTTATGTGCACCAAGGCATGTGCAAATGTGCACCACCAATAGAAACAAAAAACCTAGTGGGGCTGTGCTGATCGGCTGGGCATCATTTGAATTTCTCCTAAGTGGACACATAATTGCATAGATGTAAATCTGGCATTGCACCCCGTAGGGGTAACTGTGAGAGAAGAGACAATGGAGTTTGTCATCTGGAGAGGCTGCCCAGTTGCTGGACTGAGTCACCATATTCCCTGGCCACTTCATCTCATCAATCATCTAATAGCAGGCCAAGGGTGGCTTGCTCCTAGCCCCATAGATGGGCAAGTTGCATCACTGCAACATCCCCAGAGTCCTTTCATTTCTTTGCACCAGGAATATGAGGACCAGCTTTCAGACCTCATTACTAAGACTCAACATTCAGAAGGACGTTCTCTCACTTGATAAACATACTAAAGATGTTGTTTGACCTACTGGTTAATGGCTGGGTTCTAATCAGTGGGTTAGCCACTTGCTGGCTACAGTTACACTCTCAAGTTTTGCCAACGAAACCCCAGTTTTGTCAACAAAACTAGTGGAAAGTCCATGCACAAAATTAATTTTGTCGACAAAACTCAGCACTTTTTCTGGGAGTGTTCTGCTTCTCAGTCATGAGGCATAATTCTGCTTACAACAGATTATGTGGGGAAAAAAAGTTGCTTGGATGCTCTGAGGGGCCTTCTTTCCCCAGATAGGGCACCCAGAACAATGGGCACCCTTGTCTGCTGTGATTCTGGATACCTGTTTTGTCAAGAGAGCAGGCAGGCAGTCTGGGTGCTCTGTTGACAGAGCGAAGCATTCTTCCCATTGGCATTTATGTGTGGCTGCACTCTGTCAACAGAAGTTTTGTTGGGAAATCTCTTCTGACAGTGACTTCAGTGGACAAAGCGCTGTATTGTGACTGTAGCCACTATGATCTAAGGCAAGAAATTTCGTATGAACAAAACTGATACCATTAAACTCCCAGGTACAAAATATCCTGATGTCCACTTCAGTATAAAATATGTGCAGCAGAACAAAATGTCAGTTTCCAGCAGAATTATATGAGACTCTGACAATTTAAAACATCATGTATAGAACATGTTGAAGTACATAGAAGTTTCTGACTTTAGTTCAACTGAGGCAGTTACAATTCCCCTTCCCACTTCCTTCCTCTGGAGCAACAGTTGAGAACTTATGGCTCAAAATCAAGAGCAAAGAGCAGACACCTGAATGGTGCCAAGGCTTAAACCAAAGTCTTCCTGAGCAGATTGTCTAACAGACTGTAGTGATAATCTTCAGCGCCACCATGCTGGCTCACAGATTGCTGTTTTAAGTGGCTTCAATCATTATGGTGATTTGGCAGCAGTCCTTCAATTGGAGTTAGAGTTTCAGGACTCAGCTGCACCAACTGAGCCTAATTGAATTTTCCAGGATGGGGAGCATAAAGAGCAGAAGAAATTCCATTGGTAAAAACTAATTTGGAAGTTGAAGACTTGACTAACTAAAAGCCAGTTAAGGGGAGGTAACTGGTTGAAGCAACACATTTACATCTGATTAATTTGGCAAGAAGAAAGCATTTCTCCAGCCAAACACAAGACTGATTCACAGACACAAGACGTTGTTTTAAAATGAGAATGGTCATCTTTCATTGTTACAATATTCCAAACTTAGAATCATTGAAAAAACCCAAAGTACTGAGGAATGTGAAGTTCAAACAATGTCTGATTAGTGAAGGAATTAGTATCGTTAAGGCATATATGCAGGAAGTGGTAAACCTGCTTTCTCTAAGAAACAGACGGGAGGACATAAGGGCTATGTCTGCACCAGGGGAAAGCTTCGAAATGGCCATGCTAATGGTCAAATCGGAGAATACTAATGAGGCACTGAAATGAATATGCAGTGCCTCATTAGCAAGTTGGCATCTGCAGCACTTCAAAAGTGCCGCGTTTTGCTTGCACGCAGCTCATCTACATGGGGGTCCTTTTTTGAAAGGCCCCTGCAAATGTTGAAATGTTATAGGAATAAGGGGATTTTGACATTTGCGGGGTTCTTTCAAAAACAACCCCGTGTAGACGAGCCACGCGGGAGTGAAACGCAGCACTTTCAAAGTGTTGCTGCCAGCGGCATGCTAATATGGTGCTGAATATTCATTTCAATGCCTCATTAGTATTCTCTGATTTGACCATTAGCATGGCCGTTTCAAAGTTTTCCCCTAGTGTAGATGTAGCCAAGGTGTCATAAAACAAAGCAGAAAAAAGACAGCGTTAAAAGTCTCTAGAGTACAGGGTACTCACCTCTGTAAAAACAACATGGTGATGACTAGCAGGAAGAAGCAGAGTTCAATTTGGTACCTAAAATTAGTTTAAAGAATAACCCAGACCATTCTCCTACTATCTTTTATGCATGCACAGCATAGGTATGAAAGATTGTGGACTAAATTCTTCCCTCACGTGTAAAGTCTGCTAAGGACAAAGAGAGTTACCTATGAAGATTGGAGGCTAAAAAAATGTCTCACTGAATGTAGACTCATTGGACAATTTGAGCCTATCCCTAACTCAGTATCCATTTCTGACAGAAGGTTAAGCCTGCCAGTGATAGATTCAGCAGGTTTTAACCCACTGTCAGTTGCTGAGGCAAGACTTAGTAATTACATATTAATGTGCCTGACTTGCAAATGCATAAAAGTAGTCAAACATCTATCCACAAATAGTTGTGATCAGTGTGTGAAGGAGCTCTCTTTTGAGAGTTAGTGATGAACTGGGGAAATGCCTATTCACCTAGGTGTTCACTGCACAGAGTCATCAATTTTGTGTAGTTTTGCAGTAAATTTACATCAAGATAAACTTACATGCTTCAGGGTAAACTTACAGGTTATCCTTATTGTATAAACTACACAATTGTACTTAACATGCCCTGACTGAAGGGGTTGCCCTAAAGCAAACCTCCCTTACTAAAGAGGACATGGCCATTCTTAGTGACAGTCAAAGAGGTTCTTACCTGGGGAGTGTGAACTCAGCGTAAGAGACCTCCACTCTAGGTTTGTCCCCTCCCCCGATTCTCATCTAAGAGTCCTTGCTTCTATTCAGTGCCATGCAAAAGAAGCACGGAACTTTATCTTGTAGGGATGTCAGTGAGCTGCAAGGTGCATCAGTGGTACCACCAGAGCTGAATGTCAGCAGGGATAATAGTGCTAGGGTAGCTGTGAGCAGCTAGTGGCCAGAGGCAGCTACAGACATAGCACCTGCAGAGATGATCAGTGACAGAGCACAGCAGCTGTGGCGGGGGAGGAAGGAAGAAGAAGCTGTTACCATGCTTAATCCCATAAGTGAAGACCCGTTACGTGTGTACCATTCAATATTATAGTGGATCAGAAAGTAAGGCCTAACACTGAGAACTGTTCTGTGATCTGTTAACAGGAATATTGTATGTAAGACTGGAGGTAGTTTACCTACCCTTCTCAACATTGACAGAGTTTCTGCTGGAGCGCTGAGTCCAATTCTTCTCTACTCCCCGCTTTAAGAAAGATGGGGACAAAATGGAGAATCCAGAAAAGCAACAAAAATATTTTAAAATGGTTTAGAAAACCTGATATAAGAGTCAAAGTTTAAAAAAAAAAGAAAACTGGGCATGTTTAGTCCTGAGGAAAGAGGACGAAGTAGGGACTGGATAATAGTCTTCAATATATTAAGGTTGTTACAAAGAGAACCATGATCCATTGTTTTCCACATGTGCTGAAGGCAAGACAAGAACTAATTGACTAAATCCACAGGCAAGTAGATTCAGAGAAGGTATTAGGAAAGTCTATCTAATTTAAATGCTAGTAAAGCACTGGAGTAGGTTTCAAAGGGAAGTTGTGGAATCTCCATCACTGGATGTTTTTTTTTTTTTTTTTTATGAACATGTCAGGCAAACAGCTGCCAGGGATGTTCTAGGCATATGTGGTCATGCCTCAACACAGGGGGCTGGACTTGGCTTCTCCAGATCCCTTTAAGCCCTGTATATCTATGGCTTTATGTTGCAACTATAATCATGATTGTTTCTATTTTGTGAGCTTAATTACGTGTCATATTTGACTTGGATAGAAGTCTTTCATTGGAGAGATCATGGGTACTAAGCTCACTGTAGTAGTTAGTTGGACATTTAAGAAAAATGTACGTCAGCCAGCTAGTGTGGCCCACAGAAAGAGTGCGCTTGTGCCCCCAAATCTCATTTACGAGAGAGCTGCATGAAACTATCATGGCCAAAAGTGGTGCCTTATATTTCAGTGAGCAGTGGAAAGTCTTTTGATTTTTAAAGTAACAAAACAAACAAATAAAAATACCCACCTGCTCAACCCTCAAAGGATCTCAGACCCAAATCAATGTGTGACATCAGTGTACATACTAATTTACTGACTGGTGTGTTTCATTATGTATTGGTAACATGGTGGCAATGTAAGAAAATAGTTACATAAATATACTCTTACCATCTTTTCAGCTATTACTTCTTGGTTACATCTACACTAGGACACTACATCGAAGTAGCCTATTTCGAAGTAACAACATTGAAATAGGCTACTTCGACGCGTATCATCCACTCATTCTCCGGGGCTGCTGCCATCAACATTCAACGTTGAAGTAGCAATGGGGAACGTCAAAAGGAGCCGCCCTGGAAGGAAACACAGAGTGTCCACACACACAAGCGCTCCCCATTGAAATAAGGGGCAAGGAAACCTGCGGACAGGGTCACAGGCTGGACTGGCCCTTCCAGGGCAAGAGCAAGCCACTTCTTTAAAGGGCCCCTCCCAGACACACCTGGCTTGCACAGCATGAGGTCCACAGAGAGCTAGGCACACTCTTGCAGACTGATGCACAACAGCCATGGACCCCCAGCAGCAGCAGCACCTGGAAGCCTTCCAGGTAGTCACATGGGGAGCAAGCACCCTACTAAGTGCTGCATGGGAGGCCGCACAGCAGCTCCTGGCAGGGGGGTCCTCCCAGGGGGCAGATGGGGATGCGTCTGACCACTGGGCTCCCCTGTTCCTTCCCTGTCGGGTGCTCTGCTGACTCTGGAGCTACCCTACCAGCTCTGAGTGGTGGGACCAGCTAGTCTTGGGGGAATGGGACGACGACATGTGCCTGTGGAACTTCCGTATGCGCCAGCAGACCTTCCTGGAGCTCTGCCAGTGGCTCACCCCCACACTGAGGCACCAGGACACATGGATGTGGCGTTCCCTCCCTGTGGAGAAGAAGGTCTCAATAGCTGTCTGGAAGCTGGACACTCCAGACAGCTTCTGCTCTGTGGTACACCAGTTTGGATTGGGAAAGACCACGGTCTGGGCCATCATCATGGATGTAAGGAGGCCTGGGCATGCACCTGCTGGGGGGATGGGGGAGCTGGGGAGGGGCCAGGTGTGGGCCTGGGGAGGGAGAGGTCCTTGTAAGGGAGGGGGCTGGGTGTGGGGCCAGGGAGATAGGGGTTCCAGGGAGGCAGGGTCTGAGCAGGGGGGTGCCTGGTGAGGTGCCTGGGAGGGGTGTCTGGGGGGAGTGGCCTGGGACATCCTGCACACCCTTATGGATGCTTGTGTTCCCTGCCCGAAGGTGGGCTGTGCGCTCAATACCATGCTGCTTCAGAGTGTCATCCGAGTTGGGGACCTGGACGAAGCAGTCACCAGATTTGCTGCCATGGGGTTCCCAAACTGCTTCAGGGCCCTGGACAGGACCCACATCCCCATTCTCACCCCGGGCTACAGTGGGTGAAGCTACATCAACCAGAGGGGCTACCACTCCGTGGTCCTGCAGCTCATGGTGGAAAGCCAGGGCCGATTTCAGGATGTCTATGTAAGCTGGCCTGGATGCACACATAACACCCTCATTTTTAGGAACTTGGGCCTGTGCTGCCAGCTGGAGACAGGGATCTACATCCCCCAGAGGAAGATTTCTCTGGGGGACACCACCATGCCCCTCTGCCTCATGGTGGACATGGCCTACCACCTCCGGCCCTGGCTCATGCACCCGTACACCAGCCACCTCACCACCAGCCTGAAGCGGTTCAACACCTGACTAAACCACATCCACCAGGTAGTGGAGAGGACCTTTGGCCGCATGAAGGGCTGCTGGTTGTGTCTCCTTGCTCACCTGGATGTCAGCCTCCAGAACATCCCCCAGGTTGTGGACACATGCTGCATGCTCCACAACATTATTGAGAGTAAGGGGGAGGCCTTCCTCCAAGGGTGGGCAGTTGGCACGGGCGCGGGCTTACCCCAGCTGGCTGCTGAACCCAGTCACCAGGCCCACTGAGAGGGGGTATGGGTCCGTGAGGCCCTGCGGGCCCATTTTGATCAGGGAGACCCCTGAGTACCTCCCTGGCCTTCCCCAGAGAGCCTCCCACACACAGTCCCCACCGCTCACACCCCACCCCACCAACAAGCACACATCTCAGGTCCTTTGGAAAATAAAACTGTGGATTATTGAAAACTGGTAAACTATCTTATGTGCACAACAAAAACTAGAACCAATATACAAGAGGGACGACTATACACAAATGAGGGGCCAGCGGATGGCTTGGCTGTCGGCCCATCAATCTGGGGTGGGTATAGAGGGGTGCAACCTCCAGAAGGTATGGGTGGCACTCTCCCATTGTCTGCCGTTCCCATCGTGGCCAGCTGGGGGCCAGGAGGACCAGCAGATATGACTGGGATGCCTCCACTGGCTGGTCTTCAGCCCCAGTGGGCTTCAGTCCTGGGGGGCTGGCAGGTGGCACAGCAGGTGGGGCGGCAGGCGAGGCATTGGGTGGAGTGGCAGGAAGGCAGCAGGGGGCGGGAGCTGGGTGACAGCCTCCCTGATTGACTGGGCTATGTCCCAGAAGATGCCCATGAATTCCTGCCACGCCGCCCAGCACTGGGTGGACTCCTCTCAGTCAAAGGGGAGTCTCTCTTCGGCCACCTCTGCCTGCCGCTGGAGAGCCGCCAGGAGCTGGGGGGTCCACTGGGGCCACCCTCTGGGTCCAGTGGTGGTGTGTCCGTCCTGCTGGCCTCGGCGGTGTCCCCGTTCAATGGTGCTGCATGACTTCCAGCAGGCTCTCAGGGACCACAGAGAGTGCCTGGCTGCCTGGGGCCTCGGATGTTGCAGTTGTGGAAAGGGAGAGAGGGAGGGGAAGGCTGTTAATGCTCTTCCCTGGCACATGGCCCATTCCCCTCATCCTCCCATCCCCCTTGGGTGCTAAGTCTCTGTCCCTTTCAGTGGGTGTGCTGTTGGGTGTCCCCATTGTATGGTCCCCCTGCCCCCGGGTTTAGACCATAGGGCTGTCCATGGGTGTGGGTGCTGATAGGTGCTGATGGCCATGCTGCAGTCCTGGGACTGTGCTGTGGCTGGGCAGTTGTGGGTCAGGGTCCACTGGGGGTGTGTGGGACTCCTGGTTGTGTCTGATGTCCCTGCCCCATGGCCCAGGGGTGTGTGCCCTGTGGGGTATGTACCTGACCATCCACTGCCATGGTCGGGGGAACCCCGGTGGGTGGATGCCTGGCTGGTGCTCTGGGAGAGGAGGTCTATGAGGAGTTCCCCCTCCTTGCTGCTGGACCCCTCCTCCTCCATCCGTAGGGGTGGCTCCTTGCATGGGCCCTGGGATGCGGGACTGGCCTCCAGTCCAGACTCAGGCTCTGAGACCTGCTGGGATTACTTGGCTGCAGTGTCCAATGTGGCCTGCGGGGAGGAGGTGTCCTGGGGGCCCAGGGTAGCTCTGAGCTCCCTGTAATTGGAACAAGTGGCAGGGTCATCCCAGACTGGCCGGCCAAGTCCCAGGTCCAGGTGTAACCCTACCACAACTCCTTCACTGCAACTCCTTCACCTTGCTCTGGATGTGATCCAGAGTGAGGGCAAGGTGACCCTGGGTGGCCAGTCCCTCGGCCAGTCAGGCAAACGCTTGCTCCCCATCATGTGGAGCACCTCCTCCTCACCCCAGAGCCCCAGCAGGTCTCGGAGCTCGGCATCTGACCAGGAGGGGACCCGTAGCTTTTTGCACCCCCCGTCTGGCTGTTAGGGGTGACTGGATCCCCTCAGGGTGGAGCCCTGGGGGAGCTGGCTTGTTGAATGTCGAAGTAGGGCGCTATTCCCATCTTTGGATAGGAATAGCAATTTCGGTGTCTTCCAACCTAACGTCGAAAAAGCGCATGGCGCATGTAGACACGACGTATGCTATTTCGACGTTGTGCCAGCTACTTCGAAGTAGCTGACTAGTGTAGGTGCACCCCTTTGGCTGCGTCTACACGTGCACGCTACTTCGAAGTAGCGGCAGTAACTTCGAAATAGCGCCCGTCACGTCTACACGTGTTGGGCGCTATTTCGAAGTTGAAATCGACGTTAGGCGGCGAGACGTCGAAGTCGCTAACCCCATGAGGGATGGGAATAGCGCACTACTTCGACGTTCAACATCGAAGTAGGGACGTGTAGACGATCCGCGTCCCGCAACATCGAAATAGCGGGGTCCTCCATGGCGGCCATCAGCTGGGGGGTTGAGAGATACTCTCTCTCCAGCCCTTGCGGGGCTCTGTGGTCACCGTGGGCAGCAGCCCTTAGCCCAGGGCTTCTGGCTGCTGCTGCTGCAGCTGGGGGTCCGTGCTGCATATACAGGGTCTGCAACTAGTTGTTGGCTCTGTGTATCTTGCACTGTTTAATGAAAGTGTGTCTGGGAGGGGCCCTTTAAGGGAGCGACTTGCTGTTGAGTCCGCCCCGTGACCCTGTCTGCAGCTGTGCCTGGCTCCCTTATTTCGATGTGTGCTACTTTGCCGTGTAGACGTTCCCTCGCTGTGCCTATTTCGATGTTGGGCTGAGCAACGTCGAAGTTGACCATCGACGTTGGCAGCCCTGGAGGACGTGTAGACGTTATTCATCGAAATAGCCTATTTCGATGTCGCAACATCGAAATAAGCTATTTCGAAGTTGGGTGCACGTGTAGACGTAGCCCTTATGTAAGCAAAATACTATGTGCGATATATCCATTACGAGGGTGTAAAATCTTTTCAGAAGGTACCAGATTTCTCCATGTTTGCGCAGTGCTGTAGCAAAATGGTGTTATCCTGGTTGGGAAATTTGGATGTCATCATTTTAGGAACTTGTATTGAATAAACTGACTTTGATAAATGGAGGACAAGATATTCTACCCATTAAGGAGGCACAGTACAATTGAACATTGAAGAACATTGAAGCTTACCTCAAAAGGTGAAATCTATTTTTTCAAATATATTTCACAAATGGGTGAAAATTTGCACACAGATAAGAATGTTTATTAAAACAGATGAGAAGAGGGGAAATGTTAAAGGATGAACATCAAACTCAAAGTATCTGTGCTGGACTTTAAATACATCACAGCATGCAAACCTCTTAGTCAGGCAAAGCAAAGAAATAAGAGGACCTTATTTTCTTCTAATGTACATGGGGTAAATCACCAGCACCTGTTGCAATCAGTGGTGCACACCAGGCAAAATGTAATGTAAATGAGAACAGATCAAGACCTTTGTGTATAGAAGACTAAATCAGACTACTAGTTTGCTTAACATGTGATAGCCTTAGGGACGACTCTAAATGTGCCATCGCTACTCCCCATGAAAATCTTAAGATAACAAGATGTTGTTGGAATAATTTTTACATAAGTTGACATCTTTGGTTTGTAACTGCAGATGTTATAATGCCCTTTTTGTTCTACTTTTTTACATTATTTCACAAGTTTGAAAAACTGCAGGTTGGACCTTTCTATTTTGGCCCCCTTGGGACTTGACTAGTGCTGAAGAAGAGAATTTCTGGAACTATGAGAGGTCAACATCATCTAGGGCTGTGTCTAAACTATAAACATAACTTTGAAGTTGTTTACTTCAAACTACTAGTTGAGCATCTCCACACCCTTTACATTGAAGTTAAACTTCTTAGTAGGGCACTGCTCCATTCCTAGGATTGGAGTAAGGACTTCAAACTTCAGCTCGACATAAGGGAACATGTGTGTAGACTCTGTGCTGACTATGTCAAAGTAGTGCCTAACTTCATAGAATCATAGAATACTAGGACTGGAAGGGACCTCGAGAGGCCATCAAGTCCAGCCTCCTGCCCCAATGACATGACCAAGTACTGTCTAAACAATCCCTGATAGACATCTATCGAACCTGTTCTTAAATATCTCCAGCAATGGAGATTCCACAACCTCCCTTGGCAATTTATTCCATTGTTTGACTGCCCTAACAGTTAGGAACTTTTTCCTAATGTCCAACCTAAACCTCCCTTGCTGCAGTTTAAGCCCATTGCCTCTTGCTGTATCCTCAGAGGCCGAGAAGAATAGGTTTTCTCCCTCCTCCTTATGACACCCTTTTAGATACCTGAAAACCGCTATCATGTCTCCCCTCAATCTTCTCTTTTCCAAAGTAAACAATCCCAATTCTTTCAGCTTTTCTTCATAGGTCAGATACTCTAGACCTTTAATCATTCTTGTTGCTCTTTTCTGGACCCTCTCTGATTTGTCCGCATCTTCCTTTATCTGCGGTGCCCAGAAATGGACACAATAATCCAGCTGAGGCCTAACCAGCGCAGAGTAGAGCAGAAGAATGACTTCTCTTGTCTTGTTCACAACACACTTGTTAATGAATCCCAGAATCATGTTTGCTTTTTTTGCAACAGCATCACACTCTTGACTCATATTTAGCTTGTGGTCCACTATAACCTCTAGATCCCTTTCTGCTGCAGTCATTCCTAGACAGTCTCTCCCCATTCTGTATGTGAGACCCTGATTGTTCCTTCCTAAGTGGAGCACTTTGCATTTGTCCTTATTAAACTTCAAAGTTAGTTTCTAGTGTAGATGCACCCTAGCAGCATTACCAACACTTCCACTGTTTACTCAGCTCATAGAAGACATTTAGGGGTAAATTACAGCTCACTAACAGCACAAAACACTGAGATCCAGGACTGGGAGATGGAAGCAAACTCAATGGGACCACACGAAACTTGGCCACACCTATGAAATGTGGTCATCCGGCTAACTAAAATTATGCCAGATTACAGATGTTGCTGGACAAGAGAGTTCCAGATTAGAGAGGGTCAAGATGAAAGTGCATTTTGGTTTTCCGAGTTAAGTAGGTATCTTCTATTTATTTAAATAGGACCAGATTGGGACTTCAAATTGTATGTAAATTTATGGTTCCGAAATAATCAAATATATCATGATAATCAGCAGAAACAAGAAAGCAATAAAGTTGCGGAATCTATTTTCAAAAGGAGCTAGGCAACAGTTTGCCAGATAAAAATAATACAGTACAGCTTCTCTAGATACACTGCAGCATTTTCTTAATCATTACTAAAATGTGTGTCCATGGAAAACACGCAAGGAAAGGTTTAGATCAGAGATTGGTCAACAGGTTGGGACAAATGTGAAAAGATTCCTCAGAATTTCATCCTGCCTATAGGTGCAAAGAGTACTCAGAAGAGATACCAGTTGATGAATAGCTCTTGATTAATTTATCTGAAAAGCTCTTATGTGCATTGCTCTAGGTAAAATAGCATAAAACTCTCCGTTTGTTACATTAACACATTTCTTAAATATTTATAGATTGTTTTGCATACAAGTATATAGCGCTACAAGAAATAAGAGTACCTTGATGAGTCAAGCCTGCCTGTATTTTTGTCTCTTGGTAAAACAGATTGAAATTCTTCATAAAGACATAAAACCTTATTCACAGTATCAGCCTCACAGCAAAATTTCTCTTTTTAAAGGTAGCATAAAGTATAAATACTTGCTTCTGGTGTTTTTCTCTCCAATACACTTTATTTAAAAAATAACGTACAAAACTAATATTAATCAGGGTGAGAGCATCCACACTAAAGAAACTGCAGCCTATCTTCTTTAATTATGCTTCTCTAAAAGGTTCATAAATAGTCCACAGTAAAGTCTTCTGTCTTAACTGACGAGCTCTGTGTATTCTGATTGGCAAATGGTTTCAACCAAGCATATTCTTGTTTTCTCTCTGAGCCGAACACTTCAGCAATGAAAATGTGGTGGAAAACATATAGGGGGAAACGGGCAATTCTGCATCGGCATCAATGCCAACCCTGCATTCAGATAAAGTCAATAGAAGCTATGTGCAAGCAGAATTTGGCCCTATAAATAGTTCAGTTGGCAATGAGATTGTATGGGCCTCTCATTTTCCTTTGCTTTGCGTATCTCATTTCCATTCCAGAGATTTTTCATACATCTGCATCAAATGACTTCTGAGGTTTTTAGAAACTACCCTGTGAAGAAAAAAAAAGTATTTATTTTTTTCTTGTCATTTTTCTATCATTTCAGGGCAATCTGGCAAACCTAACTAACATTTCTTAGTGACTGGCCCACAAATCTGCACTCATTCCTTCAAAAGATCAGGATGAACAAGAACTTCATAGAACAATGCAAAACCCACTTCTTCAAACCAGCCTTCCCATAACCAGAAAACTGTACAAAGTTCAGTCCCCAATGACTACACTGTTTTTATTAAAGTATTGGACAGTTACATCATTTTTAGTCATTCTTTATGTATCACAGGAGAAAGCACTACTGTAAATTTCAGCCTGTCATTGTGTTCTGACCTGTATTCATAATTCAAAATTTTGCCTTCTAAATAGAGGATGAACTTTGGTGTCTGCCATTACACCCATATTCTTACAAACCACTAAATGTTGTTCTACACCCCAAATGGAAGGATGGAGGAAACTATTGCGTATGTGACAGAGTGAAGCCACAGGGTGAGTTTAGAAGGGGCAAGATGCAGCTCTAAAAAGCAGAAATAACACTGGATAATTAGGAGATGGTTACTTCAGGGCAGTGAGGAACAGCTGCCCTGGAGTTATCATGGGCTGAGTGGGAGCAGTGGAGATGGGGCTGCTATAAATTGATTAGGGTCAGCTAATCAAACAGCAAGTTCATTGAGGCCTTTTAAAAAGCCTTCCCTGCTGGGGGAAGGTGTGGAAAGGGGGAGAGGAAGTTCAAGTGAGGTGGAGAAAATTATAATGAATAAGGAGAGAGTCAGAAAAGTGGATAAGGAGAATGACAGCTATGCGAGAGAGAACAGGGGAGGTGTGGAGATCTGACAAGTAGTAGCTGGATTCCCTTCCCTAGGTAGCCTGAGAGTTCAGCTGGTAGCTGGGGAGGAATGTTTATCTAGTCCAGGTAAACAAAGAGATGCTTACTTCAATGCCCTGCTAGCTGAGAAGCAGAAGTCCAAACCCTGGAAGTGGAAAGCAGGGCCTGTGCCGCAGTACCTAAAGTATCTGTGAGATTGTGAACTGAACTAGGGTCTGGGGCCCAGGACTGGGACTGATCTTACCACACTTGGGCCATTTTTACATAGGCCACTTCCTTCCGAAGTGGCATGCTAATACAGGGAGCGAAAGATGCTAATGAGGTGCGGATGCAAATTCCCCAAGCCTCATTAGCATAACCACATGATTTGGAGTCTGGAAGACATCCCAAAAATTTTTGGGAAGAAAGGGCCTCTGGAAGAAGGACCTCCTTTTGGAAGCTCCCCCAGCAGCTGCACTTCTACGGCATTTTGGAATCCGGAAGCACATCTTCCGGACTCCAAATCACATGACATTATGCTAATGAGGTGTGGGGAATTTGCATCTGTGCCTCAGTAGCATCTTTCACTCCCTGCATTAGCATGCCACTTCCAAAAGCATGTGTGAACAGTTTATAACTTTAGAAGGTGCACTAAGGGATGCTAAACTGTGGACCACACAACACTTCCATAAATGTAGGTATTATAATCCACTTTCTCCTCATTTGAAAATAATCAGGAAAGGTGGGAGAAGAAGATAAAATGGAGTACAAAAGTAATTTTTGTAAATACTGTTTTTCCATGTTGCATGAAAACCATCTAAATATAAATATCAATGTTCCTATTTTCAATGTAATTGATTATATAATTTCTGAAATAAAATTATAAAATCATAAATTACTTGGCAGATGTGGATATAACAATTGAGATGATAGAAAGTGTTCATAAGACAAACTTTCAATCAAGACATGTTTCACAGTGAGTCACTAGGGAACCGTTGAAGTAGGCAGATGGCTTTAGATCACCAAATAGTCCCTGGTTTCCAGTCAGGATGCATGTGAGTACCTCTGTGAATAAGGAAAATGAATACTTTTCACATATCCTTAGTCTTTTCTGACTCCCTCTGGACACAGTAACTGAAGTACATGACACTCATGGAGCCTCTGATTAATTCCCGTTCTCCAAAGTGATGTCATTGAGAGCTCTATGCATGGGTTAGCCAGTTCCAGTATCACGGAAACCTTTATCTAGGGTGGCAGAGAACCAAGAATTTAATGCAGTTCCATAAAAAAGGCTGAATTAATCCGCAAGAAGATGTCTTAAGAAAACAGGGAGCATTCCATCAATGATACATTTCCCCGATAGATATCTCCTAGAAGATTTTCTGTTATCTACATTGAAACTCCTAATTTGGGGAGTTAGGGTGGCTGGAAATAAGGCACATCCTTGTTTTAGATCTATACCTCTTTCTGTTAACCTCTCTGGACCATTTTAATCTTCTTCACCCCTGTCTCTCCTTAAATGGGTAGAGAGAAGAAACTTATCAGATACAGGTATTATATACTGAATGAAAGCACAGTTCAAAAACCAAGTGTCCAGAAGTTCTAGGCAAGTTCACATACCAGAGTAATCAGTGTTGGAGCAGAGTATGTCTCAAAGGATGGTAATAAATATTAACTCTAGAACTCAGCTCAGTCAGCAACAGAATCTACTCTGGGATGCATACAGCTTGTATTTTTAGCTCATTGCAGTATTCTCTCTGTAGATTATCTGTTACGTGTAACTCCTCTTGCAGTAAGAAGTCATCTTGGGTGGAGGCATCACACATTACAAAAGAGAACCCAAGATTCAACATATATGAGGAGAAGGAAGATGCCTCCCTGGCTGGGTTGACACGTGCCCCTTCCTTTCAAAAGGGGCATGTTAATCAGCAGGTTCGAAAGATGTTAATGAGGTGATGCAATGAATATGCGGTGCCTCATTAGCATAATGGCGGCCACAGCAATTCGAAAGAGCGTTTCTGTTCCCTGTCTAGGCCCAGACCTTCATTGGTCAGATAGGCCCTGTGCTCCCTATAAAAGGATCCCCATCTGGTAGCCGGGGGGAAGGGTTTTGGGAGGTGCACCAGAGGAGCAGGAGCACAGCGAAAAGGTACCACGGGGAAGTGGTGGGCAAAGTGGCCCAGGGTGAGGCTACTACTTTGGGGCAGGGGTAAAGGTCCTGCCGGTTGCCTCTTGTTCTCATAGGGACCCTGGGCCAGAGTCCAGGGTAGAGGGTGGGTCTGGACTCCCCCCATCCTTCCCCCAGGGGAACCACTTTACTGGAGCAGGTGGGGGCCTGCAAAGGGACTGGTATTATTCTCTCTGTACTGGTCCTGCCTATGATGAGGAAGGCTCGCTAAGCGGAGACCCCTGCCTTTGGAAGGGCCTGGGCAAAAGTGGGGCTTCTGTGAGTCTCTGAGGCAGCACAGATCTGCCAGGAAGCGCAGGGACCCACAGAAGCTGACAAGGGACTTTGTCACAGTATGGCTGTGTCTACATGTGCCCCAAACTTCGAAATGGCCATGCAAATGGCCATTTCGAAGTTTACTAATGAAGCGCTGAAATGCATATTCAGCGTTTCATTAGCATGCGGGCGGCAGCGGCGCTTCGAAATTGATGAGCCTTGCCGCCGCGCGGCGCGTCCAGACGGGGCTACTTTTCGAAAGGGCTCCGCCTATTTCGAAGTCCCCTTATTCCCATGAACTCATGGGAATAAGGGGACTTTGAAGTAGGTGGCTTCCTTTCGAAAAGGAGCCCCATCTGGACGCGCCGCGCGGCGGCAAGGCTCGTCAATTTCGAAGCGCCGCTGCCTCCCGCATGTTAATGAAGCGCTGAATATGCATTTCAGCGCTTCATTAGTAAACTTCGAAATGGCCATTTGCATGGCCATTTTGAAGTTTGGGGCACGTGTAGACACAGCCTATGTAATATAGCATGGAAAGAAGGGAGGGCACCTGAGGAATGTACAAGATCTGTGACAGTGAAAATACACAAGAAAGGAAATGCTTTGTAGTGCAAGAACTACAGAATGTTTGCCCTAACAAGTCATCTAGGCAAGGTGCTGATGATAATACTGACTGAGAAACTAAGGCTGCAGATAGAAGAACATCTAGAGGATGAGCAAGCGTGGTTCAGGAAAGATAGACGTACCATACTGAAGATATTGGAACTAAGACAGATAGCAGAGAAAGCCTGACATAATAACAAGAACATCTACATTTACTTTGTCAGTTTTCAAAAGGCATTTGACAGTATAGATCAGAAAGTGACTTGGGAGGTGTTGGAGTCATATGGAGTGGAGAGCAGACTGATGTGGTGGTTAAAGGATAATGACAATGACATGTCATGGATGACATGGATGACAATGACAAGGGTAATGATAATGACAATGCAGAGGCAGTGGTGAGAATATGTGGGGAGCTGGGAAATTGGTTTGGAATGAGCAGAGGTATGGGACAAGGAGATCTGATATTGCCGAATATCTTCATCACACATCTAGAGAGGGCTATGGAGAAGATGAAGGAAGAGGCAGAAGGGATATCCATGCACGGAAAAACAACTAACAACTCAAGGTTCATGGATATAGTTATCATTGAGATAGATGAGGAAAAGCTAGAGAAAATGGTGCAGGTGTTAAACGAGGAAAGGAAGTGATACAGACTGAATATGAACATGCAAAAAACAAAAACAATGGTATTTGCAGATAAGGAAATAGGAAGGAAGATCAGTGTAGATCATAGAATCATAGAATACTAGGATTGGAAGGGACCTCGAGAGGCCATCGAGTCCAGCCCCCCCCCGCCCCAATGGCAGGACCAACTACTGTCTAAACCATTCCTGATAGACATCTATCTAACCTGTTCTTAAATATCTCCAGCGATGGAGATTCCACAACCACCCTTGGTAATTTATTCCACTGTTTGACTGCCCTGACAGTTAGGAACTTTTTCCTAATGTCCAACCTAAACCTCCCTTGCTGCAGTTTAAGCCCATTGCCTCTTGTTCTATCCTCAGAGGCCAAAAAGAACAGGTTTTCTCCCTCCTCCTTATGACACCCTTTTAGATACCTGAAAACTTCTATCATGTCTCCCTTCAATCTTCTCTTTTCCAAAGTAAACACGCCCAATTCTTTCAGCCTTTCTTCATAGGTCACGGTCTCTACACTTTTAATCATTCTTGTTGCTCTTTTCTGGACCCTCTCTAATTTGTCCACATCTTTCTTCAACTGCGGTGCCCAAAATAGGACGAAATATTCCAGCTGAGGCCTAACCAGGGTAGAGTAGAGCAGAAGAATGACTTCTCGTGTCTTGTTCACAACACTCCTGTCAATGCATCCCAGAATCATTTTTGCTTTTTTTGCAACAGCATCACACTGTTGACTCATATTTAGCTTGTGTTCCACTATAACCCGTCGATCCCTTTCTGCTGTACTCATTCCTAGACAGTCTCTCCCCATTCTGTATGTGTGAAACTGATTGTTCCTTCCCAAGTGGAGCACTTTGCATTTGTCCTTATTAAAAGTCATCCTGTTTACCTCAGACCACTTCTCCAATTTATCCAGATCATTTTGAATTATGACCCTATCCTCCAACACAGTTGCAACCCCTCCTAGCTTGGTATCATCTGCAAACTTAATAAGCGTACTTTCTACGCCAATATCTAAATCGTTGATGAAGATATTGAACAGAACCAGTCCTAACATAGACCACTGCGGAACCCCACTTGTTATACTTTTCTAGCAGGATTGAGAACCATTAAGAACTACTCTCTGGGTACGGTTATCCAGCCAGTTATGCACCCACCTTATAGTAGCGTCATCTAAATTGTATTTGCTTAGTTTTTTGATAAGAATATCATGTGAGACCATAACAAATGCTTTACTAAAGTCTAGGTATACCACATCCACCACTTCTCCCTTATCCACAAGGCTCGTTATCCTATCAAAGAAAGCTATCAAATTAGTTCAATGTGATTTGCTCTTTACAAATCCATGCTGGCTGTTCCTTATCACCTTACCACCTTCCAAGTGCTTGCAGATGATTTCTTTAGTTACCTGCTCCATTATCTTTCCTGGCACAGAAGTTAAGCTGACTGGCCTGTAGTTTCCTGGGTTATTCTTATTCCCCTTTTTATAGATGGGCACTATATTTGCCCTTTTCCAGTTGTCTGGAATCTCTCCTGTTTCCCATGATTTTCCAAAGATGATAGATAAAGGCTCAGATATCTCCTCTATCAGCTCCTTGAGAATGCTAGGATTCATTTCATCAGGCCCTGGTGACTTGCAGACATTTAATTTTTCTAAGTGGTTTTTAACTTGTTCTTTTTTTATTTCAACTTCTAACCCTACCCCTTTCCCACTAGCATTCACTATGTTGGGCATTCCTTCATCAGACTTCTCAGTGAAGACTGAAACAAAGAAGTCATTAAGCAGCTCTGCCATTTCCAAGTTCCCTGTTACTGTTTCTCCCTCCTCAATGAGCAATGGCCCTACCCTGTTCCTGTTCTTCTTCTTGTTTCTAATATATTTATAAAAAGCCTTCTTGTTTCCCTTTATGCCTGTAGCTAGTTTGAGCTCATTTTGTGCCTTAGCCTTTCTAATCCTGCTCATGCATTCTTGTGTTGTTTGCCTATATTCATCCTTTGTAATTTGTCCTTGTTTCCATTTTTTATACGATTCCTTCTTTATTTTGAGATCATGCAAGATCTCCTGGTTAAGCCAAGGCAGTCTTTCGCCATATTTTCTATCTTTCCTACGCAGTGGGATAGCTTGCTTTTGGGCCCTTAAGAATGTCCCTTCGAAAAACTGCCAACTCTCCTCAGCTGTTTCTCCCCTTAGTTTTGCTTCCCATGGGACCTTACCTACCAACTCTCTGAGTTTACCAAAATCATCCCTCCTGAAATCCATTATCTCTATTTTGCTGTTTTCCCTTCTTTCCTTCCTTAGAATTGTGAACTCTATGATTTCATGATCACTTTCAACCAAGCTGCCTTCCACTTTCAAGTTCTCTACCAATTCCTCCCTATTTGTTAAAATTAAATCGAGAACAGCTTCCCCCTGGTAGCTATTTCAAACTTTTGGAACAAAAAAATGTCTCCAACACAATCCAAGAAGCTACTGGATAGTCTGTGTCCCTCTGTATTAGCTTCCCAACATATATCTGGATAGTTGAAGTCCCCTTCACCACCAAATATAGGGCCCTGCATGACTTTGTTAGTTGAAAAAAGCCTCATCCACCTCTTCCACCTGGGTAGGCGGCCTGTAATAGACGCCTAGCAGGACATCACCCTTGTTTTTTACCCCTCTTAGTCTAATCCAGAGACTCTCAACACATCCATCTCCTATTCCATCTCTACCTCAGTCAAAGTGTGTACATTTTTAATATATAAGGCAACACCTCCCCCACCTCTTTCTTCCCTGTCTATCCTTCCTAAGCAGGCTGTACCCTTCAATGCCAACATTCCAATCATGCGTATTATACCACCAAGTTTCTGTGATGCCAACGATGTCATAGTTGTATTTATTTATTAGCACTTCCAGTTCTTCCTGCTTATTACTCATACTTCTTGCATTTGTATACAGGCATCTAAGATATTGATTTGATGGGATTGAAGTAGAGGATGTAGAGAAATTGACATAGCTGGGGAGCAGCATGAGGTATGATCTAAACTGTAAGAAAGAAATAGAGACTAGAATAGCGAAAGCAAGAGCAAATTTGAAGACGATGGATTAGATCTGGAAAAGCAAAGCAATTATCTTAGGAATGGAGCTGAGCATCTTGAAAATGTATGTATTCAGCAGCATGTTGTATGGATGCGAGGCATGAGAGATAATGAAAGATTTGAGGAAAAGGATATTGGCATTCGAGAGGAGTTGTTATAGAAAGATGCTGAGAATAGGATGGATGCAGAAGGTCAAGGAATTATATTGGAATATATTGCCAAAAGAGAACCTATTGCAGAAGGTTATACAAAGGAAAGTTACAGCTCTTTGGGCATATTTGCAGAATGAACAACAAACAAAAAATCAAGACTCTGGTATTCAGCATAATTGATGGTTTGAATAGGAGAGGCAGACCCCACAGAGAATGGGTAGATGATATGGTAGATTGGTGCAGAGCTAGTTCATAGAAACTAACCGCTGTGCTGTACAGGGAAAGATGGAAGGAAATAGTGAGATAGGCTTCAGACTCCAATGGGCGCTGAGCCCTTGGTTGTTAATGTTGGTGATGATAATGATGATGAATTGCTGCTCCCTGACATGGCTAGTTATCATATATCACCTCATATATGTTGGTTTGATCAAAAATATCTATTATGCACTGTCTTTCTGACCCTCCCAGGGGATTGTTTTTAAAAACCATACTTGGTATCAGAATATTCTGGTGCCATTTCATTGTGGGATGTATTTGTGTGAGTACTCTGTGACTAACACTTCTTTAAAAAATATGTATTTCTGAAATATTAGCCCTGTTCTTTTTTGTAAGGAGCTCTTGTCTCGTACTAAATCTCTGATACAAGGTTTATGTCTCAGGATCTCTTCCCAATACTTAACTCACGTGGGCTTTGTCCATGGCTTGTGAGGTAGTTAATTATTTAAATTTTTGGGCATCAAATAAAAAGATACTGCTTTTCACATACTAAGTACTCATGAGTTGTGTCAGAATTTTTGTGTATTACCTAGAACTTTTAACTGCATTTTTTAAGTGCAAGTACAGTTGTAGGTATTTGGAATACAAATAAGTATGTATAATTTCATGCAAAAATTCAGCAACAAAATCACAGTTGACCAATAAAGTAGTGTAAGGCACATTATAAGTTTTAAGAGCAGGAACTTTATTATGGCACAATAGTGATAGATATCATATTAAGCATTTGGAAATGGGCTTCAAAATCTAATAGTCCTGCAGTTTCTATGGAAATTTAAGTTTTAAAGGTGAGTCTTTAAATATTTAACTTACCTTTTTCATCTTAAAGCTTTTTTCTCTCTAATGCATTTCCATCTATGTAGGTTACAGTAGCTATCCTTGTGAAGACTGAACACTGTGAGGGTTTTTTATTCCTGTAAAATTAACCTATAACTCATTGTTACATTTAAAATAGCATATCCAACAGTTTTAATACCATCTACTATCCTTATTTACAACTTATGTGGATGGCAAGAAAGTACATAGGATAATCAAGTACTTACTTCTGATAAGGAGTGCATCTATTTTAGGCTGAGATTATGTCTCAGTTAATGACTGTTACATTATCTGTATTGCTAAAAGTGAATAATTTCTGAGATATTTTGTATTACTAATGTGTACAGTACTGTATATTAAATATACTTTTTCTACTCCATGCTCTTCCCAGTGAAATTATCTGAGTGTAGGCTCTTTCTTCTTAATCAGTTACACCATTAACAATTTTTTTTTAAGGAAGGCTACTTATCTGACTAAAAAGCTTAACATAGTTTTATCCTAAGGAAAGAAAACAGCTGAAGCAATGAATACAGGACTAGGAGAAAAAAACAAAACACACACATACACAAAGGTGGTTTAAAAGGAATATTTCTGCCAGGACTTCTGGAAACTCTTTATACTTATTAATTGTCCTGTGGAGGAGATCCAGGAGCAACAAGCATGTTTTTTTGCATGTTGTTATAAGCGTACCTGCAGCAGTTTATCACAGTGAGAAACACAACGCGTCAGTGCAGGAAGAAGGGTACTTACCCCAAATGAAAGTTACCTAGTGTTACTAAATTACACTGCACTGAAATATCATAAAAAAAAAAAAAACTTTTACAAACTTCCCCTCAAGTGCAGTAATACAGCCAGGGAGGAAAACAAAATAAACTTTATTTTATAAACACCCTATCCTTTGAGGAAAATACCAAAAAAGTTCTGACACTGTTCATAACAGATAAAAACCTTCCAATGGGAAAATTTTCTCTTTAGTGCTGGAGCAGAGTAGAATTGGAAAGCAATATGAGGAGCAATGGAAAAAGCTAAATGAAATCAGGTTTTAGGAAATAGTACTTTGTTTTTTCTGCTACAGTTTTATTACTACATTTCTTGAACAGTGATTTTTGTACGTTCTTCCCTTCCCTAAAGTAGATGAAGTCTTTTGTACTTTTGGTGCTTCACAGCTTTAGCAAGGTGTTATCGATTGATTCACTAGTGCAGAAGTCTCAATGGTGTCATCAGTGGTAGTTTATTTGGTTCTGTTTGTTATCAGTTAGATAATGTTTGCGACCTCCGAGTCATTGCACATGGGAGATTTATTTTGAACCCTGTATCAGTCTTATAATTATAGTGTTTGACAAACACTTCAGTAATTTAGCTAGACTAAGATCCATGACCTTTAGGTCACTTACAGAAAATTAATGTCATACTGTTATTTCCTCCTTTTTCTTAACTTTTGAATACTCGTTTGATCTTTCTGCTAACTCCCATCAATAGCAGCAGCTGGAACAGAACTCAGTTGCTTGGTAATATGCTGTACGTTGGTAAGCACTTCCTTCCTATTATCCCCCTGTTAAGAAATTTGAACTGGCTCCCAGTTAAGATATGGGTTAATTTCAAGATGGCCCACAAATCTGCACTGCTATTAACAAGATACCTCTTGATGTTTGGTAGATTAGCCTTACCGAATACCTGCAACAGGAAATACTATAATAGAGGTCAGTAGCAAGTAATGGAGGTCAGTAGCAGTTTTGAGTTTTATCAGCTGCTTCCTGGAAACTGTATTAACTAGTAACAGAGTAGTTTAGACATTTGTAGACTTGTGATTTTACCATGAACTTGCTGTCCATGAACACAATTTTCAGCAATAGTATTTTTTGGGTATTGATAGTGTTAGATGAGCTCTATCTGTTGGGCTCAGCCAGGCCTAAATATGTTGTCATATCTACCCACTCAGCCACTTCAGCCAGAAAAGAGTTGATGTTCACATGTTTAAGCACCACTATTACAAGTGGTATTGCACAGTAATACTTCAGTGTGGAGAACCATGGTCTTTCAGTTTCTCTACTGCTATAATCATTTTATAGACAGAGAGGCTGAATTGGGAATAAGGGAATTTTGAAGTCTGCAGTTTATTGTGAAGCATCTTCGTCTACATGGCCAGTTTGCATTTTGAAAGCAGCTCTGTTGAAGCGTGACTGGCTGCCATTATGCTAATAAGGTGCTGAATATTCATGTCAGCACTTCATTAACCAGTTTCGATCTGTGTCATTTAAACACCCCTTCCAAAAGGGAGGGGTAGTGTAGACATGGCCATCGTGAATTTAAGATTCCATCAAAGTCAGTCTGATAATGCTTGAGTTCTATCCATTCTTAATGGTGTTTTGAACAGAGTGAAAGATATAGATCCCTCTTCTGAAGCACAATGTTCTGTAGCTTAAATGATCATCTAAAGTTCAGGTGTCTGTCTGAACAAGTGTAATATAGCCTCTGATTTCTTTGTGCACCATATTACATAAAATAAAAAAGTTCACTCTTATTCTAGTTGTCCATATACTATTCTACATAGACTCATACAATCAACACAAACATTCCTTTCATAAAGAATGATGAACCAGCTTCTTTGCTGTTTCTTGTAAAAATATTTTATTTCTAAATACCTTCCCATGTTTTAGCACCTACTTGCATATAGTTCTGCTTATATGGCCACATTTTTAAATATAAGAGATATTGCACAAATGATGAAGTGGAAAATTGAGAGGAGAAAATGAAGATAGCTCAAGCTCATTTTTAGAGCAATCCTACAGGAACAGAACAAGGTAAGCAAGCGCAATGAATAGATACATCATAACATATTCAGATATGAGACCATAAACTACAAACATGCAGTAATATTTTCTCGATGTTTTGTTAAATAAAGAAAACCTCAACTATTTGCCACCACACAATTTTTTCTAGGCTATCTGGGAGCACCATCTCCTTTATCACTCTCCAGCCGTGTCTACACGAGCTGGCTACTTCGAAGTAGCTGTGCCAACTTCAAAATAGCGCCCGCCATGTCTACATGTGGCGAGCACTATTTCAAAGTTGAAATCGACGTAAGGCAGTGAGACGTCGAAGTCGCTATCCCCAACAGGAGATGGGAATGGCGCCCTACTTTGACGTTCAACATCAAAGTAGGGCATGTGTAGACGATCCGCATCCCACAACATCGAAATAGCGGGGTCCGCCATGGCAGCCATCAGCTGAGGGGTTGAGAGACGCTCTCTCCATCCCCTGCAGGGCTCTATGGTCACCATGTGCAGCAGCCCTTAGCCCAGGGCTTCTGGCTGCTGCTGCTGCAGCTGGGGATCCATGCTGCATGCACAGGGTCTGCAACCAGTTGTCGGCTCTGTGGATCTTGTGCTGTTTAGTGCAAGTGTGTCTGGGAGGGGCCCTTTAAGGGAGCGGCTTGCTGTTGCCCTGGCAGTGCTAGTCCACCCTGTGACCCTGTCTGCAGCTGTTCCTGGCACCCTTATTTCGATGTGGGCTGCTTTGGTGTGTAGACGCTCCCGTGCAGCGCCTACTTTGATGTAGTGCTGCCCAACGTCGATGTTGAATGTCGACGTTGCCAGCCCTGGAGGATGTGTAGGCGCTATTCATCGAAATTGCTTATTTTGATTTCGCTACTTCAAATGTATTTCGATGTAGCATACCCGTGTAGACATAGCTTCTGAGGACACTGTGAAATTATATTTTAGGAAGACAATGGTGATGACTGAGGTAGGATTTTTTCTATGTTTCATATTAAAACCTTGTATTAAAATAAGTTGTTGTTTTCAGCATCCTAGACCAAATATTTTAAGTGAAAACATTAGCTTTATTTTAATAAATAGTTTCTTTAAACTATTGATTGCTCTTCTGCAACCACAACTGTATCACTGGTTTTGTACTGCATGGTAATTTGTTCCCTAAGTATTATAGGTTAGCATACAGAAAGGACTAAAATCCAAAAGATCCAGACATTTCTTGATAGATTATTCCCCCCCGCCAAGAGAAAACATGGGATCTTAAAATAGTGTAATTGGAAAATTAAAGCTTTGAAAAGAATTACATGTTTAAGTTACTACAGAAGACAAAAAAAAAAACACACTCAAAGGAGCTCTGCTAATGCACATTTGATGAGGATATATCCCAAAGATTTTTCCATTTACATGTGTCAAAACAAACAGTTAAACATATGTTGTGACATGTGAAAGAACATAGAACGACTATTAGAAAATTTATGGAAACCATGGTTTCTCTTAATGTAATATGGTTTGTGTTTTCCAAAATAAAAATTCATGGTCTTCATCGGTAGGCTACAGAGGAAGGCTCTTCCATTTGTTTTCACAAATGTGATTTTATATATGTTCAGTTAAGAGCAATATTCTTTAACCACTTCTACTATACAGTTAGGCTATGTCTACACTAGTCCCAAACTTCGAAATGGCCATGCAAATGGCCATTTCAAAGTTTACTAATGTAGCACTGAAATACATATTCAGCGCCTCTTTAGCATGTGGGCGGCCGCGGCACTTCGAAATTGACGCGGCTTGCCGCCACGCAGCTCGTCCAGATGGGGCTCCCTTTCAAAAGGACCCCGCCTACTTTGAAGTCCCCTTATTCCTATGAGCAGATGGGAATAAGGGGACCTCGTAGTAGCCGGGGTCCTTTCGAAAAGGTGCCCCATCTGGACGAGCCGCGCAGCGGCGAGCCACGTTAATTTTGAGGTGCCGCGGCCACCTACATGCTAACGAGGTGCTGAATATGTATTTCAGTGCTTCATTAGTAAACTTTGAAATGTCCATTTGCATGGCCATTTCGAAGTTTTTGGCTAGTGTAGACATAGTGTTATAGTGGTAAATGGTCTTAGACATGTTAATAGTAGAATAAGTATTCTAGAATACTTAGTAATTATACTTATTTCACTTTCCCAGGACATATTCTCAGGACAAAGATTTTAATATGGATTCAAATATGTTCCAACAGCACCCTTTTACCTTGACAAAGTTATGGCTTTTCCCGTATTTGACCTTAGCAATTGTTCATAATATATAATATAATATAATATAATATAATATAATATACATTCCATCTTTTGTTGGATGATTTATAAGCCTTTTTTTTAACATTTCAATACTTTTAGGTCCCTTTCCAGTTCATATGTAGCTTCATGGCAACACAGAGCATTGGCAGCCAAAAAGCATGCTCCACAGATCATCTCTTCCAATCTCCTATACTGTAGTGTCTGTTACAGTTCCTAATGGGAAAGGGCTTAAGATTTATCCCTGCCTGTTGCTGCAGATGTTTTTCTCTGCAGTTGTGCGTCTCTCTGCTGTTGTGCTACATGTCCATAATGATCTGAACATATGTCTCTGGCACATTGCATGACTGCAGACACCACCAGAACAATTCTCTTTTAGTAAACTGCCTGCAGAAACGTTTCCTTATGGTGGACACTTGGGGAAGCAGTGCCTTGACACAGTCCTGTCATTTTTACACCCGTCATGGACAGTCTCACTCACTTCATTGTAATTATTCCTAGGTGATATTCAGCCCTGCACAGAGGGGACATGTGCATTTCTAATGTCCTTCAATCCCTTAATATAAATGTTTCACAGTGCCTTGTACATGCCACAGTAAAGCCATGAAATTGAGTAAGGATTGTTTTTGTTAGAAAATAATCTCAGGACTAGGCTCATATTTTATATGAAGACAAGATGTCAATAACTTTTCAGATTTAACAGCTTTAAGCTTTTGTGAGTTTATTGTTTATTTCACTCTGACACCAAGAATGTTAGTCAGCATACTTAATTATTCTTATCTCTTTTGTTGGGATTCATAGACAGTCATACAGAATGATACTGAAACTCAGTTAGGAGCTTCTTTTGAGCAGATGCTAATTAGAAATGATGTAGTTTAGAGCTGAGTTGAATCTGTGTTGACTTGCAAAATGCAGTTGACTGGAAACATCACATAAAAATGCCCAAACGTTGATGTGAATTTTCTTTGAGGAATGTTAGACGTTATTTTCTCTGACAATGAAGATGAACTGGCTGCTTAAGATATCAGGCACAACAATCATTACAAGTAAATACACACAAGGTTTTAAGCTTTCAAAGTAATGTGACATGCACACTCTCCCGAGCCAGGAATCCCAGCAGCCCAGCCAGTGCCAGCACAAAAGGGGCCCATCCTGGATGGAGGATGAAGTGAAGGACCTCCTTGCACTGCTGGGGGAGGAGAAGATCCTGCTCCGAATCAAGGCATTGCGATGGAACATGGATGCGTTCGACTGGCTGGCCAGGGGCGTTACTGGCTGGGGGCAACCCACCAGGAGCAGCGAGTACATTCACACAAAAGTGAAGGAGCTCCAGCAGGCCTCCTGGGGCCAAAGGACTTGCAGCCCTTGGAGCATCTCCTGCACATTGCTGCCTCCCGCAGGGAGACCAAGGAGGAACTGGAGGTGGCCACAGATAAGGAGCTGGGACCCACAGGCACCACCAGCTCATACCCCTGAGACCAAAGGACTGAGAGTTCCAGCGAGGATGAGGACAAGGATCCCCTATCATGGCTATCCCCTCTGGGACATTGAGCCAGACACCTCCAGATGGGCATCACCGGAGTTCATGGAGGTACCAGCCAGTAGGTACGGGGTGTTTGGGACCCCTTGGGACTTGGGGAGGGGGAACCCACCCCCTGCCACAGGTGACTGGGGGCCACACGCCCACATGATACTCAGTACGTGCCTCTGCAAAGCCCCATAGTCCACACATCTGGGAAGCGGGGGCACCAAACCCTGCCTGACTGTCATTGTGTGGGAACCTGTCTGCACCCGGGATCCTAGGAGTCTCCTCTGGGATGTCTGACAGCAGGGGGCAGAGTGGGGTCCAGGACAAAGAGCAGGTCAGGACACAATCCATCTCCCTGTCCCTTTCTGTCTCCACAGGTCCGCAGTCCCAGACCTGCCTCCTCATCCCCCTGCTGGCGTTGGTGCCCCTGGCCCATCAGCAACCCCATGGGGACATGGCCTGCAGCCCCAGAGGGCCAGGAGTCTGGCACCCCACCTGAGGCCATGTCTGCATGCGGTCACTGATGGGCTGGGGGCACGAATGCCAACAGGGGGATGAGGAAGCAGCCACAAATCGGGCTGTCTTGCGGGCGATGATTGCAGTGCTCTGGGACTGGCGTGCGATGGAGCAGAAGGTGTGGATGCAGGTGGCAGACAGCCTGGAAACTGTCAACCAGGCCGTGGCCACCCACCTCACCCAACCTCTTGCTCCCTTGCCAGCCAGCCCTGCAGCACCCCCTGCAACTCCTCCCACAACCTCCCCGCCCGACTCCTGGCATGGCCATCGACCTTGGGGTCCTGCTCCTGCCCACCCACCCTCCCATCTGCTGCCCACCTGCCACTCAGGCAGTGGCTGGTGGCCAGTGCCACCCTGGTTGAGCAGGCCTCTCCCTCCCCATTGGCTCTCCCCCATACCCTTACCTTCCCATTGTCCTGGCTTCAACCCAAACCTGACATCTGGGGCATTAGGGGGGTCCACTGGTGCCAACCCTCCACCCTGGTGGATGAATGAGTCTTCATCCACAGAGGGTCCCTCCTCCAAGCTGGTTCCCTCCCCCAATGCCTCTGCCTGATCCTTCTTGTATGTAGTTCTCCCCTTGTTCAAAGTTGTAGGCATTCATTTTGTTTAGAGGTTTACAAACATGAACGTTTTATTTACAACTGTAAAGTTAAAGTTTGAGTTCTCCCCCTACATCCTTATTGGGTGGTGGGGTGGTGGTGAGAGGTTGGAATGTGGTGTGGTCAGGAGTTGGCTGGGGGGAAGGGTCACTGCAGGCCATAGGTGAAGGCTTCCCTAAGGGCCTCCCTAACACACACCATGTTTCTGTGCTCCTGGTGGCACAGAGCTGCAAGTAGCTGCTTGTACCTGGCAGAGGGCTCAGCAGCTCAGCCCTGGGCAAAGGGCTCCCCTTCTCCCTCCCTGTGGAGAGCACAGCAGTCCATGACCACTGTGGGCATATTCAGGAGGCTAAACTCCAGCCTCATGAGGAAGCATATAAATTGCCCTTTCAGCTGTCCAAATGCCAACTCAGCAATGTTCCTGGCATGGTTCAGGCATATGTTAAAAATGGGACAGGTTGGTGTGTTCTGTGTAAGGCTTAAGCTGTGTCTACACGTGCACGCTACTTCGAAGTAGCGGCACTAACTTCGAAATAGCGCCCGTCGCGGCTACACGCGTCAGGCGCTATTTCGAAGTTAACTTCGACGTTAGGCGGCGAGACGTCGAAGTCGCTAACCTCATGAGGGGATCGGAATAGCGCCCTACTTCGACGTTCAATGTCGAAGTAGGGACCGTGTAGACGATCCGCGTCCCGCAACGTCGAAATTGCCGGGTCCTCCATGGTGGCCATCAGCTGGGGGGTTGAGAGATGCTCTCTCTCCAGCCCCTGCGGGGCTCTATGGTCACCGTGGGCAGCAGCCCTTAGCCCAGGGCTTCTGGCTGCTGCTGCGGCAGCTGGGGATCCATGCTGCAGGCACAGGGTCTGCAACCAGTTGTCAGCTCTGTGTGTCTTGTGTTGTTTAGTGCAACTGTGTCTGGGAGGGGCCCTTTCAGGGAGCGGCTTGCTGTTGAGTCTGCCCTGTGACTCTGTCTGCAGCTGTGCCTGGCACCCTTATTTCGATGTGTGCTACTTTGGCGTGTAGACGTTCCCTCGCAGCGCCTATTTCGATGTGGTGCCGTGCAACGTCAAAGTTGAACATCGACGTTGCCAGCCCTGGAGGACGTGTAGACGTTATTCATCGAAATAGCCTATTTCGATGTTGCTACATCGAAATAAGCTATTTCGATGTTGGCTTCACGTGTAGACGTAGCCTTAATGAGCCATGGTGATGAGGGTATTCAGCATTGGCCATGATGCGGGGGGCATGGTGATGTTTCCTACCTGGAGTTCCTGTGGGGTGAGGTAGGTGCCCTCCTTCATTCTGTGGCCAAGCCACAAGTTCTGAAACACCTGGGTATCATGGGCCCTGCCCAACCATCCTACACACGCATCCATGAACCATCCCTGGGCGTCGACAAGGGCCTGGAGGACCATACCCCTTTCTATTTATAAAGGTGCTGGCACTGTGTTCCAGTCCCTGGATGGTGATGTGCATCCTGTCCAGTGCACTGAAACATTTGGGGAAGCCCAGGTCCACAAAACTAGTGAGGGCAACATCCAGTTCCCTGACAGTGATGACCAGGAGGAGGACAATGGTGTTGATTGCCTGGACAACCCACATGGGGTGCAAGGCAGATATGTCCATGAGTGCATGGCCAGGTGGTACCCATCCCCATTCAGGGCCCCCCTCCCTGGCCCAATGCACAGCTCGTCCTCCCTGTGTATGGCCACCCCTTGCTGGGTGCCCCACCCACCGCAGGTGCGTGGCCCTGGCTTGGGTTACCTTGATCAAGACTGCCCCAACAGTGTCCTTGCCCACCCCAAACTGATGTCTGATGGAGATGGGGCTGCCCAGGGTGGCAAGCTTCCAGATGGCAATGACTACCCTCTTGCACAGGGTGAGTGTATGCCACATCCTGGTGCCCCAGTGCTGCAGTGCTGGGGTGAGCCAGTGGCAGAGCTTCTCAAAGGCCTGCCTGGCCATCCTGAAGTTGTGCAGCCACTGGTTATCGTCCCAGTCCCCCAGCATGAGGTGGTCCCACTGTTTGCAGCATTTCCTGGCCTCTTATTTTGAAATAGGTGTCACGGGTGTGTAGATGTTTCCTTTTAAAGTGCTGGTCTGCTACTTAGAAATAGTGGATGGTGAATTGGATCCACTGTGTGTGTGTGAACAAGCATTTTCTAAGTTTGTCAAAGTTGTACTTTGAAATGAGATCCTTCCAAATTATAGTAGTGTATACACAGCCTATAAGTAATCCCCCGACCCCCGCATAATTTACAAAACATAATGGTTTTGTTTAATAGAGATTCATGTGAACATTTACCTTGCATTTAATTTCCGTGTGTTTGTGTTTCCTGACTTTTGGGTATAACAAATCCAAATTCATAATTAAATATTAATCAAGTCTTCTCATATCCCCTGCTTTCCTACTGAACTATCAACTCACTTTTTTTTTGGTTAAAACTGGACTGAGGTTCACTTAAAATGTTTGAAGAAACTTTGAAAAGCCTTCAGAGGCTGTGTCTACGCTAGCAAGTTCTTTCGAAGGCTTTTTTCGAAAGAAGGGGGATCTTAGAAAGAGCCCATGGAGTGTCTATGCACAAAAAGCATTCTTTGGAAAGCAAATCAAAGGAACGCAGTGCTCCTTTTCAAGTAACCCTTCCTTTCCCATTTGAGGAAGAGCTCCCCCTTTTGAAAGCTTCTTTCGAAAGAAAATGCGTGAAGACACTCCACAGGGCCCTTCTTTCAAAACAACGGTTTTCACATTTGATCTCTGGCCTGTTCTTTGGAAAGACCAGGGGCTGTGTGGACATTCTCTTTTAAAAGAGCAGATCACTCTTTTGATCCTCCTTTTTCTGTGTGGATGCACTCTTTTGACAGAAGCTCTTTTGGAAGAGATCTTCTAGAAAAGCTTCTTTTGAAAGATCTCTGTAATGTAGATGTAGTCAGAGTGATCTGAGTCTTGAATTTGCAATACAATTTTAACCCAGGTGAATTTTGTATAAATATTCTGAATGATCCTAGTATTTTCATGATTCTGTTTTCTTAATTTTTTTTCCTGGTAATTTTCACTGTTAAAGGATGCTATTTATACAGACTTTCACTTTTTAAAGTTTCTGTCCACAGATAATTCCTAAACTCGTTCATGGTACAAACCTGATAGAAGTTTGTTTGAATTCAATGAATGTTCTTTCTTTCTTTATTTATTTATTTTGGTCTGCTTCTTCATTGCAATAGATTTGTGCCCTTATGTAGAGGAGAGATGGCTGTCTACACAGTGTAAATGCACTTGCCCTTCTTTGGCTCTCAAAGCCACTCACTGGGTGGGCGGGGGGTCTGTTGCTGGAAAGCCCTCTCCCAAGATTTAGAAAACAAAAAACAAACTTCTGCAAAGCACCTGGATTTTCAATTCTGTCAACATAAAGCCCCAAGTTACAGCACGAGCTCAAGTGACAAATACCCATGAATCCAGTCAGATTCAATTGTTTTCTAATAAATGTTATATTAAATATATCAAAACCTTTTCAGAGAAATGTGCTCCCTGACAGAGGTAGCTGTGAAGTGCCCTTTCTCACAAAGCTCCAGGATCAGTCTGTCGGTGATTGACTCGTACACAGTTTGATTGAGGTTTCCTTTCTTCTTCATGGCCTCCCTGCCTCCCCACTATGTGTAAAACACAGAAGTTTGGGACTTTCTTTGACCTATTTAAAAATAACCCAGGCTGCTGCCCCTCAGTCAGCTCTTCTCTGTTTATCAACATTTAATGGAAAGAGGAGAAATGGAAAATACATGCTGTTAGCTATTATCTTCACAAATGACTTGCTAGCCTTTTATTTGTGTTCTCATGCTTCAAACACTCAACGGACACTTTCAGAATTTCACTAGATGAAGGTTCATTCCTGAAATGACTTGACAAGCTGTATCTTCCTTAAGAGATTTTGACACGATATTAAGCCATAGTTACAAGCCAATACTTGAATGTGGAGCCCTGGGGAAATCTCTCAGAACTGGAACACAACATTTACAGCAGGAGGCAGGTGTCTGCATCAGTGAAGCAAACAACAATATGATATATTTAGTATCGAAAATGGAAGCACAACTACAGTCTCTTTACCACTTGGGACAAAGCAAGAGGCTGAATAAGAAAAAAAAACATCCTTTCCAGCCCTGGAGAATGTTAATTTACTGACAGAATGAAATATAGCCTTATCACGGCAGGTGCAGCAAGTGCCAGGTGCTGTTCACAATATTGTCTTTGAATTTATGTGTTTCCTTACCAGTGAGAGGATGTGAAGCAGCTGTCCTGGCCATGTGGAGAGAAAGCAAAGAGCTTTTAATTAGCAATAAGAGGGCTTTTAATTTCTTTTAGGAGCCTTCTTGCCTCACGTTCATATCAGTGTCTCAGCAGGAGCCTTGTGCGCCTCCAAAAGCACAAAGCGATAGCAGGAAAGCAATGTGTTTCGGCAGATTTAGAGTACAAGTTAAAGCAGGGCCTGCATGTGAAAGCTTAAGGAACTCTCCGCAAGATTGATTTTCAAAGGAAGAAACAAAATTTGCAGCTGAGTTACCACACAAAGGTTCAAAAAATGTTTTTCTGATCCAAAATGGAAACAGATTCACATCTAAGTAGATGCAGACATAAGAGTATTACACAGTGTTTTTTTGTGCCGATAGTTATCGGCACCTCAGCAGCCCCAGACCCTGGATTGGCTGGAGGAAGGGGGCATGTGAGGAGTCAGTTGAGTGCTGTCTCCTTATTTTTAGAAAAAAAAACCACTGGTGTTATATGCAACAGTTTTACATAATTGTTCTGATACAGTAGAGCCTGAATAAGCCTCTGGGCTAACGTAAACACTAATGTGTACCAAATTCAGGTTTACCCCTGGCTAAAGGTGTTTCAGTGAGTCTATGTAAGTTTTACAAGGAGCGGTTCAGAATGAGATGTATGTTAAATAACAATACAACTTCCTAACCCTTTGTTTACAGCCTGAGTAGACAACTGCAGGGGCACTTTACACATCTGCAGGAGAGCTTTAAAAGGGTTTCACCACTTAAGTTTTGAATGGCTCCTAAAAAGATATGTGCTATACATTGTTAAAGTCAGACACAGTGCTTAAATGATAAGATAAAGAATTGGGCACGAAAATGTTTAAAATAAACTTTCTAGGACCAATTATGAACTTTTAATATATTATTGTGTTACTGTACATTGTGAAAATTCACTTAGGCCCAGATTTTTAGTTATTTAGGCAATAGGCATTACTGAGATCAGCAGAAGGCTAACTGACACAGGAGCCAAAATCTCATTTAAAAAAAACCAAAAAAAAAAAACCAAAAAAGCTCTGAAATTGAACGAAGAATGAGATTTAGACTTCAAAATTCCTTAATCCCTTTTGAAAATAAATGTAGGCCCTGAAATCAGGTAGACATTGTGAAGCTGAGCACAACAATGTCTAAAAACTTTTAAAAAGCTGGATCTTATTGTACATGCAACTATACTAAAGTCCTAATTCAAAGCCACTGAAGTCATTGAGCCTCTGTTAGGCTTTATTTGGTATATCAGTGAAGGACCTGTATTACTATATTTCCATCTATCATATGTATTTATTCAGCATCAAAAAAAAAAGTCTTGTGTTTACAAAGGTATCAGCACATTCACAAGGACTCCTGTATAACTTCTTGACTTCCATACACCCCATTGCAGATCTTTAGTGATGAAAAGGGCCTTGCAATACATGAATGAATTTCTCTCGGGGAGCACAAAGACTGGGGTTCCTTGTGTAGAGGCACAAGGAGGAAATCTATTGATATCCTGTGTCACCTAGAGCACAGGATAGAGATAGTCACAATATATGGCTGGACGTTTGGCTACGTCTATACTATAGAGATCTTTTGAAAGAAGCTCTTCTGCAAGATCTCTTCTGAAAGAACTTTTGTGGGTGTCCACACACAAAAAAGTGGATTAAAAGAGAGTCTCTGCTCTTTCAAAAGAGAGTGTCCACACAGCCCCTGCTCTTTCAAAAGAATGAGCCAGGGATCCAAAACTCAGTCCCCATGAAGACTGCTCTTTTGAAAGAAGGGCCTCATGGAGTGTTGACACACATTGTCTTTTGAAGGAAGCTTTTGAAAGGAGGTGCTCTTCCTGAAATGGAAAAGAAAGAGCAATTACTAAAGGAGTACCACATTCTTTTGATTTACTTTTGAAGGAACACTTTTTGCGCATAGATGTTCCATGGGCTCTTTCAAAACAGCCCCCTTCTTTTGAAAAATCTTTTGAAAGATCTTGCTAGTATGTACGCAGACTTTATGATTTTTAAGTTTTAGTATCATAGGTTTGTAATATTCTCTCTGGTTTTAAATCTTTTGGCCCAAATTTATTTAGAGCTCTTCAAAACAGTCTCCCCTGAGCCCCTTGTCACCCCCTACTCAAGTCACCTGGGTGAAATCAATCAGATAAAGATCTATTTTAACACCAAACCTCAAGGGTGAGAACTGGGATTCTGTGAATCAAAATCTGTCCTCTGGGTTACTCCTCAGCTTCAGCAGTGAACGTCCCCTTAACCACGGAAGAGTTATAAACTAGCCCCCAATTATGTTGATTAAATTTGAGCTCTGAAATAAAGCTAGAGATGCTGTAAGGAATTGTAGGATAACTTAAACCTAGATAACTGGACATCTCAATGGCATAACAACTTCACTAAACAAGAACAATGCCTGCAGATTAGAGGGAATCACAGAAATCATCCATGCACCACACATATACGGGTTGTGAATTGGATGAATTTTCTGAGGAGGGGAAATGTGTCAGGTGTCATAAACACAAAGAGGCTCTTTGCAATATAGACTGCAGCCTGATGCAAGAGCCTGGCAAGACAACAGACCATCAGACAAGTTTCTGTGTGGTAATTACTATGTTTATGCATTGTGTTGGTGTCATAGTCTTCTAATTTTATGTCAGAAATAATGTAGTGCTAAGGTAGCAATTAGTGGTAGGGAATGTGCATTATGTGAATATCAACCTGTTTCCTAAGCCAAAATCTGCCTCAGATTTTTATAATTAAATTTAAATATTATGTGTGCCAACAGTGAAATTCATTTGCTATATGATTGTCTGTTTCAGTTCTTCTGCTGTAGTTTCTGAGGCTCAGTTAATTTAAGTCACTGTAGTTCAAGCTGCACTAATTTAAGGCGGAGGTGAAAGCAAGGTTAGAGAATTTTGAGTGGAAAAACATTCAGTGAAACTCTAAGATGAAGCAATCTTCTCATAACTGTGAAGCAATAAGTTAATTGTGAATTTTTAGGCATTATTTACAGAATAATTTCTATTTCACAGAAGCTGCGTCTACACGTGCACGCTACTTCGAAGTAGCGGCAGTAACTTCGAAATAGCGCCCGTCACGTCTACACGTGTTGGGCGCTATTTCGAAGTTGAAATCGACGTTAGGCGGCGAGACGTCGAAGTCGCTAACCCCATGAGGGGATGGGAATAGCGCCCTACTTCGACGTTCAACATCGAAGTAGGGACGTGTAGACGATCCGCATCCCGCAACATCGAAATAGCGGGGTCCTCCATGGCGGCCATCAGCTGGGGGGTTGAGAGATACTCTCTCTCCAGCCCTTGCAGGGCTCTGTGGTCACCGTGGGCAGCAGCCCTTAGCCCAGGGCTTCTGGCTGCTGCTGCTGCAGCTGGGGGTCCGTGCTGCATATACAGGGTCTGCAACTAGTTGTTGGCTCTGTGTATCTTGCACTGTTTAATGAAAGTGTGTCTGGGAGGGGCCCTTTAAGGGAGCGACTTGCTGTTGAGTCCGCCCCGTGACCCTGTCTGCAGCTGTGCCTGGCTCCCTTATTTCGATGTGTGCTACTTTGGCGTGTAGACGTTCCCTCGCTGCGCCTATTTCGATGTTGGGCTGAGCAACGTCGAAGTTGAACATCGACGTTGCTGGCCCTGGAGGACGTGTAGACGTTATTCATCGAAATAGACTATTTTGATGTCGCAACATCGAAATAAGCTATTTCGATGTTGGCTGCACATGTAGACGTAGCCAGAGAGTGATGAACTAGAGTTTGTTGGGTTTTTTAAGGCTTTTTGCTGTCATTGTTGTTCTTCTCTGCTTATAAAATCACTAACTCAGAAGTTAAATTTAGATATCTAGGCATTTCCAGCATTTTGATGTGCTATTTTCTAGATACTAAATTTCCTCTTGGAAGGAGCAAATTAAAGAAGATTTCAGTGGAAAATAGATAAATGGTTGATGTCTTCTCACTATATAGAATTGGTACTGTGCTTTCTTGTCTCTCTTGTACTTCTCACATAATATTTTGCATCCCTTGAAGAGGAAACATTAAAACACTCATTAGAATCTGTACATCAATGTAATGAGAACACTATTTTGAAATAATAATAATTATTATTGGAGGTATAGAGACCCACTGCCTTGTTGCAGACAGTAATAGAAACTGCCTTGAAGGCACACTGTGCATCTCAGGGCTTCCTAGATGTGCTAATAGATGGCAATTTACTCATTTAAGACTTGCATTGCCTGGATGGTTTATGAAGGGAAGCCAGGTGAGGGGAGAGATCAACGCATTAGTAATCCACACAGTCCTTTTGAGCTTAGGACAGTGATGCTAGCCATGGCTTACACAGGCCATGAAAATTACAAGGGGAGTTATTACATCCTCACCTCTCAGCAGTCACACAAAGGCTATTTTTGAGAACAACAAGTATTCCTGTGGCGCTTTATAGGCTAATAGATATTTTGAAGCATAAGCTTTTGTGGGCAAAGACCCGCTTCATCAGATGCATCAGAGCCATCTGATGAAGTGGGTCATTGCCCACTAAAGCTTATGCTCCAAAATGTCTGTTAGCCTATAAGGTGCTACAGGACTTCTTGTTGTTCTCAAGGATACAGACTAACACTAATACTGTATTGTTATTACAGTAATAGCACCCAGAAGCCTAAATGAAAATCAGCATGTAACTGTCTACAGGCAGACTTGGACCTAGGACATCAGGAAATTAGTGCAGATACCTCTACAGGTCGAGCTAAAGGCCAGCTGACTCTCAGCTAAGGCTGTAGAGGACATTTATTCCTTCTCTAAGAAGTAGTGTAGGTACCACTACCTGGGGCAGTAAACAGTGTGGCCATTTCTACACAGGTCACGTTCTCCAAAAGTGGCATGGTAATACATGGCCTGAAATATACTAATGAGGCACAGATGCAAATTCCCCATGTCTCATTAGCGTACGGTCACATGATTTGGAGTCCAGAAGACCGTTCTTCCAGACTCCAAAATGCCATGTAGAAGCGTGGCCCTGGGGGAGCTTCCAGAAGGAAGTCCTTCTTCCGGACACCCCTTCTTCCTGAAAATTTTTGGGAAGAAGGGGCCTCCGGAAGAAGAAGACACCAAGGGGCCATGCTTCTAAATGGCGTTTTGGAGTCCGGAAGAACAGTCTTCTGGACTCCAAATCACGTGACCGTATGCTAATGAGGCACAGGGAATTTGCATCCACACCTCATTAGCATATTGCAGGCCATGTATTACCATGCCACTTTTGGAGAAAGTGGCCTGTGTAGAAACAGCCTGTGTGGGTTACCAGAAGCAAGTTGTACTGGGCATTAAACAGACACATAGTAAAAGGCAAGCTCTCCCCCAAAGAATGTACGTTTTAATTTGACCAGACTGACAAAGGGCAGGGATGGAATAAGTGTCTTGTTCAAAGTCACACAGCAGTTCAGTGGCAGCACTGTGCCTGTAAGTTATCTAAGGCCTTGTCCAAAACAACACCCACTTCATCATGTTCTCAGTCAGATCACAATTTAGTTATTTTTATTATTTGGAAGCAAACTAAATTAATTTTATGCAACATAATTCCCTGTTAATCTATTTATATTTTGAGGAAGTGGTAAACACAAAGTAATTGGCTAGAATGGATTGTAAGATAAAAAGACTTTCACTTCTGGGTCACTGATTTAAAAATAACTCAGGCTGGTGAACAGTGACAGATGTTAGTACTTGACAACCACACCTAATGAAACTAGTTTATCATCTAAATCCAGATACAAGTACAGGCTGAACCTCTTTAATCCCGAACTTTCTCACCCAGCAAACTAAAATATTGACTTCCTGTCATCCAGCAAACTCTCTTGTCTGGCACTCGTCAGGTCCCAAGGGTGTCAGATGAGAGAGGTTCAACCTACGATTTTCTTTTTGCTTGTATCACAAAAACTCAGCCTTCATCATCATTTATTGACACCTATGGAAGCAGAGAGATTCATATTGAATGGATATGGAGAAAACACTTCCCCTTACAATATTGAGTGGTCTTCCCAGGTCAGCGCTGATGCTGAGTAGAGCTGGATGAATACTTACAAATATAATTTGCTAACTTTTTATTTTATTCATTACTTCTGAGTATATGTCAAAGTGTAGACTATTCATTAAAAATCCCAGAAGTTGCCCAGGAAACTTATGTTATTGTAGTTTCGAAAAGAAACAAGAAATGTCAGTTTCACTTGTTCTGTGTAATGATGTCTATTGAGGAACAATGTGCAATTATAAAGAAAACCTTGCTGTCTTAAAGGAAAAGGAAGAATTGTAAAGCTTCAGAAATATAAAGTGAACAAAGCCTACAAGGCAGAAGTAGTGGTGCAATGCTGTGTGCACATTTTTTATTTGGCTTCCTTGAGTTTAGAGGAAGGAAGCATCACAGTCTGAACAATGCAGCCATAGGAACATCATCACAAATCATCTATTTGACAGTCCTCATTTGTTATCTAAAACATCCAAGGAGACAAAATTAAAACCTTACATAAAAGCGCTGTGATGTGTCCATGTCATAACTGAGGACTCCCGTGATACATCATTCTACCTTTGTTCCCTAACTTTTTTGGTGTCATGGCTAAAATTAAGGCTCCAATCCTGAAAATGACTTTTCCAAAGGTTCCCCTTGTTGCCAACTTTCACACTGTAAATAAGAGTCTAGCTTTTCAGCAAGCCATAATCAAAGCAAGCCCATTTCAAAATAAGGACAAAACAAGCTGATCCCTAAAAAACACACAATAATTTACATGACTACATCCCCCCATCCCCCACCCCAGTGTGCAGTCTGGGTTCTGCGACTGTGGTAGGCCTGCTCTGCACCTCTGAACTCTCTCCCCTGTCGGCCCATTTGGCTCCTACTTCCCTTATTGTCCCTCCTTGCCTCTGCTTTCTGGGAACCAATTTAGAAAAAGAGAAGCAAAAAGCCAACAAAAGCAGCAAACTACAACCAAAAAGCCACCCAACAAGTGCTTCACAAGCCAATGAAACCAAAAACAAGCCCAGTTTCTGTGGTTTTGATGGCAACCACTGTACTTGTAGAGAACATTTCTGAGACCAGTGGGTCCCTAAAGATATACTCCCACAAGCATATCAGCCTTGGGCATGGATTACACTAGAAAATTAGATAAACATACACTATCTGGCATGCAATTAGTTATCTACATGTGTACACTTATATTCGTCTATTATCAATGTATGTTTTCTGTTCCACTGACATAGTAACACCATATCTGCAAGCACCATTGATCCTTGGTCGATGCACTGATTTTGCCACATTCATACATACACATGGCATAATGGGGTAGAAAAATTTTCATGATGGGAGCTTGACTCCACAGTCCCAGTCACCCTGTGCACCCTCAACTTTCAGTGACTTCTGCGGCAGCTGAAGGCAATCTGTAGAGCGGTATGTGAGTTTTCAGGGTTTTTAGCCAGTAAATACAGATTATGATTGACCAAAATAATTGGCAACTTTGGACCAAGTTCAGTTCTTTATCCGTTAAACAGCTCAGTGTTTAGTTTAAATATTTCCAAATAGAAATTTTCTCTTTTGTTCATTCAAAACACTGTTTAGTTTGGAATTTTACTGCAATTTCATTTGGTTATTTTATTTGGTCCCCACACACTCAAAACCAGCATTTCATTTCAGGCTTAAAAAATATTTCATTTGACTTTGCACATAATTTTCTTTATTTTTCACTTTGGCAAGCAACCCAAAAAATCAAGTTGTTTACACAACTCTGTCACTTGTAGAACTGGTTACTGAAGAGCTTAGGGATCCATGGGCTTATATCAGGCCTTTTAACACATATTGGTGTCAATAAATATGAGGAGTTGAATTCAATTATGCTGAAGGAAACTATTTCAAACATTGGAAATGCTGATTTACAGTAGTGTTTATCCTAGGTGTGGAAGAAAGAAATGTCATCTCTTCAGAAATTCATTTGAAAGAAAGAAAGAAAGAAAGAAAGAAAGAAAGAAAGAAAGAAAGAAAGAAAAAGTACAGCAGTAAGGAATATTACTATCTGAATTAAATATCAACTGTTTGCTATTTGGATGCCATGCCTCAGCCAAAAAGAATAAATGTAAGGAATCCCACCTGCACTCTGAATTCAGTTTTTCAGAACAAATACCCCTTTATTCACCATGCACTTATTCTGAAGGTATTTGATTATATTTTAGGGTAAAACATTACCCCGACATAGATTTCCCCTTTTTTCAAACTAATTTTGTTCTAACATGATTTTTTCCATATTTTCCTAAGGAAGTGCTATAAAAACACTCATTAAAACTAGAAAAGCATTCTGAATGTTCTGACAAGAAGGGCTGCCAAATCATGAACACTATGTACATGGGAGCGTGCCAGATTCATTGTTATCCAGATAAAATTGGGGATGTTTTGAGTTGGCAACAGCAATATAAGAATGGGTCATTTCCTGATAACTGTGAAATAGCAGGTGCAAACTGCCCACATTTTAGACACAGCCTTTAATTTAAAAAAAAAAAACAAATAACAAAAAAACTAAAAAGTGATACCAAAACAGGAATTGTTGACACTCTTACAATAGCTTTCCATTGTCAAATTATATTCTGTTACACCACCAGCTAATCTTCACCTAAATCCTATTGCTCCAGAAGACCTCATGGCCTCCAAATTGCATTAATTCAACCATCTTCCCCCCATTATTTCCTTCCTTTTTGCCCTTCCAGCCATACTCACAAGAGTCTCCAGAAAGTCTGTTCCAATTCTATCCTATCTGTCCCAGTTCATCCCCCTGCTTTCTCTCCAGTCTCCCACCTCCACTAAACAGTCTCTCTCTTTCAGCTAATTATTAAATTCTAGTCCTTCTTCTGCTGTCCCTTTAGCACCAGGTACCCTTCTTTTTCTGTTTCATATCATCTCCTTCTGATCAACATTCCAGTACATCTCTAGGGCTGGGTCTACACCAGCACCCCGCTTTTGAAAGAGGGATGCTAATGAGACAATTTTAGATATGATAATGAGGCACTTCAATGAATGTGCAGTGCCTCATTAGCATAATGGCAGCCACGCGTGATCGAAAGAGGCACTTTTGAAGTGCCACAGCTGCCATTATGCTAATGAGGTGCTTCATATTCATTGCAGCGCCTCATTAGCATATCCAAAAGTGCCTCTTTAGCATACCCCTTTCAAAAGGGGGGTGCTAGTGTAGACCCAGCCTAGATCTTCATCTTTATGTCCAAAATAATGACAAGATGGTAGGTAAGACATGAAGAAGGGGTCTGCATTTTAAGTTGCAATGTCTGTCATTTGTTAAAAGACTGAATGCAAATTCCTGCCTTACATCAAAGGTAAAGGTATAAGAAATTTAAAAATCTATCTGACTGAAACTCATGAATGCAGGAGGCTAGTACAATTACACTATTACATTTTTTGGGGGAAAATGTTACGTATTTAAATGTATTTTCCTTTATTCTGCTCAAAAAGCGAACTAAATGTTACTTAGAAAATAAATCTTTTCATAGTGAAAGATCTTGCTGTTAATGTGGCCCATAGGCTTATTATGAAGTAAACATAGTAATATGAAGTAACATGAAAAGTGGAAATGGACTCTGATTGGCTGGTTATAATATGGTAACTGCAACATTTGATAGGATAAGAACATTTTGGGTCAGATCAAAGGTTCACCTAGCCCAGTGTCCTGTCCTTCAATAGTAGTAAGTTCCAGGGACCCCAGAAGTAATGAACAGCTCAAGTGATCCATTTCCTGTTGTTCATTCCCAATGTCTGGCAAATAGAGGCTGAGATTGTTATTCATGATTGCTCAGATTCATCAACTTGTGATGATTCCTTTTAGAGGTAACTATTTAAAGCGCAGTACAAAGTCTCCCTTTGTGTATGTGTGCATGCACATGTGTGTGTCTGATGATAACAAGATCATAACAGTTAAAAATTCTCAGTAAGATATCATTTGCTGGAGACAAATATGGCATGTGGAAATATGTGGGCCAGAGAACTAGATTCATTTATTTTCAGTGACTTTGAAGTTTTTGTGATTTTAATGAATCATCCTCATTGACTGACAAACTAGTTTTATGATCCATTTTTAAGTTAAAATATTTCCCTAAGAAAATGTTTTCAAACTAGCAGTGCAGATTAGGTTCTTGATTTTATGTACACATGATAAACTGATGCTTTCTAAGTTTATAGACAAAGTATCAGGTGTGCATTTCTATAATTAGATAGTTTTCCAGGACAGTGTATACAATAATTACTTCAATTGCTAAAATTATCTGTGACATATTTATATATTTTTCCCTTCTTAATATTTACTCTGATAAGTTTCAGAGCTATGTATAATTTTTCTCTGTAGAAATAAATGAGATAACTAATATACAATAACAAGTAGATTTGTAAAGAGTGTATTGATGTTGATGGTTTCAGATATAAATTCTATATAATAGATCCAATCATGTCTGCACTGAAATCCCTGGAAATTTTACAACTGATTTAAACTGAGACAGAATCAAAACCAGGAAAATCATGTATATGACATATTAGTGAAACAAAATATGACTTCCTCTGTGATGTTTCCTGGGGTACAACCTGGACAATCGGACAGCTGTGTCCTCCCAGAACTCTGGCCTGGGATGACATTCACACTGCTTTGCTGTGAGAGCAGTCACACCTGGCCTGTTCAAACACAGCTCCTAGCATGGCAAATCACTCTCACATGAATGATACACATACTCATGGCTAGCCACTTCAGAATTATATTGCAAAGCGACACCAGCAAATTATCAGTTCTAGAATGGCCTCCAGAAAAATGCATCATGTACTACACAGCTCTTTCCTTGTGTGCAAGACAAACTCATGCAAAATCTGTCATTGATTTCATAGAAAATGCTACGCACAAACCACTTTACTGCAAAAAGTTTCCAGATAGCTTGAAATGAGCACACATTAGCTGCGTCTACACGTGCACGCTACTTCGAAGTAGCGGCACCAACTTTGAAATAGCGCCCGTCGCATCTACACGCGTCAGGCGCTATTTCGAAGTTAACTTCGACGTTAGGCGGTGAGACGTCGAAGTCGCTAACCTCATGAGGAGATAGGAATAGCGCCCTACTTCGACGTTCAACGTCTAAGTAGGGACCGTGTAGACGATCCGCGTCCCGCAACGCCGAAATTGCCGGGTCCTCCATGGCAGCCATCAGCTGGGGGGTTGAGAGATGCTCTCTCTCCAGCCCCTGCGGGGCTCTATGGTCACCCTGGGCAGCAGCCCTTAGCCCAGGGCTTCTGGCTGCTTCTGCGGCAGCTGGGGATCTATGCTGCAGGCATAGGGTCTGCAACCAGTTGTCAGCTCTGTGTATCTTGTGTTGTTTAGTGCAACTGTGTCTGGGAGGGGCCCTTTAAGGGAGCGGCTGGCTGTTGAGTCCGCCCTGTGACCCTGTCTGCAGCTGTGCCTGGCATCCCTATTTCGATGCGTGCTACTTTGACGTGTAGACGTTCACTCGCTGCGCCTATTTCGATGTTGGGCTGAGCAACGTCGAAGTTGAACATCGACGTTGCCGGCCCTGGAGGACGTGTAGACGTTATTCATCGAAATAGACTATTTTGATGTCGCAACATCGAAATAAGCTATTTCGATGTTGGCTGCACGTGTAGACGTAGCCATTGATTTACATAAAGTAATAGAACAAGTTTATTTTAAGTGATTTTCAATAATGATGCATAAAAGTCAGTGCAATAAAAGGCAAAAGCAAACTAACACCTTACTTAACAAAACAAAACAAAAAAAGCAGTCGTAGCACTTGAAAGCCTAACAAAATAATTTTTTAGGTGATGCTCTTTCATGGGACAGATCCACTTCTTCAGATCATAATCATACCAGAAGAGAAAATATATAAAGCACAGAGGTCCAAAAATTCAGATTAAAAAAAAATCAAGGTTGGCAAATCAGAAGACATGTGAATGTGTTAATTAGTTTTAAATTGAAGTCTGAAACTCATGTTTCCTCAAATTTTTGTTTATCTGAAAACTTGACAGCGAATTAATGGAAATGGTCCATCTTCAGGGACTGTTCATATAGAATGAATACAACTGCATTAATGAAGCTATCACAAGGAAATAGGGAATAAGTTTCCCTTTATACCACAGTGGACATTTGAGAGATCACTCAGACCAATAAGGGTTTCTGTCACTATCTGCCCTGTAACCTTGGGTACTTTAATACGAATAAACATATTCATAGAAAATAAGCAAAACTAGAACTTCTATATTAGATAAATTTCCCACCTGTTGCCTTTGAACTGTTTCCTGATAGGCTTTCTGACTTGGAAGATATTCACCATAGGTACCTCTACACCAGTGAGTTTTGTTGAGAAAATGCCAGTTTTGGTGACAAAACTCACTGAGCATCCAAACTAAAAATGTGTTCTGTCGACAGTAAATTGACGGAACACAGCTCTTTTGTTGATAGCCTTCTGCCTCACCCCATGAGGCAAAATGACTTTCTTGACAGAATCTGTCAACAAAAAAGCTTCATGGATACTCCGGAGGGCCCTCTGTCAATAGACAGGGCTTTTGGGTTACTGGACAGTCCTGTCTGTTGTGCTTCTGGTTGGCCGTTCTGTCGAGAGAAAGGCGAGGCAGTCTGGCCACTCTCTGTTGACAGAGCAGGTTTCTTTTTCAATTCACTTTTGTGTGTGGATGCAATCTGTTGACACAAGTTTTGTCAGAAGACATCTTAACTTCTGTTGATATATGGCTGTAGTGTATACATAGCCTACTACTGTTTTGCTCTCAGATGTTTCTCTCTGTGCTAGAGAAAAAAAGTCCATCTGTCTTTCTTTCTTTCTTTTTCTGCTATTTCAAGCACTGCTCTAAACAAATATAATGCTAGGAACTGAGCACTTCCTACAATTACTTTATGTCACATCAATGAAGTTACCTGCACTTTACAAAAATAACCCAAAGAAACCCAAAGACATTAGTAGAATTTTTTCTCTGTGAAACAAAATGAAAATTTAATTCTTGGCCTTCTGAGCAGAAGGGGATAGATTTAGCCAATGAAGGCTGTGAAAAGAATGGCTTCACATCACTTGCACCATGAAATTTCAGCTATCTGACTATTTCCTTTTGAGATTTGAGGTGCACTAAGAAAACAGATGCTTCTTGCATATGTTGGGACACCAGATCATGAGGAAAAGGTGTCTAGTGTTTCTGTCTCTCTCCTTCTATTTCTTTCTGTCTCTTTCACACAAAATCATATTATTGTATTGTTCATGGAAGCAGCTTCAATAAAAAAAGGAAAATTGTGATTATTTTCAATTTCAAGGCAAGTATTTCACACTGTTCTGATAAATGTGTAAATAAGAAATATGGATTTACAGTGTCAATACAGTGAGGTATTCAGATGGTAATAACATAAACCATAGTGACTAAAACTATATATATATATATATATATATATATATATATTTCTCATTATTGATGTTTTATTTATGTTGTGATAGCACCTAGGCACCTTAACCATAGACCAAATAGAAGGCCATGACTAGTAAAGTGAAGAAAAATAGCAATAAGCTATTGTGAGGTGTGATGTGGGTCACCGTTATTTTAAAAACTGCTTTTGTTCAAGGCTTGGAGATCAAGCATTATATGGGGTGTTTAGCCCAATGGCCTAGTTTACTTTTTTTGTATTCACTGTTTTGAATTAGATTTATATTCCTATTATATTCAGCTATAGTGCACAGAACCTACGGGCCTGCAAGATGTAGCCCTTGGCAGGTGCCAGAATGATGGAATGGTGGTTATGAGGATAATGGTTAACATTTCACATTGTTCTTCTGGGATATGATGTGACTATATGGAGGTGTAGATATACATTCTGTGGTATCTGTATCTTACCGTGTTGGGGTACTTGTGTATTCCCTAAGCGTATTAATAAACTGTATTTGAAAATATAAAAGTGTTCCTATAGTGTGAATTTTGCAACTGCACATTGGGATTTCCAACTATTTAACAATTTGAATAATACTGGCTCTGATCTTGAGACAAGAAATTGTCAATCCTCAAAGAAATAACTGGGATTTATTAAATAATCAAAGTAATTAATAAAAAAAAACTGTAGACAGGATAAGAGATGTTATATTGATTTTGCATGTAATTTTTTTTTTTTTTTTTGCTGGTAGGTGTTGGATACAAGCTACTGATTCATACTTTGTTATACACTTTTACACACTATTTAAACTAAGACACTGCAGTGTGTGTCACATAAATGCTGATTACTGTTTGGTTTTCATTTCATCCATTTTTGTTTCATTAAACCAAAAGAGACATTTGGGTCTTGAGTTACTCAGTCAGTCCAGGTTTCCAATTCTTAAACTGAGCAGCATACAGATAAGATCATCGTTCAGCCTTTGGTGAATATGCTGTACATCTCCACCTCCAATAGCACTATAAATAATATAAACAACTCTATTTTGATAGTGTAGAACCATCTCACTTGCCTTAGCTCCAGTTTTCACCAGATCACAACAAAAAGAAGTACTTTAGGTCCCCTTCCTGAACATGATATAAAATGGAACACCAGTTTATAATATAACAAGGAATCAAGGAAAGGTACAGCTTTTATACATTCATCTGTGTCTTTAATTTTCACTTTCCATAATGATGTATTGATTTTTAAATGAAATATTTATCCATTTGCTTATTCTTGTTGTTTCCTTCCCCCTTTTTTTCTATTTTTTTCTACTGTGTTCTTTGTATTTACTTTTCTTTTGAACCATTATTTGCAGTCTCTCTCTCTCTCCTTTATTGTGTTTATCACCCCTTGTTTTGCTCACTGCTTTCTACTCCTTTCCGTGTTTCCATCATACTTATTATATCCAGACATTGTCACATCCCCTTACCACATTTCTCTTTCTCTTTCTTCATTGTATTTGAGTTCCTTGTCCAGACCTTCAAGGCTATGCATATGTTATATCTCTGTGTACACCTGTGCCTTTTACCCTTTTCTGTCCTTTGTGTATATCTAAGTAACATAACTAACTCATTTTCTTCACTCAATCTCACTTCCATATTGTCCTTAATTTGCTCCCAGGAACTGGAATTCCATTTCTGATCTTGCCACTTTTATTTCAGTGACTTCTTGACATTCATCCTGAATGAAAGGTAGTAGTTACAGCGAACCCAGATGAGACTGGGGTCCTGAGAAAATGTGCATGGAGTGGGGGGGCACACTTAAACTGTTCAATCAGGCCAAACTGGAAAGAATGGAGCAAACAATCTCCCAAACTGGTAGTTAGTTCCAATACTTAGATTTCCTAATCCAGGAAAATCAAACAAACAAGTAAAACTTCTACAATAATCATATTTTACTGTGACAGAAAGATAACCATGTTAGTCTGTATTTTATCAAAACAAAAAAGCCATCCAGCAGCACTTCAAAGACTAACAAAAGGATTTATTAGGTGATGAGCTTCCATGGGACAGACCCACCTGAAGAAGTGGGTCTGTCCCATGAAAGCTCATCACCTAATAAATCCTCAGTAAGTCTTTAAAGTGCTACTTGATGGCTTTTTTGTTTTCATATTTTACTGGTTACCCAGACCCCAAAACACAGCTCAAATGAAGCAATCCAGCCTGGGGCTACTACCCAGACAGCCAAGTCAAGTGTGATAAATATTATTGAATATCTTTTTCATCATTTTAAAAGTTCTAACAATCTCAGAAGGCTGGCCACATTGCTCACCTGGTAAATGAATTGTAACAGAGAGAAAGCCATGGTCGTCTATATACTATCAAAACAAAAAAGCAGACCATAGCCATACCAGAACTGACTCAATATTTAAGGCACAGAGAACCAAAAATTCACATTTCAATTCAAACCACGTGTTAATATGTCGAGTGTGAATATAGAAGAGAGTTCAGAAGCCTCTCTTTGCAGATTGTTGTGAAAATTCCTCTTTATTAAAATGCAAACTTTTAAGTCATTAACAGAATGGCCCACTCCATTAAAATGTTAACTGACTGGTTTGTGAATCAGGAGTGTTCTTATGTCTGTTGTGTGCCCATTAATTCTGTGTCTATGAGAGTTTGAAGTCTGTTCAATATACAAAGCATCTGGGCATTGTTGGCACATGATGGCATATATTATGTTAGTTGAGGAAGCCTTCTTTCGCCGTCTCAGTCTAAAAGAATTCTTCCAACACACCTATGAACAGTCTGACTCTCTCGACCCCCCCACCAACAGATTCTTCCAGAAGAAGGCATGTGTAGATGTTCCCAGACTGCTTCTTCCAAAAGAAGCAGTCCTCCATGGTGTCACCCTGCTGCTCTAGACACCCCCAGCGTGCGTCTATGGTCTCCAAGTCCTTGCAAGTCCTTCTGGAAGACCCCCCAGTGACCACACTTCTAAATGGAGTTTTGAAGTCTGGAAGAACGGTCTTCCGGACTCCAAATCATGTGACCATATGCTAATGAGGTGCTGGAAATTTGCATCCGTGACTCATTAGCATATTTCGGGCTGTGTATTACCATGCTACTTTCAAAGAAAGTGGCTTGCGTAGAAACAGCCTTCCAGAAGAAGATCTTCCAGAAGATCTTCTTCCAGAAAAAGTGCCATGTGTAGAAACGGCCTTTGTGTGTAAATACCTTTACACTCTTTGGGAAGTGGTTTTGTTGTCATACCTCTCTGGAAGTTGTATCATGGCTTTGGTATAAAATAAATAGGTTAACTAATCTCATTGCTTTGCTCTCTCTTACCATTTCTGCTTTATACTTATCTCTTTTTCTTCACATTCTTTTTCTTCCTTTTCTAGTTGCTATATCTCCTTGTTTTTAAATATTCTTTTTACTGGGATGTTTTAAAATAACACACATTTGCTGAAAAAATGACCGAGCTACTAATAAGAGAAAAAGTATTTACTAAAGTGATAAACGCTTCCTCTTGAGAATTAATGCCCAACAACTCACCATTCATCAATATATCACACTAAGCAGTGATTTCTAAAATAAAAAGGAGTCCATAATTTCAGAGAAATTATTTATGGTAATGTGTAATCCAGTTTTATTACACACTTCTCATTAGGATCAACTGGTAATGATCAATTTCAGAAAACCACACGCGTTACATGTTTTTCATGTGATTGCTTTCCCTACATGGATTCCAGATAGTAAATGTTATGGCTGAATGCATCTAAAACTAAGAGACATCAGCCCTGGAGAAACACCTTTCCCTGTTAACAACAAACAAACATGTTTGCTCATAACAAAGGGGGGAGTCCGCAGAGCATTGAAATGGTGCATAAAACAAGCTCAAAACAACAAGTTTTGGCAAAACATTTCTGTATCCGGTAGAGTCTGAGTCCAAAACTCCTCAGAAACACGAACCAAAAATGCTGTGCATCAGGCTGTCTAATGATAACAGAGTCAGAAGCAGAAAGAGGCTGACAAGAGCCTAGTAGCAGGATATGTTTAGAAACACTGGACACAGTAGGCATTCATTCCATATAGCTGAACAGCCTTGCTCACACAAAAAAGCCAAGAATTTTTCAGTAGCAATGGATTAGCTCAATTTCACAGCAGCCAAAACAAGGATAATCATGAGCTAGAAATCAAGGAACTGTATATATATATTAGAAAAAGTATGTATGAACAGAAAACAAGTGCTCAGTTCAGCAGCACTGAAACCAACAAAACTGAGATTGTTTTTCAGTTTATGTAAGGTCAGGGGAAAATAATTACAGTTGTGTCAGTTTTGCTTCCTATAAATATACAAAACGATAACTTCTACATATCTTTCTGTCTGTAAGGGGAATAAATGAATTCATGGTTCATAGGTCTATTTTCCTGGAACATATCTGAAGCTTATAAACATGTACTCATGTTATAGAAAAATTCAAAGTTTACTACATAACATTACTACATAACTCAAATTTACGCATCTGAAGTATTTAATGACATTAAGATAAAGTTGCAGACTACCCTGGGGTTACATAAATAAAAGAAATACCCACATGACTGTAGAAAGCATGAAAATTGACATAAAAACTTGGAACATGAAGTTTGCTAGTCAGTAATGAAAATTGCCTTAGTTATGTACAATTTTGCTGGATATAACACAACTCCTTCACAACAGAATTTTATTTTTCATGCAGCCAAAACAAATCTAGCATAATTCCTACAGCAGGGCATCCAATTTAAAAAAACATTACTGGCGAAACACAATGTATGTGTGAAGACATTCTGATGATACACTGAGTGCAATGACTTTGCTTCGCCTATTAACGAGCTAGACGCACCCACTTGACTGGAAAGGAATCGGAGTGCTACTTCACAATTATGTATTGACACCCAATTTGCATAAAATAGGTTTTACAGTCTCATTCACTGAAAAAAAATCCAAACAATCAACAGTTCTGAGGCTACTACTCTCAAGTACGTATTCCACCAACAGGTATGCACCCAAACCTGAGCCACAGTGAAACTGATAAGTATCAGAGAGGTAGCCGTGTTAGTCTGTATCTCCAAAAACAAGAAATCCTGTGGCATCAAAATATCTGTTAGTGAAATTGATGAGACTACCAGAGGATTAGCTATTATTAGAACACTAGGAACAAAAATAAAGAATTGGGGTTATGAAGGTGAAACTATAGAGAATAAGGAGGAAGCATTTGTAATATTAACCAGAAAAATAAAAATGTATTCTGTTGCTCATATTGATGGCTGAATTTCAATTGGCATCTTGTATAGTTTAATTCCACATAGTGCAACAGCCACAGAATAACCTGATTTTTCAAAATTGCAGAAGACTTAGAGCTCTCTATTAAAAGTTAGTGGCTATTTTGGTTGCTCAGAAAATCAGGCCACTTTTGTAGCTGCTTTGATAAGACTTTTATTGCTTAGTTTGCAGACTCATCTTCAAACATTTAGACCTACACCCCTAGCATCTCTATGAGCCATCTCTTCAAAAAGTTCTATGCACCAGTAATTTGAAAGAATTCCTGAGTTCCTTGTAGACTATTTTTTTTCCACTTTATTTGATTCCCCATTATTGGGCCCGCAAATTCACAGCCCATTTTATTCAATTTCAGTAATGGGATTTTTACATTTAAAGCTGAAATTTCATTGTGTTACAATTGTAGCAGTCTTGCGTGTGTGCGTTGGGGGGCAGGTGTCATAAGGATACTGAATTGGGGTTGCAGTGTTGCTAGCCATACTTCTGTGCAGTTGGCAGTATCAGCATTGCCTTCAGTGCTGGGCCACTGGAGAATGATGGCTTCTGGCAATTAATCCATCACTGAAGGCAGAGCTACCACCAGCAGTTGCACAGAAGTAAGGATGACATAGTATGGTGTTGCCACTCTTGCTTCTACTCTGCCTTCTGCAGAGCTGACCCCTTAGTCAGCAACCAACACGGTCTGGACACCCAGCTTGGAAAGCAGCAGTATAGAAGGAGGGTTGACATGGGTATGGTATTGCCATCTTATTTCTGAATGTCTTCTAGCAGGGTGCTGCCTTAAGAACTGGGCACCCAGCCAGTCTTACAATCATCACTCTTCAATTGTTCTGAAGGCAGTGAAGAAGAGTGGCAATACCGTGACCCTGCTAAAATAATCTTACGATCCTCCTGCAACTCCCTTTTGGGTCAGGACCTCCAATTTGAGAAACATTGATCTTCACCCCTGACTCCCTGCATAGCATAGGTAAAAGTACACAAAAGAAAAGGTTTCATGTGAGGATACCAGATTTCATGGTCCATGACATGTTTTGTGAATGTGAATGTGAATGTGTTAGAGCCCTATGCATTATATGGTATGGGCAAAATACTTCTCAGAGCTAGTGCTACTCCTGCATTATTCAACTCTAACTGATGTCTAAATAACTTGCCATGCTCTGCTATTATTAATACATTTATTTATTTATTTATTTAATATTTATATTTACTTCAGTGACCAGAGAACAAAGTCAACAGGGGAACCCCCATTGTGCTTGATGTTGTATAACCACGTATAATTTTATGTCCGTAGAAGACAGACCTATTCAACTTTGTCATGTGACAGGAGCACTAACCTTTAGTAAGCTTGAAAAGCAAGATGACTGGGGCCATGAAATTATGAGTACTCTTTTTACCAGCATTCTTCTTTGTCAGATCTGTGTTACATTGATTCCTGCCAGACTTCACCAATTATTTCCATTTTGACCTATACCAATTTCTGCAAGTGGCTGAATTCTAGAATCTCCTAGTAATAGCTTGTAGCTATCACGATACACGGACACTTTTTGGAAGCTAAGACCTACATCAAAACCTAAACCTTTGGAAGAAACAATAGCTGATGTGGAATTTTTAGACCTTAATGCAGCAAACTGAAAGATTCTAAGGTCTGCTTACTTTATTCTTCCAGCTGGCAGAGGAATCCATAAAGAGTTCTAAAATATCCCAAAATATCAAGATTTGGACTATAAAATTTATTTTGTAGTGGAAAAGGGAAAGAAAAATATTTAGATATGTCCAACCATTTCCTTGCTAAGTTACAATCTTTTATGGCATTTAAAATTATTTCACTCATTTATCATTTTGAATAACTTCTCTTGCAGTTTTAAATTATTATCCAACTTCTATCTGCTGTCCTTGTCCCCACCCTCCACCATTCTTAAATGGAACTAGAGGACCTATTGAATCTCCACTTGAAAGCAGAAGTTGGGCTGGAAGAAACTTGTAGACAGAAACTGGTTGTACTATACACCCAAGGTTTATTTATCATCATAATGCAAAGAGACTGAGGCTTGGAGAAGTTAGAAAGCAGCTTTCACCAAATTTCATGATGGACTATGTTTTGAGTCTTATTGTCTATGCTGTGAGGCAGTGCATAGTGGATGTTGTCTGGCTTGCCAACACAAGAAGCAGAAATATAGAGCTGTCCATGTGTGAAGACAGGATCCTCTAGGTAGTTGCCAACTCTCTATAGTGCCTGCCCCAAGCTTTGTTGACGGTCATGGCAAATGTGAGCTGTACTGAGAAACGACATCTCTGCCACACAAGTGGAAATGTACTGTTGGTAGGTTGGAGTGTGGTGTGTGGAATAAGTGTGATGTAGTTTGTTCCGACAATAGTAGCCTACAGGAGCTGTCCATTCACCACCCGATTCACCAAGAGACAAGTGCCACTGCAAAGATCATTATGTCATACTGAGTTTCTAAACATCACGATCACCGTCCCTGCTTTGAGGCACAGGATGTTCTAGAACAGTGCGTGCTGTGAGACCTATCCAAGTGTACCATGAAATTTCAATTTCCCCTTGCTGTGGCTCTTTGAAGAGCCAGCATTGGGGGTGAGGAGAGGATCCGATCACTCTGCACTAGCTGAGACTCAGGCTGAGTCCCAGCTGGTGTGCGGTTCACCAATTCCCACCCCTCTCCTGTGGTGGCTTTTTGCAGGGCCACAGTGAAGGGCAATGCTGAATCTGCAAGACCCCATTTGTACTGAGAGGCACCTGAAATTATGTTTCCTGGCTTGAATGAGCTGGTGGGGAGCATACCCCCTACTCCCTGCTGTGACAAGAGGTGGGAGGGCAGCAGCCTGTTGGAGATGGGACACAGTTTAAATGCCACATTCTGGCTCCATTGGGCTGGTGGAGAGGGCAGCCTGCTTTCAGTGTCTCAACCCTAGTATGTTGTTGAGCAGATTTTGAAAATTTGCCTGTGCTCACTGTCTAAAGAGCTGTATTCTGTGGTGGATTTGAAACATGAATGCATTTGATCATTGTTTAGCATGTTGTATCACTACTATGTTGCAAACCTCTCTACTGAATTCCTTCTTGTTTATTTGATTCCAATTCTCTGATCTATCGAAGTAATTTTGAATCCTAATCCTCCAAAGCACTTGCAATCTCTCCCATCTCGGTCTTAAAATTATATAATTTTATGTCCTACTCATTAGCCAAGTCGCTAATGAAAATATTGAATACCAGACCAAGGAGTGATTCCTCTGAAATCCCATTTCATAATACAAACCTCACCTCATTAACAACTAAACACTGGAAAATAATATCTGAGTATGGTATTGAATCAGCTGTACACCCACCATGTTTGCTTGTGAAAAAGTCACGTAGAATTGTTTTAAAAGCCTTACAAAAATTAAGATATATCAAATCTACTGCGTCTTCTGTTTCTACTAGACCAATGATGAAGGTTAAAGAAGAATATTATCCTGTATAATGTACATTGTTATTCAACAGAGAACATTGTTACAGTACCTACCTTTCCAGGGTAATTCGCAAAGAGGTTAAACCTTGTGAAGAAATCTGATGGTTGTTCTTTTCACTTTTATTTATCAACATGAATCTAGGTTAAGTTCTGTATTGGATTCCCATGGGAGATAAACATATGTGAAAACATGAACCACAAATTTTGATTTTTAAGAGGAAAAATCTTTTCCTGGGATGGGGTTGAAGTGTAACTTTTCATCCAATTTTGCATATCAAAATGCTTTTCAAAAGTGAACTGCTGAGTATCAAAAATATAGAAGGGGAACCAACAAAAACAAGAATAATTGCATAGCTTTAACATTGTTTGTGTAAACTCACCTTATATGTGGAAAATGTCTTGATGAGTGAACGTATGAATGGTATTTCCCACTTTTCCACTGACTCATGACCAAAGCAGATTGTTTAAAACATTTAAATGCTTTGGACATTCAGACGCACTGAATTAAGGTTCAGCTATTCATTCTTTAAACCTCTAGGGCCCCTCCGTAAATACCATTCCAAACCCTACTCAAACCCCATTGAATGGTGACAGTTACTTAAAAAGGAGAGCATCTTTCTTGATTGACCTAGAAATTCTTGAGGAGAAAATAGACAGCACACAGCCTTCATAAAATGAAGAAAAATAAGAAACTATCGCTTCTGGCTTTGGCTGTTGACTTTGAGCCCTGTCTCACAAAGAAAATTGTACATTTTCCCACACTTCCAGAAATGCACAGAATCCAAAATATGGCATCTTCATGAAAGTAAATTCTAGACAGCCAGCAAGTCTATTAATATTAATCAATGGAAAATCACCAGCAATTTTTTGCAAACACATAAGAGTTTGCTGAAAGTGAGGGAAACGAGTCATTACAACCATACTGTGTGTCACCATTTGTACTGCTTTCCCAACTGTTAGAGGTGGCACTCTTGAACTTGTTCTTTCCAATTCCAGTAGGTACAATAAGTGAACGGTAACAATGTTACATCATTTATGAATTAATAACCCAAAAAATCCAATCAGAATATTCTAATTGAACTGTTTCTAAGTGACCCATGCACCAGAAACTATTCACAGAAAAAATTCAAGAATAATTTAGAATAATGAGCATTTTGGATAATTTCACAATTCATGAAGAGAGACAGAGGAAAAATGCATTTTTTAATTAACAATGATTTTTCCACTTCTATTTAACAATAACATGGAATGAAAACGTCAGAACAAAAACATAATTTTTTCCTCATTTTTTAAAGTGACCACCCTCAGCATTTCACCAATAAGTAAATACACTAACGACATTTACTAAATGTCAATTCTGTCGTGTTAATTAAGTCAGATTTATTTGAAACTGGAGTTGTCATCTCAGAAAAATAGTATAAAATGTGTCAATTTGAGTTTTTAAAACTAAACTGACTGAATCACTTACAAGCGTACTGTAAGGAATAAATCTTTCACTGGTAAGATCTTGGAATCACATAAAAATAGAAATATAGGGCTAGAAGTGACCTGAAAAGGTCATCTAGTCCTTGCACGTAAATTGAGGCAGGATTAAGTATAATCGATATAATTTCTGATAGTTTCTCTAATTGAATTTAAAATCTTCCAATGACAGAGATTCCACAATATACCTTTTCCAACACTTGACTCTTTTCATACCTGCAAAATAAATTCATTACTTTTTGTCTTATCTTTAATTATTATGGAGAACAATTATTCAACATTCTCTTGATGACTTCTTTTTAGACAGTTAAAGACCAACTATCATGATCCTCCTCAGCGTTCTCTTTTCTGAATTAAAAATGCCTAGTTCTTTAAACCTTTAATCAGATAACATATTTTCTAAAATATTATCATTTTTGCTCTGCTCCTACATATTATCTTCAATTTGTTCATATCATTTTTAAAGAACGATGCCTGGAACTAGACACAAAATTCCTGCAAAGGCCTCACTGGTGCCGAGTAGACCAGAACAATTATTTAGGTCCAATGTAGAACAGTCTTGGTAAAATGCCGAGAATGACACTTGCATTTTTCATTGCAGAATCACATGGTTGGTTCATATTCATTTAGGCAGCTTCCATGCACGCAGGATCTTCTGGAAGAATGGCACCTTATTCTAGAAGATCCATGGAGTACCTATACATGTAAGGCACTCTTCTGGAAGGAATCCAGAAGAAAGTGCCCCATCTTCCGGATTCCAAACTCCGCTGTGGAATCAGGAAGAGGGCTTTCTTCCAGAAGGGTCTTCTGGAAGAAGGCATGTGTAGACACTACTGGATCGCTTCTTCTGGAAGAAGCTGTCCACCATTGCGGCAGCCCATAGGAAAGTGGGAATGGTCTAAGCTACCTCAGTGGGCCTCTGTGGTCTCCGGGACCTGTGTCTTTTAAAGCTTCTAGAACCCGGGGACCCCGTGGTAGGAAGCTCACAGTGTGAGACAGGCAGCACATGCAGGGCTGCCAGCCACACTCCACCAAGGCCCTGCAGCACTCACCGGCCCTGAGCCCGAGAGATGGACAGCAGGCCAGCACCCTGCACCACTGAGGGGAGACCCAGGAACACGGACAAGGGGAGCCAGAACCCCAACCAGGCTCTGAAATGGAGGGCCCCTCCTGGACTGAGCCAGAGCTCCAGGACCTCCTGGGGCTCTGGCACAACAAGGAGGTCCTCTGGGACACCAGTGGGCACCGAAGGAATGCCCGAGCCTTCGCCCACCTCACCCAGGGCCTCGATGTCCATGGACACCGCTCCTGAACACCTGAGCAAGTGAGATGCAAGGTGAAGGAGCTGCAGCAGGGGTAGACGCAGGCCCGGGACAGCGCCCACAGATCAGGACGTGCTCCAGCGAGCTGCCCCTTCGACCAGGAGCTGTGGGGCCTCCTGGCAGTGGATGATGCCTCACCATCCCAGGCCACGATGGAGACGGTCACATCCGAGCCCCCCACCGCCCTGGAGAAGGAAGAGATCCCTGCCACCATGGATGTCCCATCCGATGGTGAGTCCTCAGACGGATCCCTCAGCATCGTGCTGCCCTCCATTGCCAGCAGCCAGGTCCCTTCCAGTTGGGCATCACCCAATGTGTACAAGGCCACCTCAGTTAAGTGCACACCATGGCAAAGACCCAGGGAGGGAGGGACACACCCAGGCCCCAGCCCTGGTCCTCAACGCCCTATGGCCCATCCCTGGTTGGGATCTGGGACACACCCATGCCTGCTGGAGGCACGTGGCTCTCTCCCCCATGAAGTGCTCCCCGAGCATGCCAAGGGCCCCTCAGGGAGCACAGATCCACCCAGACCCACCCATGGCTGTGTCCTCCCAACCCACAGGCCCATTGCCAGGGTGGGCCACCACGGAGAGTGCCCCTGCCCCAGAACCATGCCCCAGGGGCCAGCATGGTGAGTGCATGCAGGCCCACATGGTAGCATCCCCTGTTACATGGTCATCCCGTGGGTCTGGGGAGGGGGCAACCACTGAGGGGGACCAGGGACATGCCACCCAGGGTCCAGATTTGTCACTGACTTTCTCCTCTTCCCCCACCATCCCTCTCTTACAGCAGGACCATCCGAGGGTGGGGGAGCCAGATAAGGAGCCCAGGGCCTGCCTGCCCCGACCAGGCTAGAGGACCCAGAAGCCCACCAGGTGGGTCCAGACCAGCCACCACAGAGCGGCAGCCACGGGTGTGCTGGACCAGATGCTGGGGCCATGAGGATGAGGTTCCAGCCTACACTGCAGCCCTCCACCACCAGAATGCTCTCACCAAAAGGAGTTCATAGCAGGCAGCCACAACCTGTGGGACATTCTGCACCCCCACATTGAGGTGCATGAGGAGACACCTGAACCACACCTTCAGATAGCCAAAGACACACTCAACTGGTAGCAGGCCCATGTGAGCCAGGCATTGAACAGCTCCTGGGAGGGTGTAAGGTGGCCTGTGTATGGGCACATCAACCAAGGGTGGGGTGGGTAGGCGGGGTTGCCCATGAGGCAAAGGGGCATTGCGACCCCCCTGATGATGCACTCCCACCAGGGGATGAATGTCCTGGCCTCCATCCTGTGGAACAGGGTGGAATTCTGCAGATCGTGTGCCCTGCCCAGCCAGCCAACCTAAATGTCTGTGAACTTCCCACAGGCGTCCACTACCACCTGGAACATGATGGAGTGATACCCCTTGTGGATGATGTATCGACTGCCTCTGTGGTCTGGATCCCTGATGGAGATGTGTGTCCCATCAATTGCCCCGAAGACCTGGGGGAACTGAGCATGGCAAAGCCCTCAACCACTATGTGGTTAATGGCCCTCATGACCTTCAGGGGAACAGGAATGGGCGCACTCATGGGCATACATGGGGGTACCCTGCCCCCTGCCCCCTTCCCCTTCTACCCCCCCAATCCCTACCAGGCCCCCCCGCTGTGGGAGTCCTCTGGCAATGGCTGTGTTGTATCCCCTCTGGGCTAGGCCTGCCTGTCCCATGGCCTGGTCCCCTTCCAATCGGCCCCTAGGGTCCCCCAAGCCCACCAGCCCCCTCTCTTCCCCTGGTGGGGCGGGGCCTGGGGTGGGGCTTATCTGTAGTGTGATGGCCCCGACAGTGGATGTGCCCACCCTGAACTGCTTCCTGATGGACCAGTAGCTGTCCAGGGTGGCCAATTTCCAGGAGGCAATGGCCATGAGCTTCTCTGTGGGGCGGGCCAGCCTCATCCAAGTATCCTGGCATCATAGCATGGGGGCAAGCCAGCTGCAGATCTTCGGGAATGTCTCTTTCTTCATTCAAAGGTTCTGCAGCCAGCAGTCATTGTCCCAGTCCCCCATGATGACCCTGTCCCATCCGTCCATGCTTGTGGTGTGGGTCCAGATGCACTGGACATTCTGGAGGGAGCCCAGCAGGGGATGTAGGGGTTCAGGACCCACAGTCCTGGGTCTCTGTCTCCACAGGAGGCCAAAGCAGGGTGGCCAGGAGGATGGCTAGCCTCTGGGTAAGAGCAAGCCTGCTGTCCTGCAGCTGCTGGGGTTCCACGCCTGCTGGTTGGTGTGTGCTGGACAGTGACCTGGATCTGGCTTTCTGTGCACAGACATGGCAGGCCTCGGCAGCTTGTGCAGGGAGGGGCTTTTTGGGAGGGGACCTTTTGTGTGGCTGGTGGCCCCGAAAGGGCTCCCTGTCTGTGCAACCCCGTCCATGCCGTTTCCTGCCCTGTTCTTCCAGAAGAGTGCCAGCGCGTGTGTGGACGCGCTCTTCCAGAAGAATTGGTAGCTCTTTCGGGGCCTGTTTGGTGTGTAGATGCTCTCTTCCAGAAAAAGTAGCATGTGTAGAAATGGCCTTAGTGATCCACTCTGGTTGCATCTACATCACAGACATCTTTTGAAAGAAGTTGATCTGGAAGATCTTTTCCGAAAAAGCATCCTTGAAAGAGTGCTTCCATACACAAAAAAGCGGTTCAAAAGAGTGATCTGCTCTTTCGAAAATGAGAATCCACAAAGCCCCCACTCTCACAAAAGAACAGACCAGGGATCTAAAATAAAGACTATTCTTTTTAAAGATGGGCCCCGAGGAGCGTCTATGCATGTTTTCTTTCAAAAGAAGCTTTCAAAAGGGGACGATCTTCCTGGAAAGGGAAAGGAAGAGTGATTTTGAGAGGAGCACCACATTCTTTCAATTTACTTTTGAAAGAACGCTTTTTGGGTGTAGACGCTCCATGGGCTCTTTCGAAAGATCCTCCTTCTTTCAAAAAAATCTTTCAAAAGATCTTGGTAGTGTAGATGCAGCCTATAACTGTGAATCCTTTTCTGCATTTTCCAGACCTGAAGAAGTGGGTCTGTCCCACAACACTCATCAAATTATAAATTATTTTGTTAGTCTTTAAAGTGCTACAGGACTGCTTTTTTTCCACCTAGGCAGTCATTCTCTATTTATTATTTGCACATTTGATTTTCCCTTCCTGCATGCAACACTTTTCATTTCTCTAGTGATTTCAGACTATTTTTTTTCAATTTATTAAGATCATTCTGAATTCTTATCTTGCACTCCAAAGAGCTTGCAACCCCTTCCAAGTTTGCTTTCATCTGCAAATTATTTATAAACGTATTCTTTATTCTTTAGTCCATCATTGAGCTTATTAATAAAATATTGAATATTATTAGATTTAAAAGAAACCCATATATGGCATAGGCCTCCACAGTTTGAAAGCAAACTACTGATACTAATTCTTTGAGTACAGGCTTTCAGCCAGTTGTTCCCCACCCTTACCATAATTACATTTAGCTCATATATCATAGATTTGTAATGATAACGTCATGTTGGACAACATTAAAACTTCAGCTATATCATGTTTTCTCGCCCTCACCCCATCCACTAGCCTAGTTACCCTGTCAAAGAAAAAAATTAGATTGCTTTTGTTTGATTTGTTCTTGACAGATTAATGTTGTCTATTATTTCTCTTCATCATCTTTCAGATTTACACAAATTTATAGTTCAGCTGAAATGTAGCACTTTAAAGATGAACAAAATGATTTATTCATTGATGAGCTTTTGTGGGACAGACCCACTTCTTCAGATCAGTGGGTCTGTCCCATAAAAACTTGTGACCAAATAAATCATTTTGTTAGTCTTTAAAGTGCTAATTTCTGCTGCTTTGTTTTGTTGGAGTGCAGACTAACATGGCTAGCTCTCTGTTATTATAGTTCAACTATAATGTCAAAGTTAGGCTGATTGGTTATGTAACACCAAGGGCCCCAGATTGCTGGCAGAAGGGCTAGAACCTGTGAGCAGAAGGGCTAAAGCTCTGCACTCTACCACATGAACTAAAGGCCAGGTGGCTCTTGCCTGAGGCTGTAGAGTAGAGACTTCACTCACTCCAGATGAGCTCTCAGTACCTCTGGGTACTACAGTTATAATTCTCTTTTAATCTCTCCCTGCACCCATTTCTGAAGAAAAGTATTCTATGGCCACCTCTATACAGAGCCGCTCTCCGGGCAGCTCCATGTTAATGAGCAATCTCACATTCGCAAATGGCTGCTCTTTAGCATACTCACATGGCTAATTAGCATAGCGACATGAGATTTTGTTCTTGGCAGAGGGTGGTGCTGGCAGTAAAGAGTCTATGTGCATGTGCTTCTGCCAGCTCACCCCCCCTCCTCTGTCAACAGTCCCATTTCCCTTTTCATTAGCTTGGAGCTGCCAGGAGACCAGCTCCATGTATATGTGGCCTATTTGTCCTTTTCTAATTCTCTGAGACCGCACCCATCTTCCCAGAGTCCTTGAAAACTGCTAGTGCTGAACAGTTTATTTTAGATTCACTTACCCACTAAGGTTGTTTATTTCTGTTTTCTATGAGACCAAGATATTGAAAATATTTTGCGCCCAATAAATTAATTAACCAACCAACCAACCCCTTGCAAAGGGAAATTAAAATAAACAAACAAACAAATAAATAAAGCTCCCCATCATTTTGTGAACCTATATTCAACACGTCTTCTGGCTTAAACATAGTGGCTACATCTACACTACAGGAGTCCTTTGAAAGAAGCTCTTCCAGAAGATCTCTTCTGAAAAAAAAAAAACAAAAAAAACCTTCTTTTGAAAGATCGCAACCACACACAAAAAAGCAGATTGAAAAAACTGATCTGCTCTTTCAGGAGACAGTGGCCACATCCCAGCCACTCTTTTGAAAGAATGGGCCAGGAAACTCAGCAGATCAAAAAATCTGGGACCATGAGAACTGCTCTTTTGAAAGAAGGGCCTCCAGAACACCTACCCTTTTTTTTTTTTGAAAGATTCTTTCAAAAAAATAGTGTTGTTCATCTGGAAGCAGATTCTTCTGATTTAATATTAAAAGAACTCATTTTGTGTGTAGACACTTTATGATTTTTTTTCAAAAACACCCCACTTTTTTGGAAAAATCTCACTAGTGTAGACATAGCCAGTGTGTCTTCCCAGGTCCTAATATTAAAGTTCAATTATTATTTTTAATAGGATGAATATCTCAAGGACAAAGGAGAAGTTGCTGTAAGAGAGTTCTAAAGACATATTTTTATTACTATTTCTGTACTGCTGCTAAATGACAAAAGCAGGCATTTAGAGATTCACTGAAATAAGAGACAAACAATTTCCAATTTTTTTCTGTGGTTATTCCATTACAGCAGTCAGAGGTACCTGCTGTGCACAAACTTTTTTCATTCAATTTCTTCTTGAGATTTCAGAACTCTGTGAGCTCTCTGTCCTTTTCTGTAGCTACCAGAACACATTCAATTCCACAGTCTGCTGAACATTCATGGAATATCTGTATTTGGCATTACTATCCTTTTAAATGTTGGCAGTGTCAAACACGTCCTTCTGGCCATCTACAGATAGAGTTCACTTTATGAATAGAGAATGTGTTATACAGCTTTACTCTTGTGAAATTGTACACAGAGGGCTTCTATTTTAATTATTTAAAACAAAAAATTATGTTTCTAAGGATGCCAATTTCAAAACTAAACCAAATTTCTCTAGTGCATAAAAACACATAGGCAGGTTATTGATAACAAATCTGGACACAAATGCAATGCAATGAACTCCTTTGCAGGATGTCTTAGCTACATGATTATACATTTTTTTCTACATAGTTGACATTTTCTATTGTCGTTTACATCTTGGAAGTGATTGCACCCATATGTGACTTCCATTTATAAGCTAATCATAAAATCATAATGAAATAAAAGATTGGTAGGAAACCCAGTGAAAATAAAAATTTAGTCCACCTATTGTGTATTTCCAAATTCTAATTACATTTTACTTGGCAAATTGATACAGAAATGTCTGACTTTTTTAAATATGGAACTGAACTGACAAATGCATGCAACTTAGAATTCATATCAGTAGTAAAATAGTGGGGGTAGCAGGAGTTAGCAGAAAAAGGGGAAAACTTGGCTTATTGAGCCTGCAGTGATACTTGTAGTTCACCAAGCAAGCTATTTGTCCAAGCAAGTCTCTATGAATAATTTATAAGAGCTACGTTTACCAATAGGGCTTTTGTAAAATGATCCTTCCCGAAAAGTTGAATTGCATCATTATACAAAATCATTGTGAGGGATTAGGGTGTCTTTTAAGCAGAGAGCTTTCAAGGAGTGAAAAGGGAAGTAGTTAATCTGTAAAATGCTTAAATCATTCTGTATTAAAGGTCATGAGCACATAAGTGTGATTTAAACATGACTGCTAACTCACACAAGAATTACTGTTATCCAGCAGCTGATGCATAGAAAAATTACATTTCAGAAAGACTGCTGTCAGAGATGCTAATAAAGAATTGTCCAGTCTGGTTCTATAAAATTAAGGTGAGAAATCTTGAAGTACAAGATTTAATTGTGTTTTATAGGATGCAACACAAAAAGTAGCTAATAAAACTGATTTCTGCTTGGAAGGAGATATGCAGTGACTTCATAAAGGAAGGACAGTGAGTTACTCAGTTTAGCACATAAAAATCAAGCAATGAGTGGCTGCTCTCAAAGCATATGTAGAGAGAATACATTAGAAATGCATTTGGAAAGGCTGATAGTATTTTAATTAATGGAGCACACTTGTGCACTTGTGGTCCATTTACTGTAGCTGTGAGTTAAGCATTTGAATTGATCCAGCACAGGTGCATGTAACTGAGATATGCCTGATCATGGATTTCACATTTAATTTGCTTGGAAAGCTGCAGATACAATGTGCATTGTGTTAGTAGAAGTCAGAATAAACTAGTGTTTTCACAGATTTAAGGTATTTTCAGTAGCTGAAAGAGAAAAGTCAGTAACCTGAACTCAAGTTTGATGGGAAAAAAAATGCATAGAAAAGTCCTCTGATATGATCCAATGTAAAGGCTCTGTTTTAGGAGAATACTAAACTTAGCTGAGGAAACAAAAAGAAGTCAAGTAGCACTTTAAAGATTAGGAAAATAGTTTATTAGGTGAGTTTTCATGGGACAGACCCACTTCTTCAGACCATAGCCAGACCAGAACAGACTCAATATTTAAGGCACAGAGAACCAAAAACAGTAAGCAAGGAGGACAAATCAGAAAAAGATAATCAAGGTGAGCAAATCAGAGAGTGGAGGGGTGGGGGGGAAGGTCAAGAATTAGACTGAGCCAAGTATGCAGACGAGCCCCTATAGTGACTCAGAAAGTTCCCATCACGATTTAAACCATGTGTTATTGTGCCGAATTTGAATATAAAAGCCAGCTCTGCTGCTTCTCTTTCCAGAACGGTGCAATAATTCTTCTTGAGTAACACACATACCTTTAGGTCATTGACAGAATGCCCCATTCCATTAAAATGTTGACTAACTGGTTTGTAGATCTGGAGTGTTTTGATGTCTGTTTTGTGCCCATTGACCCTTTGTCTAAGGGAGTTAGAAGTCTGTCCAATGTACAAAGCATCTGGGCATTGTTGGCACATGAAGGCATATATGATGTTAGTAGAGAAGCATGAGAAAGTGCCTGTGATTCTATGAGTAACCTGGTTAGGTCCAGTGATGGTATTTCCAGAGAAGATATGTGGACAAAGCTGGCAGTGGGCTTTGTTGCAGGGAAAGGTTCCAGGACTGGTGTTCCTGGGGTAAAGACTGTGGCTGTTAGTGAGGAGCCTCATGAGGTTGGGAGGTTGTCTGTAGGAGAGAACAGGCATGTCACCCAGGACCTTCTGGAGTGTAGCATCCTGATTAAGGATAGGTTGTAGGTCTTTAATAATTCGTTGCAGTGGTCTGAGTTGGGGGCTGTAGGTGATAACCAGTGGTGTTCTGTTCTTGGCTTTTTTGGGCTGATCTTGGAGTAGCTGGTCTCTGGGTATTCCTCTGGCCCTGTTGATTTGTTTTTTTTTACTTCTCCTGGTGGGTAATTCAGGTTTATGAATATTTGGTCAAGTTCTTGTAGTTTTTGGTCTCTGTCAGTTGGATCAGAGCAAATGCGATTGTACCTAAGAGCTTGACTGTAAACAATGGATCTAGTCATGTGTGCAGGATGGAAACTAGAAGGGTGTAGATAAGTATAGCGATCAGTAGGCTTTCGGTACAGTGTGGTACTCATCAGGCCATCCTTGATTAGTACTGTAGTGTCCAGGAAATGTATCTCTTGCATGTTGTAATCGAGGCATAAGTTGATGGTGGGGTGTAGATTGTTAAAGTCCCTGTGGAATTCTTCTAGAGCCTCTGTACCATGGGTCCAAATCATAAAGATGTCATCAGTGCATCTTAAGTAGAGGAGTGGTAATAGGGGATGAGAGCTGAGGAATCGTTGTTCCAGGTCAGCCATAAATATATTAGCATATTGTGGGGCCATGCGGGTGCCCATAGCAGTTCCACTAATCTGCAGGTATAAATTGTCCCCAAAACAGAAATGATTGTGTGTGAGAACAAAGTTACAGAGGTCAGACACCAGATTGGCTGTGGTGGCATCAGGGATGGTATTCCTGATTGCTTGTAATCTGTCTTTATGTGGAATATTAGTGTACAGAGCCTCTACATCCATTGTGGCAAGGATGGCATTATCAGGAACTTTTCCGATGTTTTGTAATTTCCTCAGGAAGTTGGTGGTATCTCGGATATAGCTGGGAGCATTGGTGGCATAGGGTTTGAGGAGGGAGTCCATGTAACTGGATAGTCCAGTGGTAAGGGTGCCAATACCTAAAATGATAGGGCATCCAGGGTTTCCAGGTTTGTGGATTTTGGGAAGTAAATAGAATAATCCAGACTGCGGCTCAGATGGTGTGTCTGAGTGAATGAGGTCCCGAATAGCAGCAGGGAGTTCCTTCAGTAGTTGTAATTTCCTTTGGAATTCCAAAGTGGGATCAGAGGAGAGAGGTCTGTAAAATGTGGTGTTGGAGAGTTATCTGGCTGGCTCCTGTTCATAGTCTGATTTATTCAGGATGACAACAGCACCCCCTTTGTCAGCTGGTTTAGCTAAGGAACTTAGACTTGTGTAGTTGGAAGCTTGAAGACACAACCGAATGTCTTATAAAAGCTTTTAAGCTAAGTGCAACATGAAATTATTAAACCTTCTATTACCAAAATTCAGTTTTATCTTTGTGGGAATTTAGTGCAAGACTTTAAAAATGTAGAAAGAGCTATTTGCAACTTGTTTGTCCTGAGGATGTAAATAATTTTTCTAGTTACTTTTTCTTCCCCACCCCTTTTGAAAGAGGCATGCTTCCAGAATACCAAAATACTGGAATTTGAAATTAGTTTTTTCAGTAAATGATTTGCAAAAGAAAACTCAACATTCCCATTGTCTTCTTTTGAAGTAACAACATCCCAGTGTGACAAGCAGTTACATGTACATCCAATCCTTAAGCATGAGTAGTTCCATACTGCATAATGAAGACTTTCAAACTAGATGTTAGGTTACAGAAAATCAGTAACATGCCAGGAATCTATCACTGGGATAAGATATAGATGGTTTTACAATATATTGCTGCTTTTGAGAATACTGTATCTAGTTTCAACTGGAGTATAGGTACCTCAGTTAGATTGTAGCTGGACACAATTTTACCATAAATTAATTATGAATGATTAAATTAGACCATTCACAGTGGCACATTGTTTCTGTTATAAAGCATTTATTCCTCAAATAGGACAGAAAAACAGGAAAACAGAAAAAGCAACAACAATTCCGATGTCATCTGATTCTTATATGTTTACCTGCACTATGGCAAATTCCACATAGGAGATGGTTTTTCTTAACTTGATTGCTTAGCCTCCTGCCCCCCCACCCCCCAAAAACAAAGACAAGAGAACTTGGATTTTTGCACACAGCAGAGAAAGTGAATAAGATTATTATACTAAATAATATTGCACAAGAACTAGGAGAACTCAGTGCAAATCGGTATGGAAAACTTAGCCCCTTATTTAATTAAGGTTCGCAACTATCTTATGTAAGGAAATGACACCTCTCTGCCCTCAGAGAAGTTTCAGTATCAATTTTCCTACATCTAGAAAAAATATTAATCTCTGTAAATTATCTAGATGACTCTTCCCTAATTCTTAGTCTCAGTATCTGTTGCTTGTTATAATACTAAAGCTAAGCCTAGATCACAGGGCTTTGTTGGCAAAAGGCCATTTTGCTGACAAAACCCATGGCGCATCCAGATTGTGAAGCACATGCTGTGGACACTAAGTTGACAGCATGCTGCCCTTTTGTCGACAGCCGTACCCCACTCACCTGGGGGAAGAACGCCACTGTTGACAAAATGTCAGTCTGGGTGTTCTGGGGGTCCTTCTGGCAACAGAAAAGGCCTCAGTGGTGCCTTGCAGCTGCCCCAGAGGACACCCTGTCCACAGCAAGCAGCATTCTATGATTCCTGCCTCTGGTCATTCTTAAAACCAAAGGGAAATTGGGAAACCCTGTAGCAGGAAACTGAGAAGGTGCAAGCATCAGAGCTAGCATCTGCTGTGTCTCACGCCCTCACAGATATATGTGCACAGTAATCCATGATGGCAAAGGCCTCTGAGGATCCCCAGGTACACCAAGGAAGCAGCCTGAGGGGTCCCAGGACCCATTCTGGGGGCCCAAATGCTGTTCCTCCTCCTGAAATAGGGTAGAAATCCAGGCCCTCCTGGACTTGTGGGCAGAGAAGGAATGGCTGCAGGACTCCCAAGACCTGTTGCAGAAATGTGTATATTTACACCAGCATGACCACCACTCTGGCTGACCACGGCCATCAGCACCGCAGCATGAGGGAGCTTTGCCAGAGATACATCCAGGCCCATGATTCTGCCCAACATTTCAGGGCAAGACCAGCCATCTCCCACTATTATCAGGAGCTCCACAGCATCCTGGGAAGGCACATCCCCCAGCTCCCCATACCACAGCATCAACATGGCGTTTGAGCCTTCCCGCTACTGCAGTGGGAGTCCCTACAGGAGGAGGAGGAGCCATGCCAGCCACAAGCCATGCCAAGGCCAGAGCCCAACTTGGAGGCCAGCAGCTTTATGCTGGTGTTAGTCCCAGTCCCCAGCATCCAGACTGCTTCCCAGGCACCCTCCGAACTATTGCTGACGCAGCATGGGTGGGACTCTGCACTATGGTCCCAGCACGTGGAAGCACATGCAGCAAAAGAGTGTGCCAACCAGGCCCAGAAGACAGTCCCTGAGAATGGATGGCATCTGGCTGCCAGGCTCACAGGAGTCCAGACAAGTCCCAGGTCCTGGAGGGGGCCCTTCTAGAACCTGCTGGGGCTGGAAGCAGGCTAGCCACAAGGGCTCCAGCCTGACTCCAGACACACTGAGGAGTTCAGTACCCAGCACATGGGCATGCCCGCACATGTGAGGCACAGGTGTCTGAGTGGGCCCTGGGAAGGGCCAGGCTGCTCCCAGCTCACCCACAACCCATGAGGCAACCCCTCTGTGACCAGACACCTCCCTTGCTTGCTAGCCCATTGCCCAAGGGTGGTGGGTGCAACATGGTCTCAGAGGCACCACAGATCCCCACTGTGGCAGGGCTCCCTGTGAATGCCAGACATGGCTTTGCTCCCAGGACTTCCCTGTCCCCTTGGCCCAGGGGGTATTGATTGCTGCTCATGGTCGGGGGCAGGGCCTTTGGGGCTGTGTTGCATGAATGACTCACTGTTTCTCCTCCTTGTCTTTCTTATAGGTGAACCCACACCATCACTGGGCTGAGCCACCCCCACCTTTCCACCAGGGCAAGCCCACAGCCAGGGGGGCCACAGAAAATGTATGTGGATTAAGATGCTTTATTTTTGAAGTAAACAAAAAGAATAATTCATCATGTATATTACTTACCATATAACAGTAGGTAATATAGGCAAGTCAGGAAATACATACACACTAATTTACAGTAAAAGACCTGATAAACCCCGAGAAATTACCAATCTAGGGGAAACTGGTAATCATAAGAATTTATCCGTGCTAACTTCTGGGAATTTATAATTCAGAAGTGAACTCACCATCTAGCACCAAGGCTCAAAAATTTTTCAAAGGAACATAAGACAGCTAGTTTCCATTGGAATTCAGCCACTGTGGGCTCCTTTGAAAAATCCCTACCCCAGTTAACTGTTCTGTCTTTCATCTCCAAAAAGTAAGAGGCAGTGGCTTGAACTTTATTGTGTACCTAAATCACAATTTTCAAATTGCAATCTACATCTAACCGGTCATTTTTTCTTAGAATTATAGAGCAAGTGAAAGTATCTGATATCAGAATTTCAATTATTTATATGAAGAAGTGCAAAATGGTTACATAACAGTTAAAACAAAATTTAATGAAGCATAAATTCTCAGTCCTCCCCTGCACAAAATAATGTAAAGACTCCATGGACAACCTATTACTATTAAGCAGACACATTTCAGTGACAGAAATAGAAACATAAATTGGTAATTTATCAACTAGATGATTACTTGGTATAATAAAAATATTTCATGTAAGTAAACCTGTATCACAGCCCATTGCAGAGGAAACACCACATAAGCTGTGTGCATTATTAATATGATTTTGATTGTCTGAAGCCAGGTGTATTCTTTTCTCAGTGAGATCCCTTTTTAATTTACCCAAAGCAATTTTATTGGAGGTATACAAATAAAATCAAACAATTTGAATATTGTTATGGTCCTCGTAAGCATCCTTCGATTTCAAAGAACTGACATATCAGAGATAACCATTTTCTTCCAATTTCATTGTAAAGCTTTGCACATTGCTTCACCTTGTATTTCTCTGTTAGATCTCTACATGAAACCATCTGGTGCTGGGAGAAGCAGGCTATTGATAATGATTTCATGCTGCTGGTAGGCTCACAGTCCACGATCATACATATGGATCATGGTCCTCAAATTAGTAGTGATCTCTGAAATAGTAATCATCAGAATCCCTTTTAAGGTAGGGGAAATGTTGTAGTCTGAAGGTAAATACTTGAAATGTATGACATTGGATGCTTAAAAGATAATCAAGCATTCAGAGTGCGGAGGCATTTTAGAGTCTTATTAGTTCTGTCATACTTAAGATTAAGAAAACCTTTATGTTTAAAGACTACTTGTAGTGCTCCTAACATCTAATTGAATTCTCTTGATCTCTGTAGGGCAAAGTTAGCAATACAAATTGGGGTCATTCTGAGAAAGGTTGCTGAGATACAGCCATACAAAAAAAGAAAAGAAAAAGCATTTCACTAAGTACACAGATTCTATCCATATTTTTGTGCACACTAAGGGAACCTATCTATGTCTCAGATCCCAGTTATTTGGCATTTAGATCATCTGGTGTATGCGCCTTTGGAAAGGCAGTATTGAGACAATTATTATAGTAAGAGTTAGCATGTCTGTATTAGTGCATGCTAAATACATGCCAGAGTTTGAAATAATCAAGTGCAGCAAGGCTAGGTAAGAGCTTCCTGCCACCCTGGCTTTACATTACCTTGTGGATTCAAGGGGATGTGCTATAACCATTGATATGTACTTGAAAACTATTATCATTACCCCAGCAGTCTTCTCTTTTCTCAACTAATGCCTGCCCCCTGTTTTTTTCAGTACAGGCTGAGCCTCTCTAGCCCAACATTCTTGGGATCTGACTAGTGCCGAACCGGAGAATTTGGCCAAATATGGGAGGTTGATATTGTTTAGCAACATTACCCATACTTCCATAGTTTACTGGGCATTTTGTTGACATTTAGGGGTAAATTGGAGCTAAATATCAACACTGAACATTGAGAGCCAGGACTCGTGTCTGTAACGAAACTTTATGGGGCTGCAGGAAATTTGGCCACAACCGTGATAAGTGAACTTCCAGCTAACTAAGATTACCAGTCCATGGATGTCCCCAGACCAGAGAGTGTCAGACTAGAGGGGTTCAACTTGTATTTTATCAGAGGTCATGTTTTGCTATATCTTTAATCATTTTAGTTGCTCTTTTCTGTACTTGCTTTGAAGTCTCCATGTCTTTCCTGTCAAGTTTTATGTTCATACCATTATTCATTACAACATATGTACATGTGTAGGGTGACCATATCTCCCTGTCCCAAATACAGGGCAGGGAGACATGGAAGGAGGGGTAACTTCTCCTGGCTCCTCCAAGCCTGGGGGATCTGGGAAGGAGGCGGCAGCCCCAGCACTCCCAGGAACCCCAAGGAAGCAGCAGAGCTGGGGAAGCTGTGGTGCTCCTCCCACCTCTTTTCCTCAAGAATCATCTGCATGGATGAGGCAGCCCTGGCCCTTTCCCCATCTTCCCTGACCCCCAAGGAAGAAACAGGAATGGGGCAGCCATGGCACTTCCTGCCTGCCTTCTCCGAGCCCCAGAGAAGCAGCAGGGATAGACAGCCGTCCATGCTCTCCCTGCTTCCCTGAGTCCTGGGGAAGGGGAAAGTAGGCTAACCTGTGGGCTCCCTACTCTCCAGCTGGCAGCTGCACAGGTGCCAGAGGAAAATACAGGACAATTAGTCCCTTTTCTACAATAAGTAGGGACGTCTTTTTGACATCCCAAATATGGGACCGTCCCACCCAAAACGGGACAGATGGTCATCCCACACATGGGGTAATGCAAAAAACACTGTTTTCCCATAGGTAACAGTGTCACATAGTACTCAGTTTTTATCTGTGTTCCATACAGAAAATCAGTGTGGTGATTGTTTGGAACGATATAATACTCTCAGTAATTAACTGAGTTTTCTGGAAGCAAAGACTGTATAAATACATCTAGGACATAAAATTCTACAAGCTCTAGACATTATAGCTGCGTCTACACGTGCACGCTACTTCGAAGTAGCGGCACCAACTTCGAAATAGCGCCCGTCGCGTCTACACGCGTCGGGCGCTATTTCGAAGTTAACTTCGATGTTAGGCGGCGAGACGTCGAAGTCGCTAACCTCATGAGGAGATAGGAATAGCGCCCTACTTCGACGTTCAACGTCGAAGTAGGGACCGTGTAGACGGTCCACGTCCCGCAACGTCGAAATTGCTGGGTCCTCCATGGCAGCCATCAGCTGGGGGGTTGAGAGATGCTCTCTCTCCAGCCCCTGCGGGGCTCTATGGTCACCGTGGGCAGCAGCCCTTAGCCCAGGGCTTCTGGCTGCTTCTGCGGCAGCTGGGGATCTATGCTGCAGGCACAGGGTCTGCAACCAGTTGTCAGCTCTGTGTATCTTGTGTTGTTTAGTGCAACTGTGTCTGGGAGGGGCCCTTTTTAGGGAGCGGCTTGCTGTTGAGTCCGCCCTGTGACCCTGTCTGCAGCTGTGCCTGGCATCCCTATTTCGATGTGTGCTACTTTGACGTGTAGACGTTCCCTCGCTGCGCCTATTTCGATGTTGGGCTGAGCAACGTCGAAGTTGAACATCGACGTTGCTGGCCCTGGAGGACGTGTAGACGTTATTCATCGAAATAGACTATTTCGATGTCGCAACATCGAAATAAGCTATTTCGATGTTGGCTGCACGTGTAGACGTAGCCATTATATTCTTTTCCTCACAGTCAACTGAAACATTCTGAAACTGAGGAGCCAAAATGACACCTTCGTAACCACTTACAACCTCAATAATATCAGTAAAGTTAAAGAGGCAAGGGCGACCAGGGGAGCGAAGCGGACAGGGAGCTGCAGACAGGGGAGTTTAAGAGGGAGAGCAAGTGATCCTGCTGCCGCAGAAGCTACCAGGTGAGAGCGCTGGCTTTTGCGGTGAGTGAGTGTGCTAAACTGTTTGAATCTGTTTGAATTTGAACTGCCATTTTGATTTCAGGTGGGTCAGTTTCAGTTTCTGTGGCAGCTGGGACTGCCTGCCTGACATTTGTTCCCTTGATTGGCCTTCCCCTGTGTGACTCACAGGGGAGGGTCTGACCCAGGCCAGGAGGCTTTAAAAGCCAGAGGCAAGGGCAACCAGGGGAGCGAAGCAAAGAGGACAGGGAGCTGCAGACGGGGGAGTTTAAGAGGGAGTTTGACAGAGGGAGGCCTACGATGGTTAGGAAGACCCGCAACACCTGTGCCACCACTACTTCTGTCTCCTCCACCTGTGCTTGTAGCCAGACAGACTGCCTGACCATGGATGCCTCTACCCAGATCCTGGTGTGACGTTGCAGGGACTGTAGCTTGCAATTCCCACTCACTGATATCCAGGCTGGGGGAGCCATACAGTGTGAAAGGTGCCTGCTGGTGGAATCTCTCAGGCGACAGGTGGAGGAGCTACAGGAGGAGGTGGCCAGGTTGAGGAGTATCCGACTCCATGAGCAGTTCCTGGATAGTATTCACATGGAGACAGATGAGGTAACTGTCCCAGTACACAGGACAAATAATAAATCACTGGTGGAGGAGAAGATAGATCAAGGTGGACACTGGCAGCTTGTTACTTCTGGCAGCAGACAGTGTTCCACCCCTGCTCAGAATCCTCCCACTGTGGTACTAGGAAACCATTACGCTGTACGTGATACAAAGAATTGCCCCATACAGCAGAGGAGAATCCTTGTACCCCCAAGGCTGGGAAGTCTGCTGCCACCACTGCGAGGAGGAAACGTAGAGTAGTGGTGGTTGGGGACTCTCTTCTGAGGGGTACGGAGGCGCCCATCTGTCACCCTGACATTTCATCTCAGGATGTATGCTGCCTGCCTGGGGCCTGTATCCGAGACGTTACGGAGGCGTTGTCGAGGATTATCAGGCCCTCTGACTACTATCCCATGCTTCTCATCCATGTGGGCACTAATGATACTGCGAGGTATGACATTGAGCAGGTCAAGAGTGACTTCAGGGCTCTGGGGGCATGTGTGAAGGAGTTTGGGGCACAGGTGGTATTCTCCTCAATCCTGCCTGTCAGCTGTAGGGGCCCAGGCAGAGACAGGTGCATCCTACAGGTGAATGCCTGTCTTCAAAGATGGTGTCACCAGGAAAGCTTTGGCTTCCTTGACCACGGGACACTATTCCAGGAAGGACTGTTGGGCAGAGATGGTGTTCACCTTCGAGGAGGGGAAAGACCGTATTTGGACACAGACTGGCTAACCAAGTGAGGAGGGCTTTAAACTAGGTTCGACAGGGGGCAAGGGAGCAAAGCCCACAGATAAGTGGAGAACATGGAAACCTGGGCGATGAGTCAGAAATGGGAGGCAGCATGGCCAACAATGTCAAAGTAAAAACAGGGTCAGGGCAAAACAGGGAGGCAAGATCAAATCAATATCTTAGATGCCTATATACAAATGCAAGAAGTATGTGTAATAAGCAGTAAGAACTGAAAGTGCTAATAAATAAATATAACTATGACATTGTTGGGATCACAGAAACTTGGTGGGATAATACACATGATTGGAATGTTTGTACTGAAGGGTACAGACTGCTTAGGAAGGGTAGACAGGGAAGAAAGGGGGAAGGTGCTGCCTTATATTTAAAAATGTACCCACTTTGACTGAGGTGAAGATGGACGAAGGAGATGGACATGTTGAGAGTCTCTGGGTTAGACTAAGAGGGGTAAAATCAAGGGTGATGTCCTGCTAGGCGTCTACTACAGGCCACCTAGCCAGGTGGAAGAGGTGGATGAGGCTTTTTTTAAACAACTGACAAAGTCAAGAAGGGTCCCAGATTTGGTGGTGATGGGGGACTTCAACTATCCAGATATATGTTGGAAAACTAATACAGCAGGGCACAGACTATCCAGTAAGTTCTTGGATTGTATTGGAGACAATTTTTTATTCCAAAAGGTTGAAAAAGCTACCGGGGGGAAGCAGTTTTAGATTTGATTTTAACAAATAGGGAGGAATTGGTAGAGAACTTGAAGGTGGAAGGCAGCTTGGGTGAAAGTGATCATGAAATCATAGAGTTCACAATTCTAAGGAAGGAAAGAAGGGAAAACAGCAAAATAGAGATAATGGATTTCAGGAGGGCTGATTTTGGTAAACTCAGAGAGCTGGTAGGTAAGGTCCCATGGGAAGCAAAACTGAGGGGAAAAACAGCTGAGAAGAGTTGGCAGTTTTTCAAAGGGACATTATTAAGGGCCCAAAAGCAAGCAATCCCGCTGTGTAGGAAAGATAGAAAATATAGAAAAAGGCTGCCTTGGCTTAACCAGGTGATCTTGCATGATCTCAAAATAAAAAAGGAATTGTATAAAAAATGGAAACAAGGACAAATTACAAAGGATGAATATAGGCAAACAACACAAGAATGCAGGAGAAATTAGAAAGGCTAAGGCACAAAATGAGCTCAAACTAGCTACAGGCATAAAGGGATACAAGAAGGCTTTTTATAAATATATTAGAAACAAGAGGAAGACCAGGGACAGGGTAGGGCCATTGCTCAGTGAGGAGGGAGAAACAGTAACAGGGAACTTGGAAATGGCAGAGATGCTTAATGACTTCTTTGTTTCAGTCTTCACTGAGAAGTCTGATGAAGGAATGCCCAACATAGTGAATGCTAGTGGGAAAGGGGTAGGGTTAGAAGTTGAAATAAAAAAAGAACAAGTTAAAAACCACTTAGGAAAATTAGATGTCTGCGAGTCACCAGGGCCTGATGAAATGCACCCTAGAATACTCAAGGAGCTGATAGAGGAGGTATCTGAGCCTTTATCTATCGTCTTTGGAAAATCATGGGAGACAGGAGAGATTCCAGCCAACTGGAAAAGGGCAAATATAGTGCCCATCTGTAAAAAGGGGAATAGGAATAACCCAGGAAACTACAGGCCAGTCAGCTTAACTTCTGTGCCAGGAAAGAAAATGGAGCACCCCGCAGCCTGGTCAAAATGGGCCCTCAGGGCCTCCCGACCTGGATCCCCTCAGGGTTGACTTGGCGACTGGGGGCAGCGGGTGGCTGGATGTCAGCCCTGCCAGCCTCCACAGCCCAGCCCTGGAAGAAGGCCTTTCCCTTGCTCTCCACCAGATTGTGGAGTACGCTGCATGCGCCCACAACCTTGGGGATGTTGGTGAGGCCTGCATCCAGGCGGGTGAGGAGACACCTCCAGCACCCTTTGAGGCAGCCGAAAGTGTGCTCGACCACCTGGCACGCATGGTTTAAATGTGTGTTGAACCTCTCCTGGCTGGCTGAGAGATGGCCCGTGTAAGGGTGCATGAGCCAGGGCCAGAGGGGGTACACCGCATCTGCAATGACGCAGAGGGGCATGGTGGTGTCCCCCACAGGGATCTCCTGCTGGTGGAAGTAGGTCCCCACTTCCAGCCGTCTGCACAGGCCTGAATTTCTGAAGACCTGGGCGTCGTGGGTGCTGCCAGGCCAGCCAACATAAATGTCCAGGAAGCGGCCCCAGCTGTCCACCAAGGCCTGGAGAACCATGGAATGGTATCCCTTCCTATTGAGGAAGCATGCTCCGCTGTGCTCTGGGGCATGGATGGGGATATGGGTCACATCCAGAGCCCCAAAGCAATTTGGGAAGCCCAGGCTGGCAAACCCCGCTATGGCAGCATCCGGGTCCCCAAGCCGCACGAGTCTGTGGAGGAGCAGGGCATTGATTGCGCGGATGACCTGCAGGGGAAGCACATGAGAGAGCACCAGTGAGGGGTGTGCAGGGTGTGTCTGGCCCTCCACCCCTGGGCTCCCCCCCTTCCTACCAAGGGCTCCCCCCCAGGGCTCTCCCCCTCCCTGGGTCCTCTTACCTCCATGAGGACAGCCCCGACGGTGGCTTTGCCCACACCAAACTGCTGCCCTACGATTCGGTAGCTGTCTGGAGTGGCCAGCTTCCAGACAGCGATGCGAACCTGTTTCTTGAGGGTGAGGGCACATTGCATGGAGGTGTCCTGGTGCCGTAAGGCAGGGGTGAGCCACTGGCAGAGCTCCAGGAATGGCTGCCGGCTCATCTGGAAATTCCGGAGCCAGTGGTCGTTGTCCCACTCACCGGGCACCAGCCGCTTCCACCAGTCCGTGCTTGTGGGGTAGCTCCACAGCCGGGAGCATGTGTGGCTGGGAGGGCTGGGAGGGCAGCAAGTCTGGGGCTGCTTCCTCATCCCCTGGGTCAGCTCATCTTCCTCAAATAAAAGATGGTCAGCTGCCTCCTGCATGGCACAAAGCAGGACAAGCACTGCTTCTCCAGGGGCGGGTGTGTGGACCTCTGGCTTCTGCTGCTGCTGCTGCTGCTGCTGCTGCTGCTGCTGCTGCTGCTACTGGGGGTCCATGCTGCTTCCACGGGGTGTGCATGCTTGTGGCTCTGCAGACCGCGTGCTGTGCAGGCTGCATGTATCTGGGAGGGGCCCTTTAAGGGAGCGGCTTCCTGTTGCCTGGGAAGTGCTAGTCCGCCGTGTGACCCTGTCTGCAACTGTTCCTGGCACCCTTATTTCGATTTGGGCCGCTGCAGTGCGTAGATGCTCCCCCGCAGCACCTACTTTGATGTAGTGCTGCCCAACGTCGATGTTGAACGTCAACGGCACCAGCCCTGGAGGACATGTAGACGCTATTCATCGAAGTAGCTTATTTCGATTTCGCTACATCGAAATAAGCTATTTTGATGTAGCATCCCCGTGTAGATGTAGCCCTAGTATTCTATGATTCTATGATTTCTGTGTACCAGATGTGTATGTGTTTTGTTTAATTTTCATCACACTGGGTCGGGAAGCATTATAATAATATTTAATGCTAATCCTATGAATATCAAGATTAATATTGGCTAAAAAAAATCCAGTGTTATTTCTGGGTTCCCTTTTGTTAGTTACTGGGTACTGTAGTTCAAAATATGTAATTAAAGCTGCTTACCCAGTGGGGAATACAAATGAATTGAATACAAATTGAAAGTAAGAATTATCAATATTTTAAATGAAACCTTAGAGGGCAGTCAGTCAAAGCAAAAGTGTGTGTATGTGAAATTATGGAGCTCTCAAATAATCCATAAACAGATGATGAATCTCCAACATACAATATGCTGTATAAAACAGCTAATATCTGTGTGTCTCCTGGAGCAACACTGGCTCACATATTTTGGAAATAGCCAGCAATATAATCCTTTTGGTTTGTAGTAGTCAAGAGGAGTAATATAATAATGGATAGTGCCCTAAAACTTAATTCCCAGATTGTTTTTGTAATATAAATTATCATCTTAGAAACTCTCCAACTCAAAGAGTTTGATTTTCTAGAGCAGTTTTTGTATGGCAGTGACTCTTAGATGGACAAGGACATTATCTCCAAGGATAGAAACTTGGTGAGGGGTTCAAATGATTCAAGTGGACCCATGCCAAGACCATGTAAGGACCCCTTTATTAATTTCAGTTTTACCTGTCTCTCTTTTCTTCGATAGTGGGACTTTAGGTATTTTTCCTTTTGTGCCCTGAGAGTGAAGCATTGCTTACTGGTCTGGATGGTGTGTTAGGTGATATGCTTATTACTACTAAGTGGCAATTCAGTCCCATTTTTAGTGACCTAAATGACATATTCAGGTCCCCTTTCATGTTTTATAGATTTAATTGATATCCACATCAGAATAGGGGACTGTACTAAGGAGGTTATTTAGAGGAACCTTAAAAAGAAAACTGGGATAGATGTGGCTAGTTACAGCTCTGTCCTTTGAAACAATGGAGCTAATACGGTTGCAGCATGCACCTTAAATTCGGTAGGTTTTTCACCCCTCTTGTTGTGCATTTACTGAAACCTCCTCAGCTGTGTCTACACTAGCTCCCTACTTCAAAGGGAGCATGGTAAGTAGGGTGTTGGGAGATTATTAATGAAGGGCTGTGGTGCTTATGAAGCACTTCATTAAACTAATTCTCCCCCGTGGCAACTTCAAAGTGTTAAGCTTTGAAGTGCCGGCTTGAGTGTAGCCATGACTCACTCGACAGTACTTCAAAGTGCCTGGACTACCTTGAAGTCCCTTTACTCCTCAAAATTAGCTTAATGAAGTGCTGCATATGCACCACAGCACTTCATTAATAATCTCTTGACACCCTACTTACCATGCTCCCTTCAAAGTAGGGAGCTAGTGTAGACACAGCCCTGAAGAAGTTGTCGCAATGGTTGCTCCCCAAGTTGGAATTCTCTTTCTGGGATTGTTCAAAACTTCTGTGCCCTCTTTTCTGTTTCTATTGATCACTGATGTGTTTGGGAAAAAAAACATTAATATTGCATTAAAATGTCAAAGTATAAAATGGCAAGCAAAGGTCAAGGTAATCTTTCCTCTATAAAACCAGCTTAAGCTTTTTCTTTACATTCTTAGACAAGTGTGAAGAACAATCACACAATCCTACACCAGAACATAGACTATCCACTCAGTTCAAAAAGAAACAGTCTTGAAGGAGGAAAGTAATGCCAGGCAAACTTATCAAGAACTATAGAAGCATTTAAACTCTCAGGCTACATCTGCACTAGAAGCATCTGTCTACAGAAGTTACTGTTGGAAGTAATGTTCTGATAAAACTTCTGTTGACAGATCGTGTCTACATATAAAAGCAGATTGATCTTGTCATCTTCTCTGTTGGCGAAAGGGCTCTCTGAGCATCTACACAGATATTTGTTGACAGTTTCTGTTGAAAAAACAAATTTGGTGTTTAGACATGCCACAAGTTTTGTCTGCAAAACCCAGGTTTTGTCTACAAAACTCTCTAGTGTAGATGTAGCCTCAGAGTTTTGAGGATAAGATTGAACGCCATCAATCAATACCTTGGAAAAAGAAAGAGACATTGATTTCCTTAGTTACCGTCACAAAAAGTTTCAGATACAAGTTTCTGTAATACTGGAACAGAACTATGTATTTTTGATGTCTTCCAATAACGATGGTTGCTAATGAAAGCAGTTTCATTAAGCTAAAATTAATCAATACCTTTTCAAGAATGTCCATGGAGCATGAAAGTTTATGAAGCAAGTTGGCATTTTTTTCTCTGCAGAACTCAGAGGCAATGGAACTAGACTGAAAGGAGCTAATTAATGAGATTGCTTCAGAAAATACCAGGAAGGCCCCTTGGAAAAGTACTTACTAGTGATTATGTTTTGTGAAGTGGGAGGGGGTCACAGATTTGAGTCTTTGAAACTGGTTCTGTACTGAGGAGCCTTATAGTGGATCACAAATTAAATATGAGTCAACAAAGTGATGAAGTTTCAGAAGAAGGTAATATCCCTCTGGGGTACATTAATAGACATTTGTGTGCAAGACAAAAGAGAGGTCACTTTTATAAACTACTCAGCACAGTTGAGCCCTCATTTGGAGTACTGTGTTCAATTTTGGGCACCACACCCTTGGAAAAATGAGGAGCACTTAGGGATAGTCTAGAGAAAAGAAACAGAAAAGACAAAAGTTGTAGAAAACCTGACCTATGAGGAAAAGTTAAAAATGGCATATTTAGTTTTGAGAAAAGAAGACTGAGGGGGAGTCTGATAAGTTTTCAAATGCATTAAGAGCTGTTAAGAAGCCTGTGATCAATTTGTCTCCATACCCAATGAAGGTAGGCCAATAATTGGCCTACTTTGCACCAATAGAGATGGGTTAGTTTTTGTTTCCCCAGTATCTTTCTAAATAACCAATGAAAGAGGTTTCCAGCACTGGGGATTTTTAAAATCTGGTTGTTCAAACACTGGTCAGAGAAGGTTTATGTTTTCTTGATGCTGTCTCAGCTAAGGTGGGTGGACTTGGAGATTTCTCAATGTCCCTTCCAAACCTACATTTTTATGATTTATTGATCTTTTTCATCTTCATTTGGATTTTTTTTCTTTCAAAAATGTGACAGGGATTTCAACTTCTGTACAGTTCTAGTTAAGAAGATGGAAATTGCGAGCAATCATGTAGCCAAATGTGAAGATGAGACAAAATAATTTATAGCTGTCAGGTCCAGAGTAAACTGTGAGGAATTTCAGGGAGCAGTAACAAAGTTCAGAGAAGAAGAGCACAATGAAAGATATCTTTTATTACTGGTTAATGCTAAGGAGTACATACTAAACAAAATAACTAGTTGGACACCAATAATTGTACCAACTGAGAAATGGAACACAGACATAACTGTTGTCCTCTTAATGGAGACCTGCAGAGCTTTCAGTTGCAGTCAAAGAGAACAAGATGATAGAATGGGTAAGGAATGAGATGGAGGACAATACAGAAACAGGATAATGATGTGCAAATCAACAATGAAGCCTCCTCTATAGAAGTGGTGCGTTACTGGTCACCCTATTTCAAAACAAGATGTTGGTGAATTACAAGGGTTGCAAAAACCATAATGAAAATTCTCCAGGGACTGGGGAAAAAAACAAAACAAAAAACTCTTATTGAAGGGAAAAAAGAAAAAGCTTCAGACTTAATTTTAGACAGGAGACAAATAAGAAGTCTAACTTCTCTAACCCATTCATTATTCTATAGATTGAGATCTGGTCTCCCTGTCTCACAACAGAGACATAAGGGTGTGTTCAGAAGAAAGTAAAAGTCCAAAAATCAGAACCAAGAAAAGGATATTCTCTTTCAAACAAGACATAACTGGAATTTGGAACTCATTGTCCCAAGAAGTTAACAAGGCCAACAAGTGAGCAACAGTAAAAGAGGGGTTGGAGATTAATATAGATAATGAACATATGTAAAGTTACAACAGCTAATGTTAACAAAGTATGCGTGAGATACTAAGTTTAATGCTTAAGAATCACAACTAATCCTTAATATTTGGAGATTATGGTGAAACCTAATGGCTATGTATACACTGCAGTATGCTTTCGGAAGCAGATTGCAAAAGAGTAGGATCAGAAATGTAAACAAGGCATGTATTTACATATATCATGCCTCATTTGCATATTCTTGTGCAATCTCACTTCCAGAAGAGCCTTTTCCAGAAGCAAACACAGCCATGTACACGGGGTTCCTTTGAAAACAAACCACATTTTTGAAAGAACCCTTCTTCTCGTAACAAAATATGAAGAAGGATTCTTCGAAAACAGGGTTTGTTTTTGAAGGAAGCCCATCTACATGGCTGTTTGTTTTCAGAAAAGTCTTTTCCAGAAGCGAGCGTGTGTAAAAGTGTGAAAATGAGGCACAAGATATGTAAATATGCATCTTATTTGCATTTTTGATCTCGCTTATTTGCTTTCTGCTTCTGAAAGCGGAATGCAGTGTGGCCACAGCCAATGTAATGGGACCCATTTCACTGATGCAGGCCAACATTCACACCATTGTAGCACTCAGTTCAGGACTCACCCTCAGTATTCCTGCCTGGAAAGATGCCAGGAATCTGGGAGGGAGCTGGGGTTTGGAAGAGTTCTGAAGGTTGGGAGGCGGGGAATTACTTTATTAATTAGCATTCAGTACTTTAGTTAAACATACACCTTTTCTTCCCTAGAAATGGTGAACAAGTGAGGGTGACAACAGCAGCATCTGTGAAACTGCTCATACTCCACCTATGCATGGATGACGAAGCCAGTTAGCTTTCATAATTCCATGTGACAGGATCTTTCCACCACAAGAACTTGTACATGATTATGTGGTCAAAGTACATGAGACAATCATCCACTGTGGATATTTAATCAATTTTGCAGAAATACTCTGCAGATAAAAGAAAAATCAAGCAAATGGAAAGAATAAAGAAGTGGAGGCAGGAAAAAAGGAAGCAAGTGCCCTTGTTTGCTGGCAAGATAAAACAATGGCATTGAAATCATCAAATCAATGCTGCTGTTTTAAAGAACATTGATTCAGCCTTGGATGTTATGGCAATGTTCCAAGCTACTGAAAAAAGGCAGAAGAGCCACTGCTGTTCTCGACTGGCTGGAGCCGAGAGGGAAATAATTTTTTCTGTGGGAACTCCTCAGGTTTGGCAACAGAGCAATATTAATAAAAACTGAATGATCTGGAGTAAGAAAATAATCCCATAACATTGCAATTAATTCAGAGCATTTTATCAATTACCAGCCTGTAATAAGTTGATACCTAAATTAGTAGTATTTCAAAACTGAGCAATGTTAACTCTTAAACAGCAAGCTGATCCTCTTAAAAAAACCAAAAACAACAACAAAAACAAAAAGAAACAAACAAACAAAAAATCCATTAGAGAACAGATTGGGCTAAGATTTTCATGGTTCCTAAATTTTAAGCCATTTAGGTTTACGGATTACTTAAATATTTGCAGAATGTGTTGCCAACATATTCCCTTCAGATACACTGAGACTATGTTTTCAAAGCTCTGCATGTTACGTGAGTATGTAAGAACTAGCAAAGAAGCATGAATATGTGAACAGCTGTTAGAGGCATATGGCATTTTCAAAGCTGGTGCAAATATTTGCACACATGTAGATGCAAGGCATTCTGCCACTCTTTCTGCACTTTACAGAGGAGGAGTTGTTACAAACATAGTTGTGCACAATTTATGTCAGAAAAATCACACAGGAAGCTTTCTATGTTCTAAAGTGAACAGAGGGACATTAAAACATTCCTGCTTAGGTTTTTAAATTTTTGTGGTTATAACTAAAACAGATGATTCTATCCTCTCATTTTAGCTAGTTAAGCACCTTTAGGGCTTTGAATTAGGAAGTGGTTGCTTAGATGGATCACAATGCATTATCCATCAGGAAGTGGAGCAGTGCAAACTACACACAAAAATAGGCCCTCTTGGATACTGTAAAGAGAGTTTAAAAATCAGGCTTGCAAGGGCTAGCTTTTGTTTCAAGTGGTACCAGTTTATTGAAGTTAACTGACATGCTTTATATTGAACATAAGGGAAAAAATGACCTAAACCTATACCCATTCCAAGAACCAAGGCCATTAATTTCTTAAGGGTAATTATATCCTAAAAAGTTGTCTTTTAAAAATGACATTACATTTTTATTGTGTATTATCCTCAGTTAATCCCCATTGAAAGACTTCAGTTTAAATGTAAAAAGATTTTTTTTCAAACTGCCAAAACAATAAATTCAATTTTAGATCAGAAAGTCAAGCTGTGTTTTCTGGCTTCTGTGTCATCTTTCCCACTAACACAAATTCTGCAACTTAGGCATGCTTCCCAGTTGCTTTGAATCTTAAAGACCTGTGCAAGGTAGCCTACAATGTTATATACCAAATCTTAGAAATGAATGACAGAAAGGAACCTGAAAATAGGGCTCAATTTCAACCCTCTGCCTTTAAGCAGGACCAACTAAACTTCGACCATCAAGACAAGTGTTTGTTTAAACTGATATTTAAGAGCTCCACTGACACTAGTCCACTACTATCCTTATAGTATTCCCAGGTATCCAACTTTAATCTCCCTTATTGTAATCCTATTACTTTTTGTCCTGCTGTAACTAGTCATGAAGAACAGTTGATCACAGTCTTCTTGTAACAGCTCTTAGCAGATCTAAAGTCTGTCTTCAGATCTGCCCTTGGTTTACTTTTCTCATGATTCAACATGACCAGCTTTCATGACCTTTTTTCATTGGTCAGTTTTTCTAAAACTTTTATCCCATTTGTTACTCTTCCTTGGATTCTTTCTAAATTGTGCTAATCTTCCCCAAAGCGCTCAAAAGGACACTGCATTATAGCTATGGTCTCATGAGTGCTAAGCAGAACAGAACAGTTGTCTCCAATTTCTTACATACAACACTCCTATGAATATACCCGAGTATTAACAGGTGTGTTGTGCAAAAGACATGAAAAGTCATTCCTTCACTCTACTCTGCGCTGGTTAGGCCTCAGCTGGAGTATTGTGTCCAGTTCTGGGCACCGCATTTCAAGAAAGTTGTGGAGAAATTGGAAAAAGGTCCAGGAAAGAGCAACAAGAATGGTCATAGGTCTAGAGAACATGATCTATGAAGAAAGGCTGAAAGAATTGTGCTTGTTTAGTTTGGAAAAAAGAAGATTAAGCGGGGACATTATAGCAGTTTTCAAGTATCTAAAAGGGTGTCATAAGGAGGAGGGAGAAAACTAAACTTGTTCTTCTTGGCCTCTGAAGATAGAGCAAGAAGGAATGGGCTTAAACTGCAGCAATGGAGGCTTAGGTTGGACATTAGGAAAAAGTTCCTAACTGTCACGGTGGTCAAACACTGGAATCAATTGCCTAGGGAGGTTGTGGAATCTTCATCTCTGGAGATACTTAAGAACAGGTTAGATAAATGTCTATCAGGGATGGTCTAGACAGTACTTGGTCCTGCCATGAGGGCAGGATGCTTAACTCAATGACCCCTCAAGGTCCCTTCCAGTCCTAGCATTCTATGATTCTATGATTCGTCATTTTCACAACTGTCCCATATTGTTGGCTCATATTCAATTTACTACCCACTCTGATCCACAAAGATTTTTATGCAGTACTATTTATATCCCACTTTGTAGCTGGATGTTTGATTTTTCCATCCTAAGAGTAGTTATTTGCACCTGTATTTATTTAATTTTAGCATGCTGATTTCAGACCAATGATTGAGTTTGTCAAGATAGCCTAGAATTTTAATCTTGTTTCCAAAGTACTTGGAAACTCCCATCCACCACTTTGTCCACTAATTTTATAAGCATGCTCTCCTCCCCTCTATACCTTTCTGAATGGATAGTGTTTTGTACTTTTTGTACGCTTACCACAGAGGCAACTTCAGAAGATGTTTGTACAGTAAGCCAATGGAAGAACGAGGATAATCTTTCCGGACCCATTTTATGGACACAGCTAGTTTCTCTCATCCTCTCTAACTATTGATCTGGCAAAATGACCTAATGATATTATTTATCTTCCTTTCGAGAAAGATAGACAGACAGATAAAGATTGGAAAACTTTAAAAACAGAAGATGTGACCTATATTCTTTCTAACATTCATGCAGGCATACGGGGAAGGGGAATGCACAAAGAGCTTTCTCTCCTGACTGTGAGATCTGCGAGAGCCACGCAGGACGGTAAGATCAAGGTTGAGGAGCTAGGGAGGGACAGGAAAGAGACATACATCTTGATACTGTCCTGTACCTAGTGCTTGAGGGAGCGGAACCAGTCAATGGAGGAGACACAAGGTGTAGCTGTTATTTCCTGAGGATTCCTGACTGCTATGGGCTATGACTAAATAGCACACACTAAGTAGTGCTTATACTTCGTGAGTTCTTACCTAGAGATTTGGAGACAGGAGCAAAACACACAACTTGTTTACAATCACACAAATTATTGTTAACTGGTGGGGGTGGGGGTGAAAAAACACTGGCTCTAGAGCCACATGCAGTTTGTTAGGGTTAGCTGCTGGAAGGTCACCAAGTTTACCTGAGCCTCTGAAGGCACGGAGCCCCACAGCTCCCAGTGGCTGCAGTTCTTCATTCCTAGCCAACAGGAGCTGTGGGAAGCAATGCCCCAGCCTGTGCTACTTCCTACAGCTCCCATTGGCTGCGAAGAGTGAAATTGGAGTTGGGAGCTGTGGGGCTCTATGTCGGCAAGATGCTCAGGTAAACAAAACCCATGTAGCCCTTGGGTTAGAGATTTTCCTTCCCTGTTCCTTCCTTTGTCACAGACATGAGAAAAGTAACGACAAAACTTAGACGTTTAGAGCCATATTTTTGCTTATTGAATTCTGTCGAAAGCTGTTCACATATTTCAACAGGAACAGACCCTTCAGTTTCTAGGAAATACCAAAATGCACATTGCTTCTTTATTGCAAAGGTTTATAACACGTCACATGTATAGTTACCTATTTTAAGATTTATTCCTGAGTGTTTCATAGGTGGATCATAATTTCATAAACTCCCGCATAATAAAATATCCTACTTCCAAGTAAGTGTCAAGAATTCCAGTTCACCTTCCATTTCTAGTTTCTAAAATGCACAAAATGGTGCAGTGAATACATTCCATTCCATTGAAACTTGGGAAGGAACATGATTTTTATACACTTTATCATCCCCCGTAGTGCTGTTAAGATGTTTGCTCTGAGATAAATAATATCTCTATTGCATTTTCTCACCTGCTGAAAATTTCGAAGTATGAAATTTCCATGTTCCCTAGATTACCTTTTGAAGCTCAAAAACTGTTAGTCAAAATGGCTGTATGATCCAAATGGGAGAACTGAAGTGTTTATATTTTGCTATTTGAAGCTAGCCAGGAGCATTTTTCAATGCACATTAGCTTGGATAGGCTAAACAGATAGTCATTTCAGTGACAGACATTTGCTCTTCAGACGATCCCACACACGCACACGTGAGCCTCTTCCTCTTTTTAATAGCCTCTACCAGTTTTCTACTTTGATAACATCCTAGCTCTGTTTATGAAACGGCAGATATGCAATGAGAAGTGACCCTATAGAGTGTTGCTGGAATGCTTTAAGGTAAGCTATTAGAAACTGTAGCCATTAAGAGGCAGCTGTGGAACTGCAGTACTTCTTAGGGTATATGTTCTGTGGAAAGAGATACATAGATTTAGATTCAAATGTTTTCTTCGAAAGAGATAGGAGGCATTATAGAAACTAAAAATCAGGTAAAAGACATCCTGAGAGACATGTCAGAGCACCGGAAGAATGCCTCTGCCTATGCCCACCTAGCCACAGCCATTGCTGCCCATGGCCATCCTGCCCGGACCACAGACCATGTCCGGTTCAAGTTTAAAGAACTTCACCAGGGATATGCGGGGACCAGGGACAGCAACCACTGCTTCGCGGCTGGCCCAGCCATGAGTCCCTACTATAGGGAGCTGCAGGACATCCTGGAGGGCAATCACACCTCACCACCTTGCTACCTCATGATTATGGCAGCCACAGACACCCCTGTCACACTGGATGGGGAGAACGGCAGTTCCTCTGAAGAAGCCAGGGAGGAGGGCGAGCCCACCAGCCAGCCCCAGGGACCCTCAGATGACTCCTCTCCTGAGGGGTTCCTGATTATAGCCATGGACTTGGGGCCAAGCTGTTGGGTTACATCCATCCAGCCATCACTGGACCTATACAAGGCCATGCCAGGTAAGTGTGTGGCACAGGGAATCCCCCAGTGGGAGAACATGCAGCCCCCCTACCATGCCCCCTGATGCTCCATACCAGAGTGCATCCTGGGGCTGCAGGCAAGCTGCAGAGCACCTTGCATGGTTCCTTCCCTCCTTCCGGAAGCCCCTGCGTACACAGGTTCATGCAGAGGGGAACCTAGGGTACACAGCTGCACCCAGCCTACCCAGTCCCTGGGAACAGAGCTCTCTGTGCCCGACTGCACCCCTCTCACCTGGTGTCCTGTTCCCGGGTGGGACCCTCCACAGATGGCAGCATACCCAAGGTTGGGGCTGCCTAGGCCACTGTGCCTGGGCCATGGGCCTGTGCTACAAGGTCATCCTGGGTCCAGTCAGGGGGAGATGCCCGGGAGGGCAGGAGAGAGCCACATGGGGCTTGTCTGGGGCTCTAATCCCACTTTCCTCCCTCTTTGTCTTACAGCAGCCCTTTCCCATGGACAGAAGAGGTTCCGGAGGAGACTGGGCCCTGCCGGTGAGGTCCAAGCTGGAGAAGCAGGAAGTTCCCCAAGCGGGCCATGACCCTCAGGAGCAGATGCAGCCTGCCAGACATGGAGGGTCCATCACCAGAGCCTGGAGGAGGAGGCAATGGCATATGTGGTTGCCCTCCATCACTAAAACAATGTGGCAGAGAGGCACCTGTCCCTGGAGGCTAAAGACCTGGGGTGGTTCCGAGACACATGGGGGGGAGGTGGTGGGGCTGCTCTGCCAGGTGTGCAGGGCCATTGTGGTGCTTCCCCTGCTCCCCTTGCTACTCCCCACTGCCCCCCTGCCACCCCTCTTCCAGCTGCCCTGCTGCCCACTCCTCCATCTGCCTCCTGCCCCCCTCCTTCTACTACCCCTGTGGTTCCCCAACTCCCCCATCCCACCCCTATGGCTCTAGCCATCCCTGCCCCTGAGGTTCTAGTTGCCCTTCTTCCCCGGGGGCTTCCCACGGCAGCCCTGCAACCCCTGGGGGCCTGGCTCCTGGCCACAGTGAGCCCTGTGGTGGGCCCCCTGTCCCAGGAACCTTCCCCTTTGCCCATACCAAGGACATGCCATAGGCTGTCCACCACCACCTCTCCATGATCCCCCCCCCATCGGGGCCCCACCAGGGATGCGAACCCAGGGTGGTAAAAATAGCTGTGGGCACTGGGGCTCACAGCCCTGCACCCCGTCCCCAAGGTATGTGTCCCTCCCCTCCCATCTCTTTCCCCAACCAGGTTATTTCATCCCAACTGCCCAGATTCTCCACTCTTGTAAATAGTTGGCCCCACTCCCTTATTTTATACTAAACCAGTTTTATTGTTGATAGACTACATTATCTATCTTCATTATTTACATTATACAGTTTTTGTTAGTACCTCCATGTCCCTGTTCGTTGGGTGAAGGTCTCCCAGAGAGCCTCCTGGATGCAGACCCCGTCCCAGTGGAGCTGCCAGTTGGGGGCTGCAGGTGGCTGTTCATACTCCTGCGGTGGTGGGGCCAACCCACCCTGCTTCTGTGTCCCCTCACACACCTTGATGAGGTTGTGGAGAGTGCAGCAGGTGGTCATGAGCTGTGGGATGTTCTCCACAACCCCACGTCGAGGCCTGTGAGGAAGCATCTGTATCTCACTTTTAGGAGCCCAAAGACACAGTCCACAGTGTTCTGGACACATCCCAGCTGGGCTTTGAAGAGCTCCTGAGATGGGGACAGGTGCCCCGTGTACAGGTGCAGCAGCCACAGCTGCAGGGAGTATGCCAGGTTGGCTACCTGGTGTAGCGGGATGGCGATGTTGCTGATGACAAGTTTCCATTGGGCGATGTATGGGCCCACTTCCATTCAGTGGCAAGGGGAGGGGTTCCTAAAGATACGGGCATCATGTGCCTGGCCGGGCCAACCAAAGAAGACATTGGTGAACCAGCCCTGAGCATCCATCACTGCCTGTAGCATGATTCAGTGGTACTCCTTGCAGCTGACATATTGGCTGGCAAGGCAGGCTGGGGCCTTGATAGGGATAAGGGTTTCATCGACTGTCCCGAAGCACTGGGGGAACCCAAGCTCTGCGAAGCCTGCCACGGCTGCATCAAGGTCCCCAGGGTGCATGAGGCACCATATGAGCACATTGTTGATAGCCCTCTCGACCTGCAGGGGACAGAGACCCTGCGTGCTCATGGGTGTGCCCAGGGATATCCCAGGCCAGTCCCTGGCCCTCCCCTCCCTCCCTCTATCCCCCTTCCCTATGGCCTTCCCCCAGGCAGGTGTCCCTCTGGGACTGGGCTTGTATGAGGGTGGGGTATTGGAGTCCCCTGTGGTGGGCCCCCTGGCCCCTGTGTCTGCCCCCCTCAGGTCCATGGGGTCCCCATTGCCTGACACCCCCCTCGCCACTCCCTGAGCCAGGCTGGGGCCAGGTGTGTGGCTTACCTCCATTATGATGGCCCCAGTGGTAGACTTGCCCCCCCCGAATTGCTGCCCCAGGAGCGGAGCTATCTGGGGCGGCCTACTTCCAGATGACGATGGCTAGGCGCTTCTCCACTGGGAGGGCTGGCCGCATCCCCATGTCCTGGTGGTGAAGCAGGGGGCCAGCCAGGCACAGATTTGTGGAATGTGCTCTTCTGCATGTGCAGGTTCTGCTGTAACTGTTCATCATCTAACTGTGCCACCACCACCCAGTCCCACCAGTCACTTCTAATGACATGGGTCCATACGTGGGGGATTGGCTACCAGAGGCCCAACAGGGAGAGGGGTGGGTAATGGCCCTTGGTGCTTATGCTGCATTCATGTGGAAGGCTGAGGATGGTGGCCAGGAGGCCCTCCAGCACCCTTGTCAGATTGAGCCTGTGCTGCTGAAGGACCTTGGGGTCCATTGCTGGCACGTGGGCTGTTGCAGGAGCAGTGTGATGGCGATCTTTGCTGGGAGCAGCACAACGGGCCTCAGCACATTGTGCAGGGAGGGGCTGTTGTGAGGGGGCTTTAATGGGCTGTGTGGCTGGTGTCCCAAAAGGGATGTCCAGACTTGCAAGTCTGTCTGAGGTGTTTCCTTCCCTATTCTTCCGGAAGAGCATCCACATGTGGACGCAATCTTCCGAAAGACCAGGCAGCTATTTTGGACACCACTTTGTGTGTAGATGCTGTCTTCCAGAAGATGATCTTCCTGAAGACAGCTTCTGGAAGATCCTCTTCTGAAAGATATGACACGTGTAGACACAGCCCTGGTGTTTTATTTACTTCTCAGAATTGAAAAGTGCTTTGCTTCTGCAATAAAGACATTTGAGGAAAATATGGTTAGCATTTTCGAGCCATTCAAGGGCAGTGGAGGGCATATTTTATCCCTATATCTGGGTCTACACGAGCCCCTTCCTTTTGGAAGTGGCATGTTAATGAACAGGTTCAAAAGATGCTAATGAGGCACTGCCATGAATTTTCAGGACCTCATTACCATAATGGTGGCTGCAGTGATTCGAAAATGTGGCTTTTTGAATCATGCCCTACCTGTGGAGACAAGGAACTTCCAAAGGATCCCCAGTTTTTGAAAGTCCCTTCTTCCTAACACCAGATAGGAAGAAGGGGCTTTCGAAAACTGTGGGGGTCCTTTCAGAAGGTCCCCATCTCCATGGGAGTCGCGCTATTCGAAAGCTGCACTTTCAAATCACAGTGGCCACCATTAGGGTAATGAGGCGCTGCATATTCATGGCAGCGCCTCATTAGTATCTTTCGAACCTGGTCATTAACATGCCTCTTTCAAAAGGAAGGGGCTCATGTAGACACAGGGTATATGAATGTCACTAAGTAAATGGGCAACATCTTCTGAGTAAATAGAATAACAGTTTTCTAAGTTGTTCGCAGTTCACTCTGGATTGTTCTTTATTTGTGATACTAGCAGATATTCTTGAGTTCTGTTGGTGATCTATCTTGGATTACATCTATATTTGCTACTATTTCTATTAAATTGTAGAATTAAATGATTAAAGCAATCTAAATAAAGAGTTTAAATGTTATTGATTTTGTAAAGAGAGCATCCACACAGCCCCCACTTCTTCAAAAGGGCCGTTTCTACACAAGCCACTTTCTCCAAAAGTGGCATGCTAATTAAAGGTCCAAATATGCTAATGAGGCAAGGATGTAAATTCCCAGCACCTCATTAGCATAAGGCCACATGATCTGGCGTCCAGAGGATGCTCCTCTGGACTCCAAAATGGCATGTGGAAGCACGGCCTCTGGGAGAAAGTGGCATGTGGAGAAACAATCAAGAATGGGCCGGGGATCAAAAATGAAGACTGTTCATTCAAAAGAAGGGCCCTGCAGAGCATCTATATATGTTTTCTTTTGAAAGCAGCTGTTGAAAGGGGGCACTTTTCCCGAAATGGGAAAGGAAGAGTGATTTTGAAAGGAGCACCACATTCTTTCAATTTACTTTTGAAAGAATGTTTTTTTGTGTGTAGATGTTCCATGGGCTCTTTTAAAAAAGCTCCTTTCTTTCGAAAAATCTTTCAAAAGAGCTTGCCAGTGTAGATGCAATCCATTGTATTGTGGGAGGGAAGATAGAGAGAAAAGATTGGAATAAGGAGACTGACTGCAGAAGACTGGCACTGGAGGCTGGCAGGGGATTGGAAGTAAGATCCCGCGAGGGAAGAAGGTGGAACCAGAATAAGTGGTCATGGGGAGGAAATGAAATGGCAGGAGAAGACAGTGGAGATACTAGGGATGACAGGACAAGGACACGGGGTACAGGAACCATAGGATGTAGGCTACAAATCTGTCAGGGAGCTCAGGTGAAGGGGGGCAATTGACACTGAGTGGGAAAAGAGTATGGGACAAGGAGTTAGTAGAGGCAAACTCAATGAAACTAGAAGTGAAATCGAGGGGAAGAGACTGGAAATGGAAGCCAGTTGGGATAGAGAAGGTGGGTCAAAATGGAGACTGATAGTGGAGAGAGAGAGAGAGAGAGAGAGGGAGAGACAGAGAGAGAGAGATCATAGAGAATGGCTAGGAAGTGGGATCAGATGGGAAAGGAGGTTCTGGACAAGGAACTGGGAGGGTGAGGTTAGCTGAGATGGTATAAACAACCAGGATACAGTAATAAATGAAACTTAGCTAACTGGCATTTACACTGCCACCATTTACCCCACCCCAGAATGTGCAGATTTCAGAGTCCTGGATCCTTGCCTGGGCCTGGTTGAAGATGTGCCGCTGGAGACAGAATTCTGTAGGTTCTGTGCATCACTCCAGCCAAGACAGCAGGCAGCACAATCGCTCTGAAGATTGGGGTTGGTCCCATCAAATGCCAGCAACCCTGGGTCCCATTTCAATGGGAAGATCACTCTGCCTTTCCTCAGTCCCTGTTGTGTCCCTTTGCTTGCAAGTACTCCCCAAAATAAGGATGGGGAAACCCTTCTCAGTGCAAGGTACAGAAATAGTCTCTTCCCTGGTCCCAGGAAAGCCGCCAAATATCTCTGAAGCTTACTGCTGAATCAAAGCCCTAACAGGCTCTCAACTGCAGATCCTTGTATATACAGAGCCTCACACCAGCAATCTGGATCGTCTGCCCAAAATCGAGCTACTGCCTCCTCTCCCTGTACTCCCTGGAGGAGGAAGGTTCTCACTCTTTCCCTAAAGTCATGAGAGTTGTAGTCTCTAAAGCTAGATTGTAGCATACAGAGGCTACGTCTACACGTGCCCCAAACTTCGAAATGGCCACACAAATGGCCATTTCGAAGTTTACTAATGAAGCGCTGAAATGCATATTCAGCGCTTCATTAGCGTGCGGGTGGCCGCGGCGCTTTGAACTTGACGTGGCTTGCCACCGCGCGTCTCGTCCAGATGGGGCTCCCATGGGAATAAGCGGATTTCGAAGTAGGCGAGGTCCTTTCGAAAAGGAGCCCCATCTGGACGAGATGCGCGGCGGCAAGCCGTGGCAATTTCGAAGCGCCGCGGCCGCCCGCATGCTAATAAAGTGCTGAATATGCATTTCAGCGCTTCATTAGTAAACTTCAAAATGGTCATTTGTGTGGCCATTTCGAAGTTTGGGGCACGTGTAGACACAGCCAGAATTTTCCCAAATGGGACACTCTCAGGGTATGCCTAGATTGACAAGAATTGTTGGCAAAAGACATGCAAATTGTGCAAAGGGGCCAAATGTTGGGAACACCCCCTCGGCTTACATTTCCCTTGTTCCTTGTGGAACGAGGAAGACTGGAATGTCAGCAGGAGGCTCATGATGTGGAAGACTTCTGTCAGGAGACCACCAGTCTCCGGATGGAATCCCTCTATCTAGACAGCCTCAGTAAAGTTCAAAGGCCTTTCCAGTAAAAGGGGACTACAAAATATGTAGATTAGTCACCAATTTGTATTCATTCATTACTATCATGGTAATGTAATAATAGCAATGAAGCTTCTATCATGGGACTGAAAAGCATTAATCTCAAATGAAAGTTAATATATACAGTGGTGTTAGTATTATAATGAAAAATGGGACAATTAACTGATGAAAGCTCACTGACTGTAATTTTTTTCTTTTTAATTTTATCCTGTGCAGAACACAGTAGAAACTACTAAAAAAGTCAATATTTGACCACCAGTACAATATAGTCACAGACTTAGGGAAAACTTTGATAATTTTATATTCCACTTTTTGTAACTTAGGAAATATCGACTTTTAATGTTGCATATGCAGAACATTATGCACTATGATAGATATGTGATGCAAATACCTATGAAAATAAGAAATATCATGACTCCAAAGGATGTGGAGAGTGGTGAGGATGGTACAACCACTGAGTTTATAAATCCTTCTATAAACATACTCAATGAATTTCTGCACTGCTACTTTGAACAAGCATTTACTTTAACAGCTATATAAGAAAAAGTGCATTTGGAGTGGAGATCCCATTACATTTATTTATCCTCACATCTGTTTCAGAGTTTACTCTCTATTTTACCTTTGGACACAGTATATAAAGAATACTTCTGAAAACCATTGAGTAAATTTAAATTATGTAGTGATATAAAAATAGCCAGCAAAATGAGCGTTGGGTGATCAGTGCAGGAAGATATCCCTTTAGCTGTGCAGAATGGTGTTCACTTTATGCTTCTGAGTATGAAAATAATACAAAAATGTTTGTCATTTTCTCTAAATACTCTTTAGACACATTTGACCACGAAGTTGGGGCCATTCATGAAGATCACAATTAGGAAGTCTCCTCTGATATGTTAGCTAAAACAGTCATTTTAAAAGAAGGAAATTATGAAAATACCCAATAGCTCATTGTGGTTATTGTTAGTAAAGTCTGAGTTTTAATAATGACAATTGTAAAATGAAGTTTCAGTCCAGGCTATTATTAGAGCATTCAGATGTAGTGTGCTTTGCTGACACTGATGCTTTTTATTGGCTCTTTGAAACTCAGACTAATGCTTTTCTTTACACTTTAGGATGACAAAGGTTGGCTGAAAAGCAGTATTTTTCATTGCTCAATACTGAACTTGTGAAGACTGTCCAGGCACTGAGTTTCTTTTGTTGTTTCATTTTTAGTTTTCAAACTTCTGAGTCCAATCCAAGGCCATCTGCACTTTTAAAAAAATCCCTTTTGCACAGCATCAGTCTTTAATTTCCATTGCATAAGCACTGAAGAACACACTAACTGTCTTGAACAGTTAAATGACAAAATGAATATTTGAACCAGAATGATTTCCAGTGACCCAAAAATATGAAAACCATTCTCTTGGAAGATGATGCACTTCCAATATCACTCAAAAACAACATGGAAAACTTAAAATACTTTATAGACCTTTGAAAAGGAGTGAGACAGACAGACAGGGAGGGAGGGAAGGAGAGGCAGTCTTAGCCTATAGGTTTTAAGTTAATGTTTCCTGCAGTTTATGCTTTTACATGTTTTCTTTATGGCTTCCTTCATGTGGATAATTGAAGGGAAAATGCCTCACACCACTTCTAGTTAAATAACAGGGGGAAGCAAGCAGATAACCTACATAGTTTGGACACTTAAAATGATAATAATGCGACTTGGAAGGTAAACTGTTTAAAACTTTTTCATCAGAGAAGTTTTAGATCAGTTTATCATCACTGAATTCTCCCTTAAAAATATGACCTGTATACATTTACTATTTACTATTTAACATGTTTGGAATTCCCAGTTCCATTCTGATGGAGTCTATTATTGTTTTCAATGCCTAAACGCAGGTAGAATTCAGCTCCTGTAGAATTCAGACTTGCACTCTTGGCAACACCAACTAAATAGCAGGAAACAATGTATTTCCTGTGTCTCTCCCGAGGCTTGTGCATTATAGTATGATCCACAATAAATTAACATCACTATGTGTGTGACTTTTGCTAAGAGAAAACAGCAATCATCATCATCTGATTATATCATAGAACTGGAAGGGGCCTTGAGAGGTCATCAAGTCCAGTCCCCTGCACTCTCAGCAGGACCTATTGCCATACCTGACAGGTTTTATGTTTTGGTTTGGTTTGGTTTTTTTAAACTTATGCCAGACAGTTTTGATTCTTATAGGTGCTTGAAAGAAAGCACTCATTATTATTTGGCAAAACTTGACTTGATAAGTTCAAGGTAAATTGGAACAAGATCAAGGCAACTACAAAAGCACCTCAAAACCTTCAAGGAACACTGGACAATTACTTCAATTTTTTTAACGAATTTGGACAGAGAAATAATATGTCTGTGAAGCCTGCTGTTCATTCTGATAGGCATCCAAAATATTGAAAGCCTAGAGTTTTGCCTTATGCTCTGAAGCTTTTGTTAAAAACTGCTTTGTACTTTTTCATGAACATTGGAATCTTGTGAACTGTCTCCCCAACAGTGAGTGGATTATAACAATTTTATCCCTGACCAGGAAGGAGGTTCCAATCTTAATCAGTGAAGATCTCAAAGGCTACGTCTACACGTGCACCCAACTTCGAAATAGCTTATTTCGATGTTTCGACATCGAAATAGGCTATTTCGATGAATAACGTCTACACGTCCTCCAGGGCTGGCAACGTCGATGTTCAACTTCGACGTTGCTCAGCCCAACATCGAAATAGGCACAGCGAGGGAACGTCTACACGCCAAAGTAGCACACGTCGAAATAAGGGAGCCATGCACAGCTGCAGACAGGGTCACGGGGCAGACTCAACAGCAAGTCGCTCCCTTAAAGGGCCCCTCCCAGACACACTTTCATTAAACAGTGCAAGATACACAGAGCCAACAACTAGTTGCAGACCCTGTATATGCAGCACGGACCCCCAGCTGCAGCAGCAGCAGCCAGAAGCCCTGGGCTAAGGGCTGCTGCCCACGGTGACCACAGAGCCCCGCAAGGGCTGGAGAGAGAGTATCTCTCAACCCCCCAGCTGATGGCCGCCATGGAGGACCCCGCTATTTCGATGTTGCGGGACGCGGATCGTCTACACGTCCCTACTTCGATGTTGAACGTCGAAGTAGGGCGCTATTCCCATCCGCTCATGGGGTTAGCGACTTCGACGTCTCGCCGTCTAACGTCGATTTCAACTTCGAAATAGCGCCCAACACGTGTAGACGTGACGGGCGCTATTTCGAAGTTACTGCCGCTACTTCGAAGTAGCGTGCACGTGTAGACGCAGCCAAAGTGATATTGTATAGATGCTTCATGTTTAGACCAATGTTCACAAGCTCAAACTGAAGACTTGTTTCAACTCTTAAGGTGTGCATATACTTGGAACTAACTTTGAAGATAATTTCAAAGTTAGGAGCTACTTCAAAGTAGTCTTCAGAGCATGTACACACAGTGTCCCTTATTTTGAAGTTAACTTCAAAGTAAGGGAGCCCCACTTCGAAGTTCTTATTCTATTCCTGGGAATGGAGTAGTGCCCTACTTCAAAGTTTATCTTAGAAGTAGGGTATGTGTAGAAGCTCCACTTTGAAGTCTGTTACTCTAAAGTTGTACTTCGAACGAAGCAACTTTAAGTTATTTTTGTAGTGTAGACACAGCCTTAGTGGAGAATAGCTAAAATAAACTGTTTTTTTATGTATGTAACTACAAATGAAGATTCATCTGGTATCTCATGATATGTCTCAATTTATGCATAAAAATGCTTATTTGCTCAATAGGGAGTATTTTGAAACAGATGGCACAGGCCATCTTTGGGTTTTTGTTTTTAGTGTAGGCATATGCTCAGAGTGAAGGCAACATAAAGACAGCATTCCTTCTCATTAGGGATGTTTATGTCATTTCCCCCAGCATTCCAGATGATGGAATGAGTTTGCCCACTCATCTCCTGTTCATTATGTAGATAGCTGTTGAGGAGGAGGAAATGAAATTAAGTCTTTGTTCTTTGATTTTTCACAGTGACTCAGTACCTAAAATCTTCTGGAGTAAGTCAACATTTAACGTGAGTTAAGGCTTCTTTCCTGCTTGTACAGTTACAGAAGTCTACTACACAAATACTCTACACTACAAGATAGAATTGAATTTACAGGAGTTAGCTAGATGTTAAAATGTCGCTGTCTTCACTGTAATACCATAAGCTTGATTTAACGAGCCCTAATACCAATAACAAAATGTCGATATTATGGGACGGGTATAGCATCAATTTAGAACTTAAAATTTTGAATAAAGGCTAGTGTGGAAGTGCCATGTCTTTATTTCAAATTTATTAGCTTTCAGAGGTGTCCCATATGTATCTCACAGAGCTAAGTGGTGACCCTCTATGTATGGCCGCTTCCTTCTCTGCTGCTCTCCAACCAGGTTTGCAGGAAGAAGGTCACAGGAGGCCCACAAATATTTGATTGAATTAGAATTTGAATTTGATTTTGCAGCACCCAGGCATCCAAATACAAAGGTCTGGATGTGTGGCTAATGGAACCAGGAAAGGGTGGACAGGGCTGATAGCACAGCTGCCTGCTGCTATGCCAACGTCTGCAGAGGACATGTGGCACAGGGAACCCAGGCAGGTCTGGGGGAGAGACGAAGGCACAGCTGCCTGCTGCTATGCCAAAGTCCATAGCAGATGAATGGCTGATGGAACCAGGAGGGTGTGAACAAGGCTAATAGCACAGCTGCCTGTCACTACACCAACATCTACAGAGGACGCGTGGCACAGAGAACCCGGATGGGTTTGGGGGAGTTCTGAATTCTGTTACTAAGTGCTCTGAATTCTGGGCTAGTGATTTGCATTCTGGGATTCTAACATGAACAAACAGCAGGGCTAAGGCACTGTGAGATAGGTACCCACAATGCACTGCTCCCATTGTTGAACTTGCATAGGGCAATGGGGACACAGAAACTTGACATGGAAAAATTATAGGTCAAATTTCAAGGAGGTTTGTAGCAACTTAAATTTGAATTCATAAGAAGAACATTAAAAAATCATATTTATTAAAAATTGAATTTATCTTGTAGTATAGATGTAGCCTCATTATAACTTGATTACATGTAGTATCAGTGAAGATACTACATACAGCATTGTATAGTCATTTCATAAAGTCTAAACATGTTTTATAAGGCTCATATCTATTTTAAAAACAATAAACATGCAGAAAAGCCAGACCGTTTTCCAGCTTCATATTGGTCAGTGTTCATCTCTGGCCTAAGGATCTTGGTATAAGCTCCCTCCACAAGGGTCTGACAGCATCACTGGTGTCACATCAATACCTGGCCTGTTCTAGAAAGCAACAGCTGAGTTTCAGAAAAAGATCAAGAAGATCATTTTCAAAATTTTGAAGCAGTCTGTGTGGTAGACATTTTATTTTAGCTGATGAATCAACACCCACTACTTTCATTTTTGGACTGAAAAAAACAAATTCCATCATTAATGGTTGCTCCTATGCGATAATCGGCATTGGTACTTTTAGTTCCTCTGCTATCAATTTCCTAAAGTGACTCAGCATGCTAGTACTGATGGGTTGCTGCCTCTGCCATACCCAAGTATATGTCAACACAAAGAAACTTAGGATGAAGCCCTCTATCTCAATTTGATGAATACATTATGCATTAGTAGCAAAAACATCAAAAATAGACATGTAAAATGCTGTTTTTTCTCCTGTGTAGGAAATGGTAGCACAGGTTACCATGCTGGATCAAAATAATACTAAGTTTATGCAACTAATACCAAGACAACATGTGAATCAAGGTTGAAATTTATGGGGAGTGTGAGTGATCATTCCAAAATTTCTTCAATCTCACATTTTGGGAACACTTCACAATGGTCAATGTATGGGTGAAGACCATAGCCCAGAGTCAAGTCTGATGACCAAGGATTGCCGAACATAGTGGCTGCATCTACTCTGCCCCTCCACCTCCTTCCAGAAGGGGCATGGTAAAGAGAGCAGCAGATGATGTAAAAGAGACATGGATTAAAAGAGACATGGATTAAAATATCTCATGCCTCATTTGCATATTTCCGCAAGATCTAACTTCCAGAAGATCCTCTTCCAGAAGCAAAAGCTGCCACATCAATGGGGTTCTTTCAGAAAGAAACAGGGGTCCTGCCAAAGGAAACCCCCTCTTCCGGAAGACCCTTCTTCTGCAAATGTTTTTTCCGCAAAAGATATTTTAATCCGTGCCTCACTTGCATCTTCCGCTGCTCTTATTACCATGCCCCTTCTGGGGTGGGCAGGGGTAGTGTTGACGAAGCCAGTAAGAGGAAAATGTATTTCATCTTCAACCTGGTCCATCTCATCTCCAGCATAGGTTGCAGGCTTCAGATTGCATGGACATATAGCCACATGGACTTTGTTTTTTCATCATAATCATGCATATATAGCCAGAAGTTGCTAGGTGACTTCTATTACAGCTACCAAGACTGATAGATATCATCATACATTGGTTAGCCAATTAAACCTTCTGAGTGAGAATGGCTTTCAGTTCTATTCTGAAGAATTTCAGAGGTTGCTGGCTTCAAATGGATTTCAGTTTATAAGATCTATTCCAAGCCATCTTGCTACAAATGGACAAGCAGAATGCTTATACAGATTCCAAACGGGCAAACAAGTCTATTTTGAGTTATGAGTTGAAAATGTACAATTTCTTTCTTATCTACATCAATACACCACATACTACTACCCAAAAGAAACTTGAAAATCTTTTTCTTGAAGCTATGTGTGTGTCCCTGTTTGGACCTGCCACATTCTGATGCCACCTCCTATGTGGCCAAATATCAAGCTGTGCAAATTGTTTGATGACAAGGGATCTGATGTCAATCTTTTCAAGCAGGAAACTTAGTGTAGTCTCACAACTACAGTTACAGAGTGAAATGGACACCTGGAGAACTTGTGAGACCTGTGTCCTTCATGGTAAAGCTACCTAAAAGAACTTTAAGGAATATGACATAAGGATTAACTGCAGCCTTGACAAATATTAGAATCCAGGGATACACCAGGATTTTATGGTTTCTTTGATAAAATCTCTTGATACAATTCCTAATTTTGATGACTAGTTATCAGAACCAGTTGATTCCTTAGGACCAACTGTTCCTGTTTGGATAGGTTCTATAATGTTTTGTGCTAGCAATGTAAGTAATTACATAGATTGAAATTATCTATTTATCTATCTATCTATCTAAGTAGGGTTCAGGAATGTGGTATCCCTTCCCCGATTTTAAATGGTTAGGCAAGCTGTACTCAGTGCATATCCTCAGTTCTCTTCATTCTTGTTTGTTGCGAAAAAATAAGGTCACCACAGCAGACAGTTGTATTTAAATCAGTTCCCCTTTTTTCTATCTCCTTCACTGCTGGGTCCAAATATAACTCTTAGATAAATACATTAGGTTAGCGAGTGTTTTCAGTCTTACTTTCCCTGCACATACTCTAGCAAAACACTGAAGTAAAGTTATTTATCTAAGGAAGCTGTAAAGTGCAAAGGTGAGCACTATGTGGCTGATCCTGATTTTGTACTCCAACAATTGCCTTCAGAAGTAAATGAGAATTTGGTGAGTATAAGATTGAAAGATCTGACTTCCTGTATTGGCATGCAGAAAGGAAACAAGCTGCCCAGGACACATTGCCAAAATATGAAGGTGTTCTCAAAATTTCCAGCAAGACCTTTGATGCCCCCACCCACCTCCACCAAACCTATTACAAACACATTATTCAAATGCAACTTTTTCTCCATCCTTGCAATCCTTCTCCACCTGGTCCTGTGCTCTTCTTCACCCTCAGTCATTCTCCACCTCACTACCCCCTATGCTTTTAGAGGCAGAGGTAAGAGAAAGAGGTGCAGAAGTTGGTACCACCTAGGCCTTTGCAACTCCCTGGGGAAGCAGCCATCAGCTGAATTGCTTCCTTGAGAGGACTTCCATTTCACAAGCATGGCCAGACTTCATATTTGTCTATAGGCTGGGAAAATAATTTAATCTTTCCTACTCTTGATAGAACTGCTCTTGATGACCTCTCCACCTACCCCAAGAAACCTTACAAAAGTTAGCCAGATGATTCCTTGGGACAAGGAATATTAACTGGCTAAGTTTGCATGTACACACAGGAGGCTTCGTGCTGTGAAAGTAGGGGGCCAGCTATTTGTCTTGTTCAGTCCTTGCAACTGATTTTTCTCCACTTATGAGGAAAGCATTTCAGTGCTATCTCTGTGTGTAAAAGTTGAGAACTGTCAAGTGATTTTCACAGATAAGAAAAAATGTTTCTTTGGCAAAAAGGCCTTGCAAACCCCTTCAGCTTTTCAGAAAATGTTTATTATGAAGTTCTAAATCAGAAAACTTTGTGCTGCTATTTTTTCTTCATTTGCACTGTTGGTCCTCAGTGTAATGTGCTTTAGAAATAAAGTCTAATACAATCTAATGGGACTCTTGTAGCTAAAGCCCAATATGACACATAGAAAATACATAGCCTAATTCTTTCTGTTTGTGACTCTCCCAGTCCTGCTGCTTGCACAATAGTTCCCCCACACTTTTTCATGATATCCTTTTTTATTTACAGGATCTCCATGAATGGAAAATTGCATTGTTTGTTTCTCTACAGCCATTTCAATTTCATACTTCAGTTTGATTCTCCTCTTCTGTATTCCCCTGGTGCAACTGAACTATACGCCAAGAACTGGATACATCAACAGTTATCACTTTGGAAATCAAGCATGGAGTCTTAGTTATGCTAAAAAGAAAACAAAAATTATTGACAATGGCAATTCCATAGTGCTTGTGTCCACAGTTAGAATTTTCACTATTGCTTATTCTTTAATAAATGAATAGATCCTGTAATTCAACTATTAAAATGGGTTGACAGAAACAAAGACTGAAAATTGACATAAAAATAAAATTAATCTATTCTACATGTAGGCTACTTGCCGCAGGGAGCTGCCACTCCTGCTCCCTATGTAATCCAGTCCTGGGGCTTGGTCCTGTGTGCAGACCTCAGCCAGCACATGCGTGACTCCCAGATGTGCAACACCTTTGGACTAATTCCAGAGTCAAAAGGCCCAGGCCCTAGTGCAGGGCAGGGGCAACAAAAAACAGCCACTGTAAAGGACAAAATATATGCCCAAGCCCTGGTGCAGGGCAGGGTGTCAAGCAAGCGGAAACCATATAAAATCAATAGGCTGAGGCCATAGTGCAAGACAAAGCAGTAAACAGTGAATATAAAGTAAGCCCTTGCCCTGGGGCAAGGCAGGGAAGCACACAAACAGTAACAATCAATATAAAGTAGGATCTGTCAGTATAAAGTGAGCCCTGGCCCTGGTGCAGGGTGGGGAGCAAACAAACAGTCAATATAGAGTGTATAAGTCCAGGAGCTCACAAGCTTACAAGTGCTAGGCAATGCAGGTGTATGCCTAGACCAGTGAGAGGTGGCCAAACTGCTATCAACAGATTGGGGTGGTGGGGGTGCAGGCCCACCCCATTCCATTGTGCCCCAGCCCAGGGCTCTGATAGCAGCAGAGGTCTGCTGCCAAGGTCAGCAGGAATCCATACCACAACATGCTGATCCCTGTTATCCCTGGGCCACTTCCATATCACCCTCTCTTCATACCTTGTCAAGTGCTGGTCAGGCTTTTCTGGGTCCAGTGGAATGCAGGATCTCTGCCACAGCAAGTAGTTCCTCCTCTGAGTCTTCTGGCAAGGAGACCAGTAGTGTGGGCTTGTCAGCCTCCTGCAGCAAGGGATCCTCCTCCCAGCCTGCACTTTCATGACTGGTGTCTGGCTTCTCTGGTGGGTGGGCCCCTACTCAGCTCTGGGCTCAGGTAGCCACACCACTTGCCTTCTGACCAGATGCAGAAGTGGGGCTAAGTTCCATCCACCAAGGTGCAGGGACGGTGGCCAAACCTGCTCCCTACACTGAGTCTGTGTTCAGACTTACATTGAAAGTCGATGGCTGCTCTATGGTTTTTGGCAAACCAAAAATTGACTTTGCAGCTGTTGACTTCTGTTTCTTTCGTCACAGAATGTCGATGGGAGTGCTTCTTCCATTGACCTTCCTCAGTACCATGAAGCTCAGGAGGAGTTCTGAGGTCGATGTTGACCCTGGAATGCACTGTTTTGTGCATAAACAACACAGCACCCCAGAAGATCAACACAGACCAATCTATCTTCTCCAGTAAGTGTAGATGTAGTCTATTGTACCAGAGATGCTTTGCCTACAAGGGACATCTGATACACACCTTTTGAACATTTATTAGCATAAATCTTACATATATCTCCTCATGAGGTAAGACTTAAATCTTTATGTCTATGGATACACATTAGTTGCTATTTCAGGATACAAATATATCCCGAAATAGCAACTCTGTGGCTAAACACCACGCTCAAAATAAAGGTGCTATTTTGCACATAGTATTCGGGTTCCGGTACCCCTCATAGGGTAGCAGAAACTTCAAAACGGCCACTTATTTTGAAATAAATTATGCAATTTGTGTTGTGTAAATTGCATAAGTTATTTTGAGTTATGGCCACAATGTTGCTTTAGCCTAAGTGTCTCAGAACACTAGGCACCTAACTTTTTGCTGATAAAGTCCCCATAGCACATACAATCTGAAATGGGACATACATGTGGGTATGTCTACACTGCAGAGTTATTCCAGAATAGGTTATCCTAGAGTCTTTATTCCAAAATAAAATATTCTGGAATAATGTGTCTACACTACAGGAAAGTCTGCATACAGTAGAGACTATTTACTGCTTCCAAGGACTCTCATCTGAAATACTATGTCTACAAAGCAACTTTATTTCAAAGTAAAATATTCTGGAATAGCAGATTTTGAAATATCCCCTATTCTCAGCCCACATCATCCATATTTTAAAACCTCTGTTGCAGAATAGGCACTATTCCTCATGGAATGAGGTGTCTCAAATTCAAAATAAGGCATCTGCTATTTCAAAATTATTTCAAAATAGTGGTTGAGATGTGTAGAGGCTCACAAAGTTATTTCAAAATACTGGCCTTTATTTTGAAATAATGTTGCTGTGTAGACACACTCACACAGAGCTACTTTTTCTAAGCAATTGGGCACCTTCCTGAAGCCTAATCTTCAAACTCTGCATTTTTCACCAATCTTGACTGCAGGGCTTATTCTAGTTCTAGGACTGCTTAAAAGTCACACACCAGATTGTACTCCACACAAATAGTATTAGCAAAGTACTGGATTGTACTCTATCAATCTGACATTTTTTAGCTCTGTCATTAGTGCCTTCACCCAGTAAGTAGCAGAGCATGGATCAAATCTCTCTTCTAACCGAGGCAGAGTAGACAATGGAGCTGGGATCTCCCCATTGCCAGCAAAGTGCCCTAACCGCTGTTGTCCTTGCTATTCACAAGTGAGGATTTCTCAGGCTCACCCAAGAGACCTATTCCATTGTGTACAAGCAATGAAATCAAGAGTATGTCCCCACTCCAATCACAGGGGTGTTCCCCTGTGAGGGTAGACAAGCATGCACTAGATGTATCAGACTAGCACACTGAAAATAACCATCCAACTGGAGATAACACAGGTGGCAGCTTGAGATAGCTGTCTGATTGCAAATCTAAATCCCTTTGGAAACATACCTCCATGGCTGTCTCAAGCCATAGCCGATATTATCCCTGGCTACCCTATTATTTTTATATAGTGGCTCAAACAGAATTAGTGCATACCTCTCCAGCCAAGCCAGGACAACTGCAGTGTAGACATACCCTAATTCCCCTTTGTGGATCTAGCTACAAGCCTAATCATGAATCAAAGATTTAGTTAACAGTAAAATCAAGAAACTGATTGCCTTTGATTTATTAAATCTTGGAAATACCACATAAATGATTAATAATTCAATATTACTTTGAGGGACCTGTGATGTCTTTAATTTTAATGTCTTAGGAAGAACCATTAAGAGTACTGAATACATGAGCAAAGGAAATTTTCTCTGCACACAACAGTATGTATTATGTTCTTTAGAATGGACATTCATAATGGAGAAGTTCTCCAGATTAGAGATACATGAAATTCATCCTCTTAAATTATTTACTATCCCTTTTCCTTTCCTGCTGAGCAGTGAAATAAATATATGGATGTTCATATAGAAATTCAATAGCTTGGCTCAACAAACTCAGTGTAATCAAAAGCCACAAGTAAGTAAGGAATTGGATTGCAATATTACACCTCTAGATTGCTCTTCATTTTATCTATACTGTGTTTGTAGACCTCCACTGCCAGAGTTCAGTTTTAGGAGGCTTACGTTCATTATTCTGCATGCTGATGACTGCTAGAAAAATTAATAAATATGGTACACTTTAAGGTATGAATGCATAAAAATGTGCCAGAAAAAAAAGACCTTTGTTAAAAGTAAAAAAAAAAAAAAAAAACAAAAAATCTATTGTGCAGTTTTCTAACAAACAAATAAACAAAAGTTCTTAATTTGTTAATTTTTTGGAAAATAGAACAATTTCCATTATAGAATCATCATATGAACCAATATACTGGATTCATAAAAATAACCATTATGTGAATGAAAACTTCCTCTGTTATTTTCAGATTTAAATTGTGTTAAGGTAGCAGTCCACAAAGTACAACAGGTGGTAATCCATATATATATATATAGGAAGAAGGGGTTTTTTTGAAGATGGGATTACTTTTGAAAGAACTTCATCTACACTGCTTTTCTTCTTTTGAAAGAACCTCTTTTAAAATAATATGTAAACGAGGCATCAGATATGTAAATCCATGACTCATTTGCATATTTTGATTTCCTCCATTTGCATGCCTCTTTTGAAAGAGGAATGCTAGTGTAGACACAGCCCTAATGTCTCTGTTTCAGAGATTCCCAAAGTGTGATGGATACTGGACAGGTTATTAGACTTTCAAACAGTGTCCAGGATCTGAATTTAGAAGTAACAAGTTTAGGAAATTTTATAAGATATTAAAACAATTATAAAAATAGGTCACATTTTTCATGACATTAAATGTTATATCAAGTATAGGAAACCAGACAAAGAATCTGTAATAATCTAAACTAAAAAGAACATTCTAACATAATTTAAGGACTGATGAAATTATGTTTGGTAAAAAGAGGGACTGTAGAACTAGAAGGTAATTGACTAGCATTGTTATGAGTATCAGAGGGGTCTGTTAGTCTGTACAGGCAAAAAAAAACCCAAACCAAACCAAATCAAAAACAACAATGAAAATGAAAAGTCTTCTGGCACCTTACAGACTAACAGATTTTTTTGTGGCATAAGCTTTTGTGGGCAAAGAACTACTTCATCAGATGTATGTCTGGACCTAAACACATTAATTACAGGATTAGGGGCTCATACATCTCTACCTCAATCAATATGATATATGCCATCATGTGCCAGCAAATCCCCTCTGCTATGTATATGGGACAAATTGGACAATCAATTCACCAGAGAATAAATGGATACAAATCAGACATTGGCTACATCTACACTTGCCCCAAACTTCGAAATGGCCACGCAAATGGCCATTTCGAAGTTTACTAATGAAGCGCTGAAATGCATATTCAGTGCCTCCTTAGCATGCGGGCGGCCGCGGCACTTCGAAATTGACGTGCCTCACCGCCACGCGTCTCGTCCAGACGGGGCTCCTTTTCGAAAGGACCCCAGCTACTTCGAAGTCCCCTTATTCCCATGAGCTCAAACTTCAAAGGGGCTACTTTGAAATAGCCTGAAGAGCATCTACACAAATTTTCCCTTACTTCAAAGTTAACTTCAAAGCAAGGGAACCCAACTTCAAAGTCCTTACTCCATTCCCGGGAATGGAGTAGTGCCCTCCTCCAAAGTTTAACTTTGAAGTAGGGTGTATGTAGTGCTTAACTTCAAAGTCTGTTACTTCAAAGTTGTACTTCATAGTAAGCAAATTCCAAGTTATTTTTGTTGTGTTGACATGGCCTTAGTTAGTAATTTGCTCTCCTCCTCTCCTCCTTTGCCCCGCTTCTTTCTGTCCTGTATCTGATTTGTATCTGTATCTGATTTGTCAGTCCATTTCCGGTACAGCACTGCCTCCAAATCTGAAGAAGTGTGTCTGTCCCACAAAAGCTCATAACCTAATCCATTATTTTGTTAGTTTTTAATGTACTACATGACTACTTGTTTGTTTTGTTAGAATACAGACTAACATGGCTGTCTCTCTGTTAGTATTTATAAAATCAGTTCGTTTCATCTCTCTTCTCATCCCATGTCCCACCTCTCATCCCAGCGTTCCTAGTCTCATTTTATCTTTGCCCCAACTCAGCCCTCAAACTGCCAGCAGTGCAGCTCATTTCAGCTTATCTCAACTCATCTGGAGGATTTTCATCTTTCGAGGAGCCCCAGCTGGCCTTATTCTTGTTTCAGGAACTCTGTGTTCACTTGCAATTGTTTCATTGCATTATTATGCTATCCAACATTCAGCCCGCCGTTGGGGGCATATAATTACCAGCACCACAAAGACATGCAAAATCCTGTATCGTATTCCCTTCCCTTGTTATGGTATTTTCTGCCCCACCGTTTCTTCCCTCTTATCCTTTCTCATTTTCTTGGCTTTTCATCAAATCCTGAAATCAATCATATTGAATCAATATAAATCTACTTCATCTAAAGGGAAAAGGTTCCGAGCAGATGATGGCCCTAATAAGACTGTAACTAACCAGGGTCCAAGCAGCAGGTGGCATGGTCATCATGCCACTTGTGCTTAATCAGTGCTCTGGTATTCCAAATCTATCCCTAAACATGCCACATTTCACCCATCTTTTCCATCCTATCTCTCCTCCACTTTATGTGTGACCCTTTGTTACGAACAGAACACGTAAATGCATTTCACATCAGGATTGAGAGTAAAATTAACCTTCTGTTCATCAGAGAAACGTTCCTCTGAAAATAAGAGATTAATATTTTGATTCCAAAAAGGAAAAAATATACTTTACTGAAGTTTCATTGTTTGTTTTGCATAACCAGTCAACCACAGTTTTGGGATAAATGTTTGTTTTACTTTTTTCTTCTTTCTTGTGTTTGACCAATAGACTTTCAATTTGAATGAGTGGTTTTGGATGTTTGCAAAGTAACTATGTAAAACCAAAGATTCTGTTGTAAAATAGCCCTGAACCTAGCTATCACTGTTTTGTTAGACTGTGAGAGAATTTATAAACACCTTCAGCTCAATGAGCCTCTGAAATCAATATCCATGTAACATACTTGGCACTGTGACCTGAATTCAACAAAGGTTGTGGCAGTAAAATGTGTTAACATTACCCAGTTACTAGCTTACATTAAAAAGTGTCACACGAGGTCAGAGGCTTGTAATACAGAGACCTTGAACTGCTTAGCACTATGGCAAACACACTTAATTTAAAAATAAAAGTTTTTTTTAAATATGAAAAAAATTAAAGCATTTGAAATGTTACATATCTATATCTATATCTATATATAAATTTATATATACAAATTTATATATATATATATATATATATATATATATATATATATATATAATGTCATATATATAAATTTATCTTAACATCATTCATTCCCTTTATCTTTAGCTATAAACAGTCTATAAAAGGAAAAAACACAAATGCTTGGTAGTCTCTTTGATGGTATCAAAGATGCTTTTAATTGGATTCATTTTGTGGAGGGAAGAGTTAATTGAAATGGATGGGGAACTTCTTGTGTACCCTCATTTGACAGTCTCTTAGATGATAGAAAGTGGGTGAGGCATTATCTTTCTTGAACGAACAGAATTTTATCCTTTAATTTTATTTGGTTTCTTTTGAATTATGTTTTGTAATTCGTAACATTTTAGTCAAAACGTATTTTAAAGAAAAAACTGAAGTAATAAAATTAAGAGTTTTAAATAGTTAGAAATTAATTTGATAAAGTAGACTTTTGCTCAAACGTCATCTCATTAGTAAAATGCCAGTTTATTCCAGGGCTGCTACTTTTTAAATTGTGAATTAAATTTGAAATCAACAGAACAAAATGCCTATTGTAATAATAACATTCTTTAATTGCGTGATTGTTTTCCCTGAGTCTTCTTGATATGTGCAAAAGCATAATGCCAGCATTACAGGTTAGAGCCCCATGATAGTCTGTATTCCCACATCAGCCATGTTGCCTTTACAAATGGTCACGGTAAAACAGGTGGGCCAGATATGTCTTCTACTAAACATACCTGTTGCAAATGGCTCATGATGCAAAAGTAATTTCAAAATAATATCACTCTGTTGCTTTCTTTTTAAGGTAGATAACATGCTTGGATAAGAAAGCCATCATGCTAAGGTTTACCAGCCCCGCCCCGAAAAAGAAAAAAAGAGCAAGCTTAACCATTTGTGCATATGCTTAGGGTTTTACTTAGTCATTTGGTTATTTAGATATTGACTGTGTAAAAGGACAGCTTTAACTATGTAACTAGCAAAGAAGGGTGTGGTGGGGAGAGGATTTTACCTTTCTTTACTCATCCTGGATATATGGCCAAAGAAGTTATAAGAGCTACTTGTTCTAAGCATCTTATAAATGGATAACAGAAGCAGTTTAGCTATAAATAAAGTGAGTTGTAAGTTCCTTAGCTTCATTAAAGTTGGGAGGTTAAACAAAATTTTTTGTAACCATCAAGATATGTAAATTCCAATTTTGACATAATCACTTTTTGCAAAACATAAAATGCAATCAAGTGCATCCCTCCTCTCCTTTCCTTCATACACTGCCGTTAAAATGAATTTGTGTTTCTAACTTTAATTTTAGGAACAAATACATGACCATAGGGGGAACTGAGCAATAAAGAAAGAATTATATTTTGAGAACTGGGCCTACAACCATGTACCCAAATCATAGTATGGGAAGGTTCACAAGCTGTTACAATAATGTGCAGGGACTAAGGTATGTAGGGACGCAGAATAACTGATTTATTCTAAACAAAAAGGTCCAGCTGAGAGAATTCAAGGGCTGTGTTGAAATTATGCATGTTAATGACAAGAAATGTGGAGCTGAAAGTTTATGAGCCAAAACTGGATTATTATATACTAAGCCTAATTGATAGACAAAATAATGAGGAGGTGGACTTTCTACCTAGCACTCCCTTTTTGAGCCCTTAAAAGAAAAGAGATTTCGTGGGACAGAGTACAAAAACAAAGCAAGCGTCACCAGCATGGCTGACACTCTTACCATTTCCTGGGGCAACCAACTTTTATCATCCTAATGCTGAGAGGAGTTCTGAGCAGAATCGGCCAGAGGAAAGATTGCAGATGATATCATCTCCTCTGCTGGTTCCAGCTGAATCCCAAACACCTTTTGGGATGATAGGTATTAAAATCAGTGACATCATCTATGAAACTGTCAAATGGGACCTTTTCCTTCAAAAATCAGAATTTAACAGCAGCAGCAGCAGCAGCAGCAGCAGCAACTATATCTCTAGCCCATCTCAGCTAACTCGTCTTCTACTCCCCGTTCCTCACCAAAAAAAGTTATTGTCATCTTGATACCATCTAAGACACTGTCAAACAACAGGTTTTTTCCTATCTAAAAACTTTCTACAGATAAAAGGAAAGAGAAAAGAGGCTGGGTTTTTTTCTTTTTTTTGCGTTTTGTTTGATTGTTTGTTTTTTAAAGAGGAAGCCTTAATAAAGTACATTTCAAATGCTTCAAGGCTGGGTATACACTTGCCCCCAGTTTCAAAGATGGCATGTTAGTCAGGGTGATGGGAGATGAAGTGAAGTGCTGCGAAGTTGCTGTGGGGAGAATTAGCCTAATGAAATGTTGCATATTCACTGCAGCACTTCATTAGTAATCTTCCATCACCCTGATTAACATGTCCCCTTCAAAGCTGGGAGCAAGTGTAGAGAAGCCCTAACTGTTTCTGCTTCATTTCTGTACTCTTAATAATAGGTTTAAAAGTTTTCTAATAGTTGTTTGTCGTGGTAAACAGGCTGAGGTCACTGTATATAAAGCCTCTGACCTGCTTTAATATTAAACAGTAATGGGGTTATGTTTATGCTTTTGCCCACAAATTCCATTTTAAATTGCTACAACAGCTCATTAATACAAAGCCATTTGTAGGGTGCGAGAAGAGTTTGTAACGGTCTCATGAGAGCAGATCGACCCCTCTGTGAATCCTCAGGAGAATCTAAACAGACCACTCTGTGCAAGGTGAAAGCTGCAAAACTAACTGCCATGGGAACAGCTGCAGAACAAACCGCGCTTGCCAAGATTTCAAGGCTACGCTGGCAGTAGGCCACAAGAGATAGTGATAAGAAATGCATAGGCAATTTTAGTCAATCTTATGTTAATGAGCTCAGTTTTATCAGCTAGTGTTAGGAGGCCTGTTACAGAGCCTCTCCCCGGGCGAAGCTCTGGCGTGTCGGGTTTTCCCCCACAGGTGACTGCGGCATCTCCAGGGCTCCCGCCGCGGGTGTCACGCGCTTTCAATAAACCAAATATAGCACTCTCCTTCTGGGTGCAGCCTCGTCCCTGGGGAATCCGAGCCTGGTTGGCTACACCGTTTTTCTTGGTTAAGTTTATATTCTCTTTTTATTTTCATAATCTCTTAGCTTTCAAATCTTATTTTGTAGTTACTAGAGCTGAAGAAGGAATACACGAAAAGACAATCATAATTTGACACCTCTCTCTCTCTCTCTCTCTCTCTCTCTCTATATATATATATATATATGTACACACATACTAGGCCTCTTGATTAATCACATTTAACTTATGCGATACAAAAATTAACCACAATTAAAAATAAATTGTGATTAATCACAGTGTTAAACAACAGAATGCCAGCTGAAATTTGGTAAATATTTTGATGATTTTCTACATTTTATATTTTTCCTACAGAAGAAGCTTGATAGCCGGCATTCCTTGACAATAGGTGTTCCTGGATAATCAAATTTTCCAGTTAGTTGAGAAAGGTCACTGGCCCTCCTCAGCTGAACCTGGTGGGGGAGCCAGCCCAATTTTCCAGGGCTGGAAGGGCCACCAACACTGGCAGCAACAGACGGTCCCACTCAGCCAGCGCTGGCCAGGTAACCAGCCCTGCTCTGCTGGCCCTGCTGATGGGAGTCACTCTGTGGTAGCCAGTCCTGGCCAGAAAGCCAGCCCTACAGCAGCTGGATCTGGAAAGCCAGCTGGCCCTGGTACAGTTTGCCCCATTGCTGGTTAACAGAATGTGCTGGGTATCTGAGTGCCAAATAACATGGTTTTTACTATATTACTGCACAGAAAAAACAAGTGTACAGAGATTACACATATTTGCACTGTAAATGATAAATAAAAGAAATAATGTTTTTCAATTTACTTCAGACAAGTATAGTAGTGTAGTCTCTTTATCATGAAGTTGTAACTTACAAGTGCTGATTTTAGTGGGTTACATAACTGCACTCAGATGCAAAACAATGTAAATTTTACAGCCTGAGTCCACTCATTCCTCCTTCTTGTTCATCCAATTGATAAGATAAACAAGCTTGTTTACATTTAAGGGAGATAATGATGCCTGATATTTCTCGTCTTGGTGAGGTGGATTGTGTTTCTCAATGACTTAGAGAGCTATGCCAGTGGGTGCTACAGCTTCCAGAAGGATAACCCAAATGGGACAGGTCAAAGGGTAGAGACCAGACAAATTTGGATCACCTCCCCTGAGGTAAAAGGGAGGATTAGGATTAACAACCCTATCTGATAAAACTCATAAATTACAGAAACATTTACCAAGAAACCTACAACTACACTAGTCTTGAGAGGAGTTAGACATCTGCATGGATTGAGTAGGAAGCATGGAAGGGAAAGCTTAAAGAAAGCTGTACTGCACATAACCCTTCATTTACCCAGGACAACCACCCAGGCTAGTGTGTAGAATGTTCAGACCATATTTCAAGCAGGGAAGCCAGCACAGATTGCAGCAGAGATGAAATGGTACAAGCCTACAGCCTGGGACTTTTGTGATGGACACAATCTGGGCAGCTACGCCTGGCAACAGGTGAAACCCTCATCTACTCATGACGTGAAGAAGGAGCACTGCACACAGTCGGTGTGGAATTGATGTTATCAAGAGAAGTATCTGGTGCTTTAATGGAGTGGACAGCAGTATCATCATGAATTATCACAGCCAGATTCTACACCAAAATGCAGACGGTCCTGATTGTGCAATGTTATGCACCAACCAGTGAAGCAGCTGAGGAATGTAAAACAGACTTCTATAAGAAACTTGGAAATGTTGTGAACCAGAAGCCAAAGAAGGACATCTCGATGTGTGAAAATATCTCAGTGTGAAAACTGAAAGCATAAATACAGGCAGACAATGGAAAAAGAAGGACTAGGTAACATATGGAGATACACTTATCTCATAGAACTGGAAGGGATCTTGAGCAGTCATTAAATCTAGTCTCCTGTCCTCTCTGCAGGACCAAACACCCTTCCTGACATTTTTTTTTCAATCTATTTGCCCCAGACCCCTAAATGGCCTATCAATGATTGAATTCACATTTTGGGTTTACAAAAGGCTAGTGCGCAAACCACTGAGCTATCCCTCAAATGCAAATGTAGAGTGCGTCAGTGACTTTTGTTCCTTCAATGGACTGGTGATAGGTGATAGTGTTTTTCCACACAAGAGGATGCATAAGGTCACTTAGGTTTCACTGGATCACCAATCAGAAAACCAGATAGATCCACAATTCCTTCAGGTGATCAATGCAGGATGTCTGTGCCAGAAGATGAGCAGGTGTAAATCACCATTTGGTCACAATAAAACTCAAGTTCAAGTTGAAGATGTACACCACAAAAGTGACCAAGCCAGGACAGAGATTCATCTTAGAGAAGTTGAAGTATATAGAGACAAAAGCTAGCAGACATGTCCAACAGATATGAACTTCTGACAAATCTCATCCTGTAAGATGCTACCATGGAACAAATTTGTGAACATACCAAAACACCCTCGAAAGAGACCTGCAATAAAAACTTGGGAAAGATGACAAAGAAAAATAATGGATCACAGCAGAAATGCCAAGAAAAGTGGAAGGAAAGGACAGAAAAACAGCAGTCAACAATAGCAAAACAAGAGCGGCCAAGGTGGAAGCTTGGAGACTGTGTTCAGAAGCCAACAGAGAAATTACAAAGGCTGTAAAACAGGACAAGAAGAACTTTGTGGAAAACCTTGCACAACAAATGGAACAAGCTGCAGGATGGAGAAACTTGAAATAGATGAATGACACCACATGGATGCTATCTGGGTCATGGAGTATACTGGATCATCCAGTACAGGATAAGGAGAGGTACCTGACAACAAACCTAAATGAGCAGCTCAGTAGGTAGAAGAAACACTTTGAAGAGCTACTGAACTGCCCTACCCATGTGGAACTTCTGGAATTACCACCTGCAAATATACCTCTGCAAATTAACAACAAGAGACCTGCAAAAGAAGAAATCAGAAAAGCCATTGACTACCTGAAAAGCAGAACATCACCTGGTCCAGAAAACATCCCCACAGAAACAATCAAGGCACGTAGTGAGACATTAGTGAGCATGATTTATAATCTACTTGGGAAAATTTGAGACACTGAGGAGATCCCCCAAGACTAGAAACATGGCTACCTTATCAAGCTTCCAAAGAAAGGCAACCTGAAGGAATGCAAGAACTGGAGGGTCATCAAGTCTATTCCAGGACAAGTGTTCAATGAGATTCTCTTGGAGCGAACAAGGACAAAAATTGATAGATAGCTCAAGAAAGAACGGGCTGGCATCTGAAGTAAGAGATCTTGTACTGACCAAATAGCAACTGTCAGAGTGATTATAGAACATCACTTGAGTGGAACTCTGCCCTATAGATAACCTTCAAAAACTTCAAAAAAGCCTTTGACAGTGTAGATAAAGACATTTTGTGGAAACTGTTGCAACACCATAGTATCTCTTCCAAAATTATTAACCTGATCCGTTCAACATAGAGAACCTAAACATGACAAGTTGTTCACAATGATGTCTTGACACAATCATATTGTCACCTTTCCTACTCTTGATCACAATGGACTGAATTATGAGCAGACTGAACATTAACAAGGGAAAGACAAAGAGAATTAGGATCACCCAGTCCAATAACAACACCATCACACTGGGAGGGGAAGATGTGAAACAGTTCACTTACTTGGGGAGTATTACGGGCAGATATGGATGAGCAGACAAGGATATCAGTGCCAGAATAGGGAAAGCAACAGCTGCATTCAAGACTCTTTGTCCCATATGGAGTTCACAAATAATATCTGTGAAGATGAAAACTGGGGATCTTCAACACAAATGTGAAGAGTGTGCTCTTAATGGACATGAAACCTGGCATACTAGTCATAAACAGATGCCTGAGGTACATCGTTCACATCCAATGGCAAGACTTCATCACAAATGAGGAGCTTTGGAACAGAGCAGGACAAGAACCACTTGACGTTCAAATCAAGCAAAGAAAGTGGGGATAACTAGGCCACACTCTCAGCATCATCCATCATCCAGAATAGTCAAGTTTCAAGCTCCCAAATGGAACCCACAAGGAAAATGCAGAAGAGGAAGACCTCAGTCAACGTGGAGAAGATCTACTGAGACTGAAGGACAATAACTGGGGTACTCCTGGAGTCATCTTGAAGTTTTGTCCTGAGAAAGAGTGAAGTGGAGTAATAGAGGGTGCTCCACTCAGAGTAGAAGTGTTAAAGTCAAGTAAGTCAATGCTGCCTGATTCTTATTCACAAGTGCTGGGTCTACACAGAGCTTCTCTCCCAGAAGTTCCATGCTAATAAGCAGCCTTGCAATTACAAATGGCTGCTCATTAGCATGGTTCTGCAGCTCTTCAGCACAGCCATGTGAGATCTCGCTCACAGTGGTGGGGGACAGTAAATAGGCCACGTGGATGTTCCCCTGCTGGCAAAAAGCCCTTCTGTCACCATCACCTTATGCTAATGAGCAGCCATTTGCAATTGTGAGGCTGCTCATTAGCGTGGAGCTGCCAGGAGAGTGGCTCTGTGTAGACTCAGCCAAGATCACCTGAAAGCCAGAACAGATATTTGCACGTAACTTTTGTAGCCACATTGCAAGGTATTCATGTGCCAGATAATGTAAACATTCTTGTGTCCCTTCATTCTTCAGCCACTCTTCCAGAGGACATGCTTCTGTGCTGAGGATTCTCATTAAAAATTACAAGTTAATTGAAACTGTGACTGAACTCCCTCTGGGAGAATTGTATGTTTCCTATTTTATCCACATTCTGTCATATATTTCATTTTACTGCAGTCTTAGATGATGACCCAGCACATACCTGCTTTAGGAACAATTTTATACCAGATTTGACAAAACAAAAAGATACCAATATGCTACAGCACATGGTCCAAAGTTCAGCAGTATAAAGTGCCTTTCAAAGTCTGAGGTGGAGGTTACTTTCAGAAGTCTTAAAAAGCAACAATCTGATGCTAAAATTACAGAACCAAACCACCAAAACAGAAAAAAAAACATAACAAAATAAAACAACCCCAAGCTTCTGTTGGCATTTGACTCAGATGATGAAGATGAACATACGTTTGTCAGCTCTGCTTTGGATTATTATCTAGCAAAACACATCATGGAATAGCGATGGACCCATAAAGGCACATTAGAATCTTGGGCACATCTGACACATAAATATCTTGCAATGCTGTTTATTGTAGTAGCATACAAACACTTGTCCTCGCTTTTAGGTGATGTAAACAAAAAGTCATGCTAACTCTTTGTTTCCATCCATATTGTTCAAAGTCTCTGTCTTGCTTCTAAGTCGCTGACATATATAAAAAATATACATTGATACAATAAAATGATTTTCTTTCATGATGTGCTATACACTTGCATACATGCAGAGAGAAAAAGAGAGAGAACCATGGTTTATGGAACATTTAATTATTTATTTTCACACATTTAGATTTTAAATAATAAAGATGCATCTCTAAACTAACACAAATTATTACATGATAAATTACACTATTGCATGTTCTCAGCAGCAATAAATAATCAGCGTCGAAATAAATCAGTGGGTTGGTCAGCCACCTACCTTTTCTTCAATTTGGGAGCATATGATGAGCTTCCTCAAAAAACAAAGCAAAAACAAATAAACAAACAAAAAAAACCTTCACTCAATATAAGGCTCCTAACTGGGTATTTTAATATCTTAGTGAAACGCCCTTGTTAACAGATATATTACATACGCACAGCCTGGTCAAGATATTAAGAAATAGGAATGAAATAGAATTGTTTCTTTTCTGTGATCATATCCAAAGGCAGATGAATTAATGTTGCTTGGACTTCTTTTGCTTGGACTTCTTTGCCAGATTCACACTCAGACCATAAACCTGTGAAATTCATAAGAGAGGTGGTTGTTTGAAAAAAGGCCTGGACAGGTAAAACTAAAGGCCTGTGTCTACATGGGCACAAATCTTCAAAATAGCCATATTTCAATGATTACTAATGAGGGGCTGAATATTCAGTTCAGTGCCTCATTAGCAATAGGATGCTTCTTGCCGTGGTGCTTTGAAAGTGCTGCTTTCGAAAGCATGTGGCTTGACGTGACTAAACCGGGGTCCTTTTCGAAAGGACCCCACACGTTTAGAAATCCCCTTATTCCACTCACTGAGAAGAATAAGGGGATTTCGAAAGCCGTGCTGAGCTGTGTGCTGTCGAAAGCGGTGGTTTCAAAGCGCTGCAGCCAGAAGTGTCCTAATGCTAATGAGATGCTGAATATTCAGTTCAGTGCCTCATTACTAATCTTTGAAATGGCCATTAGAATGGCTGTTTTGAAAATTTGTGCCCCTGTAGACACACCCAAGGATTGCAATGAAAAACAAAGTTCCTGCTATACTCCCTTGCCCATTAATATATAATATTGTCTCTTCTCTTTTGAAAATATTAGAATATCAGAAAATAGTAGAATATAAGGAGATATGATCTGAATGTGGTTCTATAATTACTGGTCAGAACATGTGCAGCAAGATTTCAGCAAAGCCTAAAACAATTAATTTATTATTCCATAATGCTTACCATTAAATGTGGGGGTTTATTACTGTATAATTTCCTTAAATGTTTTAAGTAAGAAGAGCTGAGTAATAATATTATTGTCATACCCGGAAGCCTGCATTGAAACAAAGTGGCTTAGCACTATGATGAATAGCAGCAATTACAGGAAGGAACAATATTGGTTTTACAGTTATTGTTATTAACTTATAGTACTACTAAGAATAAAATTCCATATTTCACTAGATACTCCAATCACTGCCAACATATCTGACAGAGGAACATTTTATAATCCCTGTATTTCACACGGACTGTACAAGTAGAAATTGGCAGACCCAAGTAATTTATATCTCCTTATTACCAGCTTGCAGAAGGCATTGTGAATATGGGGCTAGTGATGGATATTTTTGTGGCAGATGCTGTTTTATTCTATTTTGCTGTATTAAATTTACCACAGATTGGTTTTACTGCAGTTTATTAAAGTAACAGAAAAGATAAGCTGTGGAAGAACAAGATACATAACTTGCTCACTCTTGTGCTCTGGAAAGAAATCACATTTATTTATAAACAGAGAAATTTAGACCAATGTACAACTATAGATGTCCTGGATTCATAGCATTAAATTTGCACTGCACTATCTGTAGCTCATATAGGCTACGTCTACACGTGAAGCCTACATCGAAGTAGCCTATTTCGATGTGGCGACATCGAAATAGGCGCAGCGAGGGAACGTCTACACGCCATAGTAGCACACATCGAAATAAGGGTGCCAGGCACAGCTGCAGACAGGGTCACACGGCGGACTCAACAGCTAGCTGCTCCCTTAAAGGGCCCCTCCCAGACACACTTGCACTAAACACCACAAGATCCACAGAGCCGACAACGAGTTGCAGACCCTGTGCATGCAGCATGAATCCCCGCTGCAGCAGCAGCAGCCAGAAGCCCTGGGCTAAGGGCTGCTGCCCACGGTGACCATAGAGCCCCGCACGGGCTGGAGAGACAGCGTCTCTCAACCCCCCAGCTGATGGCTGCCATGGAGGACCCCACAATTTCGACGTTGCGGGACGCGGATCGTCTACACGGTCCCTACTTCGACGTTGAACGTCGAAGTAGGGCGCTATTCCTATCTCCTCATGAGGTTAGCGACTTCGACATCTCGCCGCCTAACGTCGAAGTTAACTTCGAAATAGCGCCTGACGCGTGTAGACGCGACGGGCGCTATTTCGAAGTTGGTGCCGCTACTTCGAAGTAGCGTGCACGTGTAGACGCAGCTATACATCGGTACAGAATTTGCCAAAATAATGGTAATTTATTTTAAGGGGAATATTTCTATGATGATAACTCAGTTATGTATTCAATAAAAATAATGAAAATATTTCTCTGAAAGGACAAAAATCCATCTAGGGGATTATGTGGGATTTAGGTGCTCTATGGCTGTGTCTACACTAGCCAAAAACTTTGACATGGCCATGCAAATGGCCATTTTGAAGTTTACTAATGAAGTGCTGAAATACATATTCAACGCCTCATTAGCATGTAGGCGGCTGTGGCACTTCAAAATTGATGCGGCTTGTCCAGATGGGGCTCCTTTTTGAAAGGATCCTGGCTACTTCGAAGTCCCCTTATTCCCCTCTTCTTATAGGAATAAGGGAACTTTGAAGTAGCCGGGGTCCTTTAGAAAAGGAGCCCTGTCTGGATGAGCTGCGCGGCGGTGAGCCACATCAATTTCGAAGTGCTGCGGTCGCCCGCATGCTAACGAGGTGCTGAATATGTATTTCATCGCTTCATTAGTAAACTTCAAAATGGCCATTTGAATGGCCATTTCGAAGTTTTTGGCTAGTGTAGACACGGCCTATAAGTTTTATGCAGACTGTCCGTGACAAGATAAATTTCACCAAATGAGCAAATTTTGGTCAATTAAACCAATTATTTTATGTGCTTGAAACAATAAAGAGCAAAACACTTACAAGTGGGCTGTAATGTAGTTTTAACCTGTAATAAAATAAAAATGTATTAATAATATTGAAAATTAGTAACTTAATATTCATCAAAGTCTTTAATGAAATAGCATCACAATTTTGATAGGGAATAAAGAATTATCATCTTCAACTGACAAGTAAAAGTGAAACAGAGATCTCAAGAGGCTGATTTTCTGTTCTGTTAGTACCTGCTACTCCAAGCACAGTCAATGGAAATTGTGGATGCTCAGCACCTCAGGAAGTGATGTTCAAATACGATGGTCCAAAATCAATACATATTGGAGCTGGAAAGAGAGCACAGGTGTTCAGATCTTTTCTCTGACCGTTGGCTTTATTTGCATAACAAATGGAAGAAATGTATTGAGTATCAATTACCTGTTATCTGGGGTTCAGCCAACTTTTGCTCATAGTTAAATTATTTGTGCTGTTTTGGAATTCCTCACAGAGTAATTCTTCTGAAAGTTCTTGGTCACAGGTTATCCCATTTCCATAAAACTCATAAGCTACACCTACACTGCAGAGATATTTCAAAAAGAAGGCTTTCCAGAAGATCTCTTCTGAAAGAACTTATTTTGAAAGAGAGCCTCCACACACAGAAAAGGGAATCAAAATAGAGAGCTGTTCTTTCCAAAGAGAGCGTGCACACAGCCTCCCTCTGTTTTGAAAGAGCAGGCAAAAGATTGAAAAATCAGGCTCCAAGAGGACTGGTCTTTTGAAAACGAATGGTCTGTGGAGCATCTACACACATTTTCTTTCAAAAGAAGCTTTCAAAATGGAGTGTTCCTCCTGAGACAGGACAGGAAAATCAGTTTCTAAAGGAGTGCCACATTCTTTCAATTTACTTTCAAAAGAATGCTGTTTATGTGTAGACACTCTGTGGGATCATTTGAAAAAGCCCCCTTCTTTCGAAAAATCTTTCGAAAGGACTTGCTAGTGTAGATGTAGCCATACTGATTAAAATTGTGGCAAAATCATAGTAGTTTGCAAGAGAGATAAGGTTAAGGTTATCTACAGGTTGTTAAGTTGTCCTTTGTGAGAGGTCTTTGGACATCTGAAAATGCCTTCCATGAATTTGAAAAGCTAAATATTCCAACAGATTATGCAGGTGGGATTGGTTCTTACCTCATGTAAGCTGATGTATCACTGTTATATAATAATGCAAAAAAGCAAGTCCTGTAGCACCTTAAAGATTAACAATATTATTTATTAGGTGATGAACTTTTGTTTGAAGCTATTGATTTGTCCGTCAGTGATTTGTACTGTGGTATCCAAGAAATGGAACTCTCATGTGGAATGGTCAAGGCTGAGATTGATGGTGGGGTGGAAGTTGTTGAAATCCATGTGGAATTCTTCGAGGTTCTCTTTACCATGAGTCCCAACAATAAAGATATAATTGATGTAGCATAAGTAAAGGAGAGGTAATAGGGGACAGGAGCTGAAGGAACATTCTAAGTCAGCCATAAAAAAAGTTAGCATACTGTGGGGCCATGCGGGTGCCCATAGCTGTGCAGCCAGGATTATTCTATTGCTACACAAAATCCATAAGTCTGGAAACCTCAGACACCCTATCATTTCAGGTATTGACATCCTTACTACAAGACTATCCTGCTATGTAGATTCCCTCCTCAAATGCTATGCTACCAGTAGCTACCTCTGAGGTACCACTAACTTCCTGAGGAAATTACGTAACATCAGAAATCTTCTTGAAAATACCATCCTTGACTCCATGGATGCAGAAGCTATTTACCATGCAAATTTGTCCTCAGCCACAGCTATTCTGATCTGAGGACAATTTATACCTTCAGATCAATGCCATTCTATATCAGAAAGCCATCAACTGCTACTCTTACTACATGCCTCCAGCTTCCAACCAAGACACATTGCACAATCCACCATTTATAGTCAAGCCCTAAGATACAACTGCATCTGCTCCAGTCCTACTGACAGAGGCCAAAAACTTCAGGATCTCTACCAGGCATTCATAAAATTAAATTATCCACTGGGAGAAGTAAAGAAATAGATTGACAGGGCTAGACAAATACCCAGAAATCAGCTACTTCTAGATAGGCTCAAGAAGATTAAGAACAGAACACCACTCGACATTACCTATAGCTCCGAACTCATACCCCTCCAGCTCATTATCAACAATCTACAACCTATACTGGAACATGATGCTGAACTCTCACAAGCCCAAGATGACAGGCCTGTTGTCTCCTACAGACAGCTGCCCAACCTCAGGAAAATTCTCACTAGCAACCACACACCACACCACAGAAATACTAATCCTGGAAGCTTTCCTTGTAACAAACCCTGTTGCCAACTCTGTCCACGCATTTACACTGCAGACACCATCACTAGACCTAACCGCTTCAGTTACATGATCAGGAGCCCATATTCCTGCACTTCCGCTAATGTGATGTATGCTATCATGTGCCAGCAGTGCCCCTCTGCCATGTATATTAGACAATCTGGACAACCGCATTGCCAAAGAATTAATGGACACAAATCAAACACTGGGAATTTGAACACATATAAATCGGTAAGCGAGCATTTCATTTTTGCATGACAGTATTCAACAATTAATGATGGAAGATCATGGGAGAGATGATCAAGCATGACAAAGAAAGTATGATTCAGGAAACACAGTGATTATGTAATATAACATGGAAAGAAGGGAAGGCATGTAAGGAGTGGACAAGATCTGTGCTCGTGACAATACACAAGAAAGGAAGTGCATTGGAGTGCAAGAACTACAGAATGATTGCCCTAACAAGTCATATATGCAAGGTGCTGATGATGATACTGATGGAGAGACTAAAATTGCAAATATAAAAACATCTATCAGGTGAGCAAGCAGGGTTCGGGAAAGATAGAAGAACCATACAGCAGATATTGACACTAAGATTGATAGTGGAGAAAGTTTGACAAAATAGCATCTATACTTGCTTCATCAATTTTCAGAAGGCATTTGACAGCATAGAGCAGAAACTGACCTGATCAGTGTTGGAGTGTTATGGAGTAGATAGCACATTGAGATGGTTATTGAAAGACATCAATGACAATGTGGAGGCAGCAGTGAGAATGTGCAGAGAGACGCGAAATTGGTTTAGAACGAGTAGCGGTACTACAGAAGGAGATCTGATATCAACGAGTATTTTCATCAAGCATCTAGAGAGAGTGATGGACAAGATCAAGGATGAGGTAGCAGGGATATCTGTGCATGGGACAAGAATCAACAACTTGAGGGTTGTGTCTACACTACAAATTAACTTTGAAGTAAGGGGCTACTTCGAAGTAGCCTGCAGAGCATCTACACACTCTTTTCCTTACTTGGAAGTTAATATCGAAGTTAGGGAGGCTAACTTCGAAGTCACTACTCCATTCCCCGGAATGGAGTCGTGGCTTATTTTGACCTGTAACTTTGAAGTTAATGTGTGTAGACACTCTGCACTCCTTACTTCGAAGTAAGGAGTCTGCCAAGGAGGGCCCCCCACCCCAGAGTATGGAGACAGTCTGGCAAGCCCAGGCAGAGTTCTATGGTCCCTGCTGGCTGCCTTAAAGGAAGCAGATCCCTGGCAACCCCAGGCAGGAGGCTGAGAGTGTGCCATGAGCAGGGGCAGCACAAGTTCTGCCCCGTACTCCCACGCAACCCCATGCCTTCATCATTTCCTGTCTCCTTACTTCAAAGTAGGGGGTATTTGTGTGTGGACGTTTAACTTCAAAGTAGGGGAAAGCCTATTTCAAAGTAAGGGAGTGTGCATTTTTTGTGTGGACACTCTACTTCGAAGTTGCTTACTTCAAAGTTATACTTCAAAGTAAGCAACTTCAAAGTTATTTTGTAGCGTAGACACAGCCAAAGTTTTCAGATGATATAGTTGTTATTGAAGAAGATGAAGAAAAGCTAGCAAGAATGGTGCAGGTGGTGAACAAAGAAGGGAAGCGGTATGGACTGATTATAAACATTGATAAAACAAAAACAATGGTATTTGGAGATAAGCAATAAGGAAGGAAGATCAGTGTGGATGGTATTGAACTAGAAAATGTAGAGAAGTTCACATATATGGGGAGCAACATATTGTACGACCTAGACTGTAAGAAGAAAATAAACTAGAATAGTGAAAGCAAGAGCGTGTTTGAAGGCAATGGATAACATCTGGAAAAGCAAAGCAATTAGCTTGGGAATGAAGCTGAGCTTCTTGAAAATGTGTGTGAGCAGATGATATAGTAGATTGGTGCAGAGCTAGTCTACAGAAGATAAGCCACTCTGCACTGGACAGGGGAAGATGGAAGGAAATAGTGAGGGGGGCATCGGATGCCAATGGGTGATGAGCCCATGATTGTTGTTGTTGATGATGATGATGAATGATTTTTTAAAAAAATACATTTTAACACCAGGTTACAAAGGGGGACATCTGAATTGGAATTTATTTTCAAATTTGATACCTATCACCTTGGACTCAACAAAGATATCAATTTTCTTATGCATTACAAGGCCAATCTCCCCACCTTTGATGTTCACAGTGACCCCAGGCATCCCATTTAACTTAGTGGACGCTTGCAGAAGGCTTTTTTTCCCCTCCCTTTCACCTCCATCCAACCCTATACAGCTGATTCATCAGTTTTCTTTCTTACTTTTTTTTCTTTTCTTTTCTTTTCTAATTTCACTTCCTACCAGTTATCTGTTATCAGTATTCTCCAGATCTGAAGAAGTGGGTCTGTTCCACAAAAGCTCATCACTTAATAAATAATATTGTTAGTCTTTAAGGACTCTTTTTTTTTTTTTTTTTTTTAAGATACGGATTGATATGGCTACCTCTCTGTAACATGAGACTTATGCTCATCACACAGAATCCATTTGTGGTCTGCTTAGATGGACTTACAGGATGTGTATGTGTGAACATTCTTATTGCAGCACAAAACTGAGTCCACTGGAATATTTTCAAAGGCATCATTGGGAGGTAGGTCCTGGAGTGCCATTGACTTTCTGTGGCATTTGGGTCTCCTAAAAACCTGTTTTTAAATTGTCCCCCACAGATTGACAGGCATCCCTAAATAGCAGGTGCGTCTGAATTGCAGAAGTAGTTCTCCATCAACGGAGAAAGAGGCCATGTTTTGAAATTGACACCTAATGTCTACTTTGATATTTTAAAGTAATAATTATTATATATATTACCATAACACCTCTAGTTAAGCTTATAGGCTTTTTATGTGTCCATATCTGATTTTTTTACTCCTTTCTCTTCCCTGACAGAAGCGGATGCTATCATTAAAATATAATCCCAAACACTCATTCTTTGAACTATTTTTGCTGTAGGTGTAACAGAAACCTTAAAGTTCAATTGCTTTTAATTTAATAAAGGGAGAAATTGCTTTCTGTCTCAGATTATTATTAAATGGCTTATTAGTTTTTCTTAAATACATATTTTTTAATTACTTCACCGTTTGTTTTGAAAGTTTATGACTAGGCTATTATAAGAGGTGAACCAAAGGGAATATTTGTAATTATTGTATCCAAAATACAGGACTTCCCACGCATGTACAGACTGAAGGAAAGAACATGGACACAGGTCTGGTGCAATAGGTCTTAGGAAGGTTGTATAGAAAGTAGAAATGGCAATGCATGAGTATCTGATTCTGTCACACACAAACTAAGTGTCCCGTCAAGGATATTTGGCAAGCCATAAGTTGGAAGAGAAAACAACAACAATGTACTCAGCATGTTTCCCTGAAATAACAATGTAACCCTGCTGAAAATCACTGTGGACCTTAATACTGGATGAGCCAACATTAATTCTGCACATGCACCATGGAGCTCATGCACTGCAAGGGAAACAAGTGATAGCTGAGAAGCTAAGCCAAGCTGTTGATGCGGGAAGAGGCTAGCCAGTGTGATGTGGAAGCCCTGCAGCTGTGCTCCTATCACCTGGAATCTCCTCTCAACAACCTTTACTCACACTGATTAACACTCACTCACAAGTTAAACTAAACACTTCCTGGAAAGGGAGATTTTTTTTTCATCATCCCTTGAAGAGTTATGATTTTCTTTGGCACAGTAAAAATGTTAGTTTTAAATGATTATCCCGTTATCAGTTTTTATCCAATACTTACACTGATTACAATGGGTGGTCTAAACACAGCAAATTCGAGTGATAACATCATATGACCATATTATATTAACTGAGTGTAATTAGGTTGTGATATTGTTAAGACATTCCCCACCACCACCATTTTGATAAAACTGTGTCTCAAAACCTGGAGATAACACATGTTAAAGTGGCTAGAAAAAAGAAAGAGTTATTAACTTTATTTAAAAAATGCTTGGAAAATGGATTAATAAAATAATCTCAATTTGTTGTTCAGAATAGTATTTATACATAGCATAAAGGAGTTTTCAGAAATCATTGCCACCTTTAATATCTATAGATAATATCTTCTCTTTGCTTACCTTTTCAAAGGTCGCTCCGAATAAAAATAAGAAAGAGAAGCATTATTTCATCTCTGTTATGTTGCAAGTCCAGGTAGAATAAAAAACTCACTAAACTTTGCTAAGACTACCCTTTCTGGAACTTGTTTTTGTCTTGTAATCCCATTTTTTAAGACATGCACATCGTTACACGAGCATGCCTCAGCCACAAATACATTTCTTGTATTTTTACTTGGTGTAATCAGTTAAACTTGTCAGTTTACCCACTCCAGTTTCTTATCTGTATCTTATGATAAATTGCACTATAAATCCATGTCACAAGGCATTTAGTGAACTTAGATAACATTAGGTCCTATTTTGGTTTACTTGTTTTCTTGTGCGGCTAATACATTATCATTATAAGTTTCAATATAGGAGTTTAGAAAGAGTATAAAATCATAAAGTTTGTGGTTTTTATGTGGATTTTTGAAACATTGTCATACTGGATTCCAAAAGAAGTGTGTTCAGAATAATTGGCAGCAAATATGTGTTTACTTTTATTCTAAATCAACTGCTAATTAACTCCACACGGCAGAAACTGATTTCTGCTTAGCACTGAGATTCCTTGTTCCTTAATTTTCCTTCATTTTTGACATTCACAGGTGTGAGATCTAAACAATTATAACATGCATCCTAGCCTCTACTGTTTAGGAGCCTGATCCAAAGTACATGTACTCATTATATTGGCTTGAAAGGGCTTTGGATCAGGAACTAACACATTTTCACATTTAATAAGAAGCTCTTTATATCTATTATCATTACAATAGAATATTGATGATGACATACCATGTCAGGATAAGCATATATCCCAGGTTTATTTCTCCCAGTCTACTAAAAATATGAACACAACAATCCACTGTTCTCATAATGTAGTGCAATCATCTTAAATTAGGTCATTATTGGGGCAGCAAACTGATTCCTATTAAGATTTTGTTGTTGATTACTTTGCAAGAGCCAGCTATAATTTATTACGCAAAACTCCCATTAATTTCAGCAGGAGTTCTGCATGAGAACACAGTCCAAGGTCAAGAGCAAAATGATCAAGTTTACTCTGATTATCATGCTGGTGCTTTCTTCACATGAAGGAGAATGTGAATGAGACATATACCCTTAGGGCTCACTTTTCCTCACCCAGTATTTTCATAGAAATCCAGTCTTCAGCAGAGACTCTTTTCAATCAGCTTGGTCAACTCCAATATCTATTAAGAAAAACAAATATCTTACAATAAAAATTATTCAGGAAACTGGATATACTCATATTCACTATTTTATAAATTAAAGAGTACTGAGCAATCATTGTGTCCAGTAGTCATAGCTCAGTTTGAAAGAGTCATATTATTTGGATAGTAATATAAACAAATATCACAGAAGCAGGTATAATATGGTTACCTGGGTAACAGGGAATCTAAAATTTCCATGAATGATAGTAGTTGACATATTTACATTTCATTTTTTAAAATAAGGATAAAGCTAATTCCTCCTATCAGAATGTTTCTTATTGCACAGAACCATTTCAATAAGTACATTTTGTGAAGAAGTATTCTTAGATATAATAGTGCATTAAAATACAGATTTGACAGAAATATATTTAGGGCTTGCTGACAGTATTATGGAATAGGTGCAGCAGTTGCCTTTTGTCATGTTTAAGGGGCTTTAACTCCCAAACCATATATGGAAAATAGTGTTGTGGAAATGACAAACACCCATCCACAGAATAATGTTTTCCTATTATTTCAAAATGTGAATTGTACGCCCTGTAAATTAGCCTGTGACCATTTTATTTAATGCTGTAAATTATTTTTGTCTTGTCGCAGCCAGTAGATGGCAGAATTGTATCACTCATGAGTTTAATGTTCTTTAATATTTCTGTTTTCATAAGCATTATATACATCTGTTTACACACACACACACACACACACACACACACACTACTGATTTTGGTTGAAGGAATTTGCTGTTTTTTTTTTTTAAATTTCATTTTATTTTCCTGCTTCTTGAGATAATTTTACAAGGCACAAAGATCATGGTTGTGTGTCTGTATTTATGTGCATGTTTATGATTGCATATATTTATGTTTCTGCATTTTGCATATTTACAGAAACTAATTTTCATGTCCTACTGGCAATAATGTGAATAATTACCTTTAGAATATTGTTCTAATCTCTTGGTTGAGAATAATTAACTCTGCAAATGAGAAGATACTATTATGTTTGACTGAACTAAATGAGGGAGCACACTTCCAGATAAGTGCATAACAGTGAGGGAAATGTATTTTTCAAAATGTAGAAGTGAGGAGCCATTGGATTATAAATGTAACACACACACTCCATCATAAAATAGCACAAGTGTCTTTTGAAATTATTTGGAAGTATCTGACTTCAAACCTATAAACAAGTAAAAGCACATAATAATGGGGAAAAAATCTTGAATCTCACTGCTTTACCTGGAGAAATGAAATGGACGACATCCTTTTGTCTCTGCTCTGAGCTTGGTAAAATAATCACCAAAAATCCTACCCATTTGAACTTTTTCATAGGGAATGTCGCTTCATGCAGTGACATCACTTGATATGACATATATCATACCACCTGCCATTTATCAGCGGCTGTGTCTACACGTGCACACTACTTCGAAGTAGCGGCACTAACTTCGAAATAGCACCCGTCGCGGCTACACGCGTCGGGCGCTATTTCGAAGTTAACTTCGACGTTAGGCGGCGAGACGTCGAAGTCGCTAACCTCATGAGGGGATCGGAATAGCGCCCTACTTCGACGTTCAACGTCGAAGTAGGGACCGTGTAGACAATCCGCGTCCCGCAACGTCGAAATTGTGGGGTCCTCCATGGCAGCCATCAGCTGGGGGGTTGAGAGACACTGTCTCTCCAGCCCGTGCGGGGCTCTATGGTCACCGTGGGCAGCAGCCTTTAGCCCAGGGCTTCTGGCTGCTGCTGCTGCAGCGGGGGATTCATGCTGCATGCACAGGGTCTGCAACTCATTGTCGGCTCTGTGTATCTTGTGCTGTTTAGTGCAAGTGTGTCTGGGAGGGGCCCTTTAAGGGAGCGGCTGGCTGTTGAGTCCGCCCTCTGACCCTGTCTGCAGCTGTGCCTGGCACCCTTATTTCGATGTGTGCTACTGTGGCGTGTAGACGTTCCCTCGCAGCGCCTATTTCGATGTGGTGCTGCGCAACGTCGATGTTGAACATCGACGTTGCCAGCCCTGGAGGACGTGTAGACATTATTCATCGAAATAGCCTATTTCGATGTCGCCACATCGAAATAGGCTACTTCAATGTAGGCTTCACGTGTAGACGTAGCCAGCATGACATAGTAATCTGGCCTCCGAATCAGGAGAAAAAGGAAACAGAATGAAAGAGAACTGACTGAGTCTGATTTGTACACAGAATAAAATGATTTCTTATTGAAAAGCAAACCAGAATATTAAATAGATTAGCTAGTATTTTAGAGGTAGCTAAGGTCATTAGCCTATTTTAATCATCGGCTCTGGCAATATTTTAAAAAATGAAATAACTTTTAACTTCTCTTTGTGGTTTTTTTGGATATCCTATTGTGTTTTATTTATCAAATGTTATAAATAGGGTTAGGCCTGAGCCTGCTCCCTTTGAAAAGCCCAAGTGATATTAAAGAAAGTGGTATGGAGTGCTAGGGTGGTTAATGAGCCCTACATATGTACATATAGATATTCCTCCAGTATATTTAATTACTGTCTTTCTGAGACCAATAAATGTGCCATATTTTTAGGGGCTAGTTTATGAGTTCTTTCATGAAGGAACTGTTTTTGAAAGATGCTTGCAGAAACTATTCTGCAGCTGCCAGCAGATCCAGGTTATGCAATTGTCTGGCTACACCAAATAGACATTTGGCATGGACGTAATCAGGCTGCAACTTTATTGTTAGATGTCTGGGACTACCCAACAGACTAAAAATTAAAAACAAACAAACAAACAAAAATAACATCCAGTGCAGGTATTTCCATATTTACTCTGTTATTACTTGGAAGGCTCCCACTCTTTCTCCATCCAAGTTTCTCCAGCAAATTTATTGTCAGGACCTTACTATCCCAGGGTACATAGGGGAGGGAACTTCCGCCAGCTCCCTTGCTTTTCCCCACCTGTTGCATATAAAAGGAAGACTTCAGGCACCCCTTTAAACTCTCAGTTATTAGGAGATTAGTAAATGACCGCACTAACCCTTTTTGCAACAGTTTTCACCTGCAATTTTGCTAAGCATTTTTCTACACTGTGCCAGCCAGCCAACCTCCCTGCCCCGTACACACACTTAAAGGTTCAGGGTTATCAGTTGCTGACAAACCCCTTTGGAAGCATTACTCCAGTTAACTGAGATGGTGATGGCATGAGAGTGGTGACGTGATACAGTGTGGACAAACTATGAGCACCTCTCCTGGTCTTCAGTCTCTGTCACATTTACTCATTTCTCTTCCTTAGCTTCATACTGAAAAAGGGAATTATAATGTTATCAAAAAGCACATTGTTCAGTATAAGCAAGCTGGCTATCCAGAAGGCTACTTTATGCAGACATTTTGTTGTTCTAGTCCCACTTTATTTTTTTGCTTCTAGTCTCGGTTAACCAGATAGCAACTGGTGGTGGTGGGGGGAATGAGATAGAGGGAGCAGTCATGACAATATATTGTCACCCTCTACTCTAATCCCTTTAATCTAGGACCACAAGATAGTTTTGTGGAAAAAGCACTAAATGGGAATCAGAGGTTTGGGTATCATTGGTAGGTTTTCTGCTCACTTTCTGTATGCCCTTGAGCATTATTGAGTTATATCAAGGGTGAATTTGGCCCAAAGTCTTCATAAAGCTGCTTACTGCTCACTCATTAGGGAAGAAAAGAAGACTGATGCCAAATCAAAAGCAATTGCCATGCAAATGAGGGAACCTAGATGGGAACACTTACATGTATAGGTTGATTTTCCAGAGGTGGTAAACACAAGCAGGTCCCATTAGACTATTCAGTTTGGACTTTTGAGTGTTTTGTATTTGGCAGGGGTGTACATGACCATGAAAGGAAGAGGTGAATCAGGCTCTATATATTATGGCTTCAGGGAACAAAATACAGCTAAAAGGTACTGCAATGAAGACAAGTTGTCAAAGATTAACTAAAAATAGTGAATCTATCAAGGTATTTAAAGAAGAAAAGTAACGTTGAACATCACATGGAATAAAAGAGGAATGAGTTAGGCCTATGAGACATGCTTTTTGCTGCTAGGTTATCCTCCTCTCCTTTATTTTTTATATGATGTACTTTAAGAAAAGTGGTTAAGGTTTTTTGCCTGTTTTGTTTTGTTTTTATTTTTAATTCCCATCACTGATGAACAGCATTTGCTCTCCTGACTCTATAATGTACATGTATTTCTTTTTGCTTTTGCCTACATTTCCCCCACAACACACAGAGAAACCTCTAAGTCATATAGAATAAAAAAGGGTTTGTTATATTTTTTTCTATTTTTATTAGAGAAATAGAATTCTGGATCTGAACACTCTCAGATTAACTTGTGTGGCTCTGCCACTCACCTACTTCATGAAAAGCCCAGTAAAGAAAATAATAGAACACCACCTGTCACCACCTATATCCCCCAGTGCCCCTCTGACACCCTACAAACCATAAAGGAATGTGATCCTTCACTCTCACAGCCTTGGATGAGAGTACTGTCCTCTCCTACCAAGAGCAGCTCAATCTCAAGAAAATACTCACCAGCAGCTACACACTATCTAGCAGAAACACTAACCCAGAAACCTATCCCTGCAACAAACCCCATTGCCAGCTCTGTCCATATATCTATATAAACAACACCATCACAGGACCTAACCACACCAGCCACATCAACAGGGGCTCATACATCTGCACATCCACTAATGTGACATACATCAGGATGAGCCAGCAATATCCCTCTGCCATGTGCATTGGGACAAACTGGATAGTTTCTCCACCAAAGCATGAAAGGATGTAAATCCACATCAGGATTGGAACACACACACAAGCATAGAGGGAAACACCTTTAACCTGCCTGAATATTCAATAATGGATTTAAAAGTAGCCATTCTTCTTCAGGAAAATTTTACCGCATGATTAGAGAAGAAGACATCAAATTGGAATTCGTTTGGAAATTTGTACGTTTAAACTAGGCCTTAATGGAGATCTCAACTATCTGATGCATTACCATAAAAATTTCCTCATTTTTGATATGCACAGGAATAGTACACATCCTACAAAATTTGCTTCATCAACTTCATTCTACTCATAACAAGTAACCTTTTTTCCATCCTTCCCTGCCCTCCCCCACCAAGCTGCTATATAAACCTTGGATTCTATTTGTCTGCTTGGGTCATCTGAAGAAGTGGATCTTATCCATGAAAGCTCATGACCTAATGCATTTTCTAGTCTCTAACGTGCTACAGGACTGCTTGTTATTTACAATCAACATTAGCAGCATTCCTCATTACTGATTTTGAGCTATTTCCTAAACTCTTAAGAAAACCAAAATTCATCAAGTTCATAGTTTTTAGATCACTTTTTGTGTCTGAATTCCCAAATGAGTCCCCAGAGGTTCACATGACTCCCTCTAGGCTGCTGCCAAACCCTGTAGGTACCTAAACTTCCCTTGTAAAATTCTCTCTGTACCTGTGTTTCTGCCTCTGAGTATGCACATAGCAGCTGAAGAACAGACATGTGGATGCTGAAATCCCAGAATGACTCAGGAACTGGAAAAAATCAAGCATTCCTTCACCTGGTTCACCAGCAGCACCTGTGCTGGCAAGTATTCTCAGTGCTTGCCTCTTGGATTGACCTTCTATAGATGAGGCAAAATGGCCCAGAAAGCAAAGGGGAGTAGGAGGAGAAGAAAGATTGCAGCTGACTATCCAAAGTAGAGGAAGGTATGTTCCCACTTTTGCTGTTTTATCTAGAAGAGGGGTGAAACACAGCACAGTCATTTTGTCATCCCTTATTGGCTAGCTTAAGTGGGGACCCATTTAGTATACTGGCTTTTGTGAATATCATTCTGACACGGATGCTTCACTGTAAAGTAAGACCCTGAGTTATGAGGGGGTTGCATTCCTCAAATTTCATGTCAAAATCACTTTCAAGGCTCCGGCTCAGCTGCAGGGAGATGGGAGCCAGGTGCAGCAGCAATTGGTCAGTTTCCCAGCTCTCCACTGCTTGGGAAACTGACCAGGTGCTCCTTTGCCTGGCCCCTGCCTCACTGCAGCTGAGGGGCTTCCCCCTCCTTCTCCCTCTCCTCCCAGCGGTGGCCCCCACTGGCTTCCCCCAGCTGGGGGCGGGAATCGCATAAAGTGGGGGTTACTGTACAGGGAGTCTAGGCAGTAAAGCTAGGGTATGTGAACCAGAGTGATTTTTCTAAGTATCTAGAAGTTAGTTTCTTTGGGAATCTACCTCCTGGTGCTCATCTTTTACTAATATACTGCAGTTTGTTAAGCTTCTAGTCACCCCATCTAATGCATTCTAGGTAGGTTTATGATCACTCTGTGTGTTACAGATATTTGACTGTAGCTCAGGTAGAGGGGGTGACTTGATTTCTGGTTTAACTTTTATTTTCAATCAAGTTATAACAGAAGTGAATTTGACATGTAGCCTCTTCATATCATCAAGGTCACAGGGACAATCACTGTTAATTCAAGATAAAAGATTAGTATGAATCAAATGAAATCTATACTAACTTGTGAAGGAATTATAAAATAAAGAGAATATTGCTATGTTGAAGTACTAAAAATAAACTTGCATAACTAAAAACTAAGGATAACTATTGAACCTCATGGGCCTATAACAAATGCCTTTTAAACAGGTAAAATTTATCATTTGTGACAACGATTGGCAGGAGTAATTCCATTGACTGTAGCTAAACAAACAATGGACAAGACTTTTTGAAACTTGGGCCCTGATGTTGCATGACTGGTGCCATTAGGAGATTGCTATTTAATGCACTTAATTCTAACTTGAACCCTAGGTCTTTATCCAAAGACAACTGAGATAATTATGAGGGCATCTGTACACATCACTGGGGTTTGCATCAGGCTTCTAGCCTGTAGGATGTAGAAGAAATGATTTTCATCCCTGCCTCCGTGTACCATGGACCCAAATACAATATATATATTTTCTTGCTACACCCATTCACATCCTACAATTCTTTGTGACCACATGAAATTATGAGATTTTTAAACTCAAGGGCAAATCCTGTCTGGTGCAGGGAGCTTGGAAGGAAGTCATTGGCTGTGAATTGCTGGGAGATGTAGGTGTAAGTTTCTGAGAAATTATGTGTATCTGTTTAGGAAGAAGAGGAATATGCTTGAATGTCATTAGTTTGTTTATTTACCAAAACAAAGCCTCACTGGAACAAGTATTTTAGTTGGAGAGTTACTACTATGAATAGCAAAATTGTACTATTTTCAGTTTGACAGGTTGTTTTGAATTATCACTAACCGACGACTTTTAGAATTCATTTATAATGGGTACTGTATTGCTTTACAATTTTTACTCACTCCATGCATCTCAACAAACATACTACTGAAGAATAATTTTCAAGTGGAGACATTCACCAGCATATGATATTACCAAAGCTTCTCTATACTTTGTTATGCCATTGGCTTAACAGTTGGTAGTAGTGTATGTGATTTGTGTTTAGAATCTTTAATCTCTTTGTCTAGCTTTCAGGGGGCTTTATTTACTTTTGCTTAGGCAAAACATGCAGTCAAATCTATTGTCATATATTATAGGATGTATATAATTTGACTGTCCCTAACTTTAAGAATCTTAAAGTAAGCTTAAGAATGGTATATTCTTTACTTAGAATGATCAACAACGATAGCCTAGATCATGTAATGTTATTTGTAAATAAGAGATATATTTTCACTGTTTGATTTATAGGGTGTTCTACATTGAATGGACTGTGATCTGTCATTAACTACAAATATACCACATAGCAGATATTTAATTAAATTGAAAGAAAATTTGTGACTAACTAAAACGCAGTTGAGAGGTCTTATCCACTCTTTTTAGTCATTAAATAAAAAAAATTGAAATGAAGATTATCGAATAATGTTAAATCCTTCTTATTCATCTTTTATTTACTGTTTCATGAGCATAATTCTACTTCGTTATAAGGTGATTGTGCACACTTTTTGACTATAATTCTTTCTCCCTGTCAGTAGAAGAAGATGGATGTTTCAACAGAGGAGAAAATTTGTAATCCACTGATTTATATACTTCTAAAATATGTAGGCCTGGAAAAGAACTCAAGTGGTCATCTAGTCCACCTCACTGTGTTAAAGCAAGGTTCAGAACATTTAGACCATCCTGGCAAGTGTTCATGAAAATTGTTTTTTAAAAACCTCCAGTAATGGGAAGTACACAGCCTCCTTAGGTAATCTGTATTAGGTGCTTGGTTATCTTTATAATTCAAAAACTTTTCCTAGTATCGACCTGGAATCTCCAAGTTTTTTTCTTTTTTTTTCATTTATCAGAATTTTTTTTTGCATTTACCATCATTTCTGTTTTACCTGGAGCTACCATAAATATAGATTATGATAAGAACTGTCAGCAAATTGGGATTTCTAGTTCAGAAGAAATTTGAATATTTTGAATTTCTTGTTAATTTCATATAGGAACACAATTACTTAAATATTCCCACAAATTAGAAATCTGAAAAATAATTAATTCTGGAAACAATGACACAACTTGGGGCTATTTCTGTGATTTCTGAAAGCTATGATGCCCCTGTTTAGATGGTCTGCCTGGTGGTGTTATAGATCTTGGAAATCCTGGCTTCATAGAAGCCCAGCAGGTGAGTTAGCAGGGATAAGGTTAAGATTTCTGGCGGAACTCTGCCATGATTTTATGGAAGTTCATTAATCATAAACAATTTTCATGAGACATTTCAGGTTTCACCAACCAGTAGTTTCCACCAAAATTCTTTTTGGCTGGGTCTACAGGTGCCCCTTCTTTTTGAAAGGGGCATGTTAATGAGCAGGTTCAAAATATGCTAATGAGGAGCTGCAATGAATATGCAGTGCCTCATAAGTATAATGGCGGCCGTGGCAATTCAAAAGTGCAGCTTTTCAAATCGCACACCGCCCATGGAGATGGGACCTTCCAAAAGGACCCCCACCAGTTTTTGAAAGCCCTTCTTCCTATCTGGTGATCAGAAGAAGGACTTTTGAAAACTGGGGGGGGGGTCCTTTCAAAAGGTCCCGTCTCCATGGGTGGCACGCGATTCGAAAAGCCACACTTTCGAATCGCCGCAGCCGCCATTATGCTTATGAGGTGCTGCACATTCATTTCAGCACCTCATTAGCATATTTCAAACCTGCACATTAACATGCCCCTTTCGAAAAGAAGGGGCACTTGTAGACCCAGCCTTTCATGAGAACATTTCCCACCAGAGCTAATTACGATATACTTATTCATTTAATCTAAGCAGCAACTTGATCAGGAAGTTCTGTTGATTTCAGTGGGACTTCTTTTGGAAAAAAGCAGATGTGTACAGATTTAACAAACTAACTGATGTCATCCTGCTTCAGAATCCAAAGATACTTCCATTCAGCTAGTTTGGATATGTCTTCTTCTGTCTTATGGTAGAAGATTATAATGAAGGGAACTAGCTGTGTGCTCTTTTAAAACCAGGATAATGATGAAGTGTAGGCTGTTAGCAAATCAGTTGTTACGTTTACCTAAACGTGTTATGAAGACTCCCTTATTTTTCCTATAATCATGTTAAAATGACAGTTAAAATGGAAGCACTAACTACAAGCCAGGTCTTTCTGGAATTATATCACACATACCGGCTGTGTCTACATTAGCAAGTTCTTTCAGAAAACTTGCCCTTTTTGAAGGAACACATGAAGCATCTACACACAACATGCACTTTTTTGATCTGAAATCAAAAGAATGCGTCTTTTCTTCTGAAAGCCCTCTTCTGCTCCTGGATCAGGGGCCATTTCTACATAGGCCACTTCCTTCGGAAGTGGCATGCTAATACAGGGAGTGAAAGATGCTAATGAGGTGCAGATGAAAATTCCCTGTGCCACATTAGCATAACGTCACATGATTTGGAGTCCGTAAGATGTTCTTCCACACTCCTAAAAGCAGTGTAGAAACACGGCCGCTGTGGGGGAGAGGCTTCTGGAAGGAAGTCCTCCTTCCGGAGGCCCCTTCTTCCCAAAAATTTTTGGGAAGAAGGGGACTCCAGAAGAAGGACTTCCTTCCAGAAACCCCCCTGGTGGCTACGCTTCTACACGGCATTTTGGAGCCCAGAAGAACATCTTCCAGACTCCAAATCACATAATGTTATGCTAATGAGGTGTGGGGAATTTGCATCTGTGCCTCATTAGCATCTTTTGCTACGTGTATTAGCATGCCACTTCCAAAGGAAGTGGCCTGTGTAGAAATGGCCAGGAAGAGTGGCTTCTTTCAAAAGCCTCTTTAGAAAAAAAGCCTGTATAGATGCTCCACAGGCCTTTTTTTTTTTTTTCTCCAAAATAGCAGTCCTTATGGCACCCGATTTTTGGATCCCTGTCCCAGTCTTTTGAAAGAGTGGAGGCTGTCTGAATGCACTCTATCGAAAGAGCAGATTCATTTTTTGATCCAGTTTTTTGTGTATGGATGCGCTCTTTTGAAAGAAGTTTATTTCAGAAGAAATCTTCTGGAACAACTTCTTTTGAAAGATCACTGTAGTGTAGATGTAGCTACCATGTGTAATAAGCAAATCTCACCGTTACCATCTTCCACACGTTATATGCCCCATAGTTATGAAACACAGTATGGGTGGAGAAAAATACTTTGAGAAATATCATCTTATAAGTAGTATCTGCAAATTTTCTGAGGCCCCAAAATATGTTTTAAAGGATGTACCCCTCTTTAACACACTTCCAATTTTAAGTTGCATTATGAAAAAAATGCTTAATTTCAAAAGTATCCCCCTTTTACAAAATAAAAGAAACTTCAGACTACTGCAACATACAAGTCTGGCAGAATAATGGTGGGAACTTTGCTCTTTAAGCAAATTCACATAAACGGAGTCTGTGCTCACGAAAGCTCATGCTCAAAACTTTTCTGTTAGTCTATAAGGTGCCACAGGACCCTTCATTGCTGTTACAGATCCAGACTAACACGGCTACCCCTCCGATACACAAACGGATAAAATCTTATCAGTCCTATTTCTCAGAGAAGGAAAAAAGTGACGATAAAATCTGTTAGAACTAAAGCACATATCAACTTATTTTTCTTAAGCCTAAAAAATGGTAACACTTGTGTGAACTTAATTTTAGTTGATTGCTATTTAAATTTTAATGTAATCATAAAGGTTTGATATTGTTCTTTCAAAATTTAGGCATAACTTAAAAAATTAGCATATCCCTAGATACCAGTAAAAAAAAAGGAAAATTAAATTAATGTGAAGAACGAAGAGACAGAGAAAAAGAACAATCTTAGAACAAAGCCTATAGAATCAGATTTCTAATGTTTTATCTTAGTCTTTGACTTTCAGTTTGGCAGTTTTAAGACCTGTGGTATTGATAAAAGTTATGTAGATCATAAGTCTTGACTGTGGTGCTGACCTGAATCATGAAATTATTTGAGGAAATTAGAGAGATCCCATTAATGGAAGCAAAAAGACGGACAGAGCTCATGCTAATAAATTCTCTACCCATCCCATCTGGGTAATATGTTCCATTCTTCTGTGTATTTAATCTTCTTTCCAGATCCGTACCTTACAAGACATTGTAGAGGAAAGATAATTAAGAGACTATGATGTTTTGATGTTTCTGCACTTGGGACGGAAGAATCCCAAACATTTTTACAGGATGGGTGCTGACTGGCTAAGTAGCAGTGCAGCAGAAAAGGACCTGGAGATTATGGTAGATGAGTGGCTGGATATGAGTCAACAGTGTGCCTTTATAACCAAGAAGGCTAATGGCAGACTGGGGTGCATTAGGAGAAGCATTTCCAGAAAATCTAGAGTACTTATTATTCCCCTCTATTTGACACTGGTGAGGCCTCATCTGGAGTACTGCTTCCAGTTCTGGGCCCACCAGTGTGGAAAGGATGTGGATGCATTGGAGCAGATCCAGTGAAGGGCAATGAAAATGATAAAGGGGCTGGATGGAGCACATGACCTATGAGGAGAAGCTGAGGGTCTTGGGCTTATTTAGTTTGCAGAAGAGAAGAGTGAGGGGCAACTTAATAGCTGCCTTCAACTTCCTGAAGGGGGCTGTAAAGAGAATGGAGAGAGGCTGTTCTCAGTGGTGACAGATGGCAGAACAAGGAGCAATGGTCTGAAGTTACAGAGGGAGAGGTGTAGGTTGGATATTAGGAAAAAAATCTATTTCACCAGGGAAGTGGTGGATCACAGGAATGCTTTCCCTAGAGAGGTGGTGGAATCTCCATCCCTACAGGTTTTTAAGTCTTGGCTTGACAAAATCTGAGCTGGGATCATTTAGTTGGGTTTGATCCTGGTTCAGGCAGGAGGCTGGACTAGATGACCTCCTAAGGTGCCTTCCAGTCCTATGATTCTATGATACAATGTTTTCTAGGACTCAGGTGATCTGATCTCATTTCCTTTTTTTTTTTTTTCTATAGACTTCCTGTGTAACCATGGGCAAAGTCACGTAGCCTGTCTGTTCCTTAGTTCCCTATCAACAAAATGGGAACAATAATTATTACATGACATTCAAGAGTATTGAGAGCTAACGTGAATTAGAGGTCCTATTTCAACAAAGAAGATCAATACAGAGTATCCTAATAACATGCTACTTCCATACCAAAGGAAAACGGAACATGTCCCGATAGATCATGGTTTCCCACGAAGAAATTTTCAGGGGGGGGTGAGCTTATCCAGGCCCCCACCATCCCCCCACCCCAAGTAAGAGATGGCCTTTGCTTCCAACTCTCAGCCCTGGCCATTTTACATGATTGACCTGGCTCAATCGCTATAAAAAGCAGGTGGCTGATGAAGACCTATGTAGAGCTAGTTGCTTCCTGCAAAGGTGAGTAAGTGTGGGTTGGGGAGGATGGGGTTAGATGGGGGTTTAGGGGTTCCTAGCTTTGTGGGAGGGGAGGGGCCCGGGTGGCTGGCTTGCCCCAGCTTTGCAGGGCTCAGGCTGCTCAGGCTGGCAGCTGGCCCTGACAGCACATGGCTTGGGTGACTGGTGAGTAGGCAGCTAGATTTTGCAGTGTGAGGCTTGGATGGCTGGCCCCATCAGTGCAGTGCTCAGGAGGGCACCTCTGTCAGCACAGGTCTCAAGCAGAGAGGCAGCTGGCACAGACAGCTCTGGAAGCTGCCACAGGGCTCAGGCAGCTGGCCATCTGGGGCTGCACCCAGCACCCACAAGTGGCCAAGCAAAACTATTTGTCCTTATTTTTAATTTTAAATAACATTTTTATATGAAGTTTTTGTGTTTATTTTAAATTACAAATTGAATTTTTTGTTGGGGGGTTGGTAAAGAAGAGGTGGGGATGTGAGGGTTTGTCAAAAATCAAAATGGGAGCGTGATGGTGAAAAGTTCAGCAACCACTGCTATAGATGATAATGCAAATGTGTCAGCTTGGGAAGAAATTATATATTATCCCAATCATATCCAATAGCCTACAGATATCAGAAAGTGTAGATCAGCTCTTCTTAGGTGAAAGAGAGCTGATAATGGATGCCACCAATATAGTGACATGTGTAATGCCTATTTTGTATCAGTCTTTACTAAAAAAAAGTCAGTGATGGCCAGATACTTCACAAAATTAATACTAGCAACTAGGCAGAAGGCAAACAAACCTAAGAACAGGTCATAATATATGTAGACTTACTAAATATGTTCATGATTGAATTAAATTCACCCTAATAGGTACATAAGGAACCTACTGAGATGGCAAAAGCCATCTCAGAACGATTAGCAATTTTCTTTGAGAACCCCTGGCGGCTAGGTAAGATCCAAGAACCTAGAGAAAAGCATATAGAGAGCCTGTCTTTAGAAAGAGGAAAACATGGATTCAAGGAATTACAAATCAATCAGTCTATCTTTGAAAGCTGGAAAATACTTTAACAAATTATTAAACAACTATATAAGCACTAGAGGATAATAAGGTGATAGGCAATAGCCAACATGGATTTCTCAAAAACTAAGTTATGCCAAACCAACATAACTTTTTAGATGAGGTAATGGGGATAGTGACTAGCAAAGACATTGTAAACAGCATACATGATTCAGCATGATTTCAGTAATGCTTTTGACATAGTCCCAAATAAACAAACTAGGAAAATTCTCATCTTTTGATTCAAGGAGTTCCTTGGAACATGTCACCCTAAATGTAACTGAGGAGCAGAGGCTTATATATATGAAATGAAGTGTTAAGTGAGATGCTAGAAGATCTTCTTTAAAATTGGGTAAACATTTTAGGTGAATTTTGTTGTTCATATTACACAGCTAGAAAATCCAACTCAGCTCAAGGGTGTAAAATACTAGCCACTGTACAACTCCCTGATTCTGGGAAAGATTGCAGTCTGATTAGATAAGACTGAGAAGAGGTGAGATCAGTTAAATTCAGAAATGGGGAATTTGGACATAGACAGATTAAATTATTTGCCTAAATCACACAGAAAGTCTGTGTAAGAAAAAGGAGTCAAAAGCAGATTTTCTGAGACCAGTTCTTGCTTGAACCATACAGCCTTTCCAGTCAATGATATTACTTATTTGCTCAGAGGGTATTACTAACAGGTAATAAAGATAAAATGAAATATTTTGAGGTACTCAAATCTTGGCAAATAAAGATTCGGTAAGGAAGACTGAAACCTTGAAAAATGCAGTCATTACAGTAACATTTCGCTCCCACTATCATCCTAGGTCAACTGGGATATGTACATTGACCTTTCCCAAAAAAATATTTTTCCTGTGATGATTAAAAGGATTTTTGCTCAGTTTTTATCTGGAGAACTATTGGGATGCTTGTGTCTCACTTGTCACGGAGCAGAATGATTATAATCAACAGATAATTGAGGCTTTGTGCTATTTAGCCTTTGCAATTCAATTCCCTTAGCAAGACTGGTATTATTGCAAACAGAAGATTTGTAAATCAGTGTTATGCGCTAATTACCAATATCAGCAAGTAATAGCTAAAATATCATCCTGACTAAGTAGTTCTGAACATGCCCTTAATGTTTAAATAACTTTATTTCCCCAGTCTTCAGCGTTGAAATAAACCTTTGTAAACTACTCAATCCAGCAATGTAAAAACTGTTCCATTCCACTAGCTGTATTTTTTTCCCTCCTTTATTTTTCAAGCGTATGTGTTTCCAAAATATCAAGGCACTTTTTTAAGCAAAAGCATTTCCTAAAATTTAGTAACAAGCTAAGAATATTCTGAGACTCTTTGCTATGTGTTTGCCATAGAAGGTAATCACTGGCACTTAATCTTGACTGCAATCAGATCATATGACATGCCTTATACATCCTAATCATTTGGTTTATGCTTCTCTAACATTCTAGGGAATTTAAAAACAATAATCATAAATAAATAGAGAGAGAGGGAGAGAGATGTAGTCTGAGTCCATAGATAATTGGCAAATGGCAAGAGGGAGAGTCAATTAGCTCAGATTATTAACACAGACATGCTACATCTGGCAGTGGCCCAGTCTGTTTGTCCAGAAATATCTATCAAATAAACAATTAAAATCAAGCGTTGGCAGCTGTGCATCTTTCCCCATGCACTGCTTTCCTCCTACGTATAATATTAAGTTATTCAGCTTAATTTCTGGTTAAAAAATTTTTTTACTCTCCTAAAAGCTAGAAAATGGAAAGCTTCCTGGTATAAAAGCCATCTGTATGTGTTTATTTATTTTCCCTCTTGTATTTGGCTAAGCTGTGCTCCTAGTTCTAGCATGTTTGTAGCAATCTGTATTCTTGCCATTCACTTTCAGTCCTGAAGGAAAACCTTCTGGGATTGGCTGCAGATGGTTTCAACTCAGAAGAAGAATGTGCCTCCTATTAGTTGCTTGCTCTGCATGCATGATCAAGCAACAGTCAATAGTTGCCATGTGCCTCATTAGCTATGGCGAAAGGAAGACACATGATGCTCCCAAAATACCTGCCCTTCTTCCAGACTGAGGCCATCACCATGAAAAAAAGAAGCATTTGGAAATTGAAATTTCACTGATATGTTTTATTTGACGTAGTGCAGCACAGTAAACAGCCAATTAAAACAAACAAACTAACTAACTAAAAAACAAACATGCTCACTTGGAAATGGCTGACAAATAAATAGCTCTTAAAGAACTGTACTACACAATGACAAAATGTTAGCTGTACAATGCCTAAGATTTTTTTTCTAACTTCAAATGGGAATAAGCAATTGTTTCAATCAGCAAGGCACCAGAAGAATGATTTGTAATTGGTATAATAAATATTGCGAGATTTAAAAAAATGATAAATATTGATGCCTGGTTCACACCATGTTGTTAGCTCAGACTTAGATGACTTATGTGGATTTATACATATTCAGTCCATACTCCAGGGTCCATTCCAACAACTATAAGGGATCTTAAGTTTGATTGTGGTACCTCTGATTTTCATGAGGAGTAAAACCAAGCTCAACCTTTCATGGGTGACTTGAGGGGAATGCAGATAGAAAATTGTGAAATTCAATGTTTTTGGCCTCCTGGAGGTGACCCACAGCACTCCAATATGACCACTCTGGCCAGCACTTTCATCTATGCTGCTCTCTACATATGCAGGCAACACACCTCAGTATCTATCTGATCCTGAATTCCCAACATCACAGATGAGCTCAAGCATGCAGGAGATCAATGACCTCACTGCTGGTGGTGGTGGGGAGGGGTGATTGCAGAGCAACATGCTGACCAGCCTTCTATTCAGATTCATTCACCATCCATTCCTTATCAATGTGTGTTATTCTGATAAGGCTAATATTTCACATTGTAACCCTAGAGGAAGAAGCATTAAGCTATGACTGCACAAGCTGCTCCACCATACCTGGAGCACCCCCTCCATTCTCTGCCATAGGCTTCTACACAAAGGGAAACTTTCACTTTCCCAGCCAAGTGGGAGTGGGGATGCACAGGGCGACCACAAGAGCCATACACGCAACCCTAAAATTCATTGCCCAAGCTGAATTTCCCTGCGTTGCCCTTCCTTTCCTGGGCTCCTGGGAGAGGGAACTTTCATTGTCCTAGCAAAGCAGGGAGGGGAAGCCCACGGTGACTGTGAGAGCCACACAGCTACTATAGCATAAGCTGCACTGCCATTCCTTCCCCTCCCCCACGTCCCATTTACTGTTCCATCCCAGGGAAGGAAGCATGCAGTGGCCATGTCTGTAACTCCTACAAACCCAGAAGCCACCATGTCTCCCCCTTGCCATGTGCATAGCTGCAAAACGTGCTTTTGGAATCCATGGTTCTGCACATCTCTAGAAATTATGCCCTAAACTGTGTCTTACCATGACTGGCAGCAAATGGAGATAACAAATTCCCTTAACATCTCAATGTAGTACTCGCTGCACAGAGGATGCTGAAAAGCAAAAATTTGTCTTTCCACATAACACATCCCCACTGTTTCCCATATATGTTCTTTCAAGAAAGTACTTCACCTGTAAGTTATCTACTGCAAATGTATCACCTTCACTTATGTTTTATTGCAGTGTGTGCAACAATGGTCTCTTTGACAACTGCACCCTTCAGCTGATAGGCTGGTACATATCTGAAGGAGAACATGAACACAGGAAGATATGTTCCTGGAGCATGTGCAAGCTGTTGCATGAAGAAGTCACCGTTAAACACATGGAGAACCATGCTGGAGGGAAGGTGGGCAGATCAGGAGGACAGGAAAGAGGATCTGGAGGAGAGGAGAGAGCTTGTAGAGTGGAAGTCCAGACCCAGGAGGAGATGGTTTCAACTCAGCTGAATCCCATGTTGGAGCAAATATTGCTCCTGAGGTAGAGGAGCAAGAAGCCCCACTGCAGTCCATGACGATCCACATGCCCTCCTCACCATGTTCCAAACCATTCCTTGCTTAGCACCACAGAATGCTGGTGGGCAGGAGTTAAGAGCAGCCTTCCATTCCATCCCCAGGAATGGAGCAGAAGGCTGACATACCCCCACTTTTGATTACAAAATACCTCTTGCCTTTGCTTACCTGTCTTCAAAGCCTCTGCCATGAATTCCTTTCCTACGTGCTATATTTTGTGCCCTAAATGAAAATGAATAACTTCTTGAAAACAGTATCTTCACTGCTTGTGTAGCACAAGCGTTCTAAATGAAATGAATAACTTCTTGAAAACAGTATCTTCACTGCTTGTGTAGCACAAGTCATACAGGGGGCATCTCCTTAACCGCAACAAACATGGATGTCTGATCACATCTCATAGAGCTGGAAAAGACCTTGAGAGGTCATCGAATCATCAAGTGAGTGTTGCCTTTGCTGAGGTCTAACTGAGTCAGGAGGCTCCTGGACATGCACATTCTACTATAACTCTGCACTTGCTCAGCACTGGATCTCCCAGGATCATTACTGGCAACTCCACATCTCCAATCATAACTTTCTTATCTCTGAAGAAAGTTCCATTCTGCAGCTTCCTGAACAGACCAGAGTTCCTAAAGAGGGGTGCATCATGCACCTTTCTGACCAACCCACTTTGATGTCAGTGAAACAGCCTTTGTGGTCCACCAGTGCCTGTAATGCGATCAAGAAATACCCTTTGTGCTTTATGTACTCAGTGACAAAGTTGTCTGGTGCCAAGATAGGGACGTGCACTCACTCCTTCTATCATCCCACCGCAGTTAAGGAATCCCATTGAAGCAAAATAATCCACTATGTCTTGCACATTTCTGAGAGTCACTGTCCTCCATAGCAGGATTGATTGATTGCATTGGCTGCCTGGATCTCAGCATCCCCCACTATAGAATTGCCCACTCCAAACTGCTTGCCCACTGACATTACAAGTTTCCACAGAGCCATTGCCATTCACTTCTGAGCTGTCAGAGCAGATCTCTTTCTGGTATTGCTGAGCTTCAGGGCAGAGGAAAGCAATTCACAAAGTTCCATAAAAGTGGTCTTATGCATGCAGAAGTTTTGTAGCCGCTGCTGATTGTCCCATACCTGCAGAACAATGCTGTCCCACCAGCTGAAACTTGCTTCATGGCTGCTTCAATATTGTTTCATTGGTGTTCCACAGTATACAAGGCACTGAGTGCAGCCAGCATCTCCTCATTCTTCCTCTCCAGTGTTTCATATACATATCAATCCATGTCATCCTCAACATCTTCATCACATTCATGGCTGCTGCTTAGGCTCTGAACATACCACAGCATAATGTGTGAGATGCTCACAATACTTGCCACTACAGTTTGAAGCTGGGCAGAGTCCATGCTAGCCTTGCAATGGTGTCTGCATAGATATCCAGAGAAATAAGGGTGCAAAAACTGTTTGCCATTGCTTTCCTGTGGAGGACTAGCATATAAGTACACTATTAGAGGTTGATAACACATACCCAGGATGCCCTGTGGCAGAGGGAGACAGGAACTGTGGGATAGTTACCTACTGTCCAAAGCTGCCTGCCCTAAAGGTGATGTACTCTATCAACTTGGTGTGCTGGGGGCAGGTGGGGACATTCACCCTACAATTTACAAAATCAGTCACGAAAAAAATCAACCTTAACAAATTCGACCTTGTCTCTTTGTGCAGTCATAAGGTGAGATCATGTAATGCTTTAATATGAACAAATATGCATGTAAGTTAGTGTTTCTTTAAACAGTATACTGCAAAGTCACATGCATGTTGTTCATCAGGAGATTTTGTCTTAGCTAGTGCTTTTATTGTTCCTGCAAATGGTGGTGGGGTGTAATGGACAGAGCACTGGAGAAGCCAGGAGATCTGAGAACCATTACCAGCTTTGTCCCTGATTTGCTATGTGACCTTACTCACTGTCTCTTTGGCTGATTTACACAGAAACTTCCTGCTAGCAACTTTGTGCCAATGAACAGTCTCTCAATTGCAAATGGCTGCTCATTAGCATATTCATGTGGCTTATTAGCATAGCCACGTGAGATCTTGCTTTTGGCAGAGGTTGCTACTGGCAGTAAACAGGCATCAGTGGCTCACTACAGATGGGGGTTTTGCTGGCAGAGGGACATTTACATGGCCTGTTTACTGCTGCTAGAACCCTCTGCCGCAAGTGAAATCTCATGCAGCTATGCTAGTGGGTCATGGAAACATGCTAACGAGTAGTCATTTGCAATTGTGAGACTGCTCATTAGCTTGAAGCTGCAGGCAGAACAACTCCATGTAGACCCAGTCTTGGTGTCCATTGCCCTCCCACCCTTTCTCAGTTTTGAGTACTGTGTTACAATGAACTTCTGATCTTGCTTAGGCCTTCAGTCTGTACTGCAGTGCATATCATTTTAATCAATAAATATTTTTAGGGATTACAAAGTGTAGGCCCTGTTATTTTTAAAACTCTCTAAAATATTCAAAAATATTTAATTGTGTTTCTGGTAAACTAAGTGGTCTAACCAAAGAACACAATGATATGGGCGAGTATAAATGTCTTCCATTATTCTGTATTTCTGCATGTGTATTTCTGTATTGGCTTCATGCGCGCACACACACACACACATACACTCACACTAGTCTGAGAGGAAAAAATGTTTTCTTTTTCCCTTAAGGAGGTTGACACAGTGGCCAAAATTGTTAAAAATAGGTGTCTAAATTAAAATCCTGAATCCATATTATACACCTAAATTAGCCATCTGATTTTCCAAAGTGCTGAATATACAGCAGCTCCGATTATAGTTAAGAGCAGCTACTTCCGCATTTCAGAAAGACAAGTGCTGAAATACAGACTTATGAGTTTAATTTTAGGCCCCTGTTTTTGAAATCTTCGCCTGTGTATTTAAGCAAAACCTAACCCTCAATAGCGGCGTCTACACGTGCAAGCTACTTCGAAGTAGCGGCACCAACTTCGAAATAGCGCCCATCACGGCTACACATGTTGGGCGCTATTTCGAAGTAAACATCGACGTTAGGCAGTGAGACGTCGAAGTCGCTAACCCCATGAGGGGATGGGAATAGCGCCCTACTTCGACGTTCAATGTCGAAGTAGGGAATGTGTAGTCATTGCGCGTCCCACAACATTGAAATTGCGGGGTACTCCATGGCGGCCATCAGCTGAGGGGTTGAGAGACGCTTTTTCCAGCCCCTGAGCTCAATGGTGGCCGCATGGAGTGGCCCCTTAAAGCTCCCCGCCCCCTCCCTTCCTGTGCAGGAAGCTGAGAGAACGTGCAGGCGGCATCCCAGACACGTGGCCAGCCTGCACATTCCTCAGCCAGCTAGAGACACTCACCCAGATGCGATGGCCGCACGGCAGCCCCCCCAACTCCCCCAGGGGACCCCCCCCAAGGGGAGCCAGAGATCCCAGCCCAGCACCCAGGCGGGGAAGCGGCAGCGGGGCCCCTCCTGGACGGAGGCCGAGCTTCAGGACCTGCTGGGGGTCTGGAACGAGGAGGAGGTGCTCCAGGTAATGGGGAGCAAGAGGAGGAATGCGGATGCGTTCGCTCGGCTGGCCGAGGGCCTGGCCACCCAGGGTCACCCTGCCCGCACTCTGGCTCATGTCTGGAGTAAAGTGAAGGAGCTGCGGCAGGGTTATGCCCGGGCCCGGGATGCGGCCAGCAGATCTGGGGCCGCCCCCATCGCTTGCCCCTTTTACAGGGAGCTCAGGGACATCCTGGGCCCCTGGCACACCTCCTCCCCTCTGGCTACTCTTGATACCTCAGCCGAGGAGCCCCAGCAGGCCCCGTAGGTGGAGTCCACCCCAGAGGCAAGCCCCGCACCCTGGGCCCCCCCCCAGGAGCCCACCCCCAGGGCACCGGAGGAGGAGGAGGAGGAGAGGGACTCCTCCTCCAGTGATGCCATCCTCCATATCATCCTCCCATCCAGGAGCTCCAGCCAGGCGTCTGCCCCCCGGGTGTCCCCCGACCATGGGAGTGGACCGTCAGGTATGTGCCCCCCTGGTGCACACCCCTGGGGTTGAGGGGCGGGGGTAATAGATATGACCAGGGCCCTCCACATGCCCAGATGGCCATGGCCCCAAGGACAGCAGTGGCATGTCCCTCAGAAGAGTTCATCAGCCCCTGTCCCCCCCAGCACGACAGTGCCATGCCCCATCCCTGGGGCTGGGGGAAGCGGAACCTCTAGGGTCCCCCGGGGGGAGGGGGTGGGACACCCATCATCATCAGCAGCAGCAGCATGTGATGGAGTGCGGGGAGTGCAAATGCGAGACTCAGGCTAGATATGAGCAACAAGCTGAATAGCTCCCAGTGGCTAAGGATGATCCTGGGGATACAACTGGCAGGTAACACCTCTGCCCTGAACAAAGAGGAGGGAGGAGCCGAGCTGGGTTTGAATTGTGGGCGGCAGTTAGAGGCTAGGGGAAGGGAGAGCTAGAAGGCAGCCAGCCTGAGGAGGGGGAAAGCTACAACCCAGAGGGGCCCACCTCGGGGTCTTCTCTCCAGGACGGGTTGGAAGGACCGTCTCTGACTGCTGTACTGTCGCTTCTGGGAGAAACTGGGCATCTGTTGCCTAGTAAACCTCCTGTCGTACCTGCTGAGTGAGAGTCACTCCTGCCAGCGGACAGGGTGCTGTGCAGGGGGACCCCTGAACCCCATCACAGCAGCATCTCCTGGGGATGGGGATTGGGAACCTGCAGCAGAGGGGTGGGGGGACAAGGGCCACGGCTCGGGGCCCACACTAACGGTTGTCTCCACTCTTCTTCCCCACCTCCTGTGTTCCGCAGCTGCACCATCGGAAGGACCGGAAAGCGCCGGCGACGCGTCAGTGGTCCTGGAAAGCCCTCCGGGGCCATCACTCCAGGCCAGCCCCTCGGCGGAGGAATGACCAGCCCCACGGCGGGGAAGAAGGCGGACCCAGCACCAGCAGCTGACGGAGGCGGACCCCCAGCTGCTGGCCCTCCACCGTCGGCAGCTGGAGGTCACCGAGCAGCGGCTGCGGGTGGAGGAGTGCGGCCTCCAGCTGCAGGAGCGGGCACTGGCCTGGCGCCAGGAGGCATGGGGGGCCTACATGTGGACCCTCAACCACATCGCGGACTCCCTGGCCCCCCAGGCCACGCCAGCCACCGCAGCGCCTGCCCTGCCTGCTCCACCTGCTGCTCCACCTGCTGCTCCACCTGCTGCTCCAGCAACTGCGCCATCTGCCGCACCATCCGCCGTCGCACCGCCACCCGCCACCGAGGGCCATTCCACCGAGGGGGATCTGGGGCCAGCGGAAACTCACCGGCCGTATCTCCCGGTCCACCCGGCCCCCAGCCAGCCCCAGCCAGGGCTGCGGCCGAGGTGGGGATCCTGGCTGCCCACACCCAGCGCTGGACTGTAGGGGCGTGGGGCCCAGGATGTACCCCCCCTCCCCCTTTGTATATATTCCCCCCAGTTTATTGTTCTTTTCTTGTAAATAGTTTGTATTTGTAACCCATTACGTTGCTGATCCTTACCCCCCCGCTTGTAAATAGTTCTCCCCTTCCTTGTCTTCCCCTTTCATGTTATCCCTATTTTTATAATGTGTATATATTTATCAGTTAGATTTCCCATGTACATAGTTTGTCTTGTTCATAATAATAATAATAATTAATAAGAGTTACAGTAAAGATGTTTGAGTTGACAAACAACTGTCTGCTTTTATTTCTACAAGAAAAGTGGGGGGGGGTGCTCTTGGGTGCTCTGTGGTGTGGGCGTAGGGGCAGGGAGTGTTGTGGAGGATGGGGGGCAGTGGGGGGCCTGCCAGCGTTCACCCCACGGCCTCATCGAACTGGGCCCGCAGGGCCTCCCGGACCCGGGTCCCTTCGGGGTCCACCTGGCGACTGGGGGCAGCGGGTGGCTGCACATCAGCCCTGCCGGCCTCCACAGCCCAGCCCTGAAAGAAGGCCTCCCCCTTGCTCTCCACCAGGTTGTGTAGGGCGCTGCATGCACCCACAATCTGGGGGATGTTGGTGGGGACCGCATCAAGGTGGGTGAGGAGACACCTCCAGCGCCCTTTGAGGCAGCCAAATGTGGGCTCCACCACCTGGCGCGCATGGTTCAGGCGCAGGTTGAAGCGCTCCTGGCTAGCGGAGAGATGGCCTGTGTACGGGTGCATGAGCCAGGGCCGGAGGGGGTATGCCGCATCTGGGATGATGCAGAGGGGCATGGTGGTGTCCCCCACAGGGATCTCCCGCTGGGGGATGTAGGTCCCCGCCTCCAGCTGGCGGCACAGGCCCGAGTTCCGGAATACCCGGGCATTGTGGGTGCTGCCAGGCCAGCCCACATAAATGTCCAGGAAATGTCCCCGGCTGTCCACCAAGGCCTGGAGGACCACTGAGTGGTAGCCCTTCCTGTTTATGTAGCGTCCTCCACTGTGTTCCGGGGCGTGGATGGGGATGTGAGTCCCATCCAGAGCCCCGAAGCAATTGGGGAAGCCCAGGGTGGCAAAGCCCACAATGGTGGCATCCGGGTCCCCAAGCCTCACGAGCCTGTGGAGGAGCAGGGCATTGATGGAGCAGACGACCTGCAGGGGAAGCACATGGGACAGCACCAAGGAGGGGTGTGCAGGGTGTGTGTGGCCCTCCCCTGCCAGGGCCCCCCTCCCCTCCCCTCCCCTCCCCTCCCATGGCTGCCTCCCCCTCCCCCCATGGGTCCTCTTACCTCCATGAGGACAGCCCCGACGGTGGCCTTGCTGACGCCAAACTGCTGGCCCACGGATCCGTAGCTGTCTGGAGTGGCCAGCTTCCAGACAGCGATGTCAACCCATTTCTCGACCCTGAGGGCACGCAGCATGAAGGTGTCCTGGTGCCTCAGTGTGGGGGTGAGCCACTGGCATAGCTCCCTAAATGTCTGGCGGCTCATGCGAAAGTTCTGGAGCCAGCGGTCGTTGTCCCACTCTCCGAGCACCAGCCGCTCCCACCAGTCGGTGCTCGTGGGGTAGCTCCACAGCCGGTGGCGTACGTGGCAGGGGGGGCGGGGGGGTGCTGCAGGGTTGGGGGTTGAGTCCTCCTCCCCTGCGGGCAGCTCCTGCTCTGTGGCAAGGAGGTGCTCAGCCGCCTCCTGCATGGCATGGAGCAGGGCGAGCACTGCTCCCGCAGGGGCGGCTGTGTGGTCATCTGGCTCCTGCTGCTGCTGCTGCTGCTACTGCTGCTGCTGGGGGTCCATGACTGCGTCGCTCGAGGTGTGCGTGCCTATGGCTCTGCAGACCGTGTGCTGTGCAGGCTGCGTGAGTCTGGGAGGTGCCCTTTAAGGGAGCGGCTAGCTGTTGCCCCGGAAGCGCTAGTCCTCCTTGTGACCCTGTCTGTAGCTGTTCCTGGCACCCTTATTTCGATGTGTGCTACTTCGGCGTGTAGACGTTCCCTCGCAGCGCCTATTTTGATGTGGTGCTGCGCAACATCGACGTTGAACGTCGACGTTGCCAGCCCTGGAGGACGTGTAGACGTTATTCATCGAAATAGCCTATTTCGATGTCACTACATCGAAATAAGCTACTTCGATGTGGCGTTCACATGTAGACGTAGCTATTGTCAGTTAAATGAACATTAGAATCTTTTGTTTAATTTTGCTGACATTGATCATGTTCAGGTGTGTTCTTCTGCAGATCCCAGTAGCCATGGCTCACTGTTCCCAGACAATGAGAGTTGCAGGGAGTGGCAGGAAGTGGTAGGCAACAGAAACATGTGAGCTTGTGCTTTCCCCAGCTTTCGTTGGTTAGGAATGTTGAAGTACAGCAGTTGGGAGCTCTTGTTGTGCCTCAGATAGTCAACATCAGCAAAATGTTTCTTGGCCCCATTAGTAGATTACCCTGATGGGCCACAGGTCACTCACTACCGCCCCAAAGTGGTCCTCAAACAAGGTAGACAGAAATGTTTGCCTGACAATTGCACCCAGGATGCTTAATCCCTTAGGTGTTTGCATAACGAGCTAAACACCACGCAAAACAGCTAGAGTGGGGAAATGGGATATTCCCAGTGCTGCAAAGCTTAAATTCCTTTGTGGATCCCTGCCAGTGAGACAGTTTATGATTTATATCACTCAATATGCGAAAACTTGCCCTGTGAATGTTGGTTGTTTAACGGGCTAGAAGTAACTGGGAAAAATATATAACCATGCATTATTGTCACTAATATTCTGGCTTGCAACTTTGATATAATTACTTGCTCCATAGACGGTGCGACCAATGTGCAATCAAGTAGTTTTTGAGGTACTAAAATTTATTTGTTGCTTCTTAATGTGAAAAAGACAAGTGGTTGATTAGTTATTAAATTGATATTCTAAACAATAATTCTAATTTTAAAGAACAGCAAATAGTTTCTAAAAAATCTGCAGTGTCTAAGAAATAAAGAATAACATATAATGGAAAAGGGAGCTTTGGTGTATATGAGAGAGACCAGAAATCGTCTAAGTTGTGGAAAGGTCATATTTTATTATTATTTATTAAGTTTGTGCAATTCTGCAGGCATGAAACACTATTAATATAGTTTCTTCACAAATTTATAACTCTTGAGATATCTACAATACTGTATCAGTACATAAACTACCAGTCACAACTTCACCTCATCCAGAGTCTGACTTGGTTTTCAGCAGATTTGAAAAACAAAAGAAAATCTGTGCCTTTTCCCCTCCTGCATTCCCTGGATAAAGCAACTTTTTTCCAGCCTTCTCATGGTTCCTCTCAACCCCTAACATATAACTTCCTCTACTCCATGCATGAATTTTGGAAGAAGACTATAAAAATTACCAATGCCAAATAAGAAAGATTTGCAAAGTTTTTATGCAGCTATGAGAACAGGAACTTGAAAAAATTAAAGAAAATGAAAACATAGGTTTTGATGTTATCACAGGATTCTAGGAGTTGAAGCTTTAAATAACAATAAAAACATACTATTCACAAGACTTATAATACAGTTTTGAGAACTCATAATACTGCAAGGCTACAGTTACACTACAGCGATGTCAACAGAAGTCACTTTTGGAAGATATTTCCTGACAAAATTTCTCTTGACAGAGTGCAATCACACATAAAATCCTGTTGACCGCGCAGCTGGATTGCTGCTCTCTCAACAAAAGAGGCACCCGGAAGCACAGTGAATAGGGCTTCCCATTGTTCTGGATGCCCTGTCTGTCAAGAGAAGGTCTCCCCAGAGCACCCACACAACTGTTTTTTGTTAACAGACTCTCTTGAGAGCAGTGTTATGCTTCATGGCTGAAAGGCAGAATGCTGCCAGTGAAAGTGCTGAGTTATGTCGACAAACTGTTGACAAAACACATTTTGTGTGTGTACATTCCACCAGTTTTCTCTACAAAATGGGTTTTGTTGGCAAAACTTGCTAGCGTAGCCATAGCCCAAATGTATTATATATTCCTTAGCGTCCATTTAATGAAAATAATCACTACAGAGAAACTATACTTTTTTTTAATTTAACAATCGACTTTAAGATGAAGCTCTCACCTTAAATAGGAATTCCGCTGCTTTCCTCTCTTCATAATGCAAACTTCACATGGTTACAATACATTTTAAATCAATTTAGCTTGTATCCATAAGATTTCCCTTGAGGGTTAAGAAAGCAGAACAGGATCCCAGCAGGGGATTTTACAAACACAGCAGGTCCTCATTCATATGCCATTTGCACCATGAAAATATAGCTTGTAGCACTTTACAAGACAAACTTGAGAGGTGTAACAGGCTACTAAGTGTGCATTGCAGGGCTGTTTTTCTGTGTATCCATGGAGGCTGTGAAGTGTTACAGATGAGAGCTGCCAAAGATGACTCTTTTGTTCAAGTTATATGTGTTTGTTTTGCTAGCTCTGTAAGTCCTTGCAAGGTTCAGTCCCTGGTGTGCTGGGGTCATGGAGGGAAGTTGGACAATACACATGAGGAAGGTTACTCAAGTAGGAAAAGTGATATTGCTTCAGAATGAAATGGGCATTTAATAAGCAACACAAACAAAAAAAAGTTAGTTTATAGACGACCGGAGGAAAAGCCAAGAAAATATTTTATTTAAAAGAAGCAGAATTTCAGCCCTGAGCTAGAACCAATGAGCACCAGTGATCAGTGTTTTTCGTTTTTTTGTGCTGACATCTGCTGGTACTGAGTACTGGCAGCTCAGCAACCCCAGCCAGGGGAGTCCCAGTGGGTGGGTGGGGGGGTGTTGAGAAGTGCCAGTCTCAGTACCAGCTCCTCTTTTAAAAAAAAAAACAAAACAAAACACTAGCTAGAACCCTGAAAAAACGCCCCATGGCTGCATTTATTTATTTCACATGTATTTTCCTTTCTCAGATCTACTGAGATTTATTGAACTTCAGGGTTTTTTTTTGTGCGTTTTTGTTTTTTTTTTTTAAATAATGAGCACTTTCTTGTGCAGTGGGGTGGAATAGGTGCTTGCTATGATATTGGGAGAGATGAGTTTGATAAGGATGGCTTGTTCCTTTGCTTTATTCCCTAAGCAATGGGTATTTTTCCACATCCTCTTCTGCATTTTATGCTCCCTAAGTAAAAGGACACAAGGAGGCATGATGTGTCAGATCCTTAGTCTGGGACCTGTGTTCTATGCAGAAGAAAGCGCAGTCTGAAAGTAATCCAGTTGCCATTAAGGGGCATTTATATTTGTTGTTTAGTGCATTTTCTTCAATTTCACATTCAAAAATTCCACACACACCCACAGACACACATGCAGCTTGCCCCATTGACCTACATTACATTTTTTAACATTTAGTGCAATAAAGTAATATCCAGGGAGTTGAAGGCTCATAACTTTCATTTGCTACACAGGCTCCTGATTATCACAACCCTTTATCAGGCCACCTATTTCAAAACAGCATTCTCCTTGTGGCCTCAGATGTGGTGATAAGTTCCTAATCAAACGAGTAACCCTGAAATGTGGGAAGCAGACTTTGGGATGAAAACATATCAGTTGCTTTTTTATCCAGAGGAGACAGAGAATCCTACAAATATGCCTGAGCACACAGATGGCTTCGGAGAGTAGCTTTGCTGCCCTTCAGTGGGTCTGCTTTCTATATGAAACCTTATATTACAGGTAAGGCAATGTTTCATGTACTGTATCATGTGCTGGGTAGTAACATGAGAGGATTCCTTGTTTCTAAAATTAAACTCTCTCTTAACAAAGAATAGTAACAGTGAGGTAGCCATGTTTGTCTGTATTCTAACAAAACAAACCAGCAGTCATGTAGCACTTTAAACACTAACAAAATTGTTTCTTATGTGGTACCCAGAGGCACTGAGACCTCATCTGGGGTGAGTGAAGTCTCTGCTCTAAAGTCTCAGCTCAGGGCCAGCTGGCTTTTTAGCTCATGTGGTAGAGTGCAGAGCTTTAGACTGTAGGTTCACAGGTTCTAGCAAGCCAGGTCTGTTGGTGTTACACTTAGATGATGAGCTTTTGTGGAACAGACCACTTGGGTCTGTCCCACTAAAGCTCATCATCTGAGAAATCATTTTGCAAGTCTTTAAAATGCTCCATGACTGAGGTTTTGTTTCTTTTCAAAGAGATATTACCACTGTAGCTGATGCTTCAGCCATGTGCTTGCAAACTGGCTTTCTGATGTCTCTTCCAACCCATTCTTTTCAGGGACTTGTCTCCTTCTTGCAAGTTCCATGCAATTTGCCACAACACAAAAAGAGGTGCCTAAAATTAAGAAGTCCTGACAGACCCTTTTTATAACCTTGTTTTCTACTGGCTATATCTTTGCCAAACTACAGCAATGCAGGCTGAATTTTTTCAAATCTCTGCTTCAGGCTCAATGTTTTCTGAAAGTTTCTGCAAAAATGAAATGAGTGGAATTTAAATCACTTTACCTATGATAAATTCAGTGTTAGCATGGTTTTAGAAAAACTAGAGTCTGCATACTTTGAGGCATGAACATTTGGTATGTATGTTTGTATCGGGGGGGGGGACGGGGTTACAAAAACTAATAGATGAGTTTATTATTGTTCCTTCCTTCCTTCCTTCCTTCCTTATACAAATCTGATAAAAGAAAGAGGATTCTCATATAAAAATATATATGTGATCATGTAATTAAACATTTTCACAATGCATAAGACCGTTAAGTTCTTACAAGTTACCTTAATACTAGCATTTCCTGGCTCTTCAGTGGTTTTTTTCTTAATGTAGTAGATTTTTTCAGCAATGTAAATGTAGTACTTGATTTATATGTGCTATTCTTTATTTTTGGATTGCATATATCAGGTAAGTAATTTAATTGCTATATTTGATTTAAATTGAATCTTAAAATTTTAACTCTGTATAATGTCTGAAGAACAAAAATATATGAATAATTTTCTAGAGTGATACTGTATTATGTTTTTTTAGAATATTAAAGTACTTGTTCATAATGCTGAATCTACAAGCCACACTCTGTTTCACAAATTTCTGGATCACTTTGAAATCTAAAATTGTTTTAGCCCACCCACACGAAAGCTCTTATTATGAAACTACTTTTGCTGATATTTAACAAACTCAATGCTTCAAGAATTGTGGTTTTCGTTTTCTTTATGAAGGGATGGATAATGCCTCTGTTTGTGATTTCAGCTTAAATATTGTTTCTATATATATCTGCAATGTCTTACCATTTCTAATGTCTTTCCTGTTTGTTACATTTGGTGCTGATTGTGTGTGAAGGAAGCAATGAGAGTTCATTAAGTAAGTGTCTGTCTGAATCCTATTAAGAACAAGCATAAGCATTTCTCTTCCTAACATTGCTCTTGTTCATTTCCTCCTCATTAACGTTGTCATTGAAGGAAGACTTCAGGCCAGAGTTAAAGACAGCAATCTGTCCAAAACAATGCTCCTACTGCTTCTCAGGAAATTGTCTTTATTCATACATAAGCTTTTACAGCAAAAGTTACAAACATATGGGCTGAAAGTCACTAACTGAATGCATCTCATTTTTGTGAGCCTCTAGTTATAAATTTAGGGTTCCAGAGTTCAGAGATGCTGAACCAATGCTGCTGTCTTCAGTTGGAATTAAGGGCTTTTAGCACCTCTGAATGTTTTAGGGCTCTCTCCGTGTCTCTATTCAATATTGGCTGCCCTATTCTAATTGTTTTCTTTTTTTTTTTTTTAATCATGAAAGCATCACACAATGCTACAGCAAATTTTGCACATCTACCCAGGAGATGTTTTTTTATTTTTTAATTTTTTTAAGAAATCAAATATAAATAAATAATAATAATAACAATAATGACTGCTTTGAAATCTCAGACAATTCAAATTAAACACTATACTACAGAATGATGCAGAAAAATCAGTCTAATGACTGGTGATCACATAGGGCTTGTCTACACTACCACCTTCCTTTGAAGGAAGGATGGTAATTAGGGTGTTGGGAGTTTACTAATGAAGTGCTGCCGTGCATAGGCGGCACTTCATTAAGCATATCCCCCCCGACAGCAACTCCGAAGTTTTAAACTTCGAAGTCCCGGTATGCGTCTAGCCACAGCCCAGGTGCTGGTACTTTGAAGTGCCGGGGCAACTTCAAAGTCCCCTTACTCATTACCCCCTACTTACAAAATTTTGAGGAGTAAGGGGACTTTGAAGTTGCCCCGGCACTTCGAAGAACCGGCAGGTGAGCCGCAGCAAGACACGAGCAGGTACTTCAAAGTTTAAAACTTCAGAGTTGCCCCGGAGGGGAATTTGCTTAATGATGTGCTGCCTATGCCTGGCAGCATTAGTAAACTCCCAACACCCTAATTACCATCCTTCCTTTGAAGGAAGATGATAGTGTACACACAGCCAAAATGTGGTACTTATATTTTGTTGTTCTCAGTTGACAGAGTATCATAAGGGGCTTTCTCCTATCAGGCCTACCAACAGGACAGGGAAGAGGAGGACAAAGAGGACTGTTGGTCCAGGGCCCAGTGTTACAAAGAGGCCAGGAGCTCCATCATTTTGACCCTCGGCACCTCTCCTTCCTGGGGTATTAAATGCCACAGATGAAGGCTCCCTTCTGTATGATTTGCTGAGTTCAATCAGGTATTTCAAGGAAAAAGGAGGTCAAAATCTTCACAAATACAGCATCAGGAGCAGGGAGGAGGCACACCCATCATATCCTTCTGTGTTTCAGGGCCACATTTACACCAACCCTTTGGTTTGGCCATCAGCTTCATCTCTGTTCATCATCATAGGCATTGCTGTAAGCTCTGTATTAGACTGGATGATTATGTTTCATGGCAACTTCCAACATTTCAAATTTGGTTTAGTTCCACACTGAAAGAAAACACAATTAAAAATGGCAAAAAGTGAAAGTGGTTAAAAGACAGGAAACAAAGGGTAGGAATAAATGGTAAATTTTCACAATGGAAGGGGGCAACTAGTGGTGTTCCCCAAGGGTCAGTCCTGGGACCAATCTTATTCAATTTATTCATCAATGATCTAGAGAAAGGGGTAAGCAGTGAGGTGGCAAAATTTGCAGATGACACCAAACTGTTCAGGATAGTCAAAACCAAAAGCAGATTGTGAAGAACTTCAAAAAGATCTCAGCAAACTGAGTGATTGGGCAGCAAAATGGCAAAAGGAATTTAATGTGGGTAAATGTAAGGTGATGCACATTGGGAAACATAACCCCAATTAAACATACGATATGATGGGGGCAAATTTAGCTACAAGGGATCTTGGAATTATAGTGGCTAGTTCTCTGAAAACAACCACGCAGTGTGCAATGGCAGTCAGTAAAGCAAATAGGATGTTAGGAATAATTAAAAAAGGGATAGAAAATAAGACAAAGAATATCTTACTTCCCCTATATAAAACTATGGTACGCCCACATCTTGAGTACTGTGTGCAGATGTGGTCTCCTCACCTCAAAAAAGATATATTCATGTTAGAAAAGGTTCAGAAAAGGGCAACAAGGATGATTAAGGGTTTGGAACGGGTCCCATATGAGGAGAGGCTAGAGAGACTGAGACTTTTCAGTCTAGAAAAGAGGAGACTGAGGGGCGATATGATAGAGGTATATAAAAATCATGAATTGTGTGGAGAAAGTGAATACAATAAAGTTATTTACTTGTTCCCTAGAGGACACCAAATGAGGCTAGAGGACACCAAATGAAATTAATGGGTAGCAGGTTCAAAACTAATAAAAGAAAGTTTTTCTTCACACAGCGCACAGTCAACCTGTGGAACTCCTTACCAGAGGACTCTGCGAAGGCCAGGACTTTAACAGAGTTTAAAAAAGAGCTCAATAAATGTTTGAAGGTTAGGTCCATAGATGGCTATTAGCATGGGGTAAGGTATGGTGCCTAGCCTTTTGTCGAAGGTGGGAGATGGATGGCAGGAGACAAATCACTTGATCATTGTCTTCGGTTCACCTCCTCTGGGCACCTGGCATTGGCTAGTGTCAGCAAAAAAGATACTGGGCTAGATGGACCTTTGGTCTGACCCAGTATGGCCGTTCTTATGTTCTTATGTTTTGTTCTTATGAAAGTGCTTCGGCAGCCCAATTTTGGTTTGAAACTTCAGCATGTGTTTCTCTAAGTGGGTGGTTAGGGCAATATCACGGTATGTACATCTAAATTGCAGCACAGCCTGATTCAAGGAAACACTTTTCACCCTAGATCATTCTGATGAATCAGGGAGAACAGATGGTTCAAATGGTGTCTCCCCAACTCAAAGCCCGGGTCTTAACCAGCAGCTGATTTATCTGTTTGCTCTCTTGTTTTGCCCTGCCAATGAAAATTTCATCTTAACTGATATGTCTCCATTAACAACTTATCTGGAAGAAAATATATGCTTTGAAAATGTTCCAACCAGTTCTACACTACAGACTGAGAAGAATTGTATTAAAGCATCCGTGGCGAGTAAGCAAGAGTGTAATTGGCAACAAGAGTGTCAATTAAAATGTGTCTTGGGATAATTTTCCCTTGTACATGTGGCAAACTGACTGCCTTGGCACAGGAAACTTCTTAGTTTAAATTCTAATAGGGAGTGAATGCTTCATAGACTGGGAAAGCAGTAATCAGGTTAAAGGGATTGATATAATACTGCAAAACAAATCCATAATGTGTATCCAGAAGACTGACAAAATACATACATGAGGATCTTTCTTTGTTTTTAGACTTTTATATGCCACTTTCCCCTTGCAATGGCCTCAAACATAATTGGAATTGGGACTTATTTAGCACTACTCACCTTCTCTTAATGGACCTGATTAACATTTCAGTCTGATACATCTTCATCACAGCAGGGGCTTTGTATAGGAGACTCAGAGCCTCTCAGCACCTCTGTCAAGATGCTCCTTTTAGGTCATAGATAATATTTTAATGTAATATTTGAAAGAGTCTACAGTGATGGCAGCCTCCTGAATCGTTTCTTGTCTGTTCTTATGAGACAATTTTATTCATGGCACATTGGATGGCACTGAGGCAGCCTAGAATTATTTATTCAATGGCTTTGTTCATTTATCAGCAATTGGTGGATTTTTTTTGAGTAATTCTCAAGGTTGGCAGACTCCTGAGTGCAAAACATACAATCTGCAGCAGTTTCATTTCTCTCAATCAACCCCTGTGTGTGAATGGCCCAGTACTGTCTGCAGTGCATTGTAGACCCCTCGAATTAGTGAAGCTTAACGGAAGCTTAGAAGCTGCAATATAACCTACTATTTATCAGCGTACAATTCTGTGAGTTCCCAAGTGACCTCAATTGTGACTGAACTCACTGGCAATAGAGGAGGCTCAACACATGGGCCTTGAAGTAAACACCTCTATGTGCAGGCACACTGGTGTGGGGGAAAAAAGGGCAAAGGGGGCAACTGCCCTGGGGCCTGGCATTTCCTAAATGCCTGGGACTCCAGGCAGTGATGGGGCATGGAGCACTGTGCTCTTTAAATCACCACTATGGCACTGGAGCTCTGTGTAGCATGCTGCAGGCATTACTAGGGAGACGTGCTATGGTCTGTGTGACACTGAAGACTGTCTGCCTCACTCTCTGCCCCTTCTGCCCAAAGCCTCACCCCTTCCAGAAGCATGGAGCCAGCCCCTCCCACCTTGCCAAGCAAAGCTGTCAGCTCCCCTATCTGTATATACTTTGTATACGATTACAAGGCTTGCAAATAAAACACGATGAACGGAATGTGATCCAATAACAACAATACAGAGCAATCAAAAACAGTTCCCTGAGAATAGCACTGAGTTTCTGATGGAGAGAGCGAAGCACATTCCGTTTGAATTATCCACGCAGATGTCACTAAAGCCACAACAGGAGCATCACAAATATCACAAAGAGCAAAAATGGGATGCAGAAGTTCCTTTCTGGTACTGTAAGCCTGTTTCCACCTCTTCCTACAAACTAGCTGGAAAACAGTTAGGCCATTTCTACACAGGCAAGATCTTTTGGAAGAACGGTGCCTTCTTCTGGAAGATCTGAGGAGCGTCTACACTTGCAAGACACTCTTTCGGATTTCTTCCGGAAAAAGGTGTCCCCTCTTCCAGATTCTGTACTCTGCTTAGAATCAGAAAGAGGGCCTTCTTCCAGGAGATTCTTCTGGAAGAAGGCATGTGTACACGTTCCCAGACAGCTTCTTCTGAAAGAAGCTGTCCTCCATGGCGACAACCTGCTGGAGATTAGAGCCACTCTAGCACCGCTAGCAAGCCTCCATGGTCCACAGGTCCTTGCAGCCTTTAAAGCTGAAAGGACCTGGAGGTCCCATGGCAAGAAGCTGAGAGTGTGAGACAGGCAGCACGTGCAGGGCTTCCTGCCACACTCCTCCAAGGCCCCACAGTGCCCAGTGAGTCCCGACCTGCAGGGATGGCTAGCTGCCCAGTACCCCGCACCACCCAGGAGAGCTCCAGGAACCTGGACGAGAGCAGCCAAGACCTGACTGGGCTCCAAAATTAAGGGCCCCCTCCTGGACTGAGCCAGAGCTCTAGGACCTCCTCGGGATCTGGAGCAATGAGGAGGTCCTCCAGGACACCAGCGGGCACTGGAGGAACACTCTAGTGTTCTCCTGCCTTGCCCAGCACCTGGCTGCCCATGGCCACCCCTCGCAGACACCAGAGAAAGTCAGGTGCAAGGTGGAGGAGCTGTGGCAGGAGTACATGTGGGCCTGGGATAGCGCCCGCAGATCCGTCTGTGCCCCTGACAGCTGTCCCTTTTACCAGGAGCTCTGGGACCTCCTTGCTGCAGATGCCACCTCCCCACCCCGCGTCACCATGGAGACAACCACACCCAAGCCCCCTGCCACACCGGAGGAGTAGGAGTAGGGACCCGCCACTGTGGACATCCTATCTGAGGGAGAGTACACAGACGGGTCCCTCATCATCGCGGTGCCCTCCACAGCCAGCAGCCAGGCCCCCTCCAGTCGGGCATCACCCAACATGCATGAGGCCACCTCGGTTAAGTGCGCACAGGGAAAAGCACAGTTGCGGGGGAGGGGGACACCAGGGCTCCAAAGCCCTAAAGCCCATCCCTGGTCAGGGCCCAGGGAACACCATGCCTGCTAGCAGTACCCAACTCCCTCTCCCATGGAGCATGCCCCAAGCATGCTGAGGCCCCCCCAGGCAGCATAGCTGCATCCAGAAGCCCCCACGGCCGAGCCCCCACCAGCCCACAAGCCTGTTGCCAGGCTGAGCCACCATGGATAGTGCCCCAGCCCTGGCATCATGCCCCAGTGGCCGCTGTGGCAAGTGTATGCAAGCCTGCAAGGCGGCCTCCCTGGCACATGCCCGTCCCGTGGGCCCCTGGAGGGGGTAGCCAGGTGGGGAGACTGCAGCCATGCCACCCAGGTCCCAGAAGTGGCACTGACTTCCCCCTCTACTCCCACCCTCTCTCCCTTAACAGCGGTACTATCCGAGGGCCAGAGCAGCCGGATGAGCCGCCTGGGGCCTGCCAGCCCCATCCACAGGTGCTCTGGACCTGACACAGCCGCTGTGAGGAGGAGGTCGCAGCCTACATGGTGGCCCTCTGCCAGCAGAACACGCTTACTGAAAGATGGCTGGCCCTTGACAAGGCCAAGCTACAGTGGAGGCGGGAGACATGGAGAGAGGTGGTAGGGATGCTCTGCACCATGTGCAGACCCTATAAGGCCAGCATCCACCACCGCCTGGAGCACAATGGAGTGGTACCCCTTGCGGTTGATGTATCGGCCACCACTGTCGTCTGGGGCCTGATGAGGATATGTGTCCCGTTGATTGCCCCAAAGCACTGGGGGAACCTGAGCATGATGAATCCGTCAATGACTGCATCCAGGTCTCCAAAGCACACCAGCCACTGCACCAGAACATGGTTGATGGCCCTCACGACCTGCAGGGGAACAGGAACAGTCACAGTCATGGGCGTATGCAGAGGGGTCCCTCCCCCTCTTCCTCGTCCACCCCCTGCCTCTGCACCAGGCCCCCCGCTAGGGGACCCCTCTGGCGCATCCATGTGGTATCCCCTTTGGCCTAGGCCTGACACCCCCCCACAGCCCTGCCCCCCCACTGGCACATGAGGTCCACTGAGCCCGCCACCCCCTTCCCTCCTGCCAGTGGGGCAGGGCCTGGGACAGGGCTTACCTGGAGGATGACAGCCCCAATGGTGGATATGCCCACCCCAAACTGCTGCCCAGTGCCCTTACTCTTATGTATATAGTTCACTCCCCATCGGTTTTTGGTTGTTATTTTTATTATTCTCCATTTACTATTTACATTGCTCACTGTTGTTAAAGGTTGAGGGTTAAATATGTATTAGCATTCATCACCCTCCCCCGTGTCCCTGATTACTGTGGGGGAGGGTGGGGGGTGTGGGGTGTGTGCAGGGGTGTGTGTTTAGTGGGGCGCTGTGAGGATTGGTGCAGGGGTTAGTAGTTCCCTTGGCTGAATGCCTCCTGAAGCACCTCCCGGATCCAGAGCCCGTCACATTTGAGCCACCTGTCGGGGCTGCAGTGGGCTGCTGGTAGCGGGGGGCCACCTCCATCATCCAGACCTGGGGCAGGGTCCCCTCACATGCCTCAATGAGGTTGTGGAACACACAGCAGGTGGCCATGACTTGCATGATATTCTCCACACCCACATCGAGGCACATGAGGAGACACCTGAACCGTGCCTTCAGATGACTGAAAGTGCACTTGATGGGATACCGGGCCCGTGTGAGCTGAGCGTTAAACAGCTCCTGGAAAGGTGTGGGGTGGCCCATGTATGGGCACATCAACCAGGGCTGGAGTGGGTAGGCTGGGTCACCCACAAGGCAGAGAGGCATCATGACGTCCTTGGCAGTGCACGCCCATCAGGGCACGAATGTCTCAGCCTCCATCCTGTGGAACAGGGCGGAATTCCGCAGGATCCGTGCATCATGTGCCCTGCCTGGCCAGCCCACATGAATCTTCATGAATTTCCCACAGGGGTCCACCACTGCCTGGAGCATGATGGAGTGGTAACTCTTGCGGTTGACATATTGGCCACCACTGTGGTCCAGGGCCCTGATGGGGCTATGCGTCCCATTGATCGCCCTGAAGCACTGAGGGAACCCGAGCATGGTGAAGCCCTCAATGATTGCATCCAGGTCCCCGACGTTCACCAGCTGCCGCACCCGCACAAGGTTGATGGCCCTCACGACCTGCAGGGGAATGGGCACATTCGTGGGCATATGCAGAGGGGTCCTTGCCCCCCGCCCCCACTTTCCACCCCCTCCCTCCCTACTCGGCCTCCTCTTCTGTGGGACCCCTCCAGCAGCAGCCATGTGGTATCCCTTCTGTGCTAGGCCTGCCTGCCCCCAAGCCCTGTCCCCTCCACATCAGTGCCTAGGGTCCCCTGAGCCCGCTGGCCCCCTACCTCCTGCCAGTGGGGCAGGGTCTGGGGCAGGGCTTACCTGGAGGACAACAGCCTCAACAGTGGATATGCCCACCCCAAACTGCTGACCGATGGATCGGTAGCTCGCTGGGGTGGCCAATTTCCACATGGCGATAGCCATGTGTTTCTCCGGGGAGAGGGCAGGCCTCATCCAGGTGTCCTGGCATTGTAGCATGAGGGCAAGCCATCTGCAGATCTCGAGGAAGCTCTCTTTCTTCATCCGCATGTCCAATAGCCAGTGGTCATTGTTCCATTCCCCCATGATGACCCTGTCCCACCAGTCCATGATGGTGGCATGGGTCCAGATGCGCTGAACCCATCAGAGGGGGCCCAGCAGGGGCAGTGGGGGTTCAGGACCCAAAGGCCTGGGCATTTGTTTCCACAGGAGGCTGAGGAAGGTGGCTAGGATGATGGCTAGCATGCAAGTGAGGGCAAGCCTGCTGCCCTTTGGCTGCTGGGTGTCCATGCCTGCTGGTCAACGGGTGCTAGACAGGGATCTGGGTCTGGATTACTGTGCACAGACGTAGCTGGCCGCGGCTGCATTTGCAGGGAGCGGCTGTTTGGGTGGGGCCTTTTAAAGGGCCATGTGGCCAGCAGCCCTGAAAGGGCTCCCTAGCTGTGCAACCCTGTCTGTGCTGTTTTCTGCCCTGTTCTTCTGGAAGAGTGTCAGTGCATGTGTAGATGTGCTCTTCCAGAAGAAGGTGTGGCTCTTTTGAGGTCCTGTTTGATGTGTAGAAGGACTCTTCCAGAAGAGACCTTCTTCTGGAAAAAGTGCCATGTGTAGAAACTGCCTTAGGGTGCATCTACACTTGCATTCCTCTTTCGAAAAAGGAATGCAAGTGTAAATGCACCCTTAGGGAACAATGTAGCAATAATTTGGTATCATCTTCATCTCAAACCCTGAATAACAAATGGCTAAAGGAAAGATGTAAATATTTGTGCCAAAAAGTTTAATTATCTTATTAATAAATATATCCAAATTTTGTATCCATTACTCGTGTGTTTGTAATGGGGCTGACAGCCTCCACAGGCCCCATGACAAGGCAGGATGTGGGCCTGGCAAAATGCCCCCACAAGGCAAAGCAGAAGGGGTGGGACCTAGGGCTGTTACCTTAGTTCCACTTAGATAGGGGTCCTATCCTCCCCACCTTCAGAGCTGTGTGGAGTGTCAAAGTAGCACGACCATTTTTGTTTTAAGGGATTGTGGCACTCTGGGGCCTCCAGGCCCCTTTGAAACACTGGCCCCTGGAGCGACTGCTGCTCCCAACTCCCTCTCTGCATTGGTGGGCCTGGTTTGTTGTAAAAGGCAAAATCCGTCTTACTGTAGCTTGTTTTTTCAAAAGCCTATGTATAGCACTTAAAGCAAGACTGAGGTTTTTGGCTTCTAGCTGTGCTCTAACTCAACTGTTACCTTCCAGAGCTACTAGTCACCCCAGAATTTGTTCTGCCTTCGCTGACTGGAGCATTGTGCTTCAGAGCCAGTCATTTCTCTGCATATCTTCCTGAGGAGACAGTAAACCCTATTCACCTTTCCTTCATTCCTCCAGCCTTCATTTCTGTATCACTGTAATTAAGTTGCAGTACAGTTTACACTTTGGTTTTCTTTTCCTCCAGTCCACCATTATAAGCTGTCTTCTATTTCCTGTCTATAGACCACTAAGTAAACCATTATTCATCTGTTCTACTCTTATCAAAAAGCATTTTGTAATTATCTTTGTGACAAAGGGCCCTATCCTACAATTTTTTTCTCTTCTGAGGTTTCCTGTATTCAAACAAGTAATCTCATTGAAGTTCATTGAACAATTGGAGAAACTCATGTAAGAGTTGTAAGACTGGGTGTAGGGAGAAAATTCCTCAGGCAGGCAATGGTTTGTGCTAAAGATCCCCTATTCAATTCTTAAAGTCTGGAGTAGGCCTATGTAACCAGACAGACCCTCCCCCCCACCCCTTTTGCTGTACTCCATCTTGCCTTCCCTAGGTGCTTCAGAGTACGAAAGGGTTAAAAGGAATAGCTCAGCCCTGGAATGCCCAAGAGCACAGATGGACTTATCTTAGCCAAGGTCTTTGAAGCTCTGGAGCAAAGCTAAGAACAATGGGCTAATTAACAGCCAGGCCTGGGACTGCACTTGGCTAATTACCATCAGTTGATTTGCCACACACAGTCCCAGACAAGGAAAATCTCTGGCCCATTAAAAAAACAAATGCCCTCAATTGTCTACCTCACAGGTGTGAACTATGCCCTTGAACTCCCTGTGAGAACCAGCATCAGACAGTTTAATTCAACTGAAACAAGGAAGAAGCTTACTTGACCCAATGGGTATAAAAGAGGCATCTGGCAGACCCCCTATTTGAGCTCCAATCATCTTTCCTGCCGGACAGGAGGGTGGGGGTCTCCCCATGTCCCCGGGGATGCCCAACTCCTGGAGAAAAAGGGACAAAGTACTTCTTCCCAAGGGATTGAGAAAGAAAAACTGGCCAAGCCACGTTGGTAATGCAGGGGTGAGGATAAGACCTGCTAGGAATTTTTATCTTTTTCTTTTGTGCGCATTTAACAAGTATAGATCTATGAATTAGAATGTATGCTAGCTATTGATAATCAAAGTATAAACCTTGTAACAATTTTAAGCAGAAGAGCTTAACTCACTAGGTAAACAAACAAACATTGTAACAGTAAGAGATTAACTTGTTAGATAAATAAACAAAGGAATTGATTAAGTGGTAACCTGACTCCTCCTGTTACTGTGCAAACCGAACACAAAACAAAGAACCCAGCTGATTTCAGCTGCTCTCAGCCTGGTCACTGGTGGGCTCTGCCGTAAGCAAGGGCATAAGCGGCATCTCACCTAGCCATCGGCTAACAGCCTATAATGTAGAATAGTAACAGAGAGGAAGCTGTGCTAGTCTATACACTAACAAAACAAAAAGCAGTCAAGTAGCACTTTAAAGACCAGTAAAATAGTTTATTGGGTGAGCTTTCGTGGGACAGACCCATTTCTTAAAGAAGTGGGTCTGTCCCACGAAAGCTCACCCAATAAACTATTTTGCTAGTCTTTAAAGTGCTACTTGACTGCTTTTTGTTTTGAGCCTATAATGTAGAATCCCAGCTAGCATGAATGGAAAAATACCTCACTGGGACCCCTTCTCCCTTATCTCTCACAGGATACTTTGCTGGGCCCCTTCTCCCTTATCTCTCTTACAAGACCCTGAGAAGGGCGTTCCAGCTCAGGCAGGAAGGGCCTTGAAGTCTGAAGGGATGAATAGCTGCCTCAGCAACCACATTCCAAGGAGAGGCCCTGCATGTGGAAACCAACTGTTAGTGCTGTACATTATGTGTGCTTTAAATCTTCTTGATAACCCCCCGCCCCCCCATCAGGTGCACCAGTGTGGAGGCATCACCACATCCTCTAACCTATCTTGACATGAACTGGTCATTGTGTATTTGTTTTGTTTACCCTAGAGAGGAAACCACCTGTACTAGAGATAAAATGTCCTATAAGCTATGGGCGGGGATACTCCATAACCTTGTTAGATTCTTGTCTTACTGTGTTCATTTAGTCTTGCTGCTAGAACCTATACAGGCATGGGTGACACCCATGTCGTACTTTTCCCCCGCCCATCAATAATCTATATAATAAATTGTAATCTATTGTCTGTCAGTGCTTCACTGAGTCCTGATGGGCGAAGTGGCACTCCACCAGTGCTGTGTATAATAAACCCTCCTGCGTGCTTCATCCACGGTGTCCAGACTTTGTTCCAACAATTGAGGGCTCGTTCAGGATCCAAGCTTGTGAGCTGCCTGGGAGCCAGAGACTTACCATCCAAGAGAGGTGAGTATGTTTACTTTACCACCTCATTAGGCTAGGGTTATGGGTCTCTCTCTTCCTTCAGGCACATCTTGATTCCACTTTCCAAAACTAAAGTGGGTGGAACCTGGACATGTATGAACCAAACAGAGGGGATATTCATGGAAAAGGGGACAAGTTCAAGAGGAATGTATACTGTGTAAGTTAAGGGGTTTGTTGCGGAGGGACTGGATAAACCACTAAGGATCAATTGAGCCATACGTTAAGCCCAGGACTGGCTGGGTACACCAGGTGGCAGGCAGTGTGAATTGGTAGTCCCACTTCCTCGTTGCATGTAACATTGAAAGTCCTGACGGAAGCCCCCCCACAGGCACATAATGTAAGCACCTTTAAATAGTACATTTCCCATTAAGAAATTTGTGGGTACCAAGGCCATGGTAAGCTGTATACAGAGGGGGAGAGGGGGAAGATGTACATTCTCAATTAAGGCTGGCCCAACACTGTGGGACTTGAGACCACAGTACTGGAGCGGGAAGACATATATCCCCATCCTGGCCAGCAAGGCTGTATACAGAAAGGGGAAGAGGCACATTCCCTAACAAGAGGAAAAAGAAAACAAACAAGCAAACAAAAACAAACAAACAAACACAAAAAAGAGAGAGTAACACACATTCCCAGACGAGTGCTAAGGCAGGCAGAAGTCATGACATCTAATGGGGGCAACGGGAGCTGACCCATGAGAGTTTTTTAGAGTACAAACCCATACATACTCAACAGGTGGCAGTTAAGACAGCAGGATATGCTGCAGCTGGAACTGAGGAGGATTTGATTAAGTGTTGGACTAAACAGAAAGGGAATAAAACCAATAAAGCAGTAATAATATTATTGAACATCCTAAAATTAAAGGAGTAAGAAATTGAAACTGAGAGGGATTAAAACAATGCTCTGAAAAGTAAATGCCCATCTCAGAGTGAGAAAATCAAACCGCAAGAATTATAACCAATTTGCCACGGGAAACACCAAAGTGAGGGGAGAGGGAACTCTCAGTTGGTGCTTGTACCGCCACTTCACTACCCATGGGAAGATTCAGCAACCCAAGCTGACCCTCTCCCCTCATACCCAACTTCATGTGAGTGAGAACCATTTCTAAATCCTGCCAGAAATAGTGGTGGTGAGGCACAGAAGATAGCAACAGTGGGGGATTACGTACAGCGTATGGCCACTATTTAAACACATACTAGGAGAGCAAGGAATGCAGGATATGATAGAACAGCTGATCGGGGATTCCACACAGAGATAGTGACCAGGGCAAAAGGGTAGTTTGGGAGCAGCAGTTTTACTCATGTATGCTGCAGAAAGGAAGGATTTCAACACACGCAGCCTGAGGAGGCATAAACCAAGCAGCTGCAGGCTGATTTGGAAATGTAGACAAAAGCATGTGCATGAGAAAAGGACAGAATATGTAAAGTAGGAAATTGAAGCTAAGGCTTTGCAACCATCATGTATACTAATGGAGAGAAGATCCCTGTAATGGGTTTAACTAAGATTCAGTTTGCTGTAGTAGTCTGGATAGACACAAGGAAAGAAAGGAGTTGTGACTTTACGTTATAAATGTAGGAGATAGGTAAAACAAGTTCAGCAAACATGAAAGCTGTTTGAGTTCTTTTTCCAATTAACTCTTTGGGGTATAGAGTATACTCTTACAAGCATCCAGGTTGTGGAGTCTTAATTTAAATTAATTGTCTTGCTACCAAGTGTTTGCATCAGAATCTTACAACTTGCCCTTGTGGTGACAGTGAGCTGTTTTTTGGTTTTTGTGCTGCCAAGTGACTGGCAGTTAGAAACTGTATTAATCTGTACTGCTCCTCCTTTGTGTATGGAGCTTCTTTGCTTTTCCATCTGAAGTAATTTTGTTTGTTTGTCTGTCTGTTTGCATGTTTGTTTGTTAGTCTTGCTGCTGTATACATAATGAGGGGGTGTCTGACGCCTTCCAATCTGGACACCTTTCAGTGTCAGAGAACAGAAATTGTGTAAAACCTAAATAGGCTCACAGGGTTAAGTTTTCTCTTCTGTTGTAAAACTAATTAACTTATAGAGGTAGCATCAATATACAGAAATACTGCGTGACATGTACTTGAAATCACCCGCTAAGGGTTATGCCCAACAGGATCACAGGGATTTATGGGCTCTGCTAAGTAAAATATGTAAGTTAGGAGAAGAGTTTAAAACCCATCTGCCAACAGCTCTCAGCCTTAAGGTTAACTCTTGCTATCCCTACCCTGCCAAAGTGGAGGCAGGAATAGAGGGAGTAATTGAAGATTTAATAAAGGAAGGTGTCCTTATTAAGACCCAGAGCCCCTTCAATAGCCCAATTTTGCCATTTCTAAAGGCAAACAAAAAGACCTGGTGGGTCACTGTGAATTATAAAAAATAAACTCAGCAACCCTTCTATGACTTTCATAGTCACCTTATGCCTAATGTCTATCCTGGATCCAAGAAACAAGGATTGTGAACTACTTGCTAAAGTCCAGGAGAGGAGTATTGTGATAAGAAAAAAACAGTAAGTCCAGGCATAAAAGATCCAAATCCCTGCAGTATTACTTAAAATGGCAATATCCAATAAAATGTCATTTTGATAAATAAGCAAGTAATTCAAGGAAAGAGTAAATTAACTTTGCAAAGGTAGGAGGAAACTAAGCAGTTAAAACTTTGTAAATTAACTTTGTAAAATGCTATAAAGAACAATTCTTTGTTTCTTTGCAGCCATTCTAAAGGAAAAATGGGCCCCTTTTCCAAAGGAGTGTCTGTAAATAAGCCAGGCTAAGAGATAATCAAATTTAAATCTCTATAATTCAGCAAAACTTACTAAAAGAAAGTAACTGCCCAAATATATAAAGGTGAATGTAAACTATGTACAGTAGTGTAAAATTAGTTAACATAGTTCCATGTGTGTTTAAAAAGAGTATACACTTAACATGAGTAACCTTGTAACAAGGTGCAATGTATATAATTGATTCTTAATAAAAGTCTTTACACAATGTTAAAAATGGTAACCGGAAACATCCCTCATGATAAAAGGGTCTCTTTAAATAAGTTCAAAATCAGCATAACAGAAAAACCATTACAATCTTGGCCTGCTGTATAAAAAAAGGAAGCTAAAACGTCACCTCATAAATTTTGATAACTAACCAAGCAAATAATTATCTCACCCTAAACCAGCTTAAAGGGTAAAAACCATTAAAACCTTTCCTAACCACAGAACAAAATCCAAATAAGTCCGTAATTAATGCAATACCTCTGCTTTACCCAAAATCAGTAAATATACTGGTAAAAGAAGTATTTTAACAAGTAACCTGCCACCCCAAAAAGGGGTAGAAGTATGTTCTTTGTCAAAGAAAACCAGAAGAACCTAGGACAAGGAAAATGCTTCAGCCCTGTGGTGCTCCAAGCAGCCAGTTCTCTCCTTCATAATACAAGGAAAAAAGATCAAGCTCAGCTAGATGATAACAGCAACTTAGATAAACCCATGTGTCAAATTGGGGATTTAATAATGAGTCACATTTATCCTGAGGTTAAAGTAATCCTAAGCCATGGTGGCAAGGTCTCATGAGGGTCTTGTTAACCACAACCACACAAACAACTGTGCAAACCTGGGGGGAAATGGGGATGTTTTGGGAGCACCAAAATCAATTGAAATTGTTTAAACCAGAAACTGCAAATACTAACAAGCTCTCTCCACTCTCCGCAGGTACACAAGAAGGATGAAAAGATAACCATGAAGTTGTTCCTTTTGAGACTCCTGCTACATCTGATGGATGCAGCAGAAAGTGTGCCATGTGAAAAAGAAGACTAGAACTGGGTCACTAACCCCACCACCAGGGCCACTTCATTTTAAATTGTGATACTAACAAAACACTTAGTTCCTGCAAAGCATGAGAACTAACCCTTACAAAGGTCTGGCCAGAGCTAAGAGCCAACTTGTGGCTGGAACATGGGCCAGCAGATTATAAAAGATTGTAAAAGGATCCGTATAAAGTCATATACTGATGCCCACATAAACAGAGAAATGAGTAACATCACCATTTCCATAATGGCCAAATGCCCAGTCATTCACTGGTGCCAAGTGTCAGAAATTATGGGACACGATGGGAATACATGGGAGGAGTCATCTATTGGCCCTCCATTTAAAAGGAGGGTTACTCTTGAACCCTGCTGTGGTCCCATAAGGGGAACAGTAACCCCAGTCAATGCAACCAGCCTCCAAATCTCCTATATGTGGAAACAAATGCGCGCAAACAGTGATGGGGAATACAAGGCCCTGGGCCACCCCTCATTCAAACATAATTACTTTGCATATTGTAACAACACTGGTACCACAAGAAACGCACAGTACTCAGTGCTGGAATTTTTATGGGATATTGTAGGATTGTGTGTCAACTATACCAGCACTGTGCCTATAAATGTAAGGTCTACAAACTCATGCTGGGGTTTACCATTTAAGGCCCATACAGAGGTAACCCCAGAGGCATGGCAACATTTGTTGAACAATAGCTCATACTGACATACCCTCAATTGAAAACCATCAGTCAAGTCCTGAAGGATAGGGTAGAACCCCTTGTTTGTGTATCATGCCCTGAACAAACCCTGGTCCCAGATCCAAGACTAGGAAGGATAGGACCAGCACTATCAGTCCTCATCTCTGTGGTATTCCACACCTACAGTGTAGACGTGCTTTTTGACCTGGAGTATATAGGCCAACAATGTGCTAACATCACCCGACTAACCAACCAAATTGGCAAGTGCTTAGCTCGACAGAAACGGGGTCTAGCACATACCATCGTAGACTGGTTCAGTGCTGGAAACTCTGTCAGCAACACCTATGTCATAGCACAGAAAGCTAAGGAAAGGCACCATATGGAATCAAGGCTGGCAGATGTAGTAATATATAAAGCCCGTGGGGGACTAGACACCAGCCATGCCAACAGATTGATCCTAAGTAGCCTTAAGGATCTATCAGATTCTGTATCTAACTCATTGGATATAACAGATTACCTAGACCTCAGGTTAGTTGCATTATTATTAAATGTCACTAAGGAAAAGGTATTGGAAAGGAATTATTGGCAGATAGGACAAACTTCACTATTATCACCAAAGGTATTGTCACAGATCTCCTGGATGGATAGGTCCACCCAGCCCTCATGAAGGTGGTAAGCCTTTATCTTCCCAATACCTCACCATGGGAATGGGGGCACAGAGAATCAATGAGAGTTCAATGGCCCATGTCGATAGGGCACAGTATAATCTTCAGCCTTCTGGTACCCTTAGGCATTCCCCACTCACAGAAAGCTAGAATGGTAACCTCCCTACCTGTAAGGAGGTAGGGTCATATCACTCGAGCAGCGGGCACTGCATTTTCTGATGGTGCGGGAGGCACCTTGTACCCCAGTGAATGCTGCAAACATTCCAATAGGGAGGTTTTGTGTACCTGCCCCATATAATGTCTTAATGAATCTGTCTAAGTTTGAAGTGCTTGTCACCAGAAAACAAATACATACAAAGCTGGTCCAAATGTATGGTACCTACTGGTGTTAGACTGCCAAGACTGACCACTCCATCGAATTGAATGGAAAGCCCTGCCCCTCTGTATACTCATCCATGGGCATGACGGTCCCTCACAAGACAGCCCTGACCGTTGACAGAACGCAGTTCCATGGTACTCCAACAATGATGGGTAACCGAACATGGGATCCTGAGCGGCACAGTGGAAGTAAGTACCTAGAGGAAGGTCTAATAGCCTTGACGGTGAAGATTGAGGAGTTGGTGGTCGAAGCCCAAAAGCACACTGGGATTGGCCGTCTGAGGTACATACAGATAGGGGAACCATGGACCAGGCCAAAACCAATACTCTGAGGCACAAAACCAGGCAGTAGAGGTCAAGACAATGATTATGGGCAGTGCCTCTACTGGCTACAAAATCCTATGGGGATGGATTTGGGTGGTATTCTACCCATTTATGTGGGAAGTGTCTACCATAACATTCTTAGTAGTACTGGTGCTGTAATGGCACTTTCAGAACAAATTTAAAACACTAAAATTGTTGTATTTAACCTGGCGGGTTCATGAACCCTGCGGTTAAGAGGAGGTCGGTAGGGAGAAAATTCCTCATACCGGCCATGGTTTATGCTGAAGACCTCCTATTCAATTTTTAAACTCTGCAGTAGGCCTATAATATAGAATCCCAGCTAGCATGAGTGGAAAAATACCTCACTGGGACCCCTTCTCCCTTATCTCTCACAAGATACTTTGCTGGGCCCCTTCTCCCTTATCTCTCTCACAAGACCCAGAGAAGGGCGTTCCAGCTCAGGCAGGAAGGGCCTTGAAGTCTGAAGGGATGAATAGCTGCCTCAGCAACCACATTCCAAGGAGAGGCCCTGCATGTGGAAAGCAATTGTTAGTGCTGTTAATGATTTGTGCTTTAAATCTTCCAGATAACCGCTCCCCCCGCCCCCCGCCAGGTGCACCAGTGTGGAGGCATCACCACATCCTCTAACCTATCTTGACATGAACTGGTCATTGTGTATCTGTTTTGTCTGCCATGTAGAGGAAACCAACCAAACCTATGGGTGGGGATACTCTGTAACCTTTTTAGATTATTGACTTACTGTGTTCATTTAGTCTTGCTGCTAGAACCTATCCAGGCGTGGGTGACACCCATGTTGTAGACTCCCCTAGCCCATCAATAATCTATATAATAAATTGTAATCTATTGTCTGTCAGTGCTTCACTGAGTCCTGATGGGTGAAGTGGCACTCCACCAGTGCTGTGTTTAATAAACTCTCCTGCTTGCTTCATACACGGTGTCCAGATTTTGTTCCAACGCTGGGTCCACAATTTTTAACAACACTGTACTCTATATTCTTGCGTAATGCTTTTGTGAGGAGGAGACAGCAGCTACAAGGGTCTGTTCCATGTTTAGGGATGTCTGTTAACAACATAAAAGAAAACCAACTCAAGCCCCCACCCCATAACCTAGGAAAACTAAACACCACTCTTGGGTGCCTCCAGGGTATGTCAATAATGCAGTTAAAAACCTGTGTTGGCTGTATGTCTATTGACTCTGTGTAGTGATATGGGGTCATGTTAAAGCTTAGGGTCTTGTAACATGCCAGAAGCAATACTTTTCTAAAATGCACTGAGTTTCTGTACAATAAAATCAAAGTTGCGTTGAAAAGGAAAAAGTGAATCAACATTAATCTGTTAAAACACCACAATCACAATTCAAGAGCCAACTCCAGTTCCAGAACTTAGATCGTAGAACGGGTGGGCTTTTATCTCATTTTCTAAGGAAGGAAATATACATAATTTTCTTCTGATTGACTGGAAGACGTCTCTGGGAAAAGAAATTATGTGGAACAAAGCTCTTTTTTTTCTTCTACTCCAGAGTTCTGCTTGATTCAGAAGAGGTGTCAAAGATCTAGTTATCATCTTCCTGGTTCTGAGAGCCAGCCCTAGCCTCAGTACTAGTTATAACAGCTTCCAGGCATCTTAAAGTTGTACAGCAATTGTATTATCATTAAAGGAGCCTGAAACTGTGATGACTCTTATGCTGCATACAAGCTGGACTGACATCTCTTATGCTGTGTAGTTGTAGCCAGGTGGTCCCAGGATATTAGAGAGACAAGGGGGGTGAAGTAATATCTTTTATCACTTCATATAAGACTTCTCAATTCTCATCCTCGAAGGAAACCTGCACCCCACCTTCAAAAAATGAGTTTTAATGCATTACTTTGCTAAACACTAGGGCTACGTCTACACGTGAAGCCAACATCGAAATAGGCTATTTCGATGAATAACGTCTACACGTCCTCCAGGGCTGGCAACGTCGATGTTCAACTTCGACGTTGCGCGGCACCACATCGAAATAGGCGCTGCGAGGGTACGTCTACACGCCAAAGTAGCACACATCGAAATAAGGGTGCCAGGCATAGTTGCAGACAGGGTCACAGGGCGGACTCAACAGCAAGCCGCTCCCTTAAAGGGCCCCTCCCAGACACAGTTGCACTAAACAACACAAGATCCACAGAGCCAACAACTGGTTGCAGACCCTGTGCCTGCAGCATGGATCCCCAGCTGCCGCAGCAGCAGCCAGAAGCCCTGGGCTAAGGGCTGCTGCCCACGGTGACCATATAGCCCCACAGGGGCTGGAGAGAGAGCATCTCTCAACCCCCCAGCTGATGGCCGCCATGGAGGACCCAGCAATTTCGACGTTGCGGGACGCGGATCGTCTACACGGTCCCTACTTCGACGTTCAACGTCGAAGTAGGGCGCTATTCCTATCTCCTCATGAGGTTAGCGACTTCGACGTCTCGCCGCCTAACGTCGAAGTTAACTTTGAAATAGCGCCCGACGCGTGTAGCCGTGACGGGCGCTATTTCGAAGTTGGTGCCGCTACTTCGAAGTAGCGTGCATGTGTAGACGCAGCTTAGGAATCATGGACTGAACAGAGACAATGGATTAATTAATTATTACAAAGATCTGTAATCCACTAATGACTAGAGGGGTATTGACCATCCACTTAGCCTTGAATAAGTCCTTGAAATGTGTGTGAACTTCTTCCGCTATATGATCTGTTCAAACCTTGTATTTAGAAGTGAAAGGGAGTTATGTTAGTGCATATGGTGAGAACACTGCATGCCAGTGGGATAAAGCCCTCCTGTCAGCACAAAAGGGACACCCCTGCAAGTGGCATAAAGTGAATAGATAGAAGCTCTACCACCAGCATAGAACCGTGCTCACAAATGCTAATATTAGTTTGTTATCAATCACTTAGAGAAAGAAAGATTCATATCCCTGAGTGATGTAAATTTTGCCAACATATGTGGTGGTGTAGACATAGCCTTAGTTTTCCAGACCTGAGGAAGAACTGTACATAAGTTCAAAACCTTGTTTCTCTCACCTCCAGAAATTTGTCCCAAAAAAGATGTTACTTCACCCACTTTGTCTTTTTAATACTTCCAACTAGAAGCTTTACCTGGCATAGCTCAGGTCCTTAATTCCCCCCACGCCCATGGGGAGGTGGAAAATAAAATGAAAATGTACACACTCCATTTAAACCATTATCCTGGGGTGAGGCTGGGGATGAGGAGTTTTCAGTATGAAGGCTGTCCTGGGGAAAGAAAACAGCCCCAGCCTTTTCCTACTGCAGTAGCTTGGGGCCAGTTGGAAAGTGCCTCTCCATGGATGCTGCAACCAACGGTGTCAGTCAATACTTTCCCCTTGGTCCTTGACGAAATGTCACATCCAGCAATGTTCCTGCGGGGGGCGGCGGGGGAGCTTCTACCTTCTGTACACTCCTGGAAGGACAAATGGGCAGAGGGGAGGAGATGGGGGAGAAGAAACTTGTAGCTGGGCTGTCCTGCACAGGGGAGGGATGGCATGCCCCAAGCCACTCCTTTCATTTGCTTGGTGGTTCTGTTTCTCTTCTGTACCTTTCAAGAGAAGCTCAGATATATAGTAGATAGCTGTTCTTCTTTCCAGTCCTGCCCGCTGCTGCCCCAATGTGGTTATAGCTGTCCCAGGCCCCCTCTCCGCCACTTGCTGCCCCCCTCATTATTATACAGCACAACAGTCCCTGCTTTCCATCGCATATCTCCTGCTGCCCCCCATGTGATTGATTATTACAGAGCAGAGCCTTCCCTTTCCATTTTATGAGAAGCAATCCCATTCCAGGCACATACCGTTTTCCTGGCACAACCAAATCCTCACCTTGCTTTAAAGTATGTGCAAGAGGGTGAGAGCAAGCCCAGGCAGGGCAGGGGTTAAACAGGGCCTGTTGGCCCAATCAGCCCAACCCTGGTTCACCTGCAAACTGTCAGGCCTGGAGGAGTATAAAGGGAGGGAAGCCAGCCCAGTTGAGGGCTAATCAGCCAAGAGGCAGGAGCTGGCTCTGAGGCAGCAGGCCCCAAGCCAGAGCTGCCACCCCGTTGGTCACTAGAAGGTTCAGCCCAGGGCCCTCCCCCAGGCACTGAGGGGAGTGAGGAGCCTCCCTCACAGGGAACCCTCTCCTGCCAAAGGGGGAACTAGATTCTCAGGGTCACTTCCCAAACATAACCCATAGACTCTTGGGTGGGGCTGAAGACCCACACAACAGGCCCTGGGCAGATGCCCAAGCCACCTGGCCCCAGGTGGGAACTGCACACCATATGGAAAAATGAAGCTGTGTACTGTATTTGGTGGTCCTAGCTCTTACCGTTGAGGAGAACTTCTGAAACAAACAGACAGACAAACTGATGGACACAGAGACAGACTAACAGACAGAAAAACAGACAGACAAACTGATGGACACAGAGACAGACTAACAGACAGAAAAACTCTCTCCAATATACAGTACAGATAGAGAGTGGGAGCAGAGCAGAAGCATAATCATAACTCCAGAATAGTTAAGCCTAGAAGAAAGTTATCCTGTGCCAGAGGACTCAAGTGTTGGGAATTTGCAGACAGATTATTGTTCATTTCCACGTGGTGAAAGAAGCTATAACTTGCAAATCCAACCCAACAACGAATTCAGTATTCTGAAAAATACCAATGGGCAACAAATTAAAAAAAAAACTCTGTGCTGAAATACCACAGTATATGCTAAAAACCATCAGTGGAATGGAATCCAAAGTAACATGATCTTCCTGTGGGAAATTATGGTTGTGTATGGACAGGTTAGTAATTGGTTTGTGTCTGCGGTTCTAAGATAATCAGAAATAAATTAACAAATCTTTCTCTTATGTGTGGTACAGTCACAGTGGTGACTATGTGGCCCATCCTTGCTTTAAAATAAATGAAGCCCTAATAATGACTCAAATCCAAAATCATTGCTATTGCATCACATCGTAAATAACAATTGTGCTAGCAGTAAACAAGCTTTCTACATGTTACCCTTGCTGTCATGCTGCTTTTTTTTTTCCTTTTATTCTTTTTTGAATCACAAAGGAAAGACAAGCAACAGTGGGATATGCAGTCCTAACAACAGAAACTACAGGACTCTTGCTGTCTTCAGTTCCATTTGTAGGAAAAATAGGTTTACCTGCGTGATCAAAGCACCAGTACTATAGATTGATATTTTTTCCTCCTCAGACACATGCAGAAGAGGTGGGCAGGAGGAAAATAACCGTGAGATTTGTAGCACTGTGGTCATTGTGCTGGGCTAGTCCTCTATGAAATTGTTGGGGCGGTTCATTTGATTGTAGATATTATCATTTGGAAATTATATGTTCTAATTATTGTCTAGGTTTGTCATAGGTGCAAAGAAAAGTTTTGTACTATTAATGAATACAATGAGCACACATTCACTCACAGGCACCAGCTTTTATTTTTCTTTGTGGGAGATCCACCTCCATTCCATCCCTGAAGCCCTGCCCTTGTTAACTCTTCCCACCCTCTCTACCCTCTCTCCAAAGTGCCATCAAACTACCATCAAACATCTCATCTACAGATGGCTGGTGGATACTAAGCACATCTTATTTTTTACACAGAATTAGTATCCATCCATACATTCCTCCAGTGGATCTTTGGTGCCTCTCTGGTCACCTTATTCTTTTCCTTCCATTCATGACTATTCATAATGTCAACCTTCCCTTCATCTCTGCTTGCGGTTCCATCAGGTTCTCCAAGCACACTACCTGACTCTTAGGACTGCTCATAAACTGGGAAGAACTAGTAGGAGAAATAGAATTGGGTGGCAATCTGGGCTGAAACAACCATGAGATGGTATCAGAGAGGTAGACGTGTTTGTATCTTCAAAAACAACAAGACGTCCTGTGACACTTTACAGGCTAACAGATATTTTGGAGCATAAGCTTTTGTGGGCAAAGACCCACTTTAGGATCCTGACAAAAGGAAGAAAGGTGAGCAGTAAAATACAGACCATTGATTACAAAAACACATCCTTTGTCTCCCTGAGAGAACTGATGGGCAGGATCCCTTGGGAAGCAAAGATGAAGGTGAAAAGAGTTCGTGAAAATTGGCAGTATTTTAAAAAAGTCTCACTGAAGGCACAGGAACAAATCATCCCACTGCATAGCAAGAAATGCAAATATGGTAGGCAACCAGCTTGGCATAACAGGGAAATCCTGAGTCAGCTTAAACTCAAATAGGATGCATATAAGAAGTGGAAATGTGGACAGTTGACTAAGGAGGAGTATAAATATAGGGCTGGAGAATGCCGGGCAGTAATCAGGAAAGCAAAAACACAGTTGGAACTGCAGCTGGCAAGGGATGTAAAGGGTAACAAGAAGGGTTTTTATATGCATGCTAACAATAAAAGACTTATCAGGGAAGGTGTGGGGATGTTACTAGATGAGAGAGATAACCCAGTGACTGATGATGTAAGAAAAGCTGAAGTACTCAATGCCTTTTTTGCATCAGTCTTCATAGACCAGCACAGGTCCCACACTACAGTACTAGACAATGCAGTATGGGAAGGTGGAGGACACCCATTGCTGGGGAAGGAACGAATTAAGAGCTATCTAGAAAAACTAGATGTACAAAATCCATGGGTCTGGATTTAATGCACCCAAGGGTATTGAGGGAATTGACAGATGTCATTGCCGAGCCTTTGGCCATTATCTTTGAAGACTCTTGGAGATCGAAAAAATCCCAAATGTTTGGAAAAAGGCAAATGTAGTAACCATCTTTAAAAAGAAAAGAAGAACAATATAGGGTACTATAGACTGGATAGCCTTATCTCAATCCCTGAGAAAATAATGGAGGAGAGACTCAAGGAATCCATTTTGGAGCACTTGGAAGAGGAGAAAGTGATCAAAATTAGTCAGCCTGGATTCACCAAGGGCAAGTCATGCCTGACCTATCTGATTAGCTTCTGTGATAAGGTAACAGGCTCTGTGGACATGGGGAAGTCAGTCGATGTGGATTGACTTCAGCAAAGCTTTTGATACAGTCTCACATACCAGTCTTGTCCAAAAGTTAAGGAAGCATGGATTGGATACATGGACTATAAGATGGATAGAAAGTTGGCTTGATGGTTGGGCCCAACGAGTAGTGGTCAAAGGCTCAACATCTGGATGTCAGTTGGTTTCAAGTGGAGTGCCCCCAGGCTCGGTTCTGGGGCCAGTGCTGTTCAACATGTTTATTAATGACATGGATGAGGGGATGGATTGCACCCTCAGCAAGTTTGCAGATTACACGGTTATCAGGGAGACTTATATAAGTGGGAGGATAGCAATAGTATCCAGAGTGATCTGGATAAATTGGAGGATTGGGCCAAAAGAAATCTGATGAGGTTCAACAAGGAGAAGTGTACAGTCTGGCACTTGGGACTGAAGAATCCCAAGCATTTTTATATGATGGGAACTGGCTGGCTAAGGAAGCAGTACAGAGGAAGGATTATGGTGGATGAGAGGCTGGATACAAGTAAACAGTGTGCTGTTTTAGCCAAGAAGGCTAACAGCATATTGGGATGCATTAGAAGAAGCATTTTGAGCAGATCTAGATAAGTTGTTGTTCTCTATTCAGCACTTATGAGGCCATATCTAGAATATTGTGTCCAGATTTTGGACCCCAGTATAGAAAGGATATGGATGTGCTGGAGCAGGCTCAACAGAGGGCAATGAAAATGATTAAGGGATTGGAGCAGATGACCTATGAGGACAGGCTGAGGACTTTGGTCTTATTTAGTTTACAGAAGAGAAGACTGAGCGGTGAGTTGATGGCAGACTTCAGCTTGCTGAAGGGGAGCTCTAAAGAGGATAGAGAGAAACTGTTCTTTGTGGTGACAGACAGCAGAACAAGGACCAATGGTCTGAAGTTACAAAAGGAGAGGACTAGGTTAGACATTAGGTACAAGCTAACTACTTCACCAGCAGGATGGTGAAGCACTGGAATACGTTGCCTAGAGAGATTGTGGAATCTTCATCCCTAGAGATTTTTAAATCCAGGCTGACAAAGTCCTTATTTGGGGTAGGGGGCTGGACTCAATGACCTCTTGAGGTCCTGTCTAGCCCTATGATTCTATGATTCTAAGACTAGACCTGGAATTCATCTTTAAGGGGAAGTGTACCTTGATACAGTCTTTTAAAAATATACTTGTCTCTCAAAGCATGCCAGTGTCAACCCACCAAAGAAAATATTGTTTTGTAATATGCATTAACTGACTAACTAAATGAATGAATGAATTAATTGATGAATGAATGAAGTTGTGCCCCTAGAATTCACAATTGATATTTTGCTATAGTTTTATTCATTTAACACCATTTTCCTGCCTTTCTCCTTTTTTCCCATCCTTCAGCAATAATCAATAACTCATGCAACCCCTATCCTCCAGTTTACATTGAAGAAAAATAAGGAACAAGGTAGCACTTTAGGGAAAAATAGTGCAATAACTTGGGATTAGGTTTATCAAACTACTGTTCAAATTTGCACAGACAAAGAATGTGCAGACTTAAGCCCAAGATATAGTTTGAATACATGGCTCTATGCAGAGGGCTATTTGTCTTCCTCTTTTTTCATCCAAGAGAAATTTTGTAGACATCCGGATAAGTGTAATTTGTGATTCATTTTTGTCTCTGGCTTGTTCATCTATTAAGCACAATGTGGTTGTGTCTCTGTGTATAAAGTCCCAGCACCTAGTCAACCTCTAGATCAGACTGACCTTGGTTGTGTTTATTTACATTATTTTCTTTGGTATTTATTGTATTCATGTAGATGGAGTATATGGATCCAAACAGTCCAAGGTTCCTAATATCAAATAGGAAGAAGAGGCTTTCTAAGTCAGGGCAGCCCTTTTGAAAGGCCCCCATGTACCTGGCTGGTATGCATTCTGAAAGCCGCACTTTCAACTCATGCATGGCCACCATTATGCTAATAAGGCACTGCATATTCATGCCAGTGCCTCATTAGGATCTTGTGAACTGCCTCATTAACATGCCCCCTCCTTTCACCACATGAGTATTTTCAGTAAAGTGACCGACTAATTATTTCAAATGTGCTTAACCTTAATTAATGAGTTTGGGACCTCAGTAAGCACATATTAACCTGTTATTTAAGAGAGCAGGAAAGAGGCTGTGGCGGAATTTGTGAAATGTATTACATGTGAAGACAAATTATGCACTTAACTCACATGCTAGAGTATTAAAACAAGCCACGGGATGTAGTTTTTGAGAGAAAGGTTTAGAATTTTTATTTGAAAGTGTTTAAAATATAAATAAAAATATTGCCTAGTTATTCTGCTTTATTATAATGCTTGGTTTAATGGAGTAAAGACCCACCTTGTCAGATGCATGAGTCGGGGGTTCCATAGGCGAGTTTAAAGAGGGAGTCTATTGTGTTGGACTGTGAAAGCAATGACTTGCTGTGCTCTAGCACCAAATGAGGCAAAGACAAATAGGACATGGGAAGGTTTGTAATAAGTGAAGCCAGCTTGAGAAACAAGAGAAGCATTAAAACAGTTAGAAGCAGCCAAAAACAATAGTTAAAAGAAAGTGTGATTAGCTGATTTGACGATAATTATTTCACAAAGTACAATCTCAGAGCAAAAGCTTTGCAATATCAGTGGTAATAAGACACTACCAACTGCTGAAGGGGAAATATTATATTGGCGCTCAATTTATATGATGGATGTTACTGTTCTTGCTAGCTGTTACCCAGTTAGGAGAAGAAGAGTGAAAAGCTGAGGATGAGAAATCCTGGCTAATAGCTTGTGTTTTTAATTATGCCAAATGTCAGTAATAGAAAACATGTTTATTTTTCCTTGCATGTAGATTACGCTTTTTCTATTTGCACTGTGTTAGTAATTATCCCTGGGATTTGCATATATGTGCCCCACCACTAACTGAGAAAGGATATTACAAGCCTCTTTGTAGTAAGCTGGCTTTTGATAGTGACTGTCTAAATTATCCTTTTTATTTTATTTTATTTTATTTTTGGAAGGGAGACTTGACATATTTTTAAAAACTGATAGCTGTCCCAAAGGAGACAAGGAACTGTTAGTGTTTGAACTGTTGAAAGCAATATATGCCTTTCCAGAGACATTGTAATTATAGCACAAACTTTTGTCCTGAGTAACCTTTCAGGTTTTTAGTCTGAAGCAATGTTACTGTGTATCTGAAAATTTATATAAATTCAGGTAAGTATCAATCCATATGCATTCTTAGAAGAGACACTTTATTGTAACAAGAAAAATGTGTTGATATAGGCTGTGGTGATTAGGCCATTTGTCAAATGCTGTAACTGTTTGTGATAACATTTACAGGTCACATACACAAGTTTTCAGCTCTTATTGGAATCAAGCTTGTTGAAATGGAACTTATCCACCTGAATTCAGGAGATTGATCATTACGATTAAAGGTTGACAATTTCTGTTAAACTTACTTAACCCCCCATCCCCAAATGCAACATTATTGCAAACTTAGAAAGTCAAGGGAGTGATGTGTCAGCTTTCACAAAAGTTCTTTTACAAAATTGCTGCTTATCTTTAAAATATATGTGTGTTACAACAGTCAGGTTAATAAACAGTTTTTTCATGTCAAATTCAGAATGGAGAATTGTGCATCATACAGGACTCAATTATTTTATTTTTTCACAGTTCTTCCTTCTTTTCAATAACAATTGATGACATGCAACATGTTATTTTAATACTCTGTTTTTAGCATGAAATATTTTAGTCATTTATGAAACAGACCCAGTTTATAGAATATTGTCTGTAACATGAATGAAGTGTTTAGAGTATGACTGTACTTTTTATTTGATGGGTGTAAGAGCTACACACCCAATATCTCCACAGTACTCATCATGTACATCTCTTCGTACACACCACTTCAAATGAGTAAGTTGGCTGCTCAGTGGAGCATAGTTTATTTCACATGCTATGCACCTTGGCATAATGCTTGTTCATATCCTTTTTATCTCTTACATGCTACGCACTCTATAAGGAGATTACTCTGGGGACAGTGGATGTGTCAGAAGTATAGGTCATTAAATCTGTATGCTATCCTGACAAAATGGCTGCCAAAAAGTTGTTAGAATATAAGAACGGCCTTACTAGTTTTGAAAATGTATTTTTTATTTACATTGTCTTCTCTTTGCATTCTCTTTTAAACTATATCTCAAAGTTATCACTCCCGTTTCATCTGTAACCTATCAAGATTTTATTTAAATATAAAATACACTTTTTCTTAAATTTCATATCTCTCCCTACTTTTGTGTGTGACCTTTGAAACTTTGCCAAACTCTCCCAAATTTTATGAAATTAGATCACTAACACTTGCAAAAACTAAAACAAGCAAACTTGATTGCTAGGCAAGATACAATGTGCAGACGTAAAAACAGCAAGGAGATTGGAGATCAAAGGACTGGAGCAACAGGAGCATGATTACATTGTTATTCACTTCAAGTGTGTGCATAAAAGGATGATTCAGCTAAGATGAGATTTATGCACAAAAATGTTCAGAAGGTATAAGAGATTGAATATTCATGACTCACTTTTATGGGTGTCCTTTAAGGCTATGATTACACTGATCCAAACTCCAGGCAGCACTATGCAAATGTGTGGTTTTGAAAACGCAAATGGATGCTCATTTGCTTATTCACTCCACAGCAGAGGCTACTGCTGGCACAAAAAAAGCAGTGTAAACCTGGTTCTGTCGGCAACACCCTGCCTTTGTGAGCCGCCTCTTATGCCTGATTCTTTTCAGGTATAAAAGGCTGCCGACAAAGTGGGGGTGGTGGGGTGTTGCTTGCAGAACCACAATTACACTGCTTTTTTCTGTCTGAAGCAGCCTCTGCTGGCAAGTGAATATGCAAATGAACATCTATTTGCATTTTCGAGATTTTCTATTTGCATACTGCTGCTGGCTGTTCAGGTCAGTTGAATTGTAGCCTAAGAGTTCAGTGGAATTTGTGACTTTAATAAAAAATGACAGTACAGGTTGACCCACTCTAGTCCAGCACTCTCAAAACCTAACTGTTGCCAAATGAGAGAATTTCCTGGACCTGGAATAGCGGTATTCTCCAGCAGCATTACCAACGTTTCTACTGCTTACTGGGCTCTTAGAAGACATGTAATGGTAAATTAAAGCAAAATAACAGAACAGAACACTGAGGCCATGCCCACACTAGCCCCTCCTTTCGGAAGGACGATGGTACTGTGGCATTTTGGAATATGCTAATAATGTGCTGCCATGAGTACGCTGAGCCTTATTAGCATTATGGCAGACACATGCGCTTCAAAATTGCTGGTTTTGAATCATACACCACCTGTGTAGCTGGGGGCCTTTCAAAATGGACCCCTGATTGTCAAAGCCCCTTCTTCCCATCTGGTTTTGTGAAGAAGGGGCTTTTGAAATCATGGAGGTTGTTTTGAAAGGCATCCAGCTACATGGATGGCATGTGTTTCAAAATGGATAGTTTCAAAGTGCGCACAGATGCCATTATGCTAATGAGACACTGCATATTCCTTTCAGCACCTCATTAGCATATTTCAAAGTGCCACATTAGCATAGCCCTTCTGAAAGGAGGGGCTAGTGTGACCATGGCCTGAGAGTCAAGACTGGTGGCTGTAAACAAACTTTACAGGATATGGGAAACTTGGCCACACTCATGATATGTAGTCATCTGGCAAAGTAAAACTATGCCAGAGTACAGATGTTGCTAGACAAGTGAGTGCCAGACTAGAGAGGTTCAACCTGTATCTCTTTTTTCCTTTTCAGAGCTGCATGTTTTCCTGTGGTTTAATTTCAACTGCTGAGACACCTACACAAGTTTGTTTCCTCTCCAAAGAAGAGTCAGAATTTGACCAGGACACACAGAAGAACCAGACTGGAAGAGAATAAAAAGGATTGCAACAAGCAGAGTTGATACTTTCATCAGCATCTCTGTCATCTGCTGTGATTCACAAGTTTTGTTTCAGTTGAGTATACAGCAGTTTCAGTGGGGAAAGAAATCAAACAAACCAAGACAATGAAAAACAAACCAAACACTCAACTTCTGCTTTTCATGAGCTACAAAGCAAGTGGAACAGCACTTCTGAAAAGTCAGTCCCTTTCTCCCCCTGACTTTGTTATGAAATGAACAAATTGTCTGGCTATACCGAAAGAAGGACAGGATACCTATGACAGGGATTTTAATCAAGCCACAACTTTGTTATATAGCTCAGGGGCAAAGAACCTCCTGTTTCCCAGCTGAAGTCATTCATCAGATTTGGCTGCTGGTGGGCAGCCATATGGCTTGTTATCTGAGCATCTTCAGGCTCAGGCACAGAGCTGCAGGACACGGCACAGGCTGGTCATCTGCTTCCCACATCTCCCATTCATCAGCAATAGCAAGCCACAGACATTGGGAACTGCAGGGCTCTTTGCCTGTGGATGTTGAGACAAACAAATCGTCTGATGTCCCACCAGAAGATAACCCTAACAAATCACATGCATGCAGCCCATGAGCCCAAGGTTCTTCACCTCCATATAGATGTCTGGGACTACCTGGTAGATAAAGTATACAGTGCAGGAAAGCCTATGTTTATTCAAATCAGTACTCAGGGCTTCACCAGCTCCTGCTTCATTTTCCATCCAGGTATCCTGCAGCTAACCCATGGCTTGGACTTTGCTATCCACCCTCCCTTTCAGAAAGGTTAGCATAGGCTAATCTGTGCTTGATTTACCCATACATCTGGTGATCAGAAAGGTTAAAATGATTTCCTCTGTTATGTGATGTATGTTAATTTATTACTCTAAAGGATTTTGAAATATAAATAAGAGTTTGCTTACTGAAGCAGGTTTACTAAATCTGGTCACTGCATTAAAATGAGGTAAATTATTAAAATACTATTGAAAACAATGGTTATTAATTTCTTTATAGCAGGAAAAAGTCTAAAAAAGCTTTGTTTTTTCTGTTCCATTTTTAAGTGATGTTATACGCCCTCAAGCATACAGGTAAGCAGCACTATGTATTCATCACTCTTCTCATATTATATGAGCTATTCCCCCAATATTTATCTCTTGATTGTTTTCAAGAACACTGGAACCAATATAGGCATGTGTAAACAAAACTGAAAGCATAAAGAGTGAAAGAGGGCAGTTCCTGAGAAACAATGTCATCTTCTGATGCTCTTAATACTCCTTAGACAGAATCTACCACTTTTGTTCAGGGACATTCAGAAATATTGGCAGGCTGAAGGATTAGTATAATTGAAAAATAATAAAACTTTTTGCTATGCCAATTTGAATGGAGAAGATGATTAACCCAGAATTATATGTGGCTATGTTGTTATTTAAGTATCCTATTTCAGTTGAAGTTTGCTGAAATTTTAAGCTATAAATCCAGAAACACAACTTCTCTGCTCCCCTCTAGAAAGCTAAAAAAATTCTGAGGGAAATAAAGTTGCCCTTTACAGCAGTCTCTAAGGAGATAAAGATGCACAACATAGTGAACTGGAGATTGGCAGCTATATTTTAACTTTTATATGGAATATTCAGAGTAGAAGGAGCCTTATGTGGGAACGGAGGTTCAAATTTACATCCAACTTTGAGGCAGGGCTAGTATTATTTCCCAAGCCTACTCCCAGCATAATACTCTTTCTTACTGCAATGGTTGCCATGAGGGATTTCCCTTTTAATATTAAAATGGTAAGCAGTGAGAAGCTCAATGGGTCAATATTTTACGATAATCAGATTGAAGGTAAGCCACTATCCTGGTGATATATGCTTAGATCAAACACTAGGCAAAAAGGAGGATGGATAAACAATGTAATCTCCCTAGATGTGAAGTATTCCTATAAGAACATGGTTCGAGCGGGTTTGTCGCAGTGCTAAGTACAGGGCTGCTTTTCCCAAATACATGAGTTCATGTTTCACTCTTGTTTTCATCCTTGGGAACAGAGAGGTTGCCGTGCTGCAACAGCCCATCACTAAGCTGCCTCAGGCATTTAGCAATACTTCATGCATCAGAGGAAGGCAAACCACCACAATGCACCTGAGTAATGGTATAATGGGAAAGGAGGGAGAAAGTCCCTCTAATTCTCTGCAATCAATCAGTTTAAACCCTGAGGCACAAGGGCTGATATTAGCACTGGCAAATTGAAATATAGGTCAGAGATTCAGTTCAGACAGCCAGTTAAAAGTTCAGAGACATACTTGCAATGTATTGGAATGGCCATGCTTTGCAAATAAGAGTTGGAAAGTGTTGCATATTTTAGGCTTTTCTTGGGAAGCAGTTAATGTGTGGTACACACAACTAAGCTTTAGCTAACTTTATTAACATCAAAGAAGAACAGTATAGAAATCACATGAAAACATCCCGTCCTTTGCTTCCTGTGCACAATCATGTCAAAATACTGCCAGAAGACTGTGACTCATAATATTTTCAGACATTTATTTCCAATCAAAATCAGGAAGAAAAATATATGCCAAAGTTTTGATTTGATTTTTGTTGGAAAACAAACCCACTTTTCAAAGCCCAAAGAGTCTTCTTTAATAGTGCTCATAATAACCCTCGTCGAGATTATGGATTCATAGAATAATAAACAATCTCAGAAATACTTATCACACGTCAATATATTTTTTCTCCAAGCCATCACCAAACTTCACACTTTTGCTTTTCTTCCTTTCTCTACCTGTGTTCTACTATGCTTTCTGTCTTACTTTATTTAATTTAGTAGTTTTGCTTTATTTTATTTATTTAACTCTACATTCATTTTTATAGCTATTTTCCAAAGATATACAAGGAGTACATTGTTACCAACAATTTGACACATCTAATTTTTGTATATTCATTACACTTATTTCAATAATTCTCGCATATATAGAGTGAGAGCCTACCCCTGCTCGGCTTGGGTCAGCCATGGTAAAAAGACTTACAGGGCCCAGGTCTGGATGTGGGGAGAATTCCTCCAGCACATTCATTGAATCCCCTTGGATGCCCTGGTACAAAGAGTCATAACAGTGACAGGACTAGGGATGGGATAGTGCATTGAAAAGTATAGATAGATGAACATAGGTGTAAGTTAAGGCAGAATTTCAATGGGCCTGCAGGCCTCAAGACCTGTAAGACATTAACTTATCTAATCTATTCAATTCGTAAACTGTCTCTATACTACAGAGTTCTGTTGATAGAAGAGGCCTTCTGACAACAAAACTAGGAAGTGTCCACACTACAAATGCATTCTGTTGAGAATCTGTCAACAGAATGCAGCAGTCTTCGTGGCAGAGTTCTGTCTTGATCATACAGTGCAAGGCATAGTGCCTCCAAAGACACATTTGGTTGACAAAAATATAATGTAAATGCTCCGGGGGCAGGGGGGGGCCCTCTGTCGACAGAGAGGACTTCCAGTTCACAGGGCTGTTTGCAGAACTTCCAGTTGGCTGTTCTTTCTACAGAGGTCTGGGCAGTCTGGCCATTCTCAGTCGACAGCGGGCATTGATGGAGGAGCCTCTATTAGGTGTGGACATATTCTGTAGATACAGATTCTGTACTGAAATATCTGTCGACAATGACTTCTGTCAACAGAACTCTGTAGTGTGGACACAGCTATAGGGCCACAAAATACTTAACGTAAGTAATTAATCAAGAGTAGCCTTCTAGACCATAAACTATAGAATGCTATATTGCCAAAATTGCAGGCAGATAACTGGAAGATGCTCATTTGTACTACTTTGTAATGTTTTAAGTAAGGGAAATCAGTACATTTCTGACAATAAGAATGTCCTGGTGTATTCTAATAAACCTGAGGTGAAAGAATTAATACCTATAAGAGAAGGGCATGTCGAGGCTTCCACTCCCAAGTTGAGAAACACTGATCTATATGAGTTGTAACAAAGAGGGAGCTGTGCTAGTCTATATACTATCAAAACAAAAAAGCAGTCAAGTACCACTTTAAAGACTAACAAACTAATGTATTGGGTGAGCTTTCGTGGGCCAGACCCACTTCTTCAGACCATAGCCATATCAGAACTGACTCAATATTTAAGACACAATATTTAAGGTTCTTTGTGCCTTAAATATTGAGTCTGTTCTGGTCTGGCTATGGTCTGAAGAAGTGGGTCTGGCCCACGAAAGCTCACCCAACAAATTAGTTTGTTAGTCTTTAAAGTGCTACTTGACTGCTTTTTTGTTTTGATCTGTATGAGTTGAGCATGCCTGGGAGACCTCTAGGTAGCCCCATGGGTAGACTTACCTCTTCCTGAGAACCACTGATATAGGCCATAAGCATAACAAGGATACAATAGATTTCAAATATTTCAAAATATTCTCACATATCTTTTAAGTTAGCAAAAAGGGATAGAGTTGTTTTAGAGACCTTCTAGGTTTGTTTAACTGTGGTGAAGGCCTAGTGCTTTGTGTTTACACCTTCACATTGCTAATGTATTCTCTGAAAGGTATTCTAGATTCTCTGTATGCTTTCATATGGAAAATAAAACTAACTCCTTAAGTGCTTTTCCATCTTACTTCACATCTCTTTATGAAGCTGTTAAACAAGTGCTGAAAAGCTCTACTTACATTTAAAATCATGATCATCCATAGTGGCATTTAATTAATTCTTCCATATATTCATTGAAAGAAGTAGCAGTAAATTAAATGACTAAGAAAACAAAAATGACTCAACTGCCTTCTAACTTTTTCTGAACTGAATAAATTGTCTTATATATTGATTTTTGAAGACTTTGATAAAAGGACTAAAGACTGGTAAACATCTGAGTCAACCTTTTCTCAGCAGTTTGCTTTTGTTAAGGAAAGTCAGCTCAGCTCACAATTATATTTGGTCTTTGAACCTTTCCAAAGGGTTGTTAAGCTTGTGTCCTTGAGAAAGATGTGTATATCCAGTGCTGCAATAAACTGCATTGTACCTCCCAGCTTGAAAAGAATTTACAAACTCTGGCTAAAAGGAAAACAAGCCTTTCTATCATAATTTTGCAGCTGAAGGGATTAAAGTACAAAGAGTTTTGGATTTGCCCAAGGCCACACACAAAATCAGTGACAGATTTAACAGCATGCTCAGTTCAGTTCCTTGTCCTTGAACGCAATTTTACACATTATTACAGTGGACAAGTATTGAGAAAGATGCAAAAATTTGTTTGGATTAAACCTAAATTCATTTTGGCAACATTCATGACCTCACTTTCCCAATAAGGATAATGGTAGTTTCCTGACTCAGAACTTACTGTGCATATACATCCATTAAAAAAAATGTAAGGACTAGAGCACAGATAATACAGGAAGTGAATGCAGACAATTATCAGAGCTTGTTAAGACAACCTTATTTTTCCCAATATTTCCTTGTTATGCAAGTAATGAAATAAAATATATCCCAGAGTTATTTCCATGAATGTTTATATAAATGATTTTCACACCTAAGAATGTTCCCCAACAAATAACCTCTTGCAAATATTTGTGTGAATATGGGCTCACCGAAAAGTTCTTATTTGAATTATTCATGTATCTACCTTGAAATGTTTTAGATTTTCTTTCTCCTGATAAAGGTTTATCATCTAGTCTCAAAATAATATTGTGCTACTTAGGTACCCTTTCACACAAAATGTAGAAGGAGAAGTAAAACAGAGCTGAAGACATGGTCTTGCAGAGAAAATTGAAAAGGGAATCCCTGCCACTTACCCCGAGCCCCACTGACTCCAGTGAGCCAGGAATAGTTTTCTTTGTAGGATCTGGGACAGTGTCAAAACAAATAGTTAACATAAACGCAGAAGCTGAAAATTGATTCTATAGGCTGTGCATTAAATAATATAAAGCAAAGAACAAATCTGTTCAGATTGAAGAAATCACAGTCTGTCTGCAGATAATTCTGAAATGGGGGTGGGAGAAAGGTTAGCCAATATCCCTATCAAAGTTTGGGCATATCTCCCATGCTGCCTACCTCAGTATATCTGAAACTCTTGTGAATGTGTTGCTTTGTGTTACCATAAATGAATTTTAAAAAAAGAGGACACCCCTGAGTAGGAGTGTATCTGTGTCAGTATCTTTACCAACTCACGTTGTATTAATGTTTTATAGTATATATAGTACATAGATAAAATGTGAGCTGTTGGGGATACTGATACATATATACTCCCTCCCAGGGATGCTCTCTTTTTTGAAAATCCATATATGATAACCCTAGCAAGGGTTGGCAACCAAAATTGCAACAAGAGCTTTTTTTTCCCAATTTGATAAAAAAAAAAAAATCAATAATTCAAGAGCCACAGTGCATGTGACTATGAGACATCCCTTAATAAATAATGTCAAACCATACTTTCTGTAACCCCCATTTAAAGAAGAGTGTACATACAATGATTTGCAATGTGATACATGTTTACTGCAGGATGTTCACAGACTTTTTATTTATTCTCTTTCCTCACATTTCACATGTGTTTGTACCACTGTTTTCCTGACTTTCACTCCCAAACCTTCCCTTTCTCTGGAGAGTGCAAGGGGGAGTTATTCAACATTTTGAGATCACATATTTTTTGCACTTTAGATATGAGTTGTTCATTTTGGGGCTTTTAGACATTCACCATTTACTGAAAATAATCAGGATGTGGGTGGTTTTTATTTTATTTAATTTTTTTAACTTTGTAATGATAGCATCCAGAGCCACAAAGAAGTCCTTAAATGGCCACACACGGCTCTGGAAACAAAGGTTGAAGACCCCTGCCCTAGATTGTTGCTGAAAAACATTCATTCCAGGTCATTCTAATTCATGCAGAAAACTGTTTTCGCTGGGGGCAATCAACTACATTTCCATTTCCAGAGTTACAGCCATCAGGTCAAAATCTGCTTGATTCATGCCCATTAAGTTTACAAGTATTTACATAGAGCATATGTCAGGGCATGACTTCATCCAATGTTTAATTCTTGAATAAATCTCATTTCCAGCATATTAAAATAGAACAAAAAACAGGGAAAATTCAGAATATGTCATAGCTATGCTTTGAAATTGCTGCTGCTTCTAGACCCACTTGAAACTGAGAAGTGAAGAAGCTGCATAAAAAAGGCAAGACTTATAAAATTTTCAAGTTGACAGGAAACAGAACCACCAAAAATCTAATGAGATAGGCTTCTCTTGCAAAATTTCTAGATCCCTTTTGCAGACTAGGGAGGTTAGTATAGTTCCAGAAAAAAACAGAGAAACATTCAGCTTTGAATGTGCAGCTTTGAAAATGGTCAGAAGTTCACAGCAGCTGTGTGTAGATCTGAACTGAAATGGGTGAAATAACAATTTCTTTGTTTGGGACTCTTCCTTGGGCTTATCTGAATCAAATGAAATGGTCACTTCTATTAGAGTTTCACAGCATTATAATTCACCCCAATGAGAAACCGCCTTCTATTCAGTAAAATAAACTTTCAAGTTCTAGAGTTCTGTGATTCTACAATTCTATGAAACCAAAGCAAACACAAACATTCCTCAAGAGCAATTAGATACTTTTTTATGCCTGCAGATGGCAATGTTGATCTTTCTAAGTTTTATAAAAACCCTGAATTATGAACCATGAATAAAACCATCCTCATACAGAAGAAAGGAGCTGGGCAGATGAAATAATGTACAGATTAAAATAAAGGTCTACAAGTACAGTGATAATGGGTAAAAACACATGCACTGAAAATCTGATTGGCATGTTAGTTAATTAAAATTAACAACAAGGAAAGGTTTTAGTTCACACCAGGGATTACTTACCTTGATAACTTTTTCTCTAGTACTTTGTTTCATTGTGTGAGGGGGTCGATAACCAATTCATACACATATTCAAATTCTTTTTTTGCTTATTTTTTATACAACAGCAAATAAAGAACACAGTGACATGTTAATCAGTTAAGCACACAACTCTTAGGAATAAATATTGAATGAACCAGTATGACTGAATGAAAGGTACAAGATGCAGTATCATTTTTCTTGTGTGTATTTCATTTTATTTATATTAATATAAAAATAGAATTCAGCAAGATACCTTACATTAATTTAAAAATAAATACAGTGTTCACAAAACAATAGTATGATAGGTGCACACAGGTTGAACCACTCTAATACGGAACTATCTCATCCATCAAACTCCATAATCTGACATGATTTTAGATAGCCAGACGACCATTGATGATACATGTAGCCACGTTTCTTGTGCCTCCACAAAGTTTGTTTGAAGACCACTCTCTGCATTCTGAGTTGTTATTTAGCTATAAGTTTACTCTAAATGTCTTCCAAGAGCCCAATAATCAGTGGAAATGTTGGTAATGTAAGAAATATTGACCTCCTGTTTTCCAGCAAATTCTGTCATCTGGCACCAGTCAGATCCCAAGGGTGCTGGATGACAGAAGTTCAACCTGTACCTTGTTTTCCGCTATCTTTAATATAGTCATTTATATCAGTGCTAACAAATCACCAGTGTAGTTGGTGTTTAATGACTACCTGGTATTCCTTTGGATAGTTTTAAAGAGATGACTCAAGGCACCAAGTCACGCCTTTTGTGTTGGAAGCAACATATCTAATTATGTCCAAGGATGTCACTGAAACTAAATGGGGTTGATAGAACTTTTGGTATACCACTGGTCATGAAACTTAATGAAAATGAGCTTTCATTATTCATTCTTCACCCTCCAATGTGAAATGCTCCAAATGTGGGTCTTCATGTAGATGTGGTGGCATCTTCTTAATCTTAATATGTCATCTTCCATTGCGTTCCTTTGAGCAGCTCCCATTTTTCTCTATGGGACACAATGGAAATGTCATGATATATTTATAGCATGCCTGAGCTTCATTCCTGTAATCCATACTTTAAGTGCATTTGAATATTCTCAGGCTGCTCTTTACAAGGCTGTTCAGGCAAGTGTTGGGTGAAGTGTTTAGCTACCCAAAAGAAAAATATGTAAAAGTCAAAGAAAAAGTAGATAAGTCGATATAGACATCTGTAAAGCTATTGGAACAGGCATTTTAAACATAAACATTTTATGAAGTGTTGCCAGCCATCAAATTCTCTAAGGCAGTAGTGCTAGCAGCTTGATGCAAATGAGTGGTCTCAAAAATTCAAATGGATGCCAACCTGCATATTCACAGCTAATTTGCATATTCACACAAGATAGCCCTGCCACCAGAGGCTGCTACTGGCAGAAAACAAGCAGTGTAGATGTAGTTCTGCCAGCAAAAAAACCCTTTGTTGGCAGCCCTTTATGCCTGGAAAAATTCAAGGGTAAGGTGCTGCCGACAAAGGGTTTTTTTCGCTAGCAGAACCACCTCTATACTGTGCCTATGTCTACACTTGCCCCCTTCTTCGAAGGGGACATGGTAATCAGGCTGATGGGAGATTACTAATGAAGTGCTGCAATGCATATGCAGTGCTTCATTAGGCTAATTCTCCCCCCACAGCAACTTCAAAGTGTCAGGCTTCAAAGTACTGGCATGCTGTGTAGCCACAGGCACTTCCAAGTGCCTGCATTACTTTGATGTGTCTTTACTCCCCACAATTTAGCACCTTTGAAAAATAGGTGACTTGGTCAGAAACCTAATTAAACAAATAGTAAGCCTGGATATCTTAAAAAACATTGCTTTGTATACACAATCAAGCACATATAAACCTGCAGATAGGTGCCCTACCTTTCAGTGCACTGAGCAGAGAACTTCAGTTCCATGCCACATATATACACACCCAGTATAATATTGCCTGTTCTCTTCAGGAATTCACCCTACATGAAGACAGTCCATGTAACTTCAGCATGGTTTTCACTGGGATTCAGGACTGATTTGTCCCTGGAGCTTCAGAAGAAGGAAGCTCCAAAAGATGGGGCTCTTAGAGGTTGTTGAGGGAAGTACAGAGAATCAGAATCTGCCCAGACTGCTTTGGTTATGTCACTTTCCCAGTTAGTGCCACTCACCTTTTGGGCCGTGCATGCCACCACCTATATTAGAAAGGAGGCTACAGTTTAGTTCACCTGCAAAGTCTTTATCTTGATGTACTATCCTGAAGGACTTAGCAATGCAGTGGGCATCTGTTTGCAGCTACACTGGAGAAACTAATGTGAAGCGTGAACCAAGTGTGTCCCTCCAGCCAATAACAATTATGACTGAAAAAGGCTTTATGCATTTAAAGTTAACAATTTTATAAGTTGACTGTTGGAAACCTGGAGAGAGTTTCTAGCTCAAGACATATTTTGAAGTGATCTGGTCAGATTATTGAATTATCTCAGTTGTACCAAGTTCATGGACTTGGCACCAGGGACAAGAGATAAAGGACATTCAAAGACCAATAAGCAAGTTTAATTTAAGACAGATAGAGCCTTGACTCTCCACTCTATCCAGACTGTGCACAGGAGCTCAGTCACATTTCCCCTCCCTTTCCTGCCTTCTCCATGATCCATTCATCTGATATAAGCCCAAGATTCCTCCTCCTTCCCCTTTCACGAGGTGCCAAGGATCAAAGGTACAGCTGTTTACTCTGAGAATTTCCCTGCACGTAGGGAATCCTGTTCTGACTATCTCTGTCTGGATTCAGGCCAATTTATGAAGAACAAAAGTAGCCCTACTGGAATGTGATTTTGCCCCTCATGTAATACAAGTAAGCACAAGATAAGCTGTACCCTACAGTATGAATTGTGGAGCAATTCTTGGAGCATTCAATCTTAGAACATGATAACAAAAGCATCTCTGCCAATCTCAATTTCTATGGTGGTTCATAAGGTGAGAGATGACCTCTCAAGTAATATGATCCAAGGCCATTCTGGGGTTTAAAATTAAGTGCAATAATCCATGCTCTTCTTCCTTCTAAAATACAGCTAGTGACAATATTAGCTTGGTTTTATTTCTAATAAGATTTTTTTAAAAAAAATAAGCCTACAGTTACACTAGCAAATTTTGCCAGCAAACCCTGGTTTTGTCAACAAAACTAGTGGAGAGTCCACCCACAAAAAGTGATTTGTCAACAGTATTTTGACAAAAGCCAGCACATTCGCTGACAACCTTCTACCTGTCCCAGATGAGGTTCTGTGGACAAAAAGGCTTTGTGGGTGCTCTGGGGTGCCCTCTCTCAATAGATAGGGCATCCAGAACAATGGACAGCCCTGTCTGCTGTGCTTCCAGGTGCCTGTTTTGTTGAGAGAGTGGCCAGGCAGTCCAGCAGCTCTGTTGACGGAGCCAAGCACTCTTCCAATTCTGTGGGCACACTCTGTCAACAGAAGGTTGGTCGGGAAATCTCTTCAGACTGTGGCTTCTGTTGACAAACCTCTGTAGTGTTAATGTAACCTAAGAGTTCTTGCTTTCCTGTCTTTGTTGATATTGTGTTACATTCTTTAAAATAGATACTTCTCTGGCACATCCATAATGCAGCTATATGAATGTATGCCAAAACTGAGAAGTGAAAGCACTTTACAAACTTACAAACAAGCACTTTATTGCCTACAACACCTCTCTGAGGTAGCATTATTCCAATGGAAAACAAAGTCACAGAGAGGTTGAGTGACTCGCACAAACTGCACAACATGTCAGAAGCAGAGGCAAGTTTGAAAACTGGTAGCCTCTTCACATTCACCTTTAGAGTGTACCAAGTGGTTTCAAAGAGTATAGAAAGATCTTTAAGCTGCTAAACAAAGGGCTTGTATTTACTTGCACAAAGATCAACCTGCATGAAATCGATCTCTCTGGGACTGGCAGTTGACACCTCTACTCCTTGCTATTTTGATGAGTAAGGAAGGTTGTAGGGAGAAATGCTCCCATTGAACTTCCTAAGTGAAGACAGTCAAATAAGTTGATCTATGATATGTCGATTCTAGCTAAACAATTGCCATAGCTAAAATTATGTATCTGAAATTGACTTATTTTTCTATATAGATCAAGTCTAAAAAAAAACTTATACACTGTTTTATAAATCGGGAATGGCTCTCTTGATTCATTTCAGGGTGAGAAAGAAAGAGAAGGAGATAAGGGAATTAGGACAGCATGGTTCATCTTATATTTTGTCACTACAGATAAAATCACAATACACTTGGGATCCTTGAACATGGAGAAAGTTATAGAGCTCTAATGCTGAACTGTCTAGGGTCTGAGAAATAGTGGAATTTAGAATAAATGACAACGGATATAATACAATCACCAAATGATCTTGTGGAAATCTGAATGAGTCTAGCAACAGAACACACAGCCTTTTTCGCTGCTAGAACATTATTTTAATTCATTCTGTGTCAGCATTATCCTATTATGTCTGTTTGGTTCCATGTAAAACAAGCTAGAGATCTCAGCTAAGTCTCTTCTGTGACCAAATCACAAAATCATCAGAACAAATAACACCTCTGATTTATTCACCAAAATACAGTCTAATTATTGAATGGAATTTAGACTGGTTTACCTTCTAACATTAAGAAGTATAGATGCTCGGTCTAAGTCATGCTTAAGACACTTACAGGGATCAAATGGGAAGCATGTGTTGTACCTGTTCTGTGCCACCAGGACATTTTGATTTCCAGTGCTGTCATTCTGGAATAAAGCCAGAACTGTTTTAAAAAGCAAAGCAAAAACTGTGCTTTTCAAAAAATGAAAAAAAATGCTTACTTAAAATTAATCAGACTAAAATGTCCTGTGATACAGTGTGATAGAATGATTTGCTAATTTGCAAAAGAGAAGCAGAACAGTGCGGAGTCAGCAGTGAGAAAGCAGAAAATCCAATTACAAAAATAAATGTACTAAAGGCACAGCAATGTCATCCTGATCATCTCAATAGCATCAATTAACTTTTCTGAATAGACCCATCCACGCGGTTCAGACTTGTCTAGTGTCCCTCCTTCCAGGAATGGAAATTGTTTTCAGCTTATTTGAAATACATCCATAAGTGGGTCACACATTTTCAAGAAGCAGGTAGAGTACTTGCTTTTGCTTTTCTGAAGTCTTCATCTTTTTGACATCTGACATTTAATAAGTTGACTGTGGCTCATCCTATCAAATGTGCAACAAACCATGACATAACATCAGACTATGTAGCTGAAATTTTAAACACATTCTGTGTTGTATACCCACTGGTCTCAGACTGTAGGACTTATTTATAGCAATTGGGCTATGTCCTTACCACTATTTGGATTTGAATTTGCTTTTAAATTAAAAGAAATGTGCAAGATCTTATATTTATGTCTCAAAGCACCAATCAGTATGCAAATTCACTAACTCTTTTCATTCAGAATACACTGAATTACATTATAACATGTGAAATGAAGTTAGTCCCTGGCCAGTGCATATGCAGCACAGTGGAAGTGCTGTGCAAAATTGTTGTTCTAATTACTCTGTGCTAAATGCATATTTGGCTCAGATAAAGCCAGGGGACAGAGGGAGATGAAGCTTAGAAACCTGAATCCTAAAAGAGGGACTATTTATTTTAGGGTTAATAATCACATTTGTAGCTTGAATATAGGAATATAAGATACACAAATTCATGGGATATGAGGGAACTTCTACCTTATACAGAACTGCAGAGATGACCAGATACTTTTTCGGGGTGGCCACATCCATTATGGGAATTCTTTTTCTTCTGAAATTTTAAGTATAGGTCATGGAAGAAAGATACCAGGCTTAACACAGCATTTGTCTGACACACACACACACAAAATTCTTCATTCATAGGATTCTGAAGATACCTACTATCAATGTTTCCTTTCCTTGGGAAGCTTTATGATTTTGGAAAAGAGAGTTTTTTCCCCGCTCCTCTCTTTCCCAATGTGATTCCTTAAGCATTTTCAAAGGGCTGTCTAAACAAGTATTTTTTAAATAAGAAACTGTGGCTGCATCTACACTTGCAAGTTTTTTTTTTTCCTGAAAAAATCTGGCCCTTTTAGAAAAGAACACATGGGCTACGTCTACACGTGCCCCAAACTTCGAAATGGCCATGCAAATGACCATTTCAAAGTTTACTAATGAAGCGCTGAAATGCATATTCAGTGCTTCATTAGCATGCGGGCGGCAGCTGCGCTTCGAAATTGACGCTCCTTGCCGCCGCGCGGCGCGTCCAAACGGGGCTCCTTTTCGAAAGGACGCTGCCTACTTCGAAGTCCCCTTATTCCCATGAGCTCATGAGAATAAGGGGACTTCGAAGTAGGCGGCGTTCTTTCGAAAAGGAGCCCCGTCTGGACACGACGTGCGGCGGCAAGGAGCGTCAATTTCAAAGCGCGGCTGCCGCCCGCATGGTAATGAAGCGCTGGATATGCATTTCAGCGCTTCATCAGTAAACTTCGAAATGGCCATTTGCATGGCCATTTCGAATTTTGGGGCACTTGTAGACACGGCCATGGAGTGTCTACACATAAAATGCACTCTTTTGATCTGAAATCGAAAGAATGCATCTCTTCTTCTGAAAGCCCTCTTCTGCTCCTGGATCTAGAAGAACACCTTCTTTGGAAAGCTTCTTTCAAAAAACAACATGTGTAGATGCTCTGCTGGCCCTTTTTTCTAAAGATAGTCCTCATGGCGCTAGATTTTTCAATCTCTGAACTGTTCTTTTGAAAGATGGGGGACTATGTGGATGCTCTTTATTGACAGAGCAGATCGATCTTTTGATCAACTTTTTTTGTGGGTGGACGTGATCTTTTGAAAGAAGCATTTTTTGGAAGAGATCTTCCGGAAGAAATCTTTCGAATGGTTGCTGTACTGTAGAGGTAGTCTCTGTGTTAGTTGTTACACCTGACATCAACGATCTCATGATGTGTTTCCCATAGTTATATCAAGATTCCTTGCAGGAATTACAGATCTAATCTTTCAAGAGTTTAAGGGCCACAGTACCTCAGAGAATTGCACCCCAAGTAAAGTAAGACTTTAGTTAAGTTGTATTTTCCCTTGAACAAGAGTATTGGGCAGTTAATCCAAATCATTCCATCTTTTCCTAGAAAATCACATGCTGTATATAGGGAGGTAAGTAAGTAAGTACACAAATGTTTTTGAATAGATTTGTCCAATATCTACAGATACCCATTATTCAATTACAGTATTAGATTTATTGCAGCTGTGTATGGCACAAATTTATAGTCAAAATATGATATTCACAAATGAGTTAGGAGAGCTTCTCTGTTGTTTTTTCTTTCTTTTCAGTATTAGTGATTCAATTGCTTTACACATAATTTTCTAATTTCTATTCTAATCTGCAATATATTGAGGCTGTGGCCACACTTGGCCACATTTACATGGCCATTTGGAAGATTACTAATGAGGCACTGAACTGAATATTCAGCACCTCATTAGCATTAGGTTGCTTCAGGCTGTGGCACTTTTTTTTATTCCTCTGAGAGGAATAAAGGGATTTCAAAAGGAGTGGGGTCCTTTCAAAAAGGACCCTAGTATAGCCACGCCGAGCCACACGCTTTTGAAAGCGGCGCTCTCAAAGTGCCTCAGCTAGAAGCGTCTTAATGCTAATGAGGCGCTGAATATTCAATTCAGCACCTAATTAGTAATCTTTGAAATGGTCATTTGCATGGCCATTTCAAAGTTTTGGCCAAGTGTGGCCACAGCCTCAGAGAAGTTAAAGAAAGAAAAGACATATTAAGTTATCCAATCTGCACCCTTACCATTTCAAGGCTGATCACCATTGTACAATCACAGATGTTTTTATTGGTTAGCTTAAATGTTCCATGAACTGGGCATCCACTATTTATTTCCTTTAGGATATTATTCAGCAGTCTAACACATTTCATTCTATTAGTTTTATTAAATGTCCCTAGATGTAAATAGCCTTCTTTCTCTTGCTTTCTTTTTTTTTTTTACTGAAATGTGACTGGGTGTTTCTGAAATTTACATGTTCTCTTCTTCCTTTTGCTCTGGTAGTGCAGATTTAAAACAAGTCATAGATTCTAAGTCACCTAATTTCCATCTAAACTCCCTGTTTCATTTGAATGTTTAACAGTCTGCATTACAAAGCCAGGATCCAATGTGCATTTTTTTTTCATGTTGTGACAGAAAGCTGTCCCATACCATTTGTATCATCAGTCACTCCATTTATGTTCTTTACAAGTGTAGTGCACTTTATTCTCAGTGATTTTACAATTGTTTTATCTCATCTACCCACTGCAACAGTCTGAGTTACTTATATACATATTTTCAACCAGATTGTATAAAAAAGCCCTTTTGCAGAGACCCCTAAAAGAGGAAAAGAGACATTCAATACACTAGAAGATGTGCAGAGGAATTGTCAAATGTCCATTTTAGATACTTATTCAATATTATTTAAGATGACAGTATTGAGTGCTCAGAAAACCAGGAGAATTTTCAAGGAGAAATGTGTATAGTGTTTGTATCTAAATATATATATATATGCGGTATTGAGCATATATAATGATTTTTGTTTCTATTTGCAGTCATAGTTTCCATATATGTATACTCCATCATAGAATTTATATGATGGACCTTGCTTTAGAATTTATGCTGGACTTTCATAGAGAAAATGGTATTCTCCTAATGGAGAAGACATGTTCATTCACAATGCCTTCACTAAGGCTCTGGGAAGATTCCACAGCAGTCCTTGATGTTTTTCAATATTTACTTGGCTTGTACCTAGAGCAGTCCTAAGGCTTGCATCCTTTACCCACTTCATTTCCAAAACAATACTTGCATCAGTCCGTGGCTCCTCTTCAATACAAAAAAATTCCTTCTGCCTTGTTTCTATCTCTTAGTGTTATTATCTAATCTACCTATCTATATTTGTTTATATGATATGTTCATATGTTTGTTCCAGGTGGCTCCTTGTGGGCCTCACAGACTCAGGGAGCCCCTCCTCATTGCCCTAGAACTTCCCAAAGGCAAGGGTATCCCTTTACTGCGCCATGTTCATTATAGACCAGTCGAAATTGGGGGTGGAGAAGGTTCCCTTCTCGTCCTACCTTGAGCTGTTCCTGCCCTACCCCAGTTGACCAGCCCTACCAGGTAGAGTGGTGGCGTGGGAGTCCAGTCTCACCCACTGCCCTGTACTCTGGCCAAGGGACCCTGCGGAGGAAGGAAGTCAGTGGAGCTTTTTGCCTCTACGCCACTACAGCTCTCTTTCCCTGGGCCTTTTCACCCCACCACTACCTTCTGGGATCTTTCCCCCAGTACTGTGTCGCTGTGCTGTGCTGTGCTTTGCTGGGGTCTGGTCTGGTCTCCACTCTCCACACCTCCAGACTTGTTCTGTCTGGGAACCACACCTGTCTCTTCCTGCTGCCTGCAGAAAGCCTTTTATAGAAAAGCCTGAAGACTTTATTGGTCCCAGGTGCTTCCACTACAGCCTGATGCTTGCTGACCCTTGATGAGCCCCAGCTGCCTATGCAGCATGCAGGAACTGTGCTCTCTGGGAACTTAGAAGGGGGACAAAAAGGGGTTTCCTCCAATGCTCACAATGTTCCCCTTCCCTCAAGCACCTGTCGGCTGTAGACTATGATCTGCCACAATATGTTCCATCCAATCCCATTGAATCTGAACACTTCCATGTCTTAAAACACAATGGTCTTACTCCTGTGAAAAGGTGATCCACATTGTAATGATCAGTCATGAATGAGGCATGTGGTATTTTGGTTACCTCCATATGTCCATCGTTGCAGACAGCAACAGCAGCTGAATATTCAGGTCGCTTCAGTGCCATTACAATGCTTGTTTATTGATTGGCAAAACCAAATTTTTCCAGAGCATATGACTTTAGCTTCTTTCACTAACAATTTTAAAGTACAGCCCATTCATGTTTCACACTTATCCATCACCACTGCAATTATAAATAGCAAAATGTCCATTGACTTAGGATACAATTCTAAAAGCATTAATCAAAAAGTAATAATAGCACTGGTGGGTCAGTTTCCCAGTGTAACATTTTACTATTCAGCTGCTTAACCCCAGTTCCTTTTTAGCAATAAGCTATACTCAATATCCTCAGTATATCAAGATGGGAGAGGAACATCTACCTTCTGAGAAGATTTTTTTTACATTTTACATAGGAGATGAAATACTTATATGTTTTTCTCATTTAAAGTAGATAAAAATCTGCAATATATTTCACCAAAATTATGGAAGCAATGGAGAAGCTTTAAGACAAAATATAAATAAGTTGATATTTATTTCTCAAGTCATATCCAAACACTCCAGAACATCCTTCCATGATATTGTGGGGGTGGGGAGGCTGGAATGGCATTTTTATATTTCTATTCCGCACCATGATCCAGAAAGAAAACAGGTGGTCGTTTGGTAACCTTCACAGATTAGAGAGCCACCATCTCTCCCAGAGTGTGACTGGAAGCAAAAGAGGTAGAAGCTGCAATGCTGCCATCTCTTCACAGAGCTTCCTCCACACTTGCTACTTGTGGACCTGCTCTGGAAAGAGAGACGACATACTGGTACATTGAGATAACACAGACACTGTCATTGAAGAACCAGGAGCTGGGTCCAGGGAATTCAAGCCCTTTCTTTTTATGAAAAGGGACTGGACCACTGTCAATAATTGTATTTTGAATCCAAACTCAGTAGGACTGGGTGACTCAAGATGAATGATGAAGTAACATGCATAGCAATATGTAGCGCTGCATCTATCTGATCACTATTATCTTCATCATTTCTTGTTTGAAATGAAAGTTAGAAACAACATGGCCATTCAAATGCAAAGGGATTCTCCCCAGGTATTAAGAAGGTAGGGTACTTTCTGCAATGGTTGTGAAAATTATAAACAAGGGCTATGGCTACACTGGCTCCCTAACTTGAATTAATGTATGCAATTTGCACAGCACAACTTGTGTAAATTACTTCATTAACTTATTTCAAACTTAGTGCCATCCAAACAGCACCAAAGTTCAAAATAAGCAGCTATTTCAAGGTTTCCACTACTTCTCTCACGATGAGGAGTAGGGGAAAGGGAATACTTTCCTCAAAATAGTTGCGCTATTTTGAGCACAGCATGTAATCATGGAGTCGTTATTTCAGGATACAATAGTTTAGACATAGCCAAATAGCTTTTAATGCAAAATAAAAAGACAAGCACACTCCAGTTGCTTAGAAGAATTGGTAAATATCTTAGACTGGTTTTGCAAATGTGTATTCAATTATATGAACTACTTGATAAGCACTACTAAATAATGACAATATTTAACAATTTGTATTCTAAAAAATGCTCTATACCTGTTAGCTAATTAATCTGCTCAATAAGCATATAGGATAGACAAGGAAGCATGATTATAGTGAGGCAGACAGTCACAGTGAATCACCTAAAACAAACAGAGAAAGTCATTGTAGGAGCTAATGTTTCAGGTTTTTTTGTTGTTGTTCCTAGTCTTGTGCTCAATGCAATTGCTTGCACTACAGCTGAGGTTCAGTTAGTGTTTCTATTAAAAACACAATTTTCAGGGTTTAATCTGGCAACTGTTTGAAATTGCATTAGGTTGAAACTTGACACGTGAGTTGTCAAACCTTATTCATTTTTTATTTTGTTAATAACTTGACTAACTATCAAATAAGACTGAACAGCTTAAGGCGTTTTTAGTTACAGAATGACAAAACCACACACAAAAATGTGGATCAAGTTTCAGATGCATTTTCCCCATAGAGTTATAATATGATAAACCTCATTTTATGAGATTAAATTGTTTCAGGTTATAATGAAAGCCTCTGTTACTTTGAGAAGATTTTAATTGAAATTTCTAAAATATTTGGAATTGTTCACAGACATGTATGCATATACAAAAAGGTACTTTGTAGATGGATTTTTCTAACATTATTTCAGTAAGAATTTGTGTTGACAGTTGCCATATAGGTCATACAATCTCAGAGAATGAAAAGACCAATTACTCTCCCTCCCTCCCCTCTGCTTTCTCTACCTTTCACCACCACCACTTTACATGATGGCTTTCTATAGCAGATTCTCAGTCATCTCCTAGTTACTCAGGTAAACTCAGTTCAGCTCTCAAAGACGTTTATGGTAAAACTCCATGATAAAACTCCTATTGGTTTAACTGATAACAGCATTAGATGAAGTCCATGGATAGGGTATAGGAGGCTTCCATATTTAAATAAAGCATATTTGAAAGAACCACATAGCGTGCTGTGATCTGAACTAACTTGGCTATTTAATCAATTCAGCCTTGGGAAAGTAAGTATAAAGTGGACTTGAGGGGTATGCAAGGTGCTAAAATCTCCTTCCATTAGGAATGAAAAGTATCTGTTGAGATGAAAGGTCCTCTTACAAATGTGCAGTTGTTCTGTCTTTTGTGGTGGTGAGATGAATCAAGTTTTAAACATCCCAGTTGATGGCATTTCCAAATGTATTTAGGAATCAGAGCTTGTAAGAAAATTTCTCTGTTCTAAAACACAAAGAAAAAAATCCCAAATCAAGAGGCATTTTTAAAGGACGAGGAGATATAATTATAAGGACAATTAGCTGATAACCTAGTGCCCACATGGGAGCTCTGATTCCATTCACCTCCCTGCATAAAGCATCAGAAAAGAAAGGGGTCATAATTAAGGAAATAGGTAGACAGGACCACACAACAGTACCTCACACCTCGGCTGCATTTTCATGTCATGGTCTTTTAATTTAAATTAAAGCTGGTCTTGTGGGGAAGGGGCATTGTTTTTCTGCAAAAAGCAGAAGGAGGATCAGATAAGTGCACATGCGTGTTTATGACTCTTTTCAATGTGCACACATGCATCCCTTTGCCACCATTTGATCTCTGTACAATTTATCTGTAGCCCAGGCTCTGGCAGAAAATCTGACACTTACATGTCACTCACACTGTCTGCAGCCAGGAAAGGGAGTCTGTTAATTATGAACCTTTTATGATGTAGGGCACAGTCTGAGATTTCTCTCACACTGTAAAGTATTTCTCCTCCAGTCCCAAGACTATGGCAAGTTAACCTGACTTAATGATGATTCACATCCATTGTAAAGAGTTCCAAGACTTGAAAGTGGAGGGGCAGGCATTCAGTCACGGTTAATGTTATATTGCTGTGAAGCCTGGTATCTGAGCACTTACTAGTCAGAATAGGAAATACATATAAAATATGTAAATGACTTACAAATTTATGCAAAATTCAGAATTTGTTTCATACAGGATCTTTTATTATTTCTTTTTTCTGCATTTGCATCACTTTTATTTAGAGAAGTTATCAATTTTTAAATGAAAAATGTGTAAATGATTTATCTAAGTTGTTTTTTTGGCTCCTATTTCTGTAATATCTGAGGGAACAATTGCCAAAGCCATTTAGGATCCCAAGCTCCAGTGTTTGATCCCTAACACTGTGTGGCCCACTTCAATCCACAAACCTTTGGCCTAACTCCACGGTCAGCTTGGTTCACTTGGTGCCAGTCTTTCTACTATAAACAATTCCATACTAGACATCTAATTTTGAGACCTTGGAGCACATGCACATTTCTTCAGGAAGCAGGGTGCTTTTGAAAGCAGGGGTTCCTTTTGAATGTATCCCGTCTACATGGCTGTTTTGGCTTTCAAAATCAGCTCTTCTGGAATTGAGGTCCTGTGTGGGTACGCAAATGAGGTGCAAGATATTTAAACGTGTGCCTCATTTGAATTTCTGATTGGCTGTATTTACATGTCCCTTCCTAAAGGGAGGGGCAGTGTAGCCACAGCCAGAGTGAGAGGAATAGCGTTTATTTTGAAATAGGCACTATTCCTAAATAAGTCATAATAAGCTCCAGTGGCCCTATTTTGAAATAGCATTATGGACCTGGAAAGGCTATTTTGAAATATCTGGATGCCATTTTGAAATGCTTTTTCTGTGTTGTTCTGAAATAAGAAATAGAGGTTTCTAAATATCTTATATCAAAATAGATCTGCAGTGTGGCCAAAGCCAGAGAGCCCTACATCAGAATATTCTGCTGCTTTATGCTTAGATGCCACTCCTGAGAATATTGGGAGAAATGTTATATGGTGTACCCATCCTCTGGCTGCTAACTCATTCCCACTAAAAGTGACTTAAACAGCCTAACTCCATGTGTAGCCTTACGTCTTTGTATAAGGAGCCGAGCTAGGCTCCTTCCTGGTGCATGAACTTAAGTGTGTATATCAATGAAAGTGGCTGGCTTAGCATATGACTCTCATCAGCACCCCCCTTTGGCTTGCTTAGGTGTCTCTGTGCCAGCATGCTGGTATTTGTAGACTGCATTTTAGTGTGTCTAGCTCCCCCTGTTTATTGCATAAGTGTTAGCCGGTGGCTGGGTAATGTGCGGTGAGGTACCAACTATGCCCTTGTTATCATCCAAGTTTAAAACTACAAGAGCAGAGAGCTCGTCGCTGCAAGCAGCCAAGACAGGCTGACGAATTCCCCTGGGTCCTAAGCAACCCAGTTTTTTACTGTTAGAGCAGGGACCTACTAGTTCTCTCACCCACGGCCAGGCTGTAGTAACCAAACGGTTAAAGTTCTTTTGTTGTGCCGGCTGTGTTGGCACATCTCGGTCTGCTGGATGTATTTCCGCAGCCCACCTAGTGACTAGGGTCCATAGCGTTCTGGGGCTTTCCTGTTCAGGGCAGCTGAGGGATATCTCTGCCCCCAAATTAAGCTGGTCACATTCACGGGCGACAAGGCGTATACGCCCCGCCCTGGAGTTCCATAGGCGTACTAGCCATTCTATTATCCCCTCTCCTGGCTTTTTAGAAAAATCTTGATGGATTTCTTTTAATTCAGAGGGCTTGTACATTCGGGAGGTGGTTTTTCGTGACACTGGGGTTTTCCTTCTACTTTTCCCTAATGTCTTGTCCCTTTTCCTGACCAAGGACCTACCATTTACATCGCCTGCATCACTAGATTCTTCTTCCTCCTCCTCTTCTGACTTCTGGTAGGTGATAAGTGGCCGCACCCGGACTGGGGGTACCTCCTCGTCGGAGGAGAGGGAGGACTCATCAGGAGAGGAGTCCCAAAAATCCCCGTCCCATTCCTCAGGGTCTAACCACAGAGCGGTCTCTACCTTAGCTCGATTAATGCTCCATGGCTTGGCTTCTAGCTTCTTCCTTCGCTCCACACCTTCCTTTTCAATCAGGGGCAGCAGCCTTCGTTGAAGGTGCTCTATATCTGTATTTAGTATGCGCACTCGAGTGTCTAAATTCTGGCATTCTTTGTACAACGTGTCCCTTTCTGCTTGTACTTTAAGGAGCTCAGCTTCTAAGTTCCGGTAGCTCTTACTGGCTGCCTGCCATATGTTAGTTAAAAGCCAGATGTAAGCACCTTTGCCTTTCCCTCTTTTCATTTTACAGGCAGTTCTCCAGTTACAATAGTGTTGCCAAATGTCCTTCGGTTTTCCCCAATCCTTCTCTATCACATCTTTACTCCACTGTGGGTTACCCCATCCTTCCTGAGCTAGATTCTTTTCTATGTCAAGGAAATCTGAGTTGTTTATCATGATCGGTTTCATTTTGTCACTGCGGTACAGCCTGTGTCACAACCCTGTTCGCTGTGCCAATTCTGTTAGCCGGTGGCCGGGTAATGTGCGGTGAGGTACCAACTATGCCCATGTTATCATCCAAGTTTAAAACTACAAAAGCAGAGAGCTCGTCGCTGCAAGCAGCCAAGACAGGCTGACGGATTCCCCTGGGTCCTAAGCAACCCAGTTTTTTACTGTTAGAGCAGGGACCTACTAGTCCTCTCACCCCCGGCCAGGCTGTAGTAACCAAACGGTTAAAGTTCTTTTGTTGTGCTGGCTGTGTTGCAGTAACAAAAGGGTTAACAAAATAGTTAGGCTTGGATCTTAACTAGTTACAAGTTTATTAAGCTACAGTTATAAGCGTACGGTTACAAAAGGCTATTGTTTACTTCTTATATGCTAGCAAAGTACAGGTGTTAACAAGTTATGTTACAATCCAATACAAAGATATCTGTTACCATCTAACACAATATCTTGACACTAGTTATAGAGCTCTAATTCTTTAGCTGTGCACAAAAAAAAGTCAGAGACCTAGCATGGGTGTATCTTACCCTCTCTGCGTCTCTCGATACCAGCGTAGCCAAGCTGGATCAGTCACTCATTTCCGCGGAAAGACGAATACGAGGTTGGGCGTCCCCAGCTGTGGACCTCGGCAGGCAATCACCTGACCCAACCAGCAGGTAGTTGGTGGAAATGCACTCAAAGTTAGAGTTCTGCTGGACCCATCTTTTATACCCCTTTTGGGTTACGTATTCTCTTTCTTACCTATGGTGCCAGATCATACTGGTCTGTCTTTGTGACGCCAGTTTGTTACAAGGGCATTTCTTCTTAGTTTGCACTTGTAAGACAAGAGATAAGCAATTTAGGAGTACAGGACATTCTTTTGTGTGGGCGGGGCACTTCTCCTTCTGGGGTGATTGTGTGTGTGTGTGCATCATATCGATCAATGCCAGCTGGGGTGATTTCTTGAGGGTCCCCCCCCCATGTTGACAGTCTGGCCTGTTAGCCTTCTAGCTGTACTTTCTGCTTCTCAGGGTCACGATAAGCCAGCATATCTGGGCCTCAATGAGGGCATCAAAGACTGTGCTGTCAGCAGCCATTTCCGTGCCCTGTGTGCTCCTCGGTGGGGGGTGGCAGCGAGCAAGCTGGCTTGTAAGGGGGAGACTCTGTCTGGCTACATTAAGGAGCTTAGGCATCTAACTTAGCCTTTCTGGATCACAATGTAGTTCCTGTGAGATTTCTAGTAATGTAAATTTGGGTGCTGTGATATTCACTGTTGCAACACTCAAGTCCCTTCATGTATTCCACCCTTACTACCATTGCTTTTATCCCCACTGTACAGGCTAGAGAAGTGAGACAGATAAACTCAGTGCTACAGTCACAAAAAATATAAGCACCTAACTGCCACTTTGAGAACCTGTGTCCCAGAAGTAGGCCCAGATGTAATACACAAAACTCCTGATCAGCTGCCACCAAATACTGTATACCCTTAGGCTATGTCTACACTAGCACACTACGTCAAAGTAGCCTATTTCGACGTAAGAACATTAAAATAGACTATTTCAATGCGTATCATCTACACATCCTCCAGGGCTGGTGCCATCAACGTTCTGATGCCCCCTAGTGGTCTGGAGGTTCCTGGGAAGGACACCCTGTGGTGACTTACTTGGGCCCAGAGACCTTTATAAACGAGGCCTCCAACAAACTATTAAAAGGATAAACAAAATTACACCTATTATAAAAACCAATGCTCCCTGGGGGGTTTCTAAGTCCCAGTAATTAGAAGAGATAGTCCAGAAATTAGGGTAAGTGGTATTCATTAACCCCTTCTACCCTGATGAAATGTTAATTGATTCTGATACCTGTGATAATCGGAACATGGTTGTTTATGAATTGAATCGGATATTTTGACTAACAGACCAGTTTTACAATTATGACTCATACAACAATTATGACTTATACTTACTACATAATACTTACAATTCCTATAAATGCTAGCAAAGACACAGTACGTGGTTGTGGATGCAGTTACGAAGGCCTTGGTTATGCCTGGGGGTCCAGGGGAGGTGGTCAAGCGGGTGATCGGTCCGTCAACCAGCGCGAGGAAGATGCATGCGCTCTACCTACTCAAGAGCCGGTTGGGTGGGGTCTTTTATACCTCTACGGAACTACCCCTCCCTTGGTGAAAAAGGAGTGATTTTAGCAAGCCAATAGGGTGATATAATTTGGGTGACGTGCTGTGTTGCCACTGCCAAGTTCCATTTTAAGATGTACGTGACAAATGTCTGGTTTCACTTCCTGGATTTTTGGTGCCAACAGCCCTTAAAAAAAACAACTTGGAGTCTAAGCTGAGTGTGTGGCAATACCTGCCTAGTGAGCAGGGCCAGGCCATATCCAGGTTCTGACACAAGACGTTCAACGTCGAAGTAGCGATGGAGAACATCGAAAGGAGCTGCCCTGGAAGGAAACATGGAGCGTCCACACACACAAGTGCTCCCCGTTGAAATAAGGGGCCAGCAAAGCCCCAAGCCACTCCGTTAAAGGGCCCCTCCCAGACACACTCAGCCTGTACAGCATGAGATCCACAGAGCCAACAACCGGTTGCAGACCCTGTGCATGCAGCATGTACCCCCAGCTGCAGCAGTGGCAGCAGCAGCCAGAAGCCCTGGGCTAAGGGCTACTGCACACGGCGACCATAGAGCCCCGCAGGGGCTGGACAGAGCGTCTCTCAACCCATCAGCTGATGACCTCCATGGAGAACCCCTCTATTTCGAAGTAGCAGGACTTGGATCATCTACATACGCTCTACTTTGACGTTGAACATCAAAGTAGGGCACTATTCCCATCTTCAGATGGGAATAGCGATTTCGACATCTTGCCTCCTAACTTCAATTTCAACATCTAAATAGCACACAGTGTATGTAGACGCGACGTGTGTTATTTCAACATTGTGCCGGCTACTTCGACTTTTGTGAGGTGCCTTTCCCTCTACATTCACTGCAGAAGGAGACTAAATGCCAGAATCAGGCTATGTGAGTTTGATGGCTTCTTCAGGCTGCTAAAACATCTAGTATCAGCATGTGTTCCTTTGTGTATCTAACCCTAAGTGACTTGGCCAAGGTGATGTGGGGAGGACAATAGACATTTTGAAACTGCACCAAATCAGATGAGTTCCAGGACAGCACCCTTAAAACTGGATCATTCTTCCTTAATCCACCTTTATTTGAGAAATGGAGCCATTTTCACATGGAAATAGACTTGGTTTTGACTGCATAATTCATATATATTAGTCACTATCAAGAAGAAAAATATTTTTCTAATTACATACTCTGGGTTGTGAAATACTACAGGCATCTTCTCCTTTAACTAAAGGGAATACTATGGTATCTCTGACAACATGTTCCCTAAAATCAGGATGAAAATAGAGTTTTGAATAGGATGCACAGAGATCTGAACAAACAGCTGGTGTTTAATGTTCCTTTAAAGAAGAAGCTGAAGATACAGAAGACTCTCCTGGGAATTTTGGACAGTCAAGTTTAATCACAAAGCTTGCATACAGAAAACAACTGTGTCTGTTGGGTAAAAATAAGGTGAGTGACCCATAGTGCTCAAAGAGAGGGAGGTTGCTTCAAAGGAAGAAGGAATGTGCATAAGAGCGCAGCTCACAGGACAGAGCACATCGGAGTGTCTCTAGTAGGGAATGAACAATCCACAGAGTGGGTGTTTCGCTGGATACAAAGCCACCAGACATACCATTCTCCACTACAAATACCCCAATGTCTCAGAGTATGGTGCAATAATTTTAAATCCCAATCGTCTGCACTTGAAGAGCCCACACGCTGTTCAGAGCAGGGGCCTCAGATTGATAGCCCAGGGTTCTTCCACACCAGAGCAGTTGCACCATCTGGACTGGGAGGCTGGAGGAGGGGCTATGTGTTCCCATGCCTCAAGCTTCACTCCTTCCTGCTACTGCTCTGCTCCTTCCTCCTGTTGCACCCTGTCCCACAAGGGTTCAGCCTTGGGAATTAAGAGGAGGGGTGACAGTTTGGCCTAGCAGAAGTGATCAGTCTCCCTCAGATGTCCTGCGGCAGTGGGAGCTGGGGAAATGCTGAGCAAGTGTGCTCGCCAAGTGCGCTCCGTGTCACCACAGCACCTGCCACTGCGGGGAGGGCAGGAGGACCCATCTGTTGCTGCTGTCCCATGACACACCCATGTAATACCCAAAGCTACGTCCCTGGAGGAGGGGAGGTAATGAGGGAGAGGGCGGGTGATGGGAGGAAGGGGTGAGCTTGGGTACAGGAGTTCAGAGCTCCTGCAGCCTGCTGGTACTCCCAGTCTGGATTTTGCAACTGGTCTGTCTGGAGCTGTTTGAGACCCCAGATTTAGAGTCTGTTTTATTCTAGGATAGTAGTACAGTTTGGGAAAAGGGGTTAAAGAGAAAAATATGTAAAGCAGAACATAAATCTTTTTCATAGCTACACCAAGGCACATTTTCTACTTATCACTGAAGAACAAAAATAAATCTGTTTTGCAATATCCATCTTTTCTTTTCTAAATTTCTTTCAACACTTTTGAATTTCTTTATTTAATATAACTATCATTACTTCTGTCTCCCTTTTCTATGTTAGACAGACAGAATTTAAAGGAGATGAGTGTCAATCTTTTGACCTGTTACATTAAAGATTAAACTAAAAGCTCATGCCTCAACAGTTTAGTATTATATCCTCTGTGTTCAAGCAAATCAGCATTATGGAATTCCTTTCATCTATCAAGATAAATTGAATTCCTCATTTTTTTTCTTCTCATAAATAATTTGTCAGACATCTTTTTCCATGTAACATTATTCTTTTTCTTCCACTACATTTGCTTTCAAAGCAAAAAAATCAACGATAGCAAGTAAAACTGCAATTATTATTTCAAATTCTCTTTTTTTGCCACTCCCTTTTGTGGTTTTCCACACTCCTGTTTCAGAAGTTGTCTATTAAAAAGTCTCCAAGCTGTTTCAATAAGAAACATTTCTAGTACAATTTTTGGGTATTTTGATTCTTTCTCCTATATTGACATCTTAAGCTATGGCTATGAAGAAATGTCAGAAAAAGATAAAAAATAGTCAAGTAGCACTTTAAAGACTAGCAAAATAATTGATTAAGTGAGATTTCATGGGACAGACCCACTTCTTTGGGCCGTAGCCATACCAGAACAGACTCAATATTTAAGGCACAGAGAAGCAAAAATAATAATCAGTGTTGACAAATCAGAAAAAAAATGATCAAGGTGAGCAAATCAGAGTGTAGAGGGGCAGAAGGGGGAGGGGGAGTCAAGAATTAGATTAAGCCAAGTATGCAAAAAAGCCCCTATAATGACCCAGAAAATTCCCATCCCGGTTCAAACCACATGCTAATGTGTCAAATTTGAATATAAAAGAGAGTTCAGCAGCCTCTCTTTCCAGACTGTTGTGAAAATTCCTCTTCCGTAAGATGCAAACTTTTAAGTCATTAACAGAATGGACCACTCCATTAAAATGCTGGCTGACAGGTTCATGGATCAGGAGTGTTTTTATGTCTGTTTTGTGCTCATTAAGTCTTTGTCTACGAGAGCTTGAAGTCTCTCCAATATACAAAGCATCTGAGCATTGTTGGCACATGATGGCATATACAGAGACCAAAAACTACAATATTTTTACCAAATATTCATAAACCTGAATTACCTACCAGGAGAAATAAAAAAACCAAATTGATAGGGCCAGATGACTACCCAGAGACCAGCTACCCCAAGACAGGCTCAAAAAAGCCAAGAACAGAACACCACTGGTCATTACCTACAGCCCGCAACTCAAACCACTTCAACACATTATTCAAGACCTACATCCTATCCTTAATTAGGATGCCACACTCCAGAAGGCTCTAGGTGACAGGCCAGTTCCTCTTACAGACAACCTCTCAACCTTATGAGGATTCTCACCGACAACCAGAACACCAGTCCTGGAACTTTTCCTTGCAACAAAGCCCACTGCCAGCTTTGTCCACATATCTATTCTGGAGATACCATCACTGGACCTAACCAGGTTTTTCACAGAATCATGGGCACATTCATCTCTGTTACTATTCAGAAAAATATATGTACTTTGCACACCACTATTTGCCTATCTTTTCACTCTTTGATGTCAGAAAAGACTTTTCTAAAAATTAGCCTGTCTACATGGCACTACATTTTGGAAAAAACCTCTGCTTTCTTGATGCTCCTTCTTCCTTGTAAAATGAAGTTTACAGGAATGGTACAAAATGTGTCTGCTTTTCCAGAAAAGTGTTCTTAGATATGAAGATCTTTTCCAAGAAACCTCTAGTAGCCCACAAAAGGGCTGTAGTCTAGCTGTAGCCTCAGATTGTATTCCTAGAAGAAGCTGCATGCATATGCTTATTCATTAAGCCACTCATTTGTAAGCTGACCTCCCAAGATATGAAAAAATGGCGACACACATTTGACCCTTACATAAGCTAACCCTATATTTCAGTGGTTGCCAAACTTCAGCTCCTGGCCCATTGGGGTAATCCACTGGCACACTAGCGTGTTTTGTTTACCTGGAGCATCCTCAGGCATGGAATCCCACAGTTCCCAGTGGCAGTGTGATTTGCCATTCACTGTCAACAGGAGCTACAGGAAGTGGCAGCCAGCATGTCCCTCAGCCATGCCACTTCCCACAGTTCACATTGCTCAGGAATGGTGAATCTCAGACATTAGGAACTGTCTGTCTATATGTCTGAAGATGCTCTGGTAAACAAAACACCCTACTGTGCCAGCAGCTTATACTGACAGGCTAGGAGCTAAAGCTTTCCAACCCCTGACCTACAACAAAAGCATATTAGACATTCAATTCAATAATTTAATAGATCTTAAAATGGCCAACCTTTGATCTAGAGCCCTTGACAAGCCAACCCCTGGTCTTTAATGGTTCTCTTTTTTTACCAAAAACATTCAGATTACGAATGAGTATATACGTTACTTTCCACCAGGTTCTAAATCAAAATTAGCTTCATTAGCCAATTACTGGCAATCAGTACTGTCTCATTAATCCATTATAACAGCATTGTGTGTTCTTCCTAAGCATTATTGAGTAATTACATGTTTTCAATCCCACCTTTTTATGTAATTATTTTTGGTTACAGTCTATAGCAGTGGTCCCCACATTTTTCACACAGTATTGTCCTTTCCCCAGCCACAACACATTCCCATTTTGGGAGCTAGGCAAAGAATGGGTCTACAGCTCCTAGAAGAGGTGCATATTGGAAGAAGGGGGCCACGGGTGGGGCCAGTGCTGGCTCTGAGCCAAGAGTCAAAGGAGCAGAGCGGCCTCCAGGGGCAGTGGCTAGGGCAGGATTGGGGCCAGGGCCAGGGCCAGGAGTAGAGCCATGACCAACCTATGGTGAAGACTGGGAACCAGGTCTGTGGCTGGATTTGGAGTGTCACATGGACTGGGAGCCAGGCACTGCAGCCAGAGGAGTAGATTGAGGCAGGACTGGAGCCAGGCTCAGGGCATTGGCTAGGACAGACCAGAACTGGGGGCAGAGCAGAGCTGGGTGGCACTTGTTTCCTGCTCCCCATGGTGGCTGGCCTGTACCTTGCCATACCCCACCAAAAGTTCCTGCTGGGGGGAAAGCATTCCCCAGTCTGTGGACCAGTGGGGTATAGAGTGTCAAGAAGCTTTTTAGGCCTTTGCTATGATAATAAATATATTTATCATTCAGTACTTTATAGTTAATGCTGCTCTATACTCCTATGCTATGTATATCCTCCAACATACAATTTGAAGTGATAGCAATATAACTGTAGCCACCTTGAATTGTTTAAGCTCTCTGATAACTTACCATCAGTTCCCTTTTTAGACAAATTAAAGAAAGTATCACTAAAGGTTCTTAATGAATTTAGACAACTAGCAGTAAAGCCAAACGTCTCCTTTCATGCTCAGCTCTATTTCAAGTTACCTCTTGCTTCTAACCCCAAGCCTGCACTGTTTTCTATTTGTCTGTCTCTTCATCTGTTGTGCAATATCCATAAGGCTTCTGGGAGATGCATTGTTTTTTTGAGTAAGCTGTCTGTATAGTGCCTAGCACAATGGGGTCCTAATCCTTGGTTGTGGTTTCTAGTTCCTGCTGTAATAAAAATAATAAATAATGAAGTGAAATGTGTGCTGCCACTAACAGAGAAGTAAATCGGGAGAATTTGGCCTGTGCAAGTTGTGCGTAGTTGTAAGTGAGTCCCTGATTATGTACTTCCGACAGCAAGTACTTAATGGTCTTTGTCTACTGACAAAGTTGAGGCACAGGAGAGTCGTGACTTCTTTGTATGTGTGGGAGAGAGAGAGAGAGAGAGAGAGAGAGAGAGAGAGATTGATTTTTATTCATAAGTACATTGTTCTCCATGCTTTTCCTAAATATTTGCTCTCAGAAGCAGCTCAAGAAAATATTGCTTTTTAACAATCCCACAAGAGTATTAGTTCTTAATTTACTTTTTTGGGGTCTCCACAACATTTGTAATTTACCATGTATGGTGTAGCATCTCTGATTTGTTCATTTGTTAGATATTCCCATACCATTGTAATTCAGCTCTCGTGGGCTCACAGAAGAAATATATTCATCAGCGGCATCTTGTCCAACATCCCAAAGTAGGCTTTCCAAACAACAACAAAAATTACCTTTCTACCCATTGTGTCTGACCTTCACTGATTTTTAGAGTGCAACAAAACTGATTTTATGGGGCTTTATACGACCTTTTCTTTCCTAAACTTTGTTATCATATGTTTCTACCTTCTCAGTTTTAACCTACCTCATAATACACTGAGAAAAATCCAAATCCAAATTGTTGTTTGATTTCTCTGTTAAACATCAGGTTTGCTGGGGTCCCTCAATTTTGCAGTTTCCATCATTATTTTAGATAGAAAGGATTTTTTTTCCTGAAATAATAAGCCTCTCTGACTTCAACTAAATTGGCAGTTTGATTTCAGCTTGATATTGAGCTTACATTAAATTACATTTCTATGATGTGAGACTCTTCATTGTAAAATGTATCAATGGAAAGCAACGTACTGGGCTGTTTACTTACTACTAGAGGTTAAATAACTCAAAATATCAAAAGGGATGGAGGTGAAAGGAGTGCAGAGAAGAGGGAAGACAAGGATCAGTGAAAAAAGGCAAAAGGAAAGGACTAGAGATATATTTTGTGGAAAAAATTGGAAGTGAAACCTAAAGGTAATGACTACTTCTGTACTACTCTTAGCATTCTCACAGAAACAATAATCAGGCAAGGACATATTTAGAACAAAATTTCCTGATTGAGAAATTATGTTATTAGGAAGAAAAACATTTTTAGAACACCATATTTAATGAAAGCTTTGAAGTCTAGTTGTATGTGAGGCAAATAGCAGCTTACTACTTGGCACTGATAGTAAATATATTTTATCCCAAATGACTGCAACATTTGAGCGGCAGCAGGATTAAGATTATTTACAAGACTCAAAGGTAGCAAATCTCCAGGATCAGACATAATTCCAGACAGAGTATTTAAAGTACAGCAGAGTGTTTACCAATAATAGAGAGCTTGCAGGAAGGAGCTTTGCTGTTTTTTCATAACTTTTGCATTAAAAATAGGCATTACTTTCTTCATTCGGGCTGTTTTTTTTCCAGTACCATCTACATATGCTATTTGTATACAAAAGTGCTCCTGAATAACTGAAACTAAAGCATATAATAGAAAATGGAAGATACCTAATAAACTCTTTTAAAATGAGTCTTGCAAGATCTAATATACCAGAGAAAGTAATTTATGTGGTCTCGGTTAAATCGCTTTGCTGCTTTCAATGTATATTACATTGCAACACCTGAGAAATGTTATGATCTTGTTATAGAAAAAGCAATATGGAGATGGAGCAAAAATAAACACAGTAAGAAGAATTTTAACATTATGCACATAATAATTATCACTTAATCAGTTCCCTGCCATTGTGGAGGTTGGGCACCAGTGCATTTTTCTCACTTCTATTATCTGCCTATGATACATAATTGTCTAATCTCCAATGTGCTGTAATATTTTGCTATCATTTCACTAGATGGGTTTAGAGAAGGGGTGGGGAACTTTTTTTGAGTCAAGAGCCACTGACCCATAGAGAAACCAGTGGGGAAGCAGGAAAAAAAAAGAAAAAAAATCCCTTGACTATGGGCTGTAGGGTCTGGGCAGCAGAAGGGTGCAGGAGTGGGCTGGGGGCAGGTGATCTGGACCAGAGCGGGGTGCAGCAGTGGGCTGGGGGTATGGGTCTAGGTGAGAGGAAGAGTGCAGAAGGGTTTGTCATGTGGGTCAGGAAGAAGGAGTAAGGATGGGAGGGTTTAGGGTAGAAGTAAGGGGTTTGAGGGGGTGGGGCAGGAGCAAAGTCTGGGTGGGAAGGGTGCAGGAAGGGGTTGAGATGGGACCAGTCAGAGCAGCAATAGGAAGCCTCCTGCCAGGCTACAGAGGCTACTGCTGTTCTTCTTCCCTTCCCACACCTTGGGGAACAGCAGTGACTGTCAGTGGAGCTCAGAGTCACTTCCTACACATTTACCGCCTCCTCCTCCCCCTGGTCCTCAACAGAGCCTGAAGCCTGGATCTGGACCACTGCTTGCCTGAACTGGCCTGCAAGGCTCAGGACTCCAAATCCTCCACCCTGCCTGGTACCAGGAAGGTAATTACAAGCCCTGAGGTCTGGATCCACACAAGCTGCAGTCCAGATTTGGACCATGAGCTGGGAGTTCTCACCCTGATTTAGAATATGGATGGTGGATGATGCTCATGGTCACTGATCTAAAGAAGATGAAACTAGATGGCCTGATGGGTCCTTCTAGTCTGAAACTCTGTATGCATGATTCTATGATTCTGTAAATATATTAGAGCTCAACCCCTCAGAGAGTAAAGCGAAGTAAATAAACTGTAATGAATGTCTAAAAATTAGCCACAGAATTTGGTCAGCACCTCATAAATATAGTTGGTTCCTAATGAAGAACTGCAATGCAGGTGATTACCGTATAGCTGGCAAGTTGTGATGATCGATACTTCATTAACATAACTGTGTAAGTATGCCACGAACCTCATGCTTTATTTAGTACAGATTAGGCCCAATTCTTTTTCTATCCTCAGAACAGTGTTTCTGTAAATTACAGTGATTCAGCACACTTCCCCTTGCTCAGAGCATATAGCAAAACCATGATTTAGCATTAAGTTAATAAAGTATTTAACAATTTTGTGAGGTGTGCAAGCACGTCCATGTGTCACAAAATAGTTATAAGAGAAATTAGTTACTTTCAGGCATGATATGTTCTTGCCTTTAATATACAGAAGAAGAAGCTCTAGCAAGTTACAAGAAATCGCATTTAAATTAGCGTAACTGATTCACAAAAGCCTTGGCTTCGAATTCATGGACCATTTTTTTGCTTGTGATTGGATTGCAGATAAAATTCCCACTGGTTTGATGACTGGAACAAACCTAATAATCATATGCAGAGACCAATAACTAGTTTGGCAATAAATATGAAACAATATTTCCAGCATACATGTCAAATACTTCTGCTCTAAACTCTCATTGGGCTTGTCTACACTACCACCCTCCTTCGAGGGAAAGATGGTAATTAGAGCGTTGGGAGTTCACTAATGAAGTGCTGCTGTGCATATGCAACACTTCTTTAAGCAAATCCCCTCCCCCCGGCAGCAACTTCGAAGTTTTAAACTTCTAGCTGTGACTCACCTGCTGGTATTTCAAAGTGCCAGGGCAACTTTGAAGTCCCTTTACTCCTCAAAATTTTGAGGAGCAAAGGGATTTCAAAGTTGCCCCAGCACTTTGAAGAACCAGCAGTACCAGTATGAGCTGCAGCCAGAAGAGTGCCAGTACTTCGAAGTTTAAAACTTTAAAGTTGTTGTGGGGGGTATTTGCTCAATGAAGTGCTGCCTGTGCACCACAGCACTTTATTAGTAAACTCCCAACACCCTAATTGCCATCCTTCCTTCGAAGGAAGGTGGTAGTGTAGACCAGCCCTTATGTTTAAAGCATAAGCTCAGGACGTTCAAACTGCTCATACTGAAGTCCTGAAGTATATGAAGATGGTTCCTCAACTGGTTCAGACATGCTCGGTATATGGGACCTGATTCTTCAATGTCTTTCCATTTTGTAATCTTCTACACTCGTGAAAAATACTACCAAAACAAAATGGTGTATCTAAAGTCAGGGTCTCAAACTCCCAGTCGGAGGGCCGTCTGAAGCCCAAACACTTCTCTAATCCAGCCCATGAACTATTTTGGAAAAGTTATTTAATCAGGCCCCTAGGGCAGCCAGCCTATGGCAGGACCATGGTGGTGGTAGGGTGAAGGATGCATGGACTCACCTATGCATAAGGCTCCCAGCTGCACCCAGACCCCAGCACCCACATAATCCCAGATGTCGAGAATGTTGTTCGGCCCAGGAAGCTGTGCTAATTGTCTCATCTGCAATGCAAACTCTGTTGGCCAATGAGATGTCTAAGCTCATGAACTGGATTTTGGTTACCCTGAGTGGGGGTGGGGAATTCCAGTTTAAGTACACAGATGTGTGTGTATGTGGAGTGGGGGCAGGGTGATTCCAGCATGAGAGCATGTGGGAACCAGGGAGAGGGCACAATTTCATCTTTGGTACGGCACTACAGTATTGATGTAGGGGGGACACAAAGAAAATACAGAAAAATGTGCCTGTTTTTAAGAAAAAAGTTTGGATACCTGTAGGAGAGCTTAAATCAGTCTGTTGTATACCTTATTTTCTTCTCACTTAGAACATTGCCTATCTACCTAAAAAAAAAAAAAAATTCTTCATTTCATCCCCTCTTCTCCCCTATCACTGCTGTCATCACTTATGCATTCTTATGAGCTGGGTTTACAAAGATACTAGTTCCCCCCAGAATACAAAGGAGGAAATCTTTCTTCCCAAGTGACCTGGAGTTCCTCTACCTATTGCTCCCTAAGAAGAGAACTGAGCTACCCAAGCTTCCCATATATTGAGATGGTGATTGCTTCCCTTGTATCATTGTTTAGGTGATTGCTTCCTATCCATGAGCTTTGTCCTAATAGCCTAATAGCCACTCCTATCTCACCAAATGGCTACTGACTTCCACTCCCATATCCTTAGTTTGTGGTTCTGCTCTCAGCTAGATCCTCATTAGTTTCCCAGGACCTATTTCAACTTGGGATGCCTCAAGTTCTATTTTTGCCACAATTGCTGCCCCTTCTACCATAGCTTTCCTTGCGGAGCAGGCCCATATGCAGGGATTTGTGGGAGAAGGTGCTTTTTTCTGTAAACGCTGATCACAGTTTTCTTAAATATAAAGGTGTTCACAGTGGGCATGTATGAGACATGTTAACAAAACATATGAATGGAAACAGATTGCTAAAATGATGATAGCATACTAAAAATTATATAGTAGTAGAGGTTTTATAGAAACTACCTTCTGGGATCCTGCTGTAATATTGTAAGTGAAAAACAATATTCCAGAATATCCATCCCCCTCCCTTTCCTGTTGCTTGTGGCTAAGGGTATGGTGGGAAGTGTGGTCCATTCCCTGCTCTAGGGCCAGCACTATAGGCAGGGAGCTGGCCAGGGGACTACATCTGACAGGGTGCCTTGGGTTCTCCCATCATGACCTGCAGGCTCCCCTTGCAAAGCACAGCAGGGAGGAAGGCAGATCAATTGGATTTGGTGTGGTGGGGAAGGTGTTCACACCCTTCACCCCCCCACCCACCCCCAAGTCCAGGCTTGAGTGGTCTGGTATTGTTATCAAAATTGTCTCTGATCCCTAAAGGGTGTGTCCACACCAGCAAGTATATTCGAAATTAGGATCGGAAGACTGAGTTCTTTCGAAAGAAGCCACAGAGTGTCGACACTGACACAGCACTCTGTCAAAATTAATTTTGAAAGAATTCACTGTTCTTTCAAAGTCGGTCCTCTGTTCCTGGGATGGGAAAAGCGCTTTCTTTCAAAAGACAATTTCAAAAGAGAGCAGGTGTAGATGCTCCGCTGCCTGCTCTTTTGAAAGAGTGAGTCCTCCATGGCCGCAATCAGCTGGCAGGCAGTGGCACCACTCACAGCACAAGCAGAGCTCTATAGCTCCAGCGTCCAGCCGCGTTTCAGCGTGCAGGCCCAGAAGCCCTCAGGCAGGAAGCTGAGAGAGTGCAGGCAGCAGGGAGCCCACGCTGCCGCTCACACTGCTCCCAGTCGTGACACCCCAGCGGACACCGCAGTACCTCCAGAACCATGGCGAGCAGCCGGGACTCCTGTTCACCCGAGGGACCACCCAGAACTGGAGGCAGTCCTCCCAGGAGGGTACCCAGTCACCCAAGTGCAGGGCCCCTCCTGGACAGTGGCCGAGCTGCAGGACCTCCTCTCCCTGTGGGAAGATGAGGAGGTCCTGCAGCAGATGAGGGTCCAGAGCTGGAACGCGGTGGCGTTCAAGCACCTGGACAAGGGCCTCACTGGCTGGAGTCACCCCAAGGTCAAGGAGCTCCAGCAGGTGTACCACTGGGCTTGGGACACGGCTGGGCGGTCAGGGGCAGAACTGTAGTGTAGACGCAGCCAAAGAGTATACCAGAACATCTTAGTATTTCTGTTTCTCATCCCGTTCCAAACAGTTACAAATTTCAAATAGCAAATTACTTCTACTCAAATATTTACCAGACTATCCCAAGGATCACAGAATTTCTGGGCTCAGCCACTGGGCACCAAAAGTTCTTTAATCTCTAGGCTACTACTTGGGGTCTTCTGACATATGGAAATGCCGCTGTATGTTATTTATGCTTGTAAGACTCTGGTGTGAGCCACAGCTGATCTAAATTGAATGCTTTCGTCTTAAGGTATGAGCTTAACTGGGTATAACAGTGCTCTGAAAGTGATTTGATCCTCTCCTGTCAAAAATGGGGCCACTCTGGCAGCTCAGGTAGAATATTCCCAGTTGGCAAGCACGTGAACCTTGCAAAAGTGCTAAGAACACTTCAAGCTCATTGTCTGGGCTCAGTATCAAATTCTGGGGCTCTTTTACCTAACTGCTGGAGGTGAACTTCACCTTCTGTAACTTTTGCTGGCTTCGTAAAAGTTACAGAATGAAGGCCCTGGTCTTTTGCTTTTTACCTGCTATCGAACAGACCACTTCCTCTATCTCTTCTGCTCCATCTTTTCTCTCCATGTTGGAAAGTGAGCCTCCTTTTCACTCCTCAGAGTTTTGATCCTGCTTTCTGCTGCCCTTTATCTTACATTTCTCACATCCTCCTAGGAGAGGTTCACATATTCAGGGCTGACTTTGATTCCTTATCCCTACACAGACTAAGAGCCAAGGCTCAGAAACATTCTCCAAACCTTTGTGACAATAATGACTTACTTGTTTGAAAGTATAACAGACTTCAAATAACTTTTCTTTTGGTGGAAGACTGTGGCTGTAGCCACACTTGGCCAAAACTTCTAAATGGTCATGAAAATGGCCATTTCAAAGATTACTAATGAAGTGCTGAATTGAATACTTAATGCCTCATTAGCATTAGGATGCTTCTGGCTGCAGAGCTTCGAAAGCATCGCTTTCAACCACTCGTGGCTTGGTGCAGCTGCACAGGGGTCCTTTTCGAAAGGACCCCACACCTTTTGAAATTCTCTTATTCCTCTCAGCAGAGGGGAATAAAGGGATTTTGAAATGTGCAGGGTCCTTTCAAAAAGGACCCCTGTGTAGCCACGCCGAGCCATGAGTGGTCGAAAGTGGTGCTTTAGAAGCACCGCAGCTGGAAGCGTCCTAATGCTAATGAGGTGCTGAATATTCAGTTCAGTGCCTCATTAGTGATCTGCGAAATGGTCATTTGCATACCCATTTAGAAGTTTTGGCCAAGTGTGGCCACATCCTGAGATTTTACATCTGTAAGCTGGAAGATAGACACACAGACCACATGATCAGAGTGAGAACTGCTACTTGCAAGTAAACCACTTGTACCACACAACAGTTCAGGGTCCCAGAGCAAGAAGCAGCAATGACACAATGGAAGGGAGGGCAAAGGTCATCTTATGTCTCTAGGTTTCCAAGTACAGGTGGTGACTCGCATTCTGATACCTCCCATGAACAAGGTAAATGGGGTGTGTTAATGAAGGTGATAAAGCCAAGTCCCAAAAGTTAAGGGAAAGTCACAATATTGAAACACAAGGGATCCAGATGCAAGGATGGAATTTGAGGACAGTGATGATTAAGGGTGTCCAGATACGAATCACAGATATTTGGCCTGACTTGAGCACATAATTCCCTAGGATTTTTGTTGTTGTTGTTTATTTGTGGGGGATTATTTTGTTTTATTTTAGTTTATACCAAAAGAGAGCTGATGTTATTGAAAACTCAGAAAATAAGAGAGGGTGCCAAGCAGAATGAGACAGCCATATTTTTAGGCAATTTAATAGCAGTCGTTGGAGGGATAAGCAGGCTTCAACTCTGATGTAACCTCTGTTTGCATTGTTTCCCTCTACTTTATTTTGTTTTTCATCTTTCCATCTCCCATTAATCTCTTTTTAGTTTACTAAACACTTTAGAGGTTTAACTGGCCCACCTATTGGCAAATTAGATATATTATCTGCTGTCTTTAAACACAAGACACAAAGATGGAGCTTTTATCAAACACACCAATCCAGTACCACTAGCAAATAATCCTATGTTCAGTGAAATATTACACTGGGAGAAGAATATTTAAGAAATATTCATTTCAGCATCACAGCTTGAGAATCTTAGACTCCTCAAAATCACCAACAGCACATTTTAGTGTCTGAAAAAGAATAAAATCAATACAGTAAAATCCTATTTCCAATTAAAGTTTGAAAATGGTTTCTGAGATCATCAAAATATTTTAAAACACCTTTTACGTTAGCTATGAGTGAAAAGCAAAGTACAGTAGCTAAAATCCTGGTTCCATGAAAGTCAATGGAAGTTTTGCCACTGGCTTGCACAGCAGCAGGGCTTCACAAACTGTGTAAAGGACTGCACTGAAACATCGCATTAGAAATGTTCACCTCCTGCTCCCCACTTTGAAAGTCCTCCTCTATAGCCATTTGTAAGCTGATTTTTTTATTTTTTTGGGGGGGTGTTAAAAATATGAATCCCAGAGTGAGAGTCAGCTCGTCAATGAGTTGGTAAACTTTGGCTCCCAGCCTGCCAAGGTGAGCTGCTGGAGCACCAGGACAGTTTGTTTACCTGGAGTGTTGGCAGGCACAGATTTCCTTAACTCCCTGTCTCTGTTCCCAGACAATAAAAGCAATGGGAAACTGTGTGGGCTTAGAGGCATGCTTGCTGCCACTAGTTGCCTGCGAACAGTGCATTGTATTTCTATTTACCTGCTGATGCTTCAGGTAAATAGAAAGTGCAGCAGATTACATTGATGCACTGGGAAAGAACATTTGCCAATCCCTGAAATATTGTGTTGGCCTCTGAAAGAGCCAGAGCTTTTTTCTATTTTTGCCTATTCATCCTGGAGGAGCAGTCCACTTGTAAATGAAAAGTCTAATCATGATACAGTCGCCCACAACATTCTTGCCCATATGTTGAGGAAGTATGGATTAGATACACAGATTGTAAAATGGATAGAAAGCTGGCTTGATGGATGGGCCCAATGAGTGGTGGTCAATGGCTCAGTGTGTGGCTGGTTGTTGGTTTCAAGTGGAGTGCCCCCAGGATCAGTGCTAGGGCCAGTCATGTTCAACATCTTTATTAATTACCTGGATGAGGGGATGGATTGCACCCCCAGCAAATTTTCAGATAACACTAAGCTAGGGAGTTGGGTAGATGTACTGGAGGATAGGGATCGGCTCCAGAGTGCCGTAGGCAAATTGGTGGTTTGGGCCAAAAGAAATTTGATGAGGTGTAGAGTCCTGCACTTGGAACAGAAGAAGACCAAGAACTGTCACAGGCTGGGGATCGACTGGCTAAATAGCAGTACAGGAGAGAAGAACCTGGGGATTACAGTGGATGAGAGTCTGGACATGAGTCAACAGTGTGCCCTTTTAGCCAAGAAGGCTAACGGTATAGTGGGGTACATTAGGAGAAGCATTTCCAGCAGGTCTAGAGAAATTATTATTGCCTGTTACTCAGCACTGGTGAGGCCACATCTGGAGTATTGTGTCCAGTTCTGGGCCCCCTGGTACAGAAAGGATGTGGACGCATTGGAGACGGTTCAGCAGACGGCGGCAAAAATGATTAAGGGGCTGGAGCACATAACCTATGAAGCAAGGCTGAGAGATTTCAGCTTATTTAATTTGCAGAAGAGAAGACAGAGGGGTGATTTGATATCAGCCTTCAACTTCCAAAAAGAGGGGTCTAAAGAGGATGGAGAAAGACTGTTCTCACTAATGACAGATGGCAGAACAAGGAGCAATGGTCTGAAGTTACAGAGGGAAAGGATTAGGATGGATATTAAGAAAAACTATTTCACCAGGATTGTGGGGAAGCACTGGAATGCATTTCTAAGTCAGGTGGTAGAATCTCCATCTCTCGAGGTTGTTAAGTCCCAGCTTGAAATAGTTATGGCTGGGATGATTTAGTTGGGGTTGATCCTGCTTTAGGCAGGGGGCTAGACTAGATGACCTATTGAGGTTCCTTCTACCTCTAGGATTCTATGATTTGGCATATAACATTGAAAAGAGAGCCCCAGTCCTTCAGTGGCAACTATAGGCAGGAAGATGCATAGTCTGCTCATAGTCTTACTAACTGTACTGTTATTCCATTCACAGAATTAATGTTTCATGCCCTCAAAATTGGTCCTATGCTAAATGTCTGTGTGAAGTTATGGAAGTTTCTGCCCTCCTTGAAATTAAAACTAAAATCCAATCCTGCAGATAATGATGCAAAGGAATCATTCTATTAATGTCAAAGTTTTTGGTTCTGTAATAACCTGGGTATTATGTGAAGAATTAATATGAACTCTCAAAGGGATTTGGGGAACAAAAATCTTAACTAATGTTTAATTATTCATTTAATTTATATGACAAAGGTATAATTAGCCATGTTATTAAAGCACTTTGTTATTTTAGGACACAATTTTGCCATGCTTGCTCAAGTGAGTATGACCTTACATTTCAAGTATGTGTGTATAATGTGGCCAAAGTAATGATCTAGAACTTAGATAAATAATATTAAAATCCATCACTATATACATATTTTTCTTTACTTGAGCCAAACTCTTTTAACTGTAAAAAAAATCAGAATGATTTCTCACAGGCAGTATTTTTGACCCTGAATATCCTTCTCTGCATGTTCTCCCATTGATTTTAGTGAGACTATTCCAGTAGTACGTTATTACACATTGAATAACAACGTGGCCCAGCTGTAGGCAAGGTGCAGCCAATCAGGGTATCTGATTGAGGACAGTGAGACATTTTGCTGACATTGACCTCTCAAATCTCTCAGTGGCCGTGGTTTACTGTTGAGGGGCTGTGACAGCAGATGGTCAATATCAGCAAAATGTCCCCCCCTCGCAAGTTATGGTTTTATAAGAATGAATGTATGTGAAATTGTTTGTACGAGATATATCAGTGCTTCTCCATCTGTTCCACAGAAGGACCTGATTTACTTCATCTCAGCCCCCAACTACCACTTAGAAATATGTGATAGACACAATGACTGCAACTCATGACTTATCTCAGTGCTGTGGAACCAGATGACAAGTTTTCATGTGATTATACTAGTAATTTACATATTTCTTCCAATGTAAATTTTGTGAAAAGAATATGAAATCTGTACTTTTTGTTTAAAATTCAAAATAAAATTAAAAAAAAAGGATAAAAAAACCCCGGCTAACTTATTTTTCAGGACTGGGCCTGGAAAACTTGTGATGTATGACCATCTTGAGCTGAGTGAAACTACATATTTTCCTTGCTGAGCCTAAGGCAAAGCTGAATATTCTGTCGGCTCCTCTTTCCTCCTCTGGCTTTTACGTTAAAGCGTGAAAATATATTACTGTATGTACAATGGCACCTGAGACGTGAATACTTGATTCTTAACGTCTACAGAAGGAAAGAAGCATAGAGAATAATTAAAAAAAACACTTTGAAAATTAAGTGTATTATACTTGGAGAAATACATGGAGAAATCTTGAAAAGGGAGACAATTACATTTCTCTAAGTAGTAATGCAGATGCATTGCTTGATTGATTGATTTCTCAGTCAAAGCTTCCATTGACTTCAGTGGGAGGAGGACCTCGTCTGTAACTTTACTGATCTATGTGGGTATATTTTCATGGAAAATTAAATTTTAATACTATCCTTGCTTCGCTTTTACCAGGCTGAACTGTGGTACAGTTGTTCAATGATTTGTGTTCCTGAAGAGAGTGTGAGATTTTTCTGCCACCAGTTTTTTCTCCATAGACTCAGCTAATTGAATTCAATGGAACACAGATTTTAATCCTAATAAATCTGCATGTGTATTAAGATACTATATCACTTTGGTACTTTTTTCAATAAAGTGAGGAGGGATTGATCCTAAAGACTTTTTAATCAGTGTTCATGACATTAGTAATATTTTTTTCAATCCTGCCCTATTAAATTGATTGCTTAAACTCAAATACCTACACACACTGTATTAAGCAACATCAGCTGGATGGTCAGCACATAAAACTGACAGACTGTAGCACAAAATTCACTTTTTTTTCTTGGAAGTGTCACATGAGAGACTGACTTTCACTGCTGCTGTGCCTAATAGATCATGACATATTGTCACAATGTAGAGCAGAAAATGTGAGGGTCAAAAAGGATGTACACCGTTTTCTCCCCTTGCTGATTTTACAAAACACCACTCCAGATAAAGCTGAGCAAGTCCATCTATGTCCATTTTTATAATTCAGTCAGTTTCATATTTATGATTTGACTGTATGTAACTTTCACTCTATAAAAGAGGCAGAGCTGTATGCATGCTATTCTAGTATTTGCCAAGACTTTGATTCTACAAACAATTCTTCACTTGTTTAACCTTCAGCATGGGAAGGTGTCCCATGGACTACCATGAGGGAAGTCACAATGTATACACTTATGTATATGCATGGATAAACCTTTTCAGGATTGGAGCCTAATTCCATTAATGCACAAATTGTTTTAATAGTATGTTTCATGAATTCAAATTTATTGGGTCAATGACATGCATATTATGCTCATTAATTAAAATGTTGCCATTCCAATAGTCCCAAATAATTCCAAACAAGGCTTTTTTAAAGGTCATAGTGCTCTACAAAGTCAGACCCTAGCTGCAGCGTGTTGCTTGCAGAACAGAAACCCAAAGGCTAATCCAGCACAAAAACACAGTCCTATTTCAGTAAACCTACATCCTAAATGTTCCTTTTTTTTTTTTTATTAATCAAGCAATGGGCTGTGTGCCTAGAAAGTACAGCAGTTAAAAGGTTTGAATAAAAATTCACACTGCTGAAGGGATGTTATTAACAGTTCTTCTGTTATCCTGCAGGTCACTTCTTTTAGAGGACAAAGCTGTAAATCTAGTCAAGATACCTCAGATGCTAAGCCAAAGGTTAAAACAGGCTATGGAAAATAAATGGCTAAAGTGTTCCTATGGGAACTTTCTGTGTACACTATCAGTTTCTACGACAACCACAGAGCCAGCTCCTGTGTTCAACCCTAATATATTATGCTACATTACCTGTAATTTGCCTTGGCAGAAGGTGATTTTTATTTAATAATTTTGACAGATAATATCAATGTTTATTTTTCATCTTTCTGGGTTTTTATCCATTTTAAATTTTCACAGCTTTGGTATAGGTCAAAAAATGGAGAGGGCTACATAATAACTATTTCCTGACAGTACACACTGAGATTGAACACAATAAAGCTTTATATTGTAAAAACTCATTGTCAATATCACATGTCAAATATAAAAAGTAAATATACTTAAATCAGTCTCCAATAAGATATCAGGCAATGTTTTTCTTATGTAGCCTGTCACTTCTCATTATCATTGACAAAAAAGTTTTTTCAATGGTTTGTTCATCCAGTGAAATGTCAATTTACTGACATTTACTGACATTTACTGATAAATCTAATCCTTTCAAGCCTACCTATTATTTATTATGCCAAGCTAGTACATTTGCATGGCCTCCTCACCCATTATCATATTTCATCTTTTTTTTTAACTTTCTTTGCCTTACATTACAAGTGAAATTTTAAGGTGCTTTATAAGTTACATGAACTGTCAGATTTATGTATGTGACTAGCACTTGCATAGCAGATAAACCCCCTTATCTTGCCAGATCCAAGGACAATCTTCTTTACATGGAAATGAAATGTGTTGGTATAATTTGTATGGAGTACTACAGCATAGCTCTTGGAGAAAAGCAGGTGTTTCTGCACTTAGATATGTTTGCTGGGGGCAAACGCCAGCTTGTAGTGGGGGAAACTTATAATTAATATTATTGTTTATTTAATTATACCACATCTTAGAGGTGCATCATATTTTATAAGCAAAGAGAAAGATAGGAAAATTAGATTCTGTTCTCTACTCCACTGGTAAGAATTTGGAACAGATTTTCTGTTATGAATATCTATAGCACTGCAAGTGAAATCAGACTCCAACCCAAGGAGCCTACAAAAACACCATATTATGATGGTGCTGAAAAGCGGTACCCTGTTGTGCTAAGTGTTATGCAAATATAGAAAAAGAAGTTCTCCTTCCCCCAGAGTTTACAATGGAAAGTGAGAAAACAGATAAAGGGTGGAAAAAAAGAAGAATTATTCTTCCCATTTTACAGCTAAGCGATACACAGAAAAGTGAATCATGTATAAATTAATGGCTTGATTAGCTAAGGTTATAATCATGCTGGTCTGATCCAGGGCAGTGTGTAAGGTCATGCCAAGCTTTAATTACTTAAATACTAAAATCCAGTACATGAGACGAATAGAGATGCAGTGAGATATGTGAAATCCATTAGATTAGCACAGAGACCAAAGGAGTTTGATCCACAGCAAGTGGGGCTGACATGCAAATTATTTGGGGTGTAGATTAGGTGCACTCATTCTTGGAACATCCAGAGATCACACATATTATGGCCTATGCATTCCCACACAGGGTATGGCCTATGCGAGGTTAGCAAAGAGATCCTGTGAATGGCATACATATAATACATAATATGCCTGCATGTCAGCAGTGCCCGAGCTCTACTCAACAAGGCTGTGTCTACACTAGCTCCCTACTTGGAAGGGAGCATAGTAAGTAGTGTGTTGGGAGACAACACATATGCAGCACTTCATTAAGCTATTTCTCCCCCCGCAGCAACTTCAACATGGCAAACTTTGAAGTGCTGGCTTGCGGGTAGCCGCGGCTAACCACGGGTACTTCAAAGTGCTTGCTCTACTTCAAAGTCCCTTTACTCCTCAAAACTTTGCCCCACAAGTGTCTGTGGATATCTGACATCATCTTCCTACATTTCATTTCCCTCATTCCCTTGCCGTATTAACCAAACATCCTTTTTTCCAGGTGGAATCTGGCTTGCATGTATAAGAGATGTGCTTTTTATGGTTGAGGGGAGGGGTAGTAAACAGCTAAAGAAAGGTTGGGAAAAAGATTTCAGGTTCCTAACTGACAGGTTTTCAAACTGGGGTGCAGATGCACTGAATTGTTGGAGGCTTGGGTCTGGATTTCGACCTGCTGGCAAAGAACCTCAGATTAATCATTTTTTTCTCAAAGGTCAGCCGCTCTAGTGACAAATTTCTGAGTGTGTGCAAAAAGCAGAGCTACAAGGTGCTGTGCAAACACCCTTTCACCCACTCCTTTGCAGCCAGCATCCTACATGGTACACCAGGAGGGAGCCTGAGACTCCCTGGGCCCTCAAGGAATAATAAATAAATAAGAAGTGTGGAGATACACATCTAATGGAAATGGAAGAGACCTTGGGAGGTGACTGAGTTCAGTCCCCTGCCCTCTTGGCAGGACAAAGCACCCCCCGTTTTTTTTTTTTAATTAACCCATTTGCCCAGATTCCTAACTGGCCCTCTCAAGAACGGAGCTTACAATCCTGGGTTTAACATGCCAGTGCTCAAGACAATGAGCTATCCCTCCACCCACCAAGTACTACTACTACTACTACTACTAATAATAATCTGGAGGGATCCCAGGAGCCAGTCTGGGGCACCAAGACGTGGGTCCCTCTTAGACTGGGCCACAGATGCAGATCCTCCTTGACCTGTGGGGTGAGGAGGATGTACTCCAAGATCCCAACGTTAAGCTCTGTAATAACCAAGCCTACTCCAGATGAACACCACCCTGGTAGAATGAGGCCACACCTTGCTGCAGCTTAGAGGATGCCCAGGTGAAGGTGAAGGAGGTTCAACAGGGCTACATCTGGGCCTAGGATGATGGCCAACACTCTGTGACAGGATCCATCACCTGCCCCTATTACCAGTGGACCCAGGCTTGGATTTGGGTTTAGACCTCCTGGCAAAGCTGATCCTCAGAGCAAGATTTTTCATCCTTGCACCCACTTCAAAATCTGAAAATATATGTGTAAGTAGTAGACTTGGGCAAAACACTGAAAATGCAATGGATCATCAAATCTGTTATGGCTCAGTTAGTCGCTGCAAACCTTACTTGGAGAACTGTGGTAATTATAGAGCTACAACATTGCCTTCAATGGCCTTTGGATCAAGGCCATAAAAATTTGGTTTCAAAGGACAGCCACTCTAGTGACAAAGTTTTCTCTTCTATTGACTGAAAAGGCCTCCAGGTTTGCCAAGCAACACCTGGGCCATAGTAATCAATGCTGTATGGTGCCTCCCTCTGGCCTTTCTAGAAATCACTGAGAGCCCATGAAACCTTATGGCAGAACCCACCATCTGCCCCCATGCCCAGCAAGCCCAGAGGATAGTCTTGGCTCTGTAGTTTGACCTCTTGGCAAAACTGATCCTCAGAGCAATAATTTACACCCTTGCACCCAAACCATAATGTAGAAATGTACATCTAAGTACATGCGGACATTATACTGAATGTCTGCCCGATCAACTGAGCATCACAGGACATCTGTGGAGGTTAATGGATTCAATTTAAAGACATGATGCTTCCTCACTACCCTTCATTTGAAATTTTAGATTTGAACTGAATGCTACACTCTTCAGGTTACAACAAGTTTATAACATCCATATTATTTCGATTTTAGTGTTCTATAAATCGAGCTAATGGAATTCACATTGAAGACAGGCTCTTGGCAAAATTGGGCTAAATGCCTTAAAATCGATATGATCTCATAGTGTAGACATAGCCCAAGTGAGCAGAGACAGATTAGAATGATGCAGGAAATAACAGAATGAAATGAAACTCGTTTTGTAAAAAATGCAAACTAATAAATATAATGGATATAAACTATAACAGCTCAACAAAATAGAAGAGAGAAAATGAGTTGTCAGAGATCTAAACTTTGGAGAAGTATTGCAAATTAGACACTTGATCACAAGACCTCAAAGAGGGTTACAAGGAGGAAGGAGAAAAATTGTTCTCCTTGGCCTCTGAGGATAGGACAAGGAGCAAAGGGCTTCAAAAGTTCTGTGTTTCACTCGCCTGTGGCTCGTCTCCACTACAGTCCTTTTGGAAAGGACCCTGCAAATGTCAAAATCTCCTTATGTCTATCAGCTGATATGAATAAGGGGATTTCGATATTTGCAGGGTCCTTTCCAAAAGGACCCCTGTGTAGATGAGCCGCACAAAGAGCAAGATGCAGCACTTTCGAAGTGCTGCGACTGGCAGCATTCTAATGAGATGCTGAATATTCATTTCAGTGCCTCATTAGTATTCTTTGATTTGGCCATTAGCATGGCCATTTTGAAGTTTTGGCCAAGTGTAGACATGGCCATTGTGATCCTGGTCTCCGACTTTCTCCTCAGGGCTTAAGTCACTTTTGGAAATGGAAGTTAGGCTCCTCAGACGCATGGGCACTTTTGTAAATTCTATCCAACGTCTAACTGCAATATGCATCCCTTAGTTTATTCATTCATAAAGGCACTTTTTCTGGAAGGTTGGAATGTCAGTCTAAAAAAAATGGGTAACATTTGCTTGCTCCTACATAAATTGAACAATGCTGGAACAAGATTCTATTGGTCACAGATGAAAACACTGTATTTATGTCTCATGGTTTCTATTCATCATTGCATGAATCCCAGCTCCTCCAGGGAGTGTCATAAATCCACAGAATGTTTTAGGTGCTATATTTTCCATGTAGACTTCTGGTTTCCCTGAGATTTGTTGAAATCATTTATTGCCACAAAAATTTCTCTAGTTAAAGCACTTGACGAGTGAAATTTATTTCACTTCAGGTTGGCACTAACATGTTTAGATCTGCATTTTTGAGTGCACAGTTGTTTGGAGTGGTTTTCTGCTATGAAAGTTTTCTTGAATCCAGGACAGTGGGGGATAGTGGGTTAGATGTGTTAGATTAACAACATTTGCCCCTAGACAAAATGTACTGTGACTCCAAAAATATAAAGGGAAAACTGTTGCTTGAATATTCTTCAATATGTTATAGCGATTTGTTGAATTTTCCTATGGGAAGAAAGAGTCTTTTATCATTCCCCTATATGAGATAAAGGTTTTTATAATTGTGTATGTGAATGTTTGGTTTCTTCACAAAGATGTTAAAGGAAGTGGTGGCTCAGCTACATTATCAAAGATAAATCTGGTAATGCAAATTTTGGACTGTGGCATAGGAGAGCTGAATCTAATTTCTGGTGCCACTACAGATGTCCCCTATGACAGTGGGAAATTCTCTCAGTCACTAAGTTCCCTCAGTTTCCAGTCTTCTGCTTGTACATTGGACGCGTTTCTCCCTGCTTTTCCTGTTTTGTCAATTTGAAATTTGAGCTCTTCAGGGCAGAGTCTGTACAGTGCTGTAGCCAGACATGAACCCCCCCACTTGGCCTTTTCTTCCTCTCCCCCCCACTGGGAGAGACAGAGAGAGAAACAATCAGGGGAGACAGGTAGCCTTTGATGTCCTGGGAACACAGGTGTGCTGTCTCGCCCAGCCTCTCTACTATACACAAAAACGAGATAGTGAATGGGCTAGCTAATGGCCGCCCTTCTGGCTGATCTTGGTAATTGACACGCCTTGATCACTTCCCCAGGAAGAGTGGGGAACACCTACCCATCACCTACAAAGATGCCCAATTGTCCACAATTCACAGGTGCGAATTGAGCCTTGCGCCTTCCGTGGGAAACAAGGGGTTCAAACATATTCCTCCCAATTGGCCACTTGAGACCAGGAAGAAGCCAACGTGACAAAAGGAGTATAAAGGGGCTTGGCAGACCACCCCCCCTTTGAGTTTTCAATCACCTACACCTGCTGGCCAGGTCTGGAATTAACTCCCGAGACTGGGGATGCCTAGTTCGTATCTACTTCTTACCAAGGGATTGAGAGAAAGATTCTGGGTCACACCGGATCTAGGAGGCAGGGGAAAGAATTACACCTGTATTACACTTCTTTCCTATAGGAATTGAGGGAAAGACTCTGGTTCCACCAGGTCTAAGAGGCAGGGGTGAAAATCACACCTGCAACTTGCCTTTCTTGTGTACACATTAATTGTATTAGTTTAAGCTAGCTAGTTTGTCTAAAACTTTTCTTAAGTTAAATTGTGTTGTTTCCCCTTTAAGAACCATGAGTACTAACTTGTACTTTAATCATTTGTCTTAGTTAAATTGTTTCTATCTTTGTATAAATAAAAAGTAACTGTTAAAGCCTCTCTAGGTGTAATTTTCCTCTTGCTGCTGTACCCAAACTAAACACAAATCAAAGAACCCAGCCTGCCCTGGCTGCTTAGCATAGCTGCTGGTGTGGCATCACCCCCTTTGCCCCACCAGACCCTTAGCTGGCACCTGGGCATCGGCTCACAAGTGCTTAGCACATTGTTCTTCTTATATTGTTTTGAACACTTATTCACTAGTGCAGTTCAAGTAGTGAACACAAATACTAGAGAAAAAGGGAAATAGAACTCATTGGCTGTGTCTACACTAGCCCAAAACATCCAAATGTCAATTTCGAAGTTTACTAATGAAGATCTGAAATACATATTCAGTGCCTCATTAGAATGCTGGCAGCCACAGCACTTCGAAATTGCCATGGCTCGCCACCACATGGCTCATCCAGACAGGGCTCCTTTTCGAAAGGACCTCGGCAACTTCAAAATCCCCTTATTCCTACCTGCCTCCTAATAAGGCACTGAATATGTACTTCAGCTCTTCATTAGTAAACTTCAAAATAGCCATTTGCATTCGCATGGCCATTTCGAAGATTTGGGCTAGTGTAGATGTAGCCAGTGAGAACAAAACAAAATAAACTCTGGAAAAGGAAATGGACCTCCACAGATGAATCTACCCTGCCTGCTACTCGCAGTGCCCTGTAGGATATATGCAGAGGCATATTTCAGTGAAAAGCAGGCAGAGTCCATAAGGGAGAGGGCAGATGAATGCAACTGCAAGTGGTAAGGGGGTGGGAAAAGGCTGCAGGCCTGGGACACTACACAATTAAAAACAACTGTGTACCTGTGGGAAGTCACTGTATCTGGGGCATAGAGTACATAGGGTATAGGGTACATACCCAAAGGTTCTGGTGTGTCTGCACTCTGCTCATTTAAGCAGTCCCTCAGTAGTCTACATGGATATTTATGCCCACACTAGTGGAGTGCAGAGTGTATGTACTCTACTTGCCACTATAAGGATTATGCAGTGTAGGCATATCCTGGGGCTATGTCTACACTACATTCTCCTTTTGAAAGGGGAATGCAAATGAGGGAGATCAAAAATGCAAAAGAAGCACTGATTTACAAATCTCATGCTTCATTTGCATAATCTCATGCAATCATGTCTTTGGAAGAGACTTTTTCGAAAGCAAACACAGGAAGAAGTGTTCTTTCAAAAGTGGTGTTTATTTCTGTAGGAACTCCATCTACATGGCTGTTTTTGCTTTCGAAAAATTATCTTCCCAAAATGCAATCACATGAGATTATGCAAATGAAACACAAGATTTGTAAATCAGTGTTTCATTTGCATTCCAATCTCCCTTATTTGCATTCTTCTTTTGAAAGGGGAATGTAGTGTAGATGTAGCCTGGACGAGAATGTGAATTTGAGAGAGTTCTGGCTATATAAGCTAAAGACCAGAAATAGATGCGGTCCAAAGTTAGCACATAAAACAGCTACAAAAGATTATGTAATATAACAAGACTAGAAATATGACAAATATGGGACAAAAATATTACCCCTGCTGCAAAATAATATGTTCAGTAATATCTGCAAATTGGTAACTCACAGAAATACCCAATTCATGAAGAAACAGAAACATTTTTGCTTCATGTTCACACGTCTTTGCTGTATTGTCCACTGATCCAGACAGGCAAGCAATCCAGTGCCTAAGGATGAAAACAAGATATAGAGACCACGACAAAACTTGTAGGAGAAAGAACCCTGAACACCCTGTGTGCATCTATGCTTGCATTCCTCTTTCGAAAGAGGTATGCAAATGAAGTATAAACTTGCATATTTGGTGCCTCATTTGCATATTCTAATTTTGAAAGATCTTCTTTCAAAAGAAGAAAGCCAGTGTAGATGCCGCTCGTTCAAAAGAAAACCCGTCTTTGAAAGAATCCTTCTTCCCTTTATTTAACTGTTATCGAACTGATATTTGTCTTGTGCCAATGACATGTCTCTGGAGAGCTCACACGATGGGTATATCAACACATATCCATATTATCAATCAAACATGTCTAGGTGTGACACATCTTGCTCAGACTGAAGTAACTTGTGGCTTAAAAAAAAAGAACACCAAACTACTATACTGGACACAACAACCACACTTCCTCAGTTGAATTCTTACAGTTTTCACAATCAAGAATCCATAAATTAGTGCTTATGTTTAATCCAGGTGATTGCTGAAATAACTCATATAATATTTCCTTTCATATTTTAATATCTTACTTGGTTGTTGGTAGTTAAGTCAGTTAAGCTTAGGTCACCACATACAACAACTACACTGGTTTTATAATTTATGTAATACAAGATGCAACTTCATTGTGCGGGATGGTGGATTATGCAATATGTGGACTTCGTTTATGAAATTCTCTTTATCAGAAGTTTGCCTTATTATTTCTAGCTGTCTGATGAAAGTTAATAAAGATAGAACCTTTTCTTTTGAATTTATATACAGAATGTTTATGCTGGTGGCCTGATGTAAGCTGAAGATCTAACTAGCATGATGGTCCCTTAGGACCTTAAACTGTATGGCTGTAATTTGGACTTCACTGCAGAGAAATCAAACCAGTAATAAAAATCTTCAAACTTTAATACAATTTTTTATTTCATTTCCAAGTAGTTTCCTGTCTATTCCATCCATTTCTGGTCAAACTGTCCTCCTGGCTTATGGGTCTCTCTCAAGAGAGTGGTGCAGACATGCATGTCTACAATAGAATTTCGTCTGTAACGGAGGGAAAGAACAATCTATTAGGTCAAACGCTGATGTCAGCTTCTTAAACACATATATGAAGCCAAATCACAGAAATGCATGGTGCCTGTCTATGTGATATTTAAGCTACGTCTACACTAGCACACTACGTCAAAAGGGAGACGCTAGAAAGACTGGGACTTTTCAGTCTGGAAAAGAGGCGATTGAGGGGTGATATGAAAGAGGTATATAAAATCATGAATGGTGTGGAGAAAGTGAATATAGAAAAATTATTTACCTTTTCCCATAATACAAGAACTGGGGGACACCAAATGAAATTGATGGGTAGTAGGTTCACAACTAATAAAAGGAAATATTTCTTCACACAGCACACAGGCAACCTGTGGAACTCCTTGCTGGAGGAGGCTGTGAAGGCCAGGACTCTATTAGGGTTTAAAAAAGAGCTCGATAAATTTTTGCAGGTTAGGTCCATAAATGGCTCTTAGCCAGGGGTAAAGTATGGTGCCCTAGCCTTCAGTACAAGGGCAGGAGATGGATGGCAGGAGATAAATCGCTTGATCATTGTCTTCTGTTCTCCTTCTCTGGGGCACCTGGCATTGGCCACTGTCGGCAGACGGGATACTGGGCTGGATGGACCTTTGGTCTGACCCAGTATGGCCATTCTTATGTTCTTATGTTCTTATGTTCTAAGGCTACTTCGACGTGTATCGTCTACACATCCTCCATGGCTGGTGCCGTTGACGTTGCACGTCGAAGTAGCGATGGGGAATATCGAAAGGAGCCGCCCCAGAAGGAAATGTGGAGCATCCACACACACAAGCGCTCCCCATCAAAATAAGGGGCCAGCAAAGCCCCAAGCCACTCCCTTAAAGGGCCACTGCCAGACACATTCAATCTGCTCAGCCTGAGATCCACAGAGCTGACAACCGGTTGCAGACCCTGTGCATGCAGCATGGATCCCCAGCTGCAGCAGCAGCAGCCAGAAGCCCTGGGCTAAGGGCTGCTGCACATGGTGACCATAGAGCCCTGCAGGGGCTGGACAGAACGTCTCTCAACCCCTCAGCTGATGGCCGCCATGGAAGACCCCGCTGTTTCAAAGTAGCAGGACGCAGATCATCTACACATGCCCTACTTCTACTTTGAATGTCAAAGTATGGCGCTATTCCCATCTTCGGATGGGAATAGCAATTTTGACATCTCACCGCCTAACGTCGATTGCAACGTCGAAATAGCACACGGCATGTGTAGATGCGATGTGTGCTATTTCAATGTTGTGCCGGCTACTTTAAAGTAGCTGGCTAGTGTAGATGCACCCTCAGTGTTATGCAAAGGGATAGCACAATATTTTTGCACTTTTAAAGACTCTCTTAAGCAATATACCAAGGTTTTTAGTGACACTTCTGTGGGATACAGGCTTTGTGCTGACTAGAGTCTAGAGACGTGCCCCCATGTCTAAGTACATGTTCTAATAAATACAGAGTTTATCAGAGAACCAAGGCAAATGAGGTAATATATTTTATTTGGCCAACTTCTACTCATGAAAGGGAAAAGCTTTTGAGTTTCACAGAGTTCTTCTTCAGATCTAGAGAAAGTAATCACAGTGTTTGATCTAAATACAAGGTGGGACAGGTTTTTAAACCTATGGATTAAATATGTGCTCTTAGAGACCACTTAAAATGTAGTGGGAAATGAGGGGTTACCAGATAGTTTATCATGACATAAATGTAATGAGCCATAAAACAAGTGGCTTTGTAAAGTGCATGTTTTTTTCATTGTCCTAAGTGTTATGAATTTTAGGCTTCAGGTTTTCTCTGAAGGTATTGTGCAGATTTATGTGCAATCACATTTACCTCCTACAGGCTGGTTACTTTTTCGAGACCTGAAGAAGATCTCTATGAAGCTGAAAAAGCTTTTCCCTTCCATCAACATAAGTTGGTTCAATGAAAGAGAATACTTCACCTATCTGGTCTTTCCAAGGATGGCCATTGCTGCAACTAAATAACAGACCACAAATGTGGTCAGGTACTATGAGTTCAACACATACTTTCTGACTTTAAAAAAAAAAGAGAGAGAGAGAGAGAAATAAAACTTTTCAGTCCCCTGAACCCTTTTAGAACAAGTAAAGATCTAATCAGTTCATATTGATCATATGGAATAGTATTCTGCTGCCGAATGACAAGTCTGGTTGATTTACACTCTATCAGTTGAGGCAAGGTAGAAAAAAATGAAATAAAACAGTTTTAGTTTCCCTTTGCATCACTGGCTTTCTACTGTTTGAAAATGCTAAGAAAAATGTGACTCTGAGTGCATGAAAATATTGTAAGTGGTTAAATTTTATAACCATGGTACCTTCAGTAGTCAAGTGAACAATTCGATCAGTTAAATATAAAATAGAGAGTCCTATAATTTATAAACAAATCCTGAGCTGCTGAACACAGTGAAAATTTTCACACCACTCTTTGAAAGGGAGACAGCCGAGCTGTCTTTTATATTCAAATTCGGCACATTAACACGTGGTTTGAACCGGGAAAGGAATTTTCTGAGTCACTCTAGAGGCACGTTTGCATACTTTGCTTAATCTAATTCTTGACCTCCCCTGCCACAGTCTCTAAGTTGCTCACCTTGATAAGATTTTTTTCTGATTTGTCCTCCTTGATTACAGTTTTTGGTTCTCTGTGCCTTAAATTTTGAATCTGTTCTGTTATGGCTATTGTCTGAAGAAGTGGGTCTGTCCCACGAACGCTTACCTGATAAATTATTTTGTTAGTCTTTAAAGGGCTACTTGACTGCTTTTTTATTTTGATAGGGAGCAGGAGTAGAATACATCTTTTTCTTTTTAATTAATTTGTTCTCCCAGTGCTGTCCTAAGAACAATTTTGAGAGATGGGGAAAATAAATCTTTAAGTTTATTTGCCTCAGACTGCTGGGATTATCGACATTTTATATCATATCCACTCAGAACCCATATATAGACAGCAATGAAGAGTTTTAAAATCTGGCTTCTGGGTGTCCTGCATTTTTTACATATAGAGGTAGCTGCACTTTCAGATAGACTTGGAATTTCAAATAACTGCTAGAATATCAGTCCTGGGCTAGGCATATTTTATTAAAGGTTTGACATAATTAGTCTTGCTCCACCTGATTTATTTCTGAAATGTCAGCCCTATAGATCTACTTTTAAGCCTTTCAAATGAGCAAAATACATTCTGGTGCAGATTCTCTGCTTCACCCTGCCTGAAAGGATACACACAATATGTAGTGATGGGAAATTACATACCTCCACTAGACTCTTCACTTATAATTTCCACACAGATTGATTCTTTCTCTGATTTTTTTTCAACATCAGCATGTAGCCACTAGATACACAAGTCAGATGACAAAGAATGAAATTAAAGTTATATGCAAATGTGCACAGCTGTATTTTTCTGAAACAAATATGACCATAGCCACACAGATGGCCCAGTGCTTGGATGAGATCAGCTCATGGGTGTAGAATACCTAGCTGAAGTTAAACCATGCAAAATAGAGATAATGGTGGTGAGTGGAGGGTCACTGCTGACTGAATTTTGTGGATGAAATGGGGCAAACCTGTGACTGGACAAGAAAGTTCTCCATAAAATGTTCAAGGTTCCTTCCAAGAATCAGAAACTAAACTCAATTTCAAAAATCCTATATACTGCTTCAAATACAAAATACACTTGTTTCATTATCCCTTCTCTAACATAAACCCATAGCAACATGTGTGTATACCTATGAGTAGACAAACCAGCAAAAAAGCCCAAACAAAACCAGTAAATTCATGTCACACACCTCTTTCTCTGAGGAGCTGATGATATGCATATGCACGTTCTTAATGCACTATGGAAAAACAGTCAGAGATTACAGTAATGAGTGTGGTATGAGACCCAATACAGAAGAGAAGAGAAGAGAAAAGAGGAGAAGAGTTGTGTGATAGAATGGGGTTTCAGGGCACAGCTGGATAAATCAATGCAGGGTAACTTTGTTTAAAATACACGCTACTTACAACTGCAGGCTGGGATTTCCTTCTCAAGAAGTCAAATCCAGCCAGCCACAACAGCACCTCTGCCAGGCCTCTGGCCATTCAGAAGCCACACAAGCAAACCCATGGACATCCCAGCTGCCCTACCAGCCCAAACCAACAACCCCAAACGTAGGTGAGAGGTTATTAAACCTGTTCCAGCAACTCCACACATATTCTTCCAGGCCCCAAAGAGTCCAGCCGCAGAACCTGATCAATATATACTTGGATCTTACCCAAATCACCACACTCACCAATCCTTCAGATCTAAATCTAAAGGTTTATTAATATAAAAAGAAAGAACAGGGTTTGAGAGAAAAAAATTAAACCAATGTTTTACATTCCTCTATTTCAAGCACTGATGCAGGCCAGCAGCGTTATATGCTGATTTTTGAAAATCTCTGAAAGTCCATTTCAAGTTATATAGTGTCAATTACTGGAGAATTATAGACCCAGCCTGCTGTAGTACACGTGCCGGGGCATGGACCATGGGAGATGCACCCCAGAACAAAGAACCAAGATCTAGTCCAAGAAGGATACTGCTAAGTCTGCACCATGGTTTTCCCTTTTGTGTCAAGGGACAAAGCCCTTTCTTCTTCCCCTCGGTCCCCTGAGGGTTTAAAGTCACCTGACCCAGGCAAACCTCCTTGGCAAACTACCATTGGATGAATCCTAGGAGACAGTCTCAGATTCATAGATGGGTATTGTCCTTTGTCTCAGCCAACTACCCTGGCTGAGGTGGCAATCACACCCCACATTGTGTACTTTTGGCTCCGACTATTCATCATACAACTATAGAGCTAAAATCTATAATTTTACCTACAAACATGCTACAGATATATGAATAGCATACATAGATTCAGAGCATCATTAGCATTCATTAGACACATCACATGACCCCCCCAGCAAAATATTTGGGGCCAACAGACACACTGGGCTCATAAAATGGCCTCCATATCCAGTATAAAAATTCAGTCACATGACAAGTGGTACAACTAGCACTGCCAACTTACACCTGCTTCCACACAGCTCCTAGTGCAGAGTTGGTACAAGGTGGGTGCGTGGGGTGTGGTGGTGAGTGGGGGTGAATGAGTCCTCTGGTGATTCTGTAGCCAGACAGAATCCCCCTTGCTCTACTCCATCTTGCCTGCCCCTCTTAGGTGCCTCAGACAACCACAAAGTACAGGGAAACAGCACAGTCTTAGAATGTTTTGAGAGCACAAAGTACAAGGCTTAAGAATTTTTATTGAGATGTCTCACAAACAGAGATGTGCTATGTTAGCATGACCATGGACTGGGAAAAATACAAATAAGAGGGCTGATAGTGTGGCCGATGACCACAGGGCCTCAAACTGCCCTTGGCTGGTACTGATAATTGATATGGCCACATTTCGTCCGAGAAGAGGAATTTCCTGCCCATGTGAAAAAAAATGCCCTGTCTTGATAAATTTAGTTATCTCTATCTCACAAGTGTAAATTAGATTGCAACTGCCTTGTAAGAACTGGCATCACAAAGATGAGCCAGCACAATTGGTACCTTGAGATAAGGAAGAATCTACGTGCCCCAAGGGGTATAAAGAGGGGTCCGGCAGCCCAGTCTAACTGAGTTCCAATTACCTATACCTGCTGGTCAGGTAAGGTCTTTGCCTCCCGAGGACCCAGGGGACGCCCTCCTCGTTTGTTCTTCCCGAGGGATTCAGTGAATGACGTTGGCTACGCCGGAGTCGAAGGACGCAGGGGTGAGAATTATACCTGCAATGGTTTTTTTGTGCACATTTAATAGTAAGAGCTCTTTAGTCTGAGGCGTCTGGTCCTCAAATGGGTAACTTTCTCTAATTGACATGTCATTTGTATCATCCTACTATAGTAGCTAAGCAAACAGAGCAATAACCTTGTAACCATTAATATTTTTATTGCAATAACCATGTAACCATTAAGATTTTTGTTTCTGCTTTAACAAATAGTAACTATGTTTAAGCTTCAGCCTGACTCCTTTTAGTTACTGTGACTCAGCCGAACACAAAGAACCATAGCTGTTTGGCTATACCAGCCTGGTCAGTGGTAAGGTGCAATAAGAGCTGAGCATTAAGTCGTGGCGCCTCCACGGGACAGACTCCCGGGTGCACCTGTCAGCCTCCCTGGCTGCCTATTGTGAAAGGACAGTCTGTCCTAGCAGTCAAAGACTCGGGTGGAATAAGCTCTCTGCACCAATCTCGGGGGCACCCGTCAGCCACACTGGCTGCACACTGCAACGGGACAGTCTGTCCTAGCAGTTAAAGTCTTGGGTGAATCTCGGGGGCATCCATCAGCCATCTTGGCTGCCCGCTGTGAAGGGATGGGCTGTCTGAGCAGCTAAAGACTCGGATGTAAAAATAGGCTCACAGACCACTCATTACCTGGCCATCGGCTGACAGAGTCTCACAGATGGTCTTGTGGGCCATTTCCAACTGGCACATGTAAGAGCATACCCCAGAGACAGGAAGAAAATTAAGGAACAGCATCGGGCTCACTGGAAGACCCCCTTCTCTGCTGTGCTCAGGAGAGGCTGGTTATCACAGAATATCCGACCTTTTTACAACGAGGAGATGGTAAAATAAATAAAATACTCTTTTAAATAAATAATTGGCATTTCTCCATTTCTGTCACTGGCCTTCCAAGTATTTGTAGTGCATCCATCACTAGGAATCGACACGTACACCTTAATTCTTCACTGAAAATCCTTCCATTTACCTTTTATGTGGCTGCATTCTTGCACAAAGACCCCTTCATATTGTGCAGCATGTTTTAAAGAAAAGAGGCAGAGTTCCAGCTTCCGGTAGAGCAAAGGAGGCTGGAGGTTTGTGAATTGCATCATGAAATTCCATCCTCATTAAAAGCAGGGTTTTTGAGCAGCCCCAGTGAGCAATGCTTATGTGAAAAATGATAATTATTATATTGGGAGACAAACAAAGAAACCCTGCCCACTACTGAATGAATTCAAATGCAAATAGAATTAGCTAAGGTTAAAATATACATATGCATGTGCATGCAGATGAGGTGTGGAGAATTCTTTAAACACATTCAGACAAACAAGAAGCAACCAGCTGCTGCTAAATTATCCTTGAAGTATTCCTTCCCAGAAAAGTCTCCTTCCCTTCATATGACTAAATTCTGATTGCTTCACAGTGCTTGTTATGTTTTTGGTCTTTTAATCAATTTTATAGTAGAAAACTACCGAATGTATTCTAGATATTTGCTGCACAAAATATATATTTTGGTTGATTATTTATTATACGTTTATTTAACAGGCATCTTTTGTATGAAAACTGAATACAGTTCACACAATGAGAGTCCCCACCTAGGAATAGATGTCCCATGTAGAGAACTAATTTCATCCTAAGATAACTTCACTGTGTACACCGGAGTTGCACATGGAATTAATTTGGACATTGATCTTAATAAGAGACTTGATACAGTGCCTATGTGAAAAAAAATCAATTTAGTATGGATTTCTCCTATATTACGTGCTTATTCATTTACATTATGCTAGAATTAAAAGATCCTAACTGAAATAGGACTGCTACTTTGCCAGTTGGTGTTCAAACATATAATGAGACAGTTTATTCACCCCTTACCTTCCAAAGAGCAAGTCAGATGAGGAGTGGAGAGAGAAGGAAAACAGAAGTATGGAGAATTGATCTGGGCCACGTAGAAAATCAATTTTAAGTTAGAAACACCACAGAGGTTTTTTCTGTCAAATTTCAGCATGTGCTATCTTTTGGATCACAGTGACCTTCTTGTTTGCTAAAGGGGCAGGAAAAAGGGTAGCTAAAATCATTATAGGGAAATATTAGTTAAAATTATTGGGTGATGCTTGAAAACCAAGAATACCAAAGTAAGATAATGGGGAAGTATGGGAGAGCAAATAGGGAATAATTTGACAAAGAAATATTAAGGCTTAATGTGGTTTGATATTATAAATTCATGAACAACGGTCCATCTCCATGAAGACCAGTATACTGCATCCTTGTGTGGCTCTGTGATCCACACAACCAAAAAGCAGTCAACAATCTGAGGGAAACTCAACTCCCATTCCCCAACCACATGTAAGTAAATGGGCGGATTGTTAATGAGGAAAGATTTAAAAAAAGTCATTAATTATGAATAGTTTGGCTAATTTATGCATTGTTTGGGATATGAGGTTGACAGATACTTGAAGGATCTGAGTACTGAAAAGATAATGTAATTATTGAGATTAATTTAAAGGGGTATGTGAAAAAATCTATATGGCTGTTTCTACACAGGCCACTTCCTTCAGAAGTGGCATGCTAATACACGGAGTGAAAGATGCTAATGAGGCACGGATAAAAACTCCCCGTGACTCATGAGCATAATGTCATGTGATTTGGACTCCAGAAGACTGCTCTTCTGGACTTCAAAATGCCATGTAGAAGCATGGGCCCGGGGGGGGCAGGTGGTTTCTGGAAGGACGTCCTCCTTCCTGAGGCCCCTTCTTCCCAAAAATTTTCAGGAAGAAGGGGCCACGCTTCCACATGACATTTTGGAGTCCAGAAGAACGGTATTCTGGACTCCAAATCATGTGACATTATGCACAGTGAATTTGCATCTGCACCTCCTTAGCATCTTTCACTCCATATATTAACATACCACTTCCGAAGGAAGTGGCCTGTGTAGAAACAGCCTGTGTGAACAAAATAAAGTTGATGCTGAATACAGAGTCAGAACTGAATGATAGATACTTTACAGTAGAAATGTATCATAAGTGAAATGACAGATTTATCAGTAGAGTCATTCAATACTATCAGAGAAAATCCACTCAAGAATCCATTGCAAGGAACAATCTTGTAGTGGCAGTGGAAGTGACCAAGTGGCTGAATATTGAAGTTCATGCAATTTTTGATTTCTAAGGAAACAATCAAATTCCACTACATTTGTGATCTTGATACTTTACAGTTTGATGAGCTATTTTCTTTTCTTTTTTTTTTTTTGTTATAAGCTGCATCATTTTCTCCTTGTTAATGCCCAACTATTGTCTAAAACACATCTTCCCATGGTGAAACAGTCTTAACTTCACCAGCGCACAACTTTTTCTACCTAGAAAATCAGGAAACAAAGGAGACTTTGGTCTCTTGTACTTTTTCATGCTTACTTTTCTTCACAAAAGTTACAAGATTAAAGGGTAATTGCTTAGGTCTTGGCTTCTTTATACATAAATTTGTGAATAAAGTGAATTTATTAATAAAATTTATGAACAACCACACTTTTAAAATACTAACAACTACATGTAGATTTTTAAGAGACTAAAATAAAGGTGGTAAAAAGTTACCACTTCCATTCAGCTTGTCCCTAATTTTTAAACCCTACAGTGTACAGATAATTTGATATTTTTTCTAAGCATCATGGCTTATCATGAATTATTAGATATTAGCTCATTTGGAACAGAACAGTCAACTGTTACCTTTGCAAAATGATTAAAAAAGCCAAGAACTATGCACAGAAAATGAACAGTTCTTTCCTTTGCTCTTCCTTTGCTCATCCCCCAGTATGTCTGAATATTGAATATTAATATAAAATCACATCATACAAATCCAGAGTTCAGCAGAGGGCAAAAAAAATATTAGTGGGCTAGGGCATAGGACTTATGAGGGGAGGCTGAGGGAACTGAAGTTATTTAGAAGAGTAGAATGAGAGAGGATTTGATAGCACTGTTTAACTTTCTGATGATGTTTCCAAAGAGAGGGAACTAGGCTATTCTCTTTGGTGGCAGATGACAGAACAAGGAGCAATGGTCTCAAGTTGCAATGGATGACATTTTGGTTAGACATAAGGAAAAACTAGCTCAGTAGGAGAGTAATGAAGCACTGGAATGGGTTGTTTAAGAAGATGGTGGAATTTTCATCCTGAGAAGTATTTCAGGCCCATCTTGATAAAGCTCTGCCTGGAATGATTTAGTTGAAGTTGGTCCTGCTTTGAGCAGGGATTTATACTAGATGTCCTCCTGAACTCTCTTCCAACTCCATTCTTCTGTGATTTTATGACACAAGTAATTGGACAGAAGAGAATTCATCATTTCCTGAAAAACATAATTAGAGATGTAAATAGATCAGCAAGCTGAAAACAGAATATCTGTGCTAGTGAAGATAGGTAAATGACTCAGTAAGATAGGAGACAGAATGTCTATGCTATCAAAAAGAACTATTTGTAAGAGAGAACATATTATGGAATAGTATTAAAGATAAGGTAAAGAGTAAGTCATACTTATAGTGTGTGGACAGAGGATGCCTTACAGGGACTGGATCCTACAGAGCAACAAAGCCAATTCTAAAACATGTGATCCAGTGCATAATAAAAGTGAAAATGTATACAAAGGATGATAGCTTTTGTGTAACTTTTAAAATGCCCTATATCCAAACCTCTACACTTGGATGTGATGAATTCTCTCGTAGTTTTGCTTTATGCCAAACAATGGGCCTTGAGTAAGGAAGCTTCAGTTGGACTGAATTTGTGAGGACCCCAATGGAAGAGCACTCAGTGGAACCTCAGCACTATGGCAGTACAAAGGTAATTGTTAAAAAAACACCCTCATCAAGATGAAATATAAGTCAATAAGCACAAAGGAAGATCACCTGCCACCAAGACAAAGTGAAGGGGGAAGCAATGGTGAAATGTTCATTTATCCTTCAGTGTCATGTGCATATGGGGAGAAAAACAATGGGAGTAAGATCCATCTCATACCTAAGGTATAAATGATTTCCAAAAATATTGGGAAATGTTTAAGGTCTGAAGATGAGGCAGCAATCAGCTATAAATTATGAAGTCTGACAACCAATCCATTTTAAATAATAAGGAAAGATGACATGGCATAATATGAAGGGTGTTGTTTGAAAGGATTCAATTGAAATGTTAGAGGTTCTATAGAATTCAAGCATTAAAAGTAACAATGCTAGAACATCGTGAGTTTTATTGTCAGGCACAGTTCATAATATATTACCAGAATTAGAATTATGAATGCAAATATGAGATTTGGTTCCAACATTGTGGTAAGATGGTTAAAGCAAAAGCTGCAGGTTTTATTAGGAATAACACAATTAATCTAGACAAGGAACCAACCTTCTCCTACAAACTATTTGACAGGATAATTTCTGTGCAAGAGGAGCATTGTTTTCCCCCATACAATAAAAGTAGGGTGTGATTAGGCAAGGAAATGCCTCCATGGTCCATAAAGGAGCCAGTCAAGATGTAAGATTTGGGAACTCAGGGTACCCATGGCTATGTTCAACCCCTTCTCATGTTCTAGGTTGCCCTAGGTGGTGCAGCAGGTGTGGGCAGGGAACTTTCCTCTCCTTAGCCAGGATCCATGCAAGTCTTTCCTCTGCCAGTCCAGTAAAATTTTGCCCTTACAAACAGAAATCAAAGTGTGAGTGTGTGTATAATAATCATAATGCTAAATGAGCCAAGCATTCTGCACCCTTCTAAATTATATAGGGATAGTTCTGGTGAGGGGACAGGGACAAAATCACCCATTTTCTCCTTATAACTTTAAATCACTAAAAGTCTGAAATTCAGTCCGCAAAACTGGAGATTGAGGGCTCCATTATTTTTCCTTTGAACTAGATGTCAACTTTGTTAAATATTTGAATGACTGCAGAAACAAACACTTACTCTATAACAAGCAGCCCAATGGCACCAGAGAGATTAATACATTTATTAGCTCACGAGCTCTAATGGGTAAAACCCACTTCCCCAGATGAAAAAAAGTTTTTTTCCCCACAAAAGCTCATGACCTAATAACTTTGTTAGTATCTAAAACGATGTCTACACTAGAGCAATCTGTCAACAGAAATCACTGTTTGAAGATGTCTTCCAATAAAACTTCTGTTAGCAGATGTCGGCCAGACTGCAAAGCAGAAGAAAGAGTGATGTCTTCTGTTAGAGAGTGGCCATACTTCCTAGTCATTCTCTCATCAAAACTGCCAGCCGGAAGCACAGCAGACAGGGCTGCCTGATGCTCCCAGAACCATGTCTGTTGACAGAAGGTCCCCCAGAGCATCCAAGCTGGCTTTCTGTTGACAGATCTCTGTCAACAGAGGCATTCTGCCTCAGGGTGAGTGACAGAACACTGTGGACAAAAGTGCCACGTTCTGTCAATTTACTGTCAACAGAATGCCTTGGGAATGTGGATGCTCCATGAGTTTTGTTGACACAACTAGAGTGTCTCTAGTTTAGACATAACCTAAAGTTACACAAGTCTGCTTGTCATTTGTAAAGCTACAGACTAACAGATACACCCAGAGAACACTTATGTTGGATCCACACTACAGAATTCTATTGATAGAAGAGGCCTTCTGTCGACAAAACTAGGGAGTGTCCACACTACAAATATGTTCCGTCAAGAATCTGTTGACAGAACATGGCAGTTTTCCTGGCAGTGTTCTGTCTTGACTGTATGACGCATAGCACCTCTGTTGACAGATTGGCTAGTGCTACACTCACCTCATAGTGCTGGCAGCTGTATGCAAATGAGGAGTCTCAATCATTCAAAATGGCCACATATTTGCATAACTGAGTGCATCATTTGCATATTTGCAGCAGAAAACAAGCAAAGAAGTTGTGGTTCTGCCAGCAAACTACCCCCCCCTTTGTCTGCATCCCCTTATCCTTGATTTTTTCCGGGAATAAGGGGCTGACAACTGAGGGGGTTCTTGCCAGCAGAACTGTGTCATTATTGCTTTTCTTCCATGATATGCAAATGAGTTGCTTGAATATGCAAATTAGTGGTTATTTGAATTTTCAAAACTGCTTGTTTGCATCAAACTGCAGGTGCTATGAGGTAAGTGTAGCTGTAACCATTCTATCAACAAAAAATAGTGTAGATACCTAAGGTGGCTCTGTGTCAACAGAGAGGGCTTCCAGTTCACTGCGCTGCCTGTTTGTGAAGCTTCCAGTTGGCTGTTCTGTTGACAGAGGGCTGGGCAGTCTGGCCGCTCTCTGTCAACAGAGGGCATTGATGGTGGGAGCCTTTATTCGGTGTGATCATGTTCTGTAGACAGAGATTCTGTTGTGAAATATCTGTCAACAGTTATGTCTGTCAACAAAACTATGTAGTGTAGACACAGCTTGTCTCTGTAAGCTTGATTATCTTGAAGTATTTTCTGTGCTTGCAAATATTGGGCTAACCTGAGATTGGCTCCTGAGCAGATCTATAAAGCAGATAAGGTACAAGGACTAATGCTATCCCCCATCCCTTCCTATTTCTCAGGTCATGAATTACTAACAGTTGCAATCACATTAATGCTAACATCTCCGAAAGAGCTAAGAAGACAGAGATGGGCCATTGTCAGGTATACCCTGTACCTTCCTTGTTACGCCCTAGGAGTTCTGGGAAGTATTAACTTTAACAATAAAATGTGAAGGAGCCCTTTTGAGAAGGAGTATGACTACTAGGGTCAGCTGCATCCATAAATCTCATCCGCTGCCATGGCTTGATGAAAACTACATAAAAGAAAAAAAAATGAGTCCAGAGGTGAACCTTTCCCATTTCAAGAACGTTACTCTCAATATATTACTTTTATGACCACCAATTGAGATACTGGTGCTTGCCAGCAAGCAGCCACTCATTTATGTTCTGCAGAAGATTTTGACAATGTCCTTTTATGATTTTCAGTCTTTTGAGGTTTGTTTGTTTGCTTGTTAGTCCACTCATACCTGAATAAAAGATACAATGAAACAGATACATTACAGTGAACAAATTATAGATGATTTGGGATTCAGAAATAAGATCTCTTTTACACTTACTACAGTATTTTGTCCAACATTTTTTCTACTATATCATGATTCTAGATTCAGTATTCCCTAGTAAATAACTTTTCAGAATTGCTATGGACAGTGAATATCTTTACTTACTTTCCCTAACACTCTTGTCAGTGTGACATTAAGTACAAATAGAGTAACATGTATAATATTTGCTGTAATTAATAATACATATTTAATGGCATCTGTCATATCTTTCTTGCTAAAGCTAGGAAAAATAGAGGAGAAGATATAATTTTGCAAACATTTCAATTTTATTTTCATACCAAAATGGAAATATTGTATTTCTTATTTTAGAAAGAAAGAAAGAAAGAAAGAAAATGTCTGCTTTTGATGGAAACTCAGATTTTTTTTAAAAAAAGTTTCTGGTTCTTATTACAAGTACCATTTTCAATTTAAACTGTTTTCAGTTAAAAAATAAATTCATACCTACTGATAAGTATGATGACTTCTTAGGACTGAATGGAAAATATTATAATTTAAGAAGGGAATTTAAAAGCTTTCCTTTGAAGCTAATGGTTTCTCAGTACATTTGAAAACCTGGTCATTTAAATAAAAAATTAGAAACCCAATTTAAGGCACCACTTTAAAAAATCTTTGGCTACAACCTTAGGGACCTTCTTACCTACCTAACAGAATCCTCATCAGAGACTTTGACATTTCTAACTATTGTGGTTCTTTATCACTAATTGGTTTTATGCTTTATTATTCTGCCCTTCTGTAACAGTTAAAAATGTAGAAGACTTTTGTCTTCCAAGGCGCGAATTAGTTGAAATATACAGGTTTGTGTTACAGCCCATGTAAAAATGGGGTTATACAACAACAGTCACTGTTATTGGAACCTGTTATTAGAATCACTCATATTAGACAGTAGTTTTTTTTTATGCTGAATATTCAAATAACTAATCTTTATGAAATGCAAAAATTGTTATATTATTTTAAAAGCCATCAATATCAATATAATGAAAGGGGAAAGGGATAGCTTATATCTGTAGACTGCTAATTCCATTTATACCTTCTGGATTTTTTTGTCATTTATTTCTGCTGAAGAATTCATAACCTGGAGTAGGCTGGTGATAATGGGCTCTAAACCTCACAAATGTCCAAACCACTGGATTAAAGAATATATTGTATGTGATATAGTTCCTGAAGCACATTTTAATGGCTCTGTTGAAAGGATATCAATCACAAAGGCATATCTCTATACATACTAAGTTGCACACTAGCAGCCTGGCTTGGTTAATACTTTAAATTTTGCCTAGTGTAATACAATTATTAAATTAGGTATAGGATGCCCAACATTCAAAATAGCCTTAATACATTCCTTATTTAATTTGTACAATACAATTCTTTTATGTATTTAATACAGTCTTTATGTTGTTCACTTTGCTATTATTTTAATATATTTATTAAGAAATATTTCCATAGGCTACCTCAGCTAACCTGGATAATTTGTTTCTGGATTTCTAGACATAGCTGCAAAATGAAATTCAAGTTTGATTTACTGAAGGTGCTTGAATTTTTTGAGTATTCTCCACTTGTATTGGTCTCAATCACATGTTTTCATTCTTACATTCTTGCCTAGCCCAAGGTTCCCCACATGAAACTTTTCAGGCTCTCAGACAAATCTCAGAGAAATACATATCTTCCCAGGGAACCTTTGTCACTTTGACAGTTAATCTTCCAAAGCAGCACAATGGGTAAAATATTTTAAATGAAAGAAGTTTTGTGAAAGTTCATTCGTAAGATGATTAAAAATGTAATACTTGGAAAAATACACTCCATGTGGAATTACTCTACAAGGCCCTCTCAGATATCCCCTGAAGAACTTTCCAAAATACACAGTTTTTGGAAATTTACTATTTAAAAATTTATAGAGAATGACAAGCTGTAATCCATCATAGTTCTGGGATATTTTAGGGTTATAATATCAGTTCTCAATCACCAATATGGTGTTTACAAGGAGTTTAGCCCTGTAATTTAATCTGCATTATCTTGATATGGATTGTTCTCTGAATTCCCAGCTCCACAGTTCTCTCTCCAAATAATGCACCTATCTGTCAATGACTCACGCAGCACTGATTCATGCTTGTGAAAAATAAAATAAAATAAAATAAAATAAAATAAAATAAAACAGCAACAATAAAAAAGTACTACAGCCAAAGTTTCCAGTGAGTGTGATGAAAATCATTTTAAACTCTGGTGTTTTAGTGTCAGAGAGATCAGAATTCTATCCAGGGAGCTGATGTAGTGAAGCTTCTGCAGATTTCTAATCTGTCAAGTAAATGAAACAGAGCCATTTTGTCTTATGCTTAGACAATAGGGTAACCTGTTGAACCTTATACGTCTTACAGTGTTTTACATTAAATCAAACACAGGTATGTAGTCCTAATCAATACATTTAAAATAATCCCTTTGGCTCAATATGTTTCTAGATAACAACATGTTGCTTCTGGCTCTTGGAACTGTCATCTCAGGCAGAATGATATACACTGAGGAAACCTACAGACACCCGAAAACAGACCAAGGGAAGAAACTAGGCCTCACCTGGAGAAAAAGTCAAAGGAAGCTCTGCATTTTAACTATATTTATGGAGCGGAACTTTACTCAGCTGTAGCCTATAGCATATTTTGAACTACTACAATTGATATTTTAGTAACATTAGCTACAAACCATGTGGAGAGGCAGAACACATATTACTTCAAAAAGGGAATAAACAATAATTAACCATAAGATGTTGAGGAAGTCTATTTGGAGATAGGATGCAGGACAATATCATTCAAGGAGGTAGAATGCAGAACTACTCAGGAACTTTGCCATAGATCTTGGTAACTGTATACCTCTCTTTATGTGTGCTATATTTACTAAATGTTAAATCAAATCAATGAATCTACTCAAGGCTGCCCTTTTGAAGGTTTATATTGTTATTGGATTTGAGAGAGCCTGTCTCACTGAACATACAATTAAATTAAAAAATGTATAATATACTGATTACCCATTATTTAGTTAATGGTTATCTGTAAATTATTATCAATAGATCACAACTTCACATAGAATTATTTACTCCCATTGATTTTTTTTTCTGCTAGAGCTTACCTTTACCATGTTTTCTTGCTACTCTATAGTAACACTTTACAGTACAAATCAACCATACCACTAATGTTGTTCCAAACCAGCATAAATCAATTCAATTCAATTCAATATCTAGGAGGATTTGAACTAGGTATCTTTCTTTAACCATACTATTCCACTCTGTTGTTTGCACAGCCTAAAGCATCTTAAATTATTGATTGGAATCCAACTGTGTAAACATGGAATTATACTTCTTTTTTTTCTGTTTAATATTTGAATTTGAAACATAGCTAATTTTCCAATGCAACATTTCTTAATTTTTTGCTTTAATTATAAACAAAAAAATATATTTTCTGACATGTTTTCTTTCTGAGGATTGAGTGTGGATTTGTTAGTAAGTGACAGAATGACTGGGGAAGTAGGTTATCAGCTATCTCCATTTTAAGAGAATGAGGAAAATTCCCATTACCTGCTGGTTATAGAATACATTTTGGAATAAAAACTGGTCATTAGTTGCCAATCCTTCCTTGACTTTCAGAATATATTTTCACGGTCATTGTTTTCACATCCTTCCAACTTCTTTAATTCTAAAAGCTTGTTCTTTATATTTCTTTGGAGAAGTCTCATAATTTAGGCACGAGTCATGCGACACTACCCATTAGATTAATTGACGTCTACTGAAGTTAAAGTACACATCAGTCCACAGAGGAACTGCATGTACATCTGATGTGATGAGAAACACCCATTAAAGTCAGTGTGTGAGATTTTCACATTCATTCTACTCACTTTACAGCCTTAGAAACCCAAGATCTGGCTGGTGGAAAAATTTCCCTATTGCACAAACTACAAAAAACAACTACAAACTATTGAGAATTCCCTCACAAGCTCTTAAGTAGGGAGCATGCTGAAGACAAAGATGAGGAGAGAGGATTTTGCTGAGGATGGGTCTTCTGTATCTAATGGTGGGGTGATTCCACACAGTGATATGGTCCATAATATAATCCCAGGAGGGTGGTTTATTCAGAGAGACAAGCTTTTGCATTCTGGGTTTCAAGGTACAACAGAGGATTTCCAGTATGGATGTAAAGAGGTTTTTTGGTCCTGCAGTCTAGAGTTCCACTGTCACTATTATCATCATTTTGAAATGATGTTCCCTTGTCTCCAAGAATAATTCTGATCAGTGTATGTAAAGGTTGAAGTTATTTAAAAGGTGAGATTGATGGGTTGTTTTCAATGAAAAGAAAAACAGAACTGAATGTATAATCTAATGTGTACTAAATATGAAGCAACAAGAAGTCTTATGGCACCTTATAGACTAACAGATATTCTGGAGCATAAGCTTTCGTGGGCAAAGACCCGCTTCATCAGATGCATGAGTTGGGGGATGGTTTCAGAGGGGTATTTAAAGAGTGGGGTCCCAGTAAGAGGGAGGGCCAGAGCTGACAAGGTCTATTCAGCAAGGTGGAAATGGCCCAGTATCAACAGTCCTTATCAAAAGAGGAAAAAACAAGTCAGATCAGAAAGGGGGATATGAGCCTTTGTCAGAGTCTAATGGGGAGATGATAGCACCCCGATCAGGGAAACTGTCTTTGTAAGCTGCGAGCCACTCCCAGTCTCTGCATGATACATATGAAGCCTCTCTCACCAGTCCAAAAATAAATGTTACACTGCTTAAGAAACCCTGTAAAAATCCCTAACCATTCACAGCTAAGGGATGTGATTTTTCTGCTCATGTTGAAAACAGCAATTGTGCACACATTCACTTTCAGTTTCAGCACACAAGAATTAGTAGCAATTGAAGTACTCTGCACCTGGATGAGGAAGAAGGCACACCTGGAAGGTTTACATTTGTGGTTGTTTAGTTCAGCTGCAATCAAATTTTCAGGATAATTAGCAATCTAATTGCACTTGCTAATTAAGAGTCTGACTCAGGAAGCACTTTGACATCAAATTAACTCTACTTAAATCATACCACACGCAGAATTGGGCCCTAATCTAAACTTGTAGCTGTATTTCTACTCGGTCTAAGGCAGTTTATTGTGCTACAGCAAGGGATCTGAAACAAACGATTTCCCAATAACTTTTCTGTGGACTTCTGCAAATTTCTAATTGCTTGTAGGAGTTCATCATAAAATACGTTCAAGAGCATGTTAGAGGGTTTTTTCCCTCTCCCTCCCACTTCCCTGGTCCTTCTCAGTTGAACGGAAAACAGCAATGCCTAAAGTCCAGAGATTCAAACAATTCAATTTTTATTTGGGTTAGCTTCCAGAAAACCTGAATCCATTTTCATTTTCTATTTCTCTTGTTCCCAACTTACCTACTGTTTGTCTCCCAATGTATACAATAATATTTTCAGGTATACTTTAACCAATCATTTTACTGAAATTTAATTTCTTAGATAATCATGTGGCAAAGTGCTACAACCAATTCTAACATATAAGCCGTGTCTACACGTGTACGCTATTTCGAAGTAGCGGCGCCAACTTCGAAATAGCGCCCGTCACGGCTACACATGTTGGGTGCTATTTCGAAGTTGAAATCGACGTTAGGAGGTGAGACGTCGAAGTCGCTAACCCCATGAGGTGATGGGAATAGTGCCCTATTTCGACATTCAACGTCGAAGTAGGGAACGTGTAGACGATCCGCGTCCCACAACATCGAAATAGCAGGGTCCTCCATGGCGGCCATCAGCTGGGGGGGTTGAGAGACGCTCTCTCTCCAGCCCTTGCGGAGCTCTATGGTCACCATGTGCAGCAGCCCTTAGCCCAGGGCTTCTGGCTGCTGCTGCTGCAGCTGGGGATCCATGCTGCATGCAGAGGGTCTGCAACTAGTTGTCGGCTCTGTGTATCTTGTGCTGTTTAGTGCAAGTGTGTCTGGGAGGGGCCCTTTAAGGGAGCGACTTGCTGTTGAGTCTGCCCTGTGACCCTGTCTGCAGCTGTGCCTGGCACCCTTATTTCAATGTGTGCTACTTTGGCGTGTAGACGTTCCCTCGCAGGGCCTATTTCGATGTGGTGCTGCGCAACGTCGATGTTGAACATCGACATTGCGAGCCCTGGAGGACATGTAGATGTTATTCATCGAAATAGCCTATTTTGATGTCGCGACATCGAAATAGGCTACTTCGACGTAGGGTTCACATGTAGACGTAGCCATTGTAACATTCTAACAAATTATATCCAACCTCCTTAATTGTTTTAACCCAGAAAAAATAATTATACAGCACACATAAAGTACTATAGAAAGGCTGAAGCATAGGAATGGAGATATATGACATTCTGTTAATATTTAAAGTGCTGTATGGCTGCTGGTTTGTTCTATTAATAGTGACCTTTCAGTGCCTAAAAAAAGTATATGGTACATAATGGGAGGATATGTGCTCACAGGCATATGTGCTGAACTCTTCTGGTTTATCCTTTCTTTCAGGATCACACAAGAAGATCACAGTAGTTGGAAGTTCACTTCCTGGTCTCTGTGCTGTTGGAAGCTCAGAGTCAACTTGGAGAGAAGGGTGCTGTACGTGGACCTAAGCAATGAGTCATGAAAGAAGATGGTAGAATCTGTAGGCAGTGGGCCATAAGCAGGCAACCGGTTCTGTTGGAAGTTCACATATGAGCTTTAGTGACAAGGTGAGTGCAAGAGGGCACGGTCAGGGGCCTTGTCCTAGGACTAGCTGATGCCCCTTAGCCAATACGGATCAGCAATGAAGCAACCACTGAAATGATCACTGCACACTTGGGTGAAATCAGTTTGGAAATTTTCAAGGCATTTGACTTAATTATCAGGACAAAATGATGTCTGGCAAATCCAGAATACTTTCTCTGATAGTAGAGTGGAGGAGACCTCCCCAGACCACCACAGGCTGACAAGTCTAGAAGATAGTGAAATTATTGGACACAGAACAGCTTGATTATTACTCATCAAAATTATAATGTTGGGCACCCAAAACAATGTAAAGGAGAGAACTGTTAACTACCTGGGCTTCCCACTGGAGAGAAGGAGGAGGCATCCAAATTAATTGCTGATGCCCCTGTAATAAATATCCAGTGCAGTCCCCTATTTCATAGGGACTAGATTTCCTGAAGAAACAGAAAGGGAAGAAGATTTAGAAAGAAGCATCCCCTAAATGCAGTGGGAAATAAAACCTGGGGCTCCTTTTTCCAGTTACTTTAGGCCTTATACATAGAGCCCAGAATAGTCATGGATATTTGTGGATAGTGGAGTTGTAGTGAGTCAGTATGGCCTCCCGCAGACTGAGAGGCAGACGAGGCTGCGCAGAGGCCCTGGTGGGCGGGCCCAGAGCCAGAATACCAGAGGCCCGCCCCTCAGAGGGCAGAGCCCAGGGCTAGAAGAGCCCAGGGCGGGGCTCAGGACTCATTAAAGGCTGGGCCTCCGGGCAGGGAGGACGCACCTGCATGAGCTCCCCGGTGCCAAGGGCAGAGGGCCTGTCGCTGCCCGGCCAGGTCGGAGGAGCAAGCCCCCAGCAGCTCCGAACACCCCCGGATCCAGATGCCCCAGGGGGATTACCCGGACTTTCCGGACCTGCCAGGACCTTCACGCTGGCAAAAACCCCCTGCCTTGAAAGAAGCCCCAGGGGCAGCCTGCCCCAGGATTCCGGCGGATCCCTACAGCCCCCAGGCCCAGGATCGCCTCGGGTCCCCTGTGCTACCGCCGCCCGACTATCCCAATGACATTGAGATGAGTGACTGGCCGGAGCCCCCGAAGGTGGATGACTGGGAGGAGGCCGACCTAGAGGGACCCCCCCGACCAGATGGACTGGGACCTTCTGCCGGCAGAGGTTGAGGTAGGAAGTGGCCCAGGGAACGACGCTCCTGAACCCATGGCAGTGTGTTGCGGTCTGGATCCCCACTGCCGGGGTCATATTTGAGCGACCTCCAGGGCCCCGGGCCGGGTCGCAGTGGAGTGGGAGGGCCTGCGACCCCCTACCCCCTCCTTGACAGGGCCAGCCTGAGGGCTGGGCCTGTGCTTAAATCCTTGTGCTGGGGCCCCGCCCCAAACTGAGGGCTGGGCCTGTGCTTAAACCCTTGTGCTGTTGCCCCGCCCCAAACTGAGGGCTGGGCCTGGGCTAACCTCTTGTGAACTGGTGCCCGCCCTGGACTGAGGGCTGGGCCGGAATTGTATTACTATCGTGAACTGCTGCCCCGCCCTGGACTGAGGGCTGGGCTGGTACTGTATTGCAACTGCAAACGGCTACCCCGCCCTGAACTGGGGGCTGGGCCGGCCGTCTCTACCATATTGCTATTGAGAACTGCTGCCCCGCCCTAGACTGAGGGCTGGGCCTGTATTGTATTGTGGCAGTGAACTGCTGACCGCCCCGAACTGAGTGCGGGGCTGGTGTTCTAACCTCCTTTTTGGTTGCTGCCCATGCTAGGCCAAGGTCTGGGCGTTTCAGTTGAACACTTTGAAGTAGACGCGGGGGAGAATTAGCCTAATGAAGTGCTGAATACTCATCGCAGCACTTCAACAGTAATCTCCCATCACCCTGATTAACATGCCCTCTTCGAAGTTGGGGGCAAGTGTAGACCCAGGCTTAGTGAAAAGTAGCGTATATATATATTTGGAGCACATGGGTGACTTTGCTGGAGGAGAGGAGAAAGTCTTGAAACTACTGTTTCAAGGATTGGATTTTTGTTTGTAGTTTCTTTAGTAAACAAATATGTATTAAAGCAGTCATGCCTCAAAGGACTTGAAAAAATAACATTAATAAACTCAGGCTATGTCTACACACTGTGCTGCTGCCAGCAAGGGCATGTAAATAAGGGCAGTCAACAATACAAATGTCTGCTCATTTGCATAATCATGCACTTCGTTTGCACAGTCAAATGTGATCACTGTCCCAGCAAAGGCTTCTATTGTCACAAAACAAGCCATGTGGACAGAGTTCTGTCAGTTAAAATCCCACTTGTCAGCAGCCCCTTATTCCTGAAAAAAGTGAAGAATGAGGGCCTATCAACAAGGTGCAGGGCTTTCGTCAATAGATCCCTATCTACACAGTTTGTTTTGTGACAAAAGAAGCCTCTGCTGGGACAACAATCTTGCACTATTATGCAAATGAGGGGCACAGCTATGCAAATGAGCATCAATTTGCCTAGTCGAGTATCCTCTTTTGCATGACCTTTCCAGCAGCAGTGCACCATGTAACTAAGGGCATTAAGATCTACATGATTTTAAAAAAGAGAAAATAAAGAAGCTTTACTACGTACAAAAGAGAACAGATACGACACATTTCACATCAAAAGGGGCTTTGCAGATATAATTTAATATACTATCCTTGTAAAGAGTAAACTTGAAATACATACATCTGTTAATGTCTCATCAGTTTAATTTATAATGACCCAGCAAAAACTTTCTAATACTCCAACATGCCCTTGCAAGTTTCAAGGTTACCTACCGACAGATTACAGCTGTCAAAGCTCTATATTGCGCTTATTATGTAGTGTTTTGTTCAGGTTGCCTGTGAAACCATTAGCCTTTCCCTTTGACATTTCTTGTTCTGCATGGCTGAGTGTGTTTATATTACTGTAAACCTCATATTGCTTTGAAGGTAGTTTTAGCAATGTTCAAGTTAAATTAGTTGCTAACAAGTTACATTTATTGAGTTGCTTTTTTTTTTAATAAACCGCATGCAAAATAAATAAATACATGTTATTCACGGAGGTTTCCTTTGAAACACTTTATGCATTATATTATTAATTATAGGGGCAGTTAAAATGTGATCTGGATTCTAAGAATGCAGTTACTATATTAATTCCTACACATTAGAAAAGGATTTTGTGATTTTTTAAAAATGTATTTTACTTATATCTTTGGGGCACAGGAAGAAAAACTCATTTTAAAGGCATATTCACAAGAAAACAATCTCTACAACGCTTCCTATTAGGATCTTAATCGATGATGTGGTTAGTTGTATGACATGTATTATCCAGGACAGTGGACATTTTCTCACTAGCAACTATTTGCTAATAATCTTCACTAACCCAGTAAACTATAAACACAGTATAGTTTAGGTGGCACTAACATATTTTTCTGTAATTCTTCATTCCTTTGCAAGAGGCCAGTAGGTTTAAGCTAATGAAATCCTTAAGTTTTGCACACGCTCTGCCTACATGTCATGATTTCACTATTTGCCTCTGTATTTAGTAGGCAATAATTCACTGTGTTAAATTACACCAAACATACAGGCTGACATAATTTAGCATAATTGATGAGCTGCTGAAAGGCAGCCCCAGCTGAATTAGTTTGCACAGGGAATAGGTCTACTATCTCAAGGTCACGCTGAAAACATTTCTAAAATCACAGTTTACAGAATGTAGTTACTTTACAAAGAAATTGCCACCGTCTTCAACTCTCCGCAAAAACTCTATGTGTCCTGAATCCATTTTCTGTACAGTTAAATGGCACAAGACATAAACAAATATGCAGAAAAATGCAAATAACTTCTTTTATGAAAACATAAAGCTGTCTAGTGAGGCATTAAAGTAGTCATAACAATTTAGCAATGCTTCTAAAATATTAAAATATTACTCAGTGTTTGGCACCAAAATAATGCAGGAGCTTCAAGAACTAAAGAATACATAGCTCCATTTGGTCGATATTTGTCTCATATATACATACATATTTCATAATTTTATGACTTTTGACAGTGCATAAAAATGAGAGGAAAGAAACATAACCAAAACCAGAGACATAGCAACTGCAATCATTTGTAAATCTGTCATGTTTTATCCACCTATGCTAGAAAGGAAAAAACCAAAGAAAGAAACCTTAAGCCTAGAGATTAACAACAGTCTATACAGAGGCTATAATGGGAAATATGCCAGGAGTCATTTAAAATGGTTCCACTCTACTCTGCACTGGTTAGGCCTCAGTGGGAGTATTGCGTCCAGTTCTGGGCACCACATTTCAAGAAGGGTGTGGAGAAATTGGAAAGGGTCCAGAAAAGAGCAACAAGAATGATCAAAGGACCAGAGAACATGACCTATGAAGAAAGGCTGAAAGAATCGTGCTTGTTTAGTTTGGAAAAAAGAAGATTAAGGGGGGGCATGATAGCAGTTTTAAGGTATCTAAAAGGGTATCATAAGGGCGAGGGAGAAAACTTGTTTTTCTTGGCCTCTGAGGGTAGAACAAGAAGCAATGGGCTTAAACTGCAGCAAGAAAGGTTTAGGTTGGACATTAGGAAAAAGTTCCTAACTGTCAGGGTGGTCAAATGTTGGAATAAATTGTGTAGGGAGGTTGTGGAATCTCCATCTCTGGAGATATTTAAGAAAAGTTAGATCTATCAGTGATGGTCTAGATGCTACTTGGTCCCACCATGAGGGCAGGGGGCTGGACTTGATGACCTCTCAAGGTCCCTTCTAGCCTGAGCATTCTATGATTCAATGAAAATAGTTTATTTTTAAAGCAATAGGAACTTTAATGTGAGTGGTGTCTTTATTAATAGTAAAGGTGGATGAACAACAAAAAAGACTCATTATTTCTGCGAATGAAATCCCACAATTCAGTTTGACTTATAGGTTCATGTGAGAAATGTTATTTCAGGTTTCAGCATATATTGTTTTTGCAAACCCAGGGAGAAGAAGACACTCTTAGTTTCTGTATAGTTAATTGATGTTTTCTTTTTTTGGTTCTTACATGGGTATTACTACCCAAAAAGTGGATTGGACATTAGTCATACCTCCTCACATTAAGCCACATGTGCTTTTTTGAGGTAATACCGTAAGAAACATGAACTCCTTACTTCTAACTAGCAGTGGATCCCATGCCTGTTGGACTGTCCCCATTTTGCTCCTCTATCCTTCCTGTGGTCTGCATCTCATGACCCTCTCCAGCTGAGCTCAACCAGTGCTTGGCATTGAACTCACTCCCAATAATTTATTCCCTTTGTTATCATCCCCAGCTACCCAAAGCATATTGAAACAAACATGCTTGAACCTACAGGTGCTGCAAAAAACAGCCATTGCACTGGAATGCCCAGCAGTTATTATTCCTTGACTTGGGCCCACCCTGACTGTGAAATGTTTGAACTCCTGGTCCCCAGAAAGTCAATAACTCAAAATCCAGTGTGTGATAAGGTATGTCCTGCCAGATCCCACTTTATGTTGCTTCCTTAATTGAAAATGGTCACCATAATTAAAAAAATATATGTCTCCAAACATATTGTATGCCTTTCTGATTGTATCCATATACTTAAATTAGGCAGGGCTTCTCTCCAGATTGGCACAGACCTGAATAGATATGGAAAGCAGTCTCCCAATTTTCCTATTTTCTATGTACCATAGGCTATTTGGGCAACTCCTTATCCTGTTTGTGCTTTCCCAGTTAGCTTACAACCAACACCACACTGCAAAAGGGATAGTATGTCCTTGCATTCCCCTCTAAGTATTTCATCCTTGATCACACTAAGAAGGTGACCTTTCATGGGGTCACCCATCCCAGCATAGCCATATTCGAGATATCATTGTTGCTTCAGCAGCATCCCCTCCTCCCAGGAAGGTCAATTGTATTGAAGGAGGTTATGTGTCCTGTAGACCAGTGAGTTGATATGTGCCCAGGGATTTCCACCACAAGCCTGCGTCTCTCACCCATGCAGGGGGTGTTCCCCTGAAATGTAGAACCGATGTATCAACCATGGATGTCTGAAGGTGGCAGAACGGCAGATTACCTTGCAGCTGCTGTGCACCATTAGTATGCCCTCTAGGAACTCAGCCTCCAGATGGGTCTGATATGGATACTGGGACCCTCATTCCTAGTCCTGATCTTTTTATTACCCAAAAGCTTAACTCTCACCCCTCAGGTAAACTCCTGTTGTGACATTTTGCACCTGGACCCCCAGTTTCCCTGTGGCCTGTGCAACCACCACACATTGTCATAATGTAAGGCGGGATATCCACTGCACAGTCTGTCCTACCTCACTCTGTATCACAGCATACTCACCCTGGGACAGCCTCACCCACCATTGCCTGAGCTCAGTGTAGAGGAACACCCTGATTATGGCAACCCAATATCCACTGAAAGCCCTGCAGTGCTATGGAAACCACCTCAGAAACAATGTATTTGACCAATATCGGAGAGGTAGCTGTGTTAGTCTGTATCTTTGAGAACAGGGTTCTGACTATCCCATCACTTGATCTAATACATTATTTGGCATAATATACTGGTAAGGACTTTTCCACCCATGTCCTTGTAACAACACTTACCCCTGGTGTGGAGAGTTCAACTCTGGGCCACTATTTATCTCATCACCCCTACTAGTACAACCCTGTACTGTATTTGTTATCCACTCTTCTAGCAAAGTTACATTTCTCGCCATGCTAATCTGGCCACAGAAGGAAGAAAGCGGAATCCTACTCCCCAGGCCTCTGATAACAACAGGGTGGGGATGAGAAGGAGCTAAACTGTATCATTCTCACTCTAGTTGCCTGGTAATATGATCTCATTCTGAGCAATTGTGCCAGCTGACTCAGCCTCCCTATTTCTCCCTGTTCTTGCCCTTCTGCAGCCACATGGAGCCATGCAGAGCAGCCTTCCTGGTAACCCTTCCTCCCTTCTGTTGTATTGCCTACTGCACGGAGAAAAGGGTTTACTCCTTCCAGGTGTTGAGTCAATGCTGCAAAGTTGACCATCTTCTTGCAGCAGTTCCTTATTTTGCTCACTCTGCCCCTCCCCAACCATAAAGCACTCTTGCCATCCTCAGCCTGGACAATGCTCTCTCCCACATTTTTAGGGGGAGCATCATTGTCAAAAAGGGCCAATCCATGCCCAGGCTAAGTCTCAATTTAAAGCTAGCCAGAGCTAAGCAATTTGAAAAAAATGGCAAATTATTTATAGCACCACCTGCATTTGCCTTATTCCAGAAACAAGCTATTTTCTCATCAAGAGTCCCAGCAGTGGAGGACCTAACAGTGACTAGCACTACAAGAAACAGCTAGGATGACATCTCTGACTTTAGCACTAAAGCTATTGTGGATGACATATACTATCGTAACCTAGATAGAGTGCTAAAAACACTCTGTAGAGATAGACTGTAGTTGTCAGGGGACAAAGCCATAGTAAGTGTGAAGTGTACAGAATGTTAACTGAGTCTAAGGTCACATTAAACAATCGACCCAGCAGCTGTGCACTTTGGTGTTTGGTTTTGATCACTTGTTTCTCTGAGAACAGTCCAAATGCCATAATTAGAAAGACAAGGATGAACTTTACAGTTCCAAGCTGCACTCCTGGTTTTACTTAGTGCAAGATGACCACTCTTGTCAACTAATGTGGGAGAATCTCCCTCTAGACATATTAGCTAGTGAGTTCAGAGCCCGAGAAGTGGTTGGAAGGCTGTACGTGGCTCTACATTGGCATGTCTCATACTGTTTCATCTGCAAAAATACACCACAGGTTACATGAGGAGACTGGGAGGGAGAGCCACAGGAGGGGAAAGGCCATATATAATTAAAAAATAACCAGCTGAGCTCATTTGCTTTCTACTTTAATGTTTTGCCACTTAAAAAAATCTCCATTGAGCTGAAGCTCCTCACGGCTATCCGAGTAAGTACTAGTTGAATAATTCAGAATTTGTGAGTTATTTGATGAATCCTACCTCTTTTTCAGTTTGTATGTGTTCTGTGATCATAGTGTTGTTTCTAAATGGATTTGATATTGAAAATTATTCACCAGAAATTGTCTGAAAATAATTCTTGGTGGCCTCCTTATGATCACTAAGTAAAAACTATTTTCAGAAATTGTGCTGTGAATAATAACTCTGATTATTTGGAATCTGAAATTCAAGCTGGTTTCTTTGACCTAAAAGTCATGGTGTTTTTCTCTGTTTGTGGAAGCACATAAGCAAAGGGGTTATTCTGGAATGTAGTTTTTGTGGCAACTGCTCAGCTAGAGCCATTCTGAAATTCACATTGTTATTATTTATTTGTATGAAGCTAGCATTCTTAAATCCCAGCCATTGACCAAATTGTCTTGTCCTATGTGCTACACACAGATAAGAAAAAGATGACCCCCATCCCAAAAAACACTTACATTGTCAATAATCTGAAATATTTACATAAAAAATACTGTTTTCACAAAACACATTTTTTTGGAATACACAAGGAAAAGAAACATAGGGACATAGTAGCCGCGTCTACACGTGCATGCTATTTCGAAGTAGCAGCGGCAACTTCGAAATAGCGCCCGTCACGTCTACACGTGTTGGGCGTTATTTCGAAGTTGAAATTGACGTTAGGTGGCGAGACATCGAAGTCACTAACCCCATGAGGGGATGGGAATAGCGCCCTACTTCGACATTCAACATCGAAGTAGGGAACGTGTAGACGATCCGCGTCCCGCAACATCGAAATAGCAGGGTCCTCCATGGCGGCCATCAGCTGGGGGGTTGAGAGACGCTCTGTCCAGCCCCTGCGGGGCTCTATGGTCACCTTATGCAGCAGCCTGTAGCCCAGGGCTTCTGGCTGCTGCTGCTGCAGCTGGGGATCCATGCTGCATGCACAGGGTCTGCAACTAGTTGTCGGCTCTGTGGATCTTGTGCTGTTTAGTGCAAGTGTGTCTGGGAGGGGCCCTTTAAGGGAGCGACTTGCTGTTGAGTCCACCCTGTGACCCTGTCTGCAGCTGTGCCTGGCAGCCTTATTTTGATGTGTACTACTTTGGCGTGTAGACGTTCCCTCGCATCACCTATTTTGATGTGGTGCTGCCCAAAGTCGACGTTGAACGTCGACGTTGCCAGCCCTGGAGGACGTGTAGACGCTATTAATCGAAATAGCCTATTTCGATGTAGCGTGCACATGTAGACGTAGCCAGTGACAGCCAAAGTGCTTTTTATTTAAAATATGTACATATTTGACCAAAAACCCCTTCCATATTAATTCTGCTGTGTGTAAGATAAACCGTGAGGGCTTTCCTAATGTAATATTGCTTTGTCAAAAAAAATTTAAATTAAGTGTAGCTTGACTGGGTCACACACCAGAAAGTGCAGACTGTGGAGTACATGTTTCCATTTACAGGTCAGGAATCTTTATGAGGTGCTTTTTCTGGATGCTGGTGTTTAGCAATGCTGAAAGTCAGGTGCACATCTTGAGGTATAGGAGACTGAAGTAAAAGTGCTGTAAGATGAGGTGATAGAATTTACATTTGTGAAGCTCACCTATAAATGAGTTTGGAAACAAACAGGAAAACTGAGATAATCTATAAGTCCTCAAGGCTTTCCAAGGTAAAATGGCCTACAGATAAAAGAAAAATGAAACAACAACCACAAACAAAAATGCTGGCAGGAAGGACTGCAAAAGGAAGGATGAAGTTCAGGACCTGAACATTTGGGAAGTTGTCTCAGATTTAAATAAGGGGAAAGCTGAATACAAGAATGTTCTAAAATAAAAATAGATCCCGCATCAGTACTGAGATTTCCTTTTTCAGGTTCAGTTGTAACGTTAAAACAAACTACTTTTACTAACACTGAGGGGAAAGTATTAATAATTACATCTATGGAAATGTTTATGTACAAAACAACTCTAGAAAATGAACCTTTAAGCACATTTGGGTAGAGTAAAAGACAAACCAGACTGTCTCTATGTAACAGAATAAATGCAAATAAAATCAGTGACAGAACATTTTAATCTCCTTCGCAGCACATTTATAGACTTGAAAATTGACATTCTCAAGCATAAAACAAACAAAGTAGAAACAAAAAACAAACCTTCCCTGCCTCCTCTCTTACCCTTCCTCCCAAAAATACCACCATCACAAACAGACTAAAATGTGAAACTGCTGAGCTGGAATTCTTATGTAAATTTGACACCATCACAATGGGTCTAAATAGAGACTGGGAATGGCTCTCTCATTACAATAAGTACTTTTCCACTTTAGGTATTTTCACCTTCTTATCCACATCTATCCTGGCTGAATTAGCTCTGATTTAACATTCTCATCTCTGTATCCGACTATCAGTTCCTTTTACATTTACTTCGTGCATCTGATGACATGAACAGTAATTCACAAAAGCTTATGCCATAATAAAATTGCTGTTCTTTAAGGTGATTATTGTTGTTGTTGTTTGTTTGTTTACTCGTTTTTGTAGAAGAGAAAATCCCATACCTTAATGGAAATATTAGCTGGATAATTCACTACCATCAGTAGGGTGATTCTATTCACTGACTCCAGCTCTGGGGATACACAGTTTAAGAATTTCCCCAAGGCTCTTGTATACTGCACTAGCCTGGGCATGGGCTCAAGGGCAGTCCACCAGCCAGGTATTACCAAAGTCCAATGCAGTCCAGCTACACCTCTCACCTGTGAGAATATTCCCAACATGCCTCCTGTGCTGAAATCTGCATAAGTGCTGGTTTATGTCAGCTTTATGCAAGATGGAGACACTTCTGAAATCCCTAGGTGAAAAAATATGGCTTCTTTCTATCTTTTTCATGTCAGGGAAGGATTTGAAAAGGAATGGAGGGGAGTATGGAACAAAACTTAAGTCTTTTATCATCTCTATGGCCAAGGCTGTTGCCATGCTGAAGTACGATTATACTGCATTTGGACAAGCAGAGTTCCCATGTAACTGTTGCAGTAGGGAACAGTATTTACCAATACATAAACTGTGTGGTTTTCATCTTGCAACCCAAGAATGACAATGTTGGGAGATCCTCAGTGGAACAGGCCAATTCATACATGTCACTTCACCACCACACAGACTCCTCTTGTCCCTGAACCCATAGTTCTTAAAGAAGCCCTGCTCCCAGTCATTAGCAAAAGCTAGTGCTCCCAGAAGCCTGCGAAGATGGGACTCCAAAGTGTGTGAAGGTAGAAAGAAGGGTAAGTTAATACTAGCCAGGTCAACATGTAATAAACTCAAAATGTATATAGTCCCACAACTAGAGGGGTGAGTGAGAAATTGGGGAATCTAATTGTTTTCTCTATTTCAGCACCAAAAATGTTAAATGTTATACATACAGAGAGACAGATAGAGACTCAGCAATAGGAAATAGCAACACCTTTTCACAAATTAATTTCTAGCACAGAAGTAGCCACTTTTTGGAAATTAGACTGGTTAACATTTTTAAAAAAATTCTATTAAAATGGTGGAATTTTAAATAGGGGTGGAAGGGACCCCAGGAGGTCATCAAGTCCAGCTCCCATTTCCACCCAGTTTTCTGAAAATGCTTTTACTTTGTTCCTGAAACATGCCTTGGTTATATTGATAATGTAGCATAAGATCCAAATCATGGAACTCAAAAGAGAGGACATACAAACCTTGTCAGGAGAAGTATCTTGCTCTAAGATAATTTTTGGACAATAGCAGAGTTAGTCCCCTTTCTTGAAATCATGTAGTCATGTGGTATACTACTGTTCATAGTCCTATTAAAAACACAAAAATAGAATTAAGCAGGTGTGGAAATGCTTGCTGGTTTGGATCTATAGTGTAATATAAGGTTTTGCAGAGGGAGTAAGTGACTGTAATTTAGAAGTGTTTAAATGAGTCCTAGGATTAAGTTATCTCAACGTGAGGTTACTGAGCAGTATCAAAATGTAAAGTTCACCACAATGTAAAGTTCACCACACGCAGGGAAATCATCCTGATTTTTCCCAGAAATTTGATGGCAGGATTTTGCAAAGGGCTGTTCCTGTAAAATTCCAAGATAGTGCATCATCATGGTTGGCATTCATATTTCTATTTGGGTATGGTTAGATGAAAAAAAAAATCAGACCTGTTTTGTGCTAATGTCAAAAATATTCTTCTTCCATGCCCTGAAAGCAAAACCTACAGTAATATAATAAGCATAAAACAATTATTTTATAACCTACTGCTATTGCCTTGGATGAAACAGTTTCCATGCTATTCTGATAACCATTTCCATGACATTCTTACAAGCAGACTTGAGACTTACCCTTTAAAAAACATGACCCTTATGTCATTGCATTTTCACATTTGTGTGTCATAATGAATAAAGCCTTTGTAGTGACTACTTCTTTTTCTCCTTAATTAACAACACCACAAAGTTCATGATTTATAATCTAGAGAGATTGTTATTAACCTTTCTAAAAATTGGCTGCACACATTGTGTATGCTATTGTCAATGTCACGTTACAGAATTAACTACTGTTATGTTCATTTCAGTGAATTTACCACTCTCCCATAAATTAATAGATAAAGAATTCATATGTTAAAATAACATAATGAAACCATGGAGCTTCTAATTTCAGATGACATTTTGATAAATTGAAATTCTAATTACTTAAATTTTTGGTCAGGACTGATATTGGGCAGACACTATGGTGTCTTTAATACAGAAACTACATCTTTACATTAGCTCCACAGAAAGGGGAAGGGTATTATTTACCAGATCTGACAGGGCAGTACAGCAGAGTTATGTTCCGCTTGTTTTTCTTATCAGAGTACAAGTTCAACACCATGGCAAAAATTAAATTTAGTTCAGTATCTGACCTAAGCAATAAACACGTCACTGTTTATTGTGTAAACACGTCATGGTAGGTGAAAGAAATTTCATTGCTGATCTTGGCTGCATTTCAGCTCACATATTTACCTTATTTGTCAAGAATGCCTGTAATAAATTTACTTTGTCCTGGTACCACTTTTTTATTTACTATTTCATGTCATGTTTTCAATGCCATTTAATGTTTAATAAGCCAATATCAGAATTATAATCCTCTGCCAAAATTTTGTAAAGTCATGAAGAACAAAGTTAATAAATAATGGCATGTAAAATTTAAAAGATCTCTTGCTGAAATAAATGCCATCATGCTATCTTTAATTGGTTCTTTTAAAAAAACAGTATGTATCAATTTAACACAATGCAATTCTTGGTTTTGGGGAACAGAGAAGAGGAGGTGAGAAGAGTAGAATTCAGCCTAACAAACCTGTTTTATACAATGTGGTCAGACATTTCTGCAATGAGAAAGGTATATTTTTTTACATACCCACGATTCATACCCTTTTTGCTCAATCTTTCATATCGAAATGGTGTTGAGAAAAGACAAATGATGGAACAATTCAACTATCAGTCAGTGTTTCAGAAAATTCCTATTATATGGAAACTAATAAAGGGAGAACAGTAGAAATGTTTTGCAGCCATAATTTTAATGTTTGTTCTTTCTTCATTGCTTTGTACTATATACACTTTGAGTGGTTTTTGATCCCCAAATATCACTGAAGCACAAATGACGAGCACTTCTTTTCTCATTTTTCATTTCAGCAAATTGCCAAATGAAAATTTGTTGTGTAACCTCCCTACAAATGCCACACAATTTTGAATTCAGGTCATCTCTACCTTACTTTATTGTGCTTTATGGTGGTACAGAGCCCCAATAGCAGCTACTAGAATCATTCTTTCTGAAGGCATGTCTCCATTACAATCGCTACAGCAGGAGTGCAGTTGCCCCACTTTAGTTTTGAAACTTATTATAGTGAAAAATGGCTTTTTTCCTCTCAGCAGGTGGTACCTTTGGGTGATGGAAGAATTTGTCTATCCAAAAAACTGTTTTTACACTATGGGTTAGGTTAACCTAACTATGTTGAAGAAGATGTGAAAATTTTCACAGCCCTGAGCAATGCACCTAAGACAACTTAAGATTTATGTGTAAATGAGACAACAAATATACATAGTACCCTCAAAGCTCTATGGAACCCTGATACTTCTGCAATGTTAGGATGGTCCACACTTTCAAGGTAGGTTGAGGAAGCTATGCTGAAGTATGAACACTCCTGATAAACATAGCTATGCTTACCTGACCCCCAGAGTTCATGAAAGAAAGATTATGTCAGTGTCTATACCATTGTTCAGGGAGGTAGTATTTCTACATTCATAGAAAACCCTTCCTTCAGTTTAGGTTCAGATTAAACTACAAGGCTAAGAGGGCATGAGGACATCAGTGTAGATATGCCTGTATTGTCTATGCAGTGGAGGCATATCTTTAGGGTATGGAGCTGGAGGCATCAGTCTCATCTCTAGGACGCATACTCACACTAGCTGTGATGAAACTGGTGTGCTAAAAATAGAGGGCAGCCACACCAGTGTAAGCTAAATGACTGGCTGCTCTGGGTGCCCACCTATCCTTGTACTTGGGCACAGACTCAGAGGAGCTAGCCCTTCCCAGTCCTCACACTGGCATGGCTGCATTCTATTTTAGCATGCTAGCTTCCTCAGCTCCAATACGAATATGAACTGTGAATCACTCTTCCAGGTCCAAATGCAGATCTACCCCTAAAGTAAGATCGGCATCTACTTCTCTCCCCTCAGGTTTGGTATTGCTCTATGAGGGGAAAAAGATGAGCAGTGTAAGACCTTCGCCCCTGCATCTCTGAGTTACCTAGCTCCAGTATGGGTATTAGATTCATTATGCTCACCTCATCTCCCCAGCTGGTGATATTGATCAGACCATTAGCGGGATAGAAAGTCTTGAAAGAAGAGAGGCCAACTGCATGCCCAAGAATGCAGGCCCCTCCTTTTCCATGGAATCTTAATATTTCACTGGATAATGATACTCCTATCATTGAGTGCTCATCAGCCCTTTGCTCCTAACACTAATTGAAATCTCTTTCCAGGAATTTAGAACATCAGAATAGCCATATTGGGGATAGACAAATGGTCCATCAAGCCCAATAGCTGGTCTTCCTTTAGGGGCTCATGCCAGGTGCTTCAGAGGGAATTAATAAAACAGGTAATCATCAGGTGATTCCACCCTCCACCACCCATTCCAGATTCTGGCAATCGGGGACTAGCAATGCTTCAGAAATATGGTTTTGCTGAGGGCTTGGCCAAAGAAGATTTGATCCCCACACTTTTGATTTTTGGTGGTTACCCTGTAATACCACACTAGATCCAGTTAAATATCCAGTATATTAATTGTACCCTTCCCGTAATTAACTGTCTTCTTCCAGTTCAATACAACCCAGAATTAGTCTTCATTCAACTCTGTGTCCCTATTAACATTTCCTTACCCTTAAGGGCAAATGAGGACTGCAGTCTTGCTTGACTTTGTCTGCATACACTTGCCGAGTCTCTGACCCTCATAAACATCTGCACATCACTGAACATAAAAAAGTGCACACTATTTTATTTCAATAAGTGTTGTGAAACAGATGGCATAAAACTCTGCAGCAAGACAAGATAAGCATGGGTGGCCACCAGGACCCTGGAAATAACTTGCTTTAGTTAGTGTAAGTTAAAACCTTGAAATTTTAATGTAAGATTCATATTTAATTATGCAAAACCTTTCTGAAGTTTGTGTATTTCATCTGTGTTTCAGGGAAAGCATAATATATTTATTTGATAATGTTTGTAGTCAAGCCTTGGTGAAAGTGATTGCACTGCAGATCTGGGCTTTTTTTTTCTCATATTTGTAATTGATTTTTTGTTTCTATATCCGGTATAATCAGACCTCTTACACTGGTAGCAAGCCTCTTTTTTGAGGTTAATAGTTTAAGACAAAGCATAAAGGCAAGTGTACAGGACAACACATTTTGATATTGCAGTATTATTTTCTACAACATGCAATTTCATTGTTGAAAGTAAATGACTTAAAATGATGCTTTTGATATAACCTGAAAGAAGCTTTCATATTCATATAACTAACTGTAAATATACTTTTGATTGTATTTATTACTCACTCACACTTTCCTGTATCTTCAGAATATTTTTGGAGTAAAAACAATACCAAATTTTAATTAGAGAACACCAAAAGACAGGCAGACAGACAGGAACAAACAAGCTCTTAAACACAAAAGAATAAATTGTTGTTTGAATAAATAATGAGATCCTTTCAGATGATGAAAAAAGTGGTGTTTTGGGGAGTGGTGTTTTTTTCTCCATTTTTCTGTATTCTTTTCCATCATCTAAGGCAGGTAGTGTAAAATAAGAGCACTAAAGGTGGCATAGCAAAAGCCTTTGTTAGCAAATTGGCTTTACAAGTCGAACATTGCATTATTTATTACTTACTATGGCTATGTCTACACGGCACTCTGCCCAGAGCCACTGTTGGCAGAGCTATGCAAAGTGAGCTTCTCAGGATTGCAAATGGCTTCCCATTTTCATACTCCCGAAGCTCATTACCATAGCCAAGCGAGAGTTCAGTGGCAGCAAAAGGGGGTGCTGGAACTGCAGAGACTGTGTGGACATGCCTCTGCCTGCTAAACCCCCTTCTGTTGCCAGTCTCTTATGCCTCAGACATTTGAAGCATAAGCGACTGGCAACAGAGGGAGGTTTTGCCAGCAGAGACATGTCCACACGACCTCTGCAGTGCTGTCACCATCTTCTGCTGGCACCAAACTCTTGCATGGCTATGGCAATGTGCTTCAGGAGTATGCAAATGGGAAGCCATTTGCAATCCTGAGAAGTTCCCTTTACATAGCTCTGTCAGCAGTGGCACTGCGAAAATCACTGTGTAGACCCAGCCTATGCGAATTAATCAAATTCCTGGGTGCTATTCTTGGGGAAGAATTGTTTGACCACACAGAAATGATGAGAATCTAGACGGTGATCATCAAGAAAACTGAGGTGTAAAACAACTAATAACAAATGGAAATCAACCACAGAATTAAATCCATGGCATTTCAATCATCAGAGATTATTTGTTTAACTGTTTATTGATAGACTTCAGCCCACACCAGTTTATTGTGCCAATGATTAGTAGCTCAAATGTAAACAATAAGAAATTAATATTTACAACTCTGAGTAAGTAAATTTGGCTCACTTACTGCCCTTCATGCTGAAACCTACATGGCAAATAGCATAGGCCTCCTGGGATGTTCATTTCTTTGTATGCTCAGGGCTGGCAGTCTGCAATGCAGGAGGTGTTATGCATAGTGGCAGAGGCTCAGATCTATGGGGCTATGCCTACATTACAGCATTCTGTTGACAGAAGTCACTCTCGACAGATATTTCTTGACAAAACCTCTGTTGACAGAGCATGTCCACACCTAATAGAGGCTGCCCCTGTCAACGACCTCTGTTGACAGAGAGAAGCCAGACTGCCCAGCCCTCTGTCGACAGAACAGCCAACCAGAAGCTCTGCAAACAGGGCTGCTACATTATTTTTTTGTTGACAGAATCTGCCAATAGAGGTGCTATGCCTTGTAGGGTCACAACAGAAGTCTGCCAGTGAAAGTGCTGTGTTCTGTTGACAGATTCTCGACAGAATGCATTTGTAGTGTGGACGATCCCTGGTTTTGTTGACAGAAGGCCAGACAAAACTCTGCAGTATAGACCCACCCTGGCATTATACAGGCAAAATCCTAGCAATATCAAACTACAGAAGAATTCCTCTTTTCTGGCTCCTTTACCCTAGCCATTCCTACTTACTCATATGAAGTAGTGATTCTGTATAGATTTCATGATGGGATACAGGCATCTATTAGGTGGTAATGTTAGCTGCCCTTAACTTCTACCATTTCCAATCTTCCCATATGAGATTAGGGCCTTTTCTTTCCCCTGCACGCTACATAACCAGAACGGAGAATATGGATACATGTTAAATCATCAATGTTTAAATTAAATTTATTGTCCTTTCATTTTCTCTGGCAGTCAGTTATACTTTGCAGTTTGCATTTTTTTCGTGATTACGACAATGATGATTAGTATTAATAATAAATACTAGTGCCTGTGAAAGTACATTTTGTTATACTGCTGATGCACAAGCTCTCAGAGGAGTCGTACCAGTATAGTTCCTTTCCCATAGACTTCTAGAAAATATTGCCCATCTAATGAGCAAGTTTACAATGAATTCTCCCAGGAAATGCATGTGCATAAGGGAAGGAATTAAAACCACCAATACAAAAGCACCCCTCCACCACCCAACACATGCTCTCTTGGTTTTAGTTCTATTAATCAGCATATAATTCTGCATGAGAAATATTGGAGAAAAGTCACTTTTTTTTTGCATACACTCCTTTTCCTGTGTGTCTATTGTGCATGTGTATTTCATGTTACACTTCTCTATTGGCTATTGAAGATGATAGATTATTTAGCACAGATAAAAGGAATGTGTTCCAATACCCCCAGCTAGCATTCAAACAGGAACAGGCTATAGATATGTTGTCTACATCATGGAGTCTAAGGCCTTGGACAGGTTGTAAATTAAAAAGGAACCTCAATAGAGACAGAATAACAATTTGAATGTTAGCCCTCTCCATCTCAGGGGAAAAGGATGAATTGTGATTATCAGCTAATTCTTTCTAATTCCAGGGAGAGAAACGAATTCATGCTTAATTCTGGTGTGCAACTTTTCCCCTGTTTGTGCACCTAGACAGTTACTCAGACTGATGATGAGGCAAGCAGAACTAAGATTACTCCCTTCCTGCAACAACTTGCTTATGTGAAAGACGATCAGGCAATCAAAATAATAAACTTGACTTAAGATGGGCCCATTACTCTCCTGAGTAACCAAGTATTGGTTAGGCGCCTATATACTCTGGAGACTATTTTGAAATGTTTATAAAGCCCTTGAATTGTACAAGATACAGATGTCATCCCAGTAGTATCCTAGGACTTCTTGTACAAGTAACAGGCTGGTCTGCAAGGGAAATACAAGACAGGAAGATGGCAAAAAGAGTCTTCCCCACAAGGGTAATATAGGCAAATAGCCCATAGGGCAAGCTTGCTTTCAGTAAATACAACCGTAATGCAAGAAAACTGCAGGCCTGTATTCTCTAAGACATTAGTTTCAGCATAAGGGATGAGGCCTATGAGCTTTGCCATGGATAAATGTTCCAATCAAAAATACCCAACTTATGAAGAACTGAAAACATATTGTTTAAAGTATCAGAGGGGCAACCACGTTAGTCCGTGTCTGAAAAACCAATGAGAAGTCCGGTGGCACCTTATAAACTAACAGATTTTTTGGAGCATAAGCTTTCCTGGAAAAAGACCAACTTCGACAGATGCATTGGAATGGAGATTACAGAGGCAGGTCTAATTATACAGGCTCATGAAAAGAAGGGAGTACCAATCAAGAGGAAGGTCAGAGTTGAGGAGGTTACTTCATTTATGAAGGATGTGGCTCACTTCCAGAAGCTGATGTGGAGGTGTGAACACCAAGAGAGGAAAACTGCTTTTGAAGTTGTCCAGCCATTCCCAGTCTTTGTTCAGTCCTTGACTGATACTGTCAAATTTTCAAATGAATTGAAAATTGAAGGGTTTTTTTTTTTTTGGTTTGGTTTTGCTTTTGTTCAGGATGGCTACTTTTAAATCTGCTACTGAGTGTCCAAAGAGATTGAAGTGTTCTCCTACAGGCTTTTGTATGTTACCATTCCTGATATCTGATTTGTGTCCATTTATTCTTTCATGTGGAGACTGTTTAATTTAGTCAATGTGTGTGGCAGAGGAGCATTGCTGACACATGAGGGCATATATTCCATTAATAGATGTGCAGGTGAATGAGACCCTGATGGTGTGGTTGATGTGGTCAGTTCCTGTGATGGTGCCGCAGGTGTAGCTATATAGGCAGAGTTGGCACCAAGGCTTGTTGCAGGTGTTGGTTCCTGAGTTAGAGGTACTGTTGTGTGGTCTATAGTTGCTGGTGAGAATTTATTTCAGTTTGGCAGGCTGCCTTAGGTGAGGATAGGCCTGCATCCCAAGATAGTGAGAATGACAAATCATTGTCCAGGATGGGTTGTAGACCACTGATTGATGCTCTGGAAAGGTTTTAGATAGGGGCTGTAGGCGATGGTCAGTGGTGTTCTCTTATTTTCCTTGTTAGGCCAGTCTTGTAGCAGGTGGCTTCTGGGTACACATCTGGGTCTGCCATTCCATTTTGTCACTTACTTAGGTGGGTATTGTAGTTCCAGGAAAGCTTAGCAAAGGTCTTGTAGGTGTTTGGCTCTCTCTGAAGTATTACAGAAA